>NC_141296.1:485000-1200000 GCF_037954325.1 Fistularia commersonii
TGTTTATATATATATATATATATATATATATATATATATATATATATATATATATATATATATATATATATATATATATATATATATATATATATATATATATATTCCACTTATGTTCTTTTGAATACATGTATGTATTTATGAATGTATGCATACATGTATGTATTATATGTATGTAAGTAATTATGTATGTATGTATGTATGTAATTATGCATGTATCTATGTATATATGTATGCACGAATATATGTATGTATGTGTGTTCTTATGTATGTATTTTAGTTTGTATCTTCATATATATATATATATGTATGTGTGTATGCATGCATCTTTTTGTGTATAGAAGAATTATCTCATGTATTTATGATTATGTATGTATATATGTATGTATGTGTTTATGAATGTATGAATATATGTATTTAAGTATGTCCCTAAGTATGTATATATGTGTGTAGGTATTTATGTATGGATGAATGTATATATGTATGTATTTTCCACGCATGTCCTTTTGAACACATTTATGAATGTTTGTATAAATGTGTGTATTATATGATTGTAGGTTTTTATGTATTTATGTATGTATGTATGGTTTTGTGTATGTAATTATGTATGTATGTATATATGTAGTATGTATGTATGTTTGTATGTACATATGTAAGTATGTATGTATGCATGCATGAACATATGTATGTATGTATGTATGTATGTATATGTGTTATTATGTATGTATTTTTTGTATGTATGACTTAATGCGTGTAAAGATATATGCATATATGTATGCATATATGTTCATATGTATGTATGTATGTATGTGTGTGTGTGTATGTATATATATATGTAAGTATGTGTTCATTTTGGTTCATTTGTATGTATGTATCTATATATGCAGGCATATATGTATGTATTCATTTATGATCATATGTATGTAGGTGTTTATGTACATATGTATGTATGAATGTATGTATGAATGTATTTAAGTATGTATCATATGTGTGTCAGTATGTATGAATCTATGCAGGTATCAGGTATTTATGCATTTAAGTTCGTATGTATATTTGTATATATATATGTATGTATGTATGCATGTATGTACATGTGTACATGTATGTACATCCATCGGTGAACAATGGCTTCAAGAGATGTGCACATCTCTTTAAATTGTTTGAATTCTTTCTGAACAGCAAAGGTTGTTTTGGAGAGAAGGCCAGAGAGGCCGGACCGACAGTTGGGTCCTGCACGGCGGAGGGTTGGAGAATACATGGGCAGAAGGATGGCGGGCTGGAGCTGCCAGGCAGGAGGTCTGGAGGAAAACCAAAGAGAAGATTTATGGATGGAGTGAGAGAGGACGTGAAGGTAGTTGGTGTGAGAGAGGAGGATCCAGAGAACAGGGTTAGAAGGAAGACGTCGATCCTCTGAAGGCAATCGGAAAAGAAGACGCTTCGTTGATTTGGGGATGCCGGAGCCTGAGCCGGCTGTCACCGGCTGAGGGGCGGGAGGCGCCCGGGTTCGGTGCCAGTCCATGAAAGACCACATAAACAAACTAAAGACCTTTCCATCTCCCGAGAGTCGGAGGATCCAGAGAAGATGATTGGATGCCGGGGGTTGATTCCTGAAGGGAAAACACACCGGTAGAAGATTTGAACTGGTGTCTGATGCCACACCTGCACCAGAAACAGTAAGATCAATCAGTAACAGCCATCTCTCTCTTTCTCTCTTTCTCTGTATATCTGTGTGTGTGTGTGTGTGTGTGTGTGTGTGTGTGTGTGTGTGTGTGTGTGTGTGTGTGTGTGTGAATGAGTCAAGTGTGTGGTTGTGAAAAAGTAACACATGCACCTGAGATCCAACAGTAGCACAAAATCTGTGTGTGTGTGTGTGTGTGTGTGTGGTTGTGTGTGTGTGTGTGTGCTGTATAATTTCCTCAGAGCCTGATCAAAACCGACCCCAAACCCCGAGTGTATCCTGTTGGTTTACAGCTTTGATGGAAAGATATACAAATATTGAAGAGTTTCTATCGGCGAGGTCACTTTAGGAAAAGTCAAAGGATTTCAGGAGTATTTTGATATTTTGATATTTTGATGAAGTGTGTTTGTTCTGCTCTTAAACGTGCCACCAGGGTCCGAGTGCCACACAAGGGCTTAAAAGAAGGTAGAAAACTTTTCTGAATAATCGCTCCATTCACTACTTTTTTCACAAAGATTTTTCTTTTTCAACAAACAGAAATGTATTAAATAATATGTGTGTGCCATATTTTTGAGGAGAGCTGTACATTGATTTATTTTAACTTATTTATTATAAAAAAAATATTGTAAGAAATGTATTGTGTTGTATTTATCATATCTCAATTAATTGTAAAAAAAAAAGCTGCAATGGTTCATCCAGTCCTTTAGAAAGAAGCATTTTGTATATAAAGAGAACATAAACGTATGCGTATCTTTATTTATATCGCCCATTTTCTATATCGCTATTGTTAAACATTGAAAAACATTTTGAATTTGTCAAACTTCTGTATGCCAACCTTACAGTCCAGGACAAACACAGAGCGATGTTTAGGCTTAAAAATGAATCCGTTTCCTTGAACCAACTGCGACGTGACCTGACGAACTCCCGCGATAAACGTTTTACAAAATGCAACGGGTGGAATATTTATGCAAACTAGGAAATTACACCCAGTTTGACCTCCGCTTATTCCTCAATGTGAGCCACAATGGATCTGAGTGCTTCTGCTCATGTATAAATCATTACGTGGCTGGCGGTATCACATCTATCCCGTCTCATCTCTATTACGCTTCTCCTTGCGCCTCTATTGGCTGGATTTTGCTCGTCCCATTTAGGAGAATTATACAACTCACATTTCCCAAACCTTCCTGATAGCAAACTCACAGGTACTGTTTTCCATTGCCATTGCAGAGCGTGCAGCCCTCTCGCTCACGCCAGCAGCGACCGCTTCGCTTCTTCCCGGTTTAAATCACTGGAGCGGCAGCATCTCACCATGATGGCTCCTCGTCCAGCTCCCCGATGATTTGCTTCTGGGATCCGGAGGAGTCGTCTTAGAACCCGGGACGGAGGATCCGACCCAACCGCCCGTCTGGATCGACAAGGTTCGCCTCGCTTTTCTGGAACTCTGTTCAAATCAAAGCAGGTGATTCGTTGGAGGATGAAGAAAAGGACATTTCAAGCATATAAACACCAGTTTATTCATTTCAATATTTCATTACTTTCGTCACTTCTTTTTTACGTATTGATTTATTCATTCAGTTATTTCTTCCTTTATTTTTTTGTTTTTTTTCCATTCCGTTGATAGATTGATTGCACTTTTAATGTGTTTGGACATGAATTGTTTGTCTTTATTTGTAAACATTATGCTGTTCTCAGCCAGGAAGAAGCTTGAGTTCTTCATAAAGTGCGACTCGTTACAAAGATCAAATTGATGAAGTTAGAAATGTGTGTCCGACTTGAATGGAGCATAAAAGCATTGTTCGGTCACCAAGGTCGAGGTCAATTCTTCTCAAAATCTTTTTGTGGCGACCGGATTTGAATTTGTTCCCTTGGAGGCGTCTCACCCCTCATCTGAGAGGCTTCTTCACCTTCACAACTGAAGAAAAACACTTTAGACACAAGATTTCAACAAGAATTTGGCAAAATAGTCGATTGTTCTCATTTTTTGGGTTTCCGGTTTCAAAACATATCAAGGGGTTTTGTCCCGGCCACCCCTGTAGTTTATAGGTTTATTATCTTCATCTGGCAGAAAACAAGATATTTTTCACACATGGAGACAAACAATCAGGCACCGTCTTTTTACACATCTGGACAATTTAAGTTCCACTGAAAGATGAACTGAAAGATAAACCGCAGTTCAATCTGCATGTTTTTGGGTCGTGGCAGGAAAACGGCGTGAAGGCCTTCTTGCTGTGAGCAAACACCAACCACTGCACCGAAAACAATTATTATCTTGTTAAAGTCTGACATATTTGATCCAGGGGTCAAATATCTTCACATTCCCATTGCTTGGGTTTGAATGTTTGAGCATCATACAAGGGTTTTACTCGTCAGGTCGCACCTTCAAATGTGGTTTTAAAGGGGTTTGAACAATTTTGGGAATCATTTGCCAAGACTTACATGTAAACAACTGCCCAAAGCCCAGAACTGAACGCTGCATTTAATTGAACTTTCACAGGATGGGACAGTTGAACTTCTACTCAGTGGGAGGAAGAAGGCAGAGAAAGTTCTGAATATATCAAAAGTCTGAGCAGACGTCTTCAACGGTGACCATTTACCGCTCAACAAACCTTATCTTTATTCCAACCATCAGAACGACGATGCGGCAGCGGCTCCTCTTCTCTTCTTCTGGTCTCCACGCTCTCCTCTCTGCACCTCCACCTCCATCACATTATTATTTATACCTCTTACTTTAGACCTTCTGCTGCTGTGAAAAGGACGGCTGTCAAATTCAATTTTACCGCACTTGGCTGTGCGCTGATAATAAAGAATCTCATCTCATCTCTGGTCCGAGCCGTCTGTGGGGCATCTTGCCGTCCGCCCCGCTGCGCCTTGCAGAGTCTAAACGCTAGTGTTTGTTATGCTAACGAGGCAGGTGTGACGCAGCAGTTTGGTTGAATAAGGTTGCAACATTAATGTTTGGTGGAAGAAGGCAGGAATGTGGACGAGTCGCCCGCATTGGAATTTGAATTTGGAATTGTGAGGCGACTGCATAGCTTGTGTAAAACCAAATAAGTCAGACGGGTCACGTAGGTGAGGGCCTGTCGGGGTTTGCTGACCCCCGCATGGGTTCAGGTGTGTTCATCGGTCTTTGCATTGACCTCAGCGCAGGGTTGGGTGCAGTTTGACAAATATGGCTCCTTACGAGCATCGCTGTCTTCAAAGATGTGGCCCCTGTCCTGAAAGTGTGTTGGGGCCTCGCGGTCCCGTCCTGAGGAGGGAGCTCTCCTCAGATGGGCCTCCTTTTGCCTAAACGATATGGAGCTCATCACTACAGGCTCATTCTTGAGCTTGTGTGTTGGTGTTCTCTCCGTCTCGGGGTGCCGAGGGGTTTGACATGAACTGGCCTCATGTTTGTCGAGACGGCTGTTTGGTTGAGTCGTCACTTCTGACTTCCGACAACTGGTACTTCGGTGACTGAATGGCACTTCTTGTAAGTGGCTTTAGATAGAAGCGTCTGCCAAATGACTGTCATGAAATGTGATGTCCGAAAACCTTCTCACTAAGTCAAAAGAGCTCCACATCGTGTGGTGTTGCAATGTCCCAGCATTTGTTTCTGTCTTTATCATGTTCCCAAGGGTTCCTTTGGGAAGTTTTAGAAAAGGCTCATCCAAGGTCGTCACAATAATTATGGGCTTTGCTCCACCTGATAACTGAGGGTTTTAATGACCTTTAGTCCGTGTTGACGGAACGGTGAGACTTGAACAAAATGTACCGATCAGTTTGGGCTGGTTTTCGTTCCTTATGTTCAGCTTTCTGTTCTGTAGGTTATCGAGAGTCCAAGAAGGGCGGCGAGACATCAGAGAATCCTATTTGTCATGAGCTGACCTCCTCTGGGGTTTAAGCCATATGTCATCTTCTTACCGGAACAAATGGGTTTGTATGGCGCTCTGGAAACAGACAGGAACACAATATTTAGCCCATCGGTTCATCAACCACATCTATATCCATACATGGTCAATACATAATCAATGGCATAGATGTGGATATACTGTATAATCATATTCCATCACATACAGTCTTCTAACTGTCTGATTATATTTACATTCATCATATTTTGTTTGAGAATGAGAGAATGAGAGAACAACTTTATATTTCCCGAAGGAAATTGTTGTGCCAGAGTTTCAAGCAAAAACATAACAGTAATACATAATAGTAGGAAGGAGGAAGAATAAGAAATAAAATAAGATATAAATTGTCTTAACTGTTTTAAGGTCTTAACTACAAAGATTTGAAGATTTGAAATGTACAATTTACTTGATCTGCAAACCTTTCTTCTCATCATTGAATGCTGTTTGAAAAGTCATCAATATATGAATTTGAACCATTTTCTATAGTGTCACTGTGATTTGATAGCAGGCGAGAGATAAACAGCCAGAAATAACACTTTGCAAAGCACAGTTTTCAAGTAAAGCGAGATGAAGTCGGCAAGCGAGGCAACGCAGGCGCCTTCCATCCATCAATAGGTGCCTTTCCCTCAGGCGCTCTGGGAATTGAGCCAGCAACCCCCTGAGAGCTCACAGTGCAAGTTCCTGCCTTTAGACGCACCTGTATTCACACTGGAACACACACACACACACACACACACACACACACACACACACACACATCTATGGATTTGAAATATATCTGCCTACACAAACGCAGAGCTCCGTCCAAACCTCTTCCAACTCTCTTACCGGCATCAACAGTTTCCCACATTGCTACTTTATGAATAATGATTTACTTTACGGAGGAAAAGGCCAGGCGGACCTTTCTCGTGCTCGGAGGGATGGATTTAACAGAAACAGCCCAAAAACAGAGAGGCGTCCGTAGAAACAGTCGACGGACTCATTTCGGTACGAGAGATTGCATAAACTGGGTCACGTTCAACACGGTTGTGAATAGTTTGTTTCTCAATCAAGAGAACTCAAACAATTGGAGCCCCTAAGCGAGTGTAACCAGGGATACCGTTACAAATGTACTTGCTTAAGTCTCAGTTCAGCTGACGGCAAGAAATGCATTTGGCGAGCAGAGTTCTGAGTGACTTGGACGTCCATAGAGTGCAGCTTTTTTTACATCCGGACTTTTCCATTTTTTATTCTGATATTTCCCCGCACCAAGAATCTACTGACAGCCTAATCTGATCATTTTCACACCTCCGTAGTTGAGTTTTAAACATAAAAATCATGCAAATCCACTCCGCCATGCAGTTACTGGAGCATCCGCTCGCTCGGTTCGCAACATGAACTGGATTTTACCGGCTGACTGCAGGTTTGCAGAGGTGGTTGTGAGCTTTGACCGTCCGGTCGGTCCGACGGCCGGTCGGATCGTTGGATCGGCTCACGCGGCCGTCAGAATTCATCCTGTGGCGGTCAAACCGTTGTGACCGATCAGGATTGTTTTCTCTTTCAAGAGTTAAATCCAGAAAAGAAAATGGGTCTCTTTAAAAAAAACAATATAAGCAAGCGGTCAATAAACCATTATGAGACCTGCCGCATAAAAGTGTCAACCAGAAAAGCTGTTTTATTCAAAACTGCTAAGAAGTTCTGTCATTGACCTGTTTGTGAATCAAGCTCACAAGTCACAGATAAAATAGATGTTATCAAATGAATTGTTTGTTTATTTTTGTCATTCTTGTACATGTGTTTCTTTTAAGAGCAACAGCAAAGGCTTTCTCCGCGGATTCACTCGTTCAGTTATTTATCGATCATTGTATTTGATTTTTCTGCAAAGAGACATGACACCTCAACAATCTGCTGCACATTGCATTCATATAACTGGAACAAAATAATACACAAAACAAACAAATGTGCAAAAATATGTTTGACGTCTTCATTTTGTACGCATTTGTATGTATTCATTTTCATATTTATTGATGCGCATATTTATTTACACATTTGCTTATGAGTTCTCTGCTTGACTGCATTTCCCTTCAATGTCCGGCACGAGGTTGGAGAGTAAATGAGCGACAGAAGCCGACATCATGTTTGGGTCTCTGGTGATGGTGTTGTGCACGGCTGTGTTTCTGCGCGTCGCTCACACGCGTGTTCCTCGCTGTTCATCCAAGTGAGTGACAGCCTCTCGTATTCCGTGGCATGTTGTTTCATTTTAAAGGCGGGCCGGAAATCCCATCACATACGTCAAAGTCAGGCTCCGGTGACTCGGGGCGGAAGAATCTGGAGGAAAAACAGAAAGCATGCTAATACCCTTCATTCATATGTAAACACTTGATGTTTGTGTGCATTTGTGCGCGTGTGTGTGTGTGTGTGTGTGTGTGTGTGTGTGTTTAGTACAGCACGGAAAAGCAGCCGCGGCGTCGGTCGATTGCTTCGTGGAATTCCCACGTCGACGTTCTTGGACTAGATTTGAATTGGACCGATTCATTTCCGTGCGATGGAGCCGGCAGGACGCCTCACGTGCACGCCTGGCGGCTGCTTCCGTAAAGTCTGGCCGAGCAGATTTGGACGGTAAAGCGCGTTGTTAACCAACCATAACGCTCATTTCACCGAGTGGCCGCACTTCTTTGGGAAAACTCTTTGCTTCCTTTGTCATTTTTTATAATCGGAAAGAACACAGAGAGGCAATTACGTATTGGAAGAACGCACTCCAAAGGGAGGCTTCCTGACATGTGGCCTCTGCGAAGCTAATGGGGATTATTTTATTGATTATTAAGCACAAAGACCAGATACGGAAAACACGGCAGTCACAAAAAAGCGTCTTTGGTGCGGAAAGCAGCCAATGTGAATGTGATTATACGTTTGAACGAACACAAAAATGGGCCAGAAATTCCAGAATTGCAGGAGCTTTTGTTTATGAATTTCCATGATATATATAATATATACATATATAAAATACTTCAAATGACCTTCAAGGCTGAGGGTTTGATAGGGGAAATGACAGGGGTCAAAGTTATTACCATGCATTATTAAATTGTAATATGTAATATGTAATGTGCATTGTTTTTTTTTTTCAAATACCATTGTCAGCAGTGTGAATGTTGTCGGGTTTACGAGGGTTTATAGAGACATGCTGCTAATGGTTTTATGATCTTCATGTCTTGTTAATGAGAGACAAATGCCACCAAATGTCAAGGACGGTGCAGGAATAGTACAGATTTTCAGCACCGATTCACATTCGTGAACAGTTGACTTGGTTAAGAGGCACTTTCAGTGACCTGACAGCTAGATACGCTTTGTTTTACTTGACAAATTATCCAGTTTGAAAACACAAACAAGCACTTGAAGCTAGAAGGAAAAAGAAAACACGTCTTTTTGAATGTTGGATATATCTGTGGTTTTACCACACATTTCATGTAATAGAAGTGGAGAAAAGCCACCATTTTGAATTATATTCATTCTTTTAACATTTATTTTTCTGAACAGAATTTCTATATAAACTCGATTAAGTTTGTATGTCAATCAAACAGTGATGTCTGCATGAGCTACTTTGGAGGGAAATTGGATATTTTGCATCTTTAAAAGTACATTGCATTATCAAGCATTAAAGTCACCTGACCTCATTTGAAAGATATATACATATACTTATAGATATACATAAACATATAAATACACATATACATATACACATATGTATACATATACATATAAATACACATATACGTATACATATGCATATAAATGTAAATATACATATACATATAAATACACACACATATACACATACGTATACATATACATATAAATATACATATAGATATACCTATGCATACGCATATTTATATAAATATGCATAGACATATACATATAAATATACATATACACATTCATATTTATGTAAATATACATATACATATAAATATACATACTAGTCATAGAGTCAGACAAAGATGGTTTACATCCATTGTTACAGTTGCAAGTTTTCAATTTAACTCAAAAAAGACATGGAAAAAGGATGGCAAATGTATATATTTCAAAATATATACGTTATTCAAAATGTATGTATTTGAGTAAAGGAGGAACAAAGACAAAAGGCATCATCAGAAATATGAGAAGTGAGAATAAATTAACCAATTAAAAGCTGTGAGGACACAAAACAAAATGGGGAGACAACAGACAGGACATGTGTGAGCTGACGAGAAAGTAATAGGAGGTATAGCACACACACACACACACACACACACACACACACACACACACACACACACATCCACGCGCTCGCCATGAAAATTCCCACAGAGTGAGGACACCTCAGGCAGACTGTTTACATTCAAAAGGCAGGGACTTTGATACAAAGCCAAATAATCCATTTTTTTTGTTTTCCAGTTTCCACAGGGTCCTGTGTTTGTGTCGGGACGGAGGTTTAGTGTGAATATGTGCGGGACAATACTTATACACACTGAAAATATCTTTTAAAACAGTTTGATTGGTGGAGGATTAGTCTTGTAAACACGTGTGACTCAAGCTCTAATGGTGGAATTAAGTGCTGCCTCAGGCATCACCACTTTAGAGCGCCATTGAAAATGGTCTCTGCGCCACAGGGCCTTTGGAGCTCCCGCGCGTGCACGTGAACCCCTGCTGCAAGGCTTCACAACAAAGAAGGGCCAAAAACATCCGTTCGATCAAACGCCGGAGTAACCACCTTATGCAGATTTTAACCACCCGGGTCACGTCAAAGCTGCTGCTTATGATGGCAGCTCCAGTAACTTTCAGCCGCACCTCTAATGGAAAACCAAAAGGAACTGAAGAAAACTAATGACTCCATTTGAAAAGCTCGTAATGTATAAGTAAACAGCTGCGAGCTGTGCGCCATTACTGGTGCGCTCCATGAGCAGCGATACCCATGTGATTTACAGTGATTAAGTAAATGCGTGTTGTTTTACACAGCCAGGGTTATTTTTCTCGGCTCGTCCGACGCGCTTGTTCATCGCTGTGTGTGAACTCGGCGAGCGGCTCCCGCAGACCATGAAATGTTATCATCATTTAGATATCTGAGGCGATAATATTGCCCATTCAATTCAACCCTCTTTGCTACTTTTTTTAAGCCTTTGCTTTTCCAAACTGCGTCTGCATTAACTGCGATTCCAAAGCCGACGACTGCAACGTTGAGTTTATGTCCTTTTTAGAGCAAGCATTGCTCTTTTTATGTCAGAAGTGAACTTCCGAATTCATTGCTATTTTATTGTTGCTCTTCAATACATTGTACGTTTAAATTTTATTTCATCCCCCCTAAATCTACATTTTATACTCATTATTATCATAATAATTATTATTATCAGTAGCAGTGGGTTGGAGTAGTAAATGTATTAGAAGTAGTTTAAGCAGTATTTTGTTCCAATGTATTTATTCATGCATTTTTATTTTCTTTTGGTTGTTTTTAGTTTTTGTTTTATCCAGGTATATTTTCGTTGACCACCAGTGTAAACGGCGTCCTCGGTTCGGGTGTTGCATGGTTTAGAGACGGCGGCAGCGGGGAAACAGAAGGAAGCAGAGCTGGAGGTCGCCGAGGTAAAGATGTTGACGATGAGGATAAACATGTGCAGAGAAACTGAATACATTATTAGAAGGAGGCGGCCAAGCGGGACGCCGAGTGGAAGACCAAAGAGGAGATTGATGGATGGACGGAAAGAGGACGGGAAGTTGGTCGGTGAGAGAAGAGGATGCAGAGACTAAGACTGGGAAGGCAGCTCACTTTCAGAGGGAAGCCCTGAAGGGAGCAGCTGGAAAACACATATATGCATGTACGTATCTATTGTCACGGACATATTGTAATTTTTATATGTAAGCGCACCATTATGAGTTTCATCCAGACCCACAGATTCATAGGATGGTGATCCGTCTGGCTTTGGCAGAAATGAATGTAGCAATAAGGCCACCAGCTGTGGGCCTTTTTATTTAGAAACAAGTTAAGCATGGCTAACTCTGACTGTGGAACAAATGCGGATAATGACGCCCACATCACAATTCGTTCCGTGGAGAATCTACCAAAATGAAGACTAACAGCTGTACAGTAAATGAAAACCAAAAAATCAATGGATGCTAAGAAAATGTATCCCGATGGAGATCGAGAAAAAAATTGAAAAAGCGGGAGATAAGGTATTTAAAAACGTTGCAGGAAGCGATGATGAGAGGATACAATAACAAATCCAGAGGAATTAGATTGTCAACAATGACTTTCACCTCGACAGACTTGTGTGACAAATCGCTTACGATGCAAATGTTGCTGTACGTGTTTCCTGATAAATATTGCCACTGTGAGAAGCAAAACAAAAGGAGAAATCTACATAACTGCACACACATCAGCCCACGGGTGTTAAATAGGCATGTCAATCTGCTGCACCTGTGGTTAATATTAACCTTTCTGTGTGTGTTACCATCATATATGGCACTGTGCGTTTGTGTGTGTGTGTTTGGTAAGATTAAACTCTTATGAGTTACTATTAAAATATTTTTTTGTGGATTTGGGATTTGCCTAAGAATTGCATGTTGCTAATAATGCATTTTCAATGTAATCTTAGTGTTGGGGTTATATGTCCTCTGCATTTATTCTTCTACTGTGTTGTGTTTTCCTCCCTTCCTTTGGCCTGAGGTCGCCACCGTCAATCATCTGCCTCCATCCAACCCAATCTTCTGCATCCTCTTCTCTCACACCCACAAACTCCATGTCCTCTTACACAACATCCATGAATCTCCTTGGAGTTCCAACCTCAGTATCCTTCAACCAATGCAGTCAATACAGATAAACATGCAACACACACCTTGTTACAGCCATGGTAGAAAACTATAATATCTAAGACACCAAAATTCTGTCTTCCTCCCACTTGGCAGCGCTCATTGTAAGAATCAGCAGCAAGAAGAGACATGGAGGCATCTGATTTTCACATGAGGTCGTACGGTTCTTCGTCTTCTTCTTTTACTTTGGGCTTTTCTCTTCAGGCGTCGCCACAGCGAACCGACGTTCTCCTTCCAATCTTCTCTTTGCTTTTCCTCTAGACCTCCAATTCCAGCATCCGTCCACCAATACATTCACTCCCCCTCCTCAGTGCACGAGCCAACCGACCCAACCGCGTCGCTCTGATCGTCCTCGGTGATGACGCTAACGGAGAGACACGAATGAGACTCACTGATCGTGAAGTGCCCGACATGGGAGAGTAGCTGCCATGGTTGTGTTCCTCTCTGAGATGAACGCCATGGAGTGAGAGAGAGGAAACGATGCGTACGAGTTGTAAGGCCACATAAAGACTTTCACCGGTGGCCCGTGGGAAGAATCATCCAGCCAACAGCATCGGAGTTGTTTTGTTATTATCTATCCGGCATTCTTAAGAGACAAACACGGAGATATTCATGTTTCTGTCTTGCACGTCAGTCCTCTGGCATTGTTTCCATTGTCAGGGGTGAATGATTACAACAGCACCACGTTGGAGGAATAAATAGCACTTTAGAGAAGGTTGTGCTTTCTTTGTCTCCTGTTGTCATGCCAGGAATGTCGTCAATAATTATACAATCTGCAGGTGCCTTGGGGCGCAGCAGGTTCATCTTACATTTAACTGGTGTCTCAATTATATTTTCCATGCTCACCCGCGCTGACTTTTTTCCCCCATTCTGCTGTCCATCTTTATTCTTGTTGTTGTTGCAGTTCAATCTGCTGTCCATTTATTTGTGGATGTCTTTTTCCATCTATTAAGTGTCTCTCTATTTATATTTATATTTATATTTACCATACACCGCTGTAACATAAGAATTTCCCTTATGAGGATCAATAAAATACATCTTATCTTATCTTTTCTAAATCAGGCATACAAAGGTTGAGTTTCTCAGTAAAACTGGATCTTTTTCTGGTCTCCTCTGGTCCAATATTGTTGCGGTTGAATAATTCAATAATGATGGTGCAAATGATAAAAATTGTCAAACGATGAATTATAAATGATGCTAACTTAGTCACTTCCGGCCTCAGTGTGCCATTTCAACCGACCACATTTGTTACATTTAATTGGTGACAACGTTTTCTGATTTAGATCCACATCTGACCCGCTAACACAAATGGTGTGACGCCAAAATAAGCAAGCATGTGTTGATCCACCAGGCTGTGATGGCTAGAATAAATAACTTGACAAGGAAGATAAAACCCAAATGCACAGCTTGAGTCTCTTGTCAATCTGAGCTGTATTTTAATATCATATGTAAAGAAAATTGAGCAGTTACCTAACTCAAAAAAAACAAATAGACAGACTCTATTATCTATTATTATTACTCTACTATGACAAGAAACTACAAAAACAATAATATTAAGTCCCAGGCATGAGAGCAGGAGAATTCAGCATGGACTGTGAAATTGGTACAAACTAAGAAATCAGTATGAAAACAAAAACACCAGTGCGAAACAAAATAAAATGACACAATACATATATTTTACATTGGAATGGAGAAAAACCATGTGCAACAGGTTTAGATGACACAGGCATTGCATCGCTTTTGCATCGGATCATCTCTTGCCTTTGTAAAGTTGAACGGATGCAAAACACCGGCAGTGAATTTGTAACTCTTATTTTTTTCTTTACATATTCAGAGCTTCAATGTATTTCTATTCATTCATTTTTTAATCAATGACATTTTTAACTGAGAATGATCACAATATATGTATGAAACAAAGAAAAGATGATCTATCTTAATAAATCATCCATCCATCCATCCATCCATCCATCTTCTTACCCTGCACTCGGGGTCGCGGGGGGAAACTGGAGCTGTTGCATAAATCATATTATTCATAATTATTAAATAATTTGAAAAATTTAGGCTGCCCTGGAAAGAAACAAGCCTACCAGATCCTGCCACATCCAGATCTGGAGGAATAAAAGAGGAACTTCTGAAAGACTCGGACATAAATCTGCAAAAGACATTCCTGAAGAGTCGACGGTTGTTGAGAAGAGTGAATAAACTCCCCTTGATATTCTCTAAATATAAGGCATTTTTTCTTGTTGTGACTCCGAGCAGCAGCTTTCACACTGTGTTTGCGTTCCTGCGAGATACGATAGTTTAATAAACCAGAACATGCGTAGATGTTTTCAAAGCGGCACTCCTTTTTTGGAAAAAAAGAAGCAAAGGCCAACCGGGACAAGAAGACGTCTTTCCCATGCGCTGATCGAAACACAGCGAACGATGAGCAGAAAAGGAGCGATGGAAATGTTTTTAACGCAGAAAGAAGGAAGCAGATTCTTGAACCAGTGACAGTTCCATAGATAATTGCATATTCCATAAATATTGCAGTTAAAAAATGCCACAATGGCATGGTTTGTGATGATGTGACAACCTTAATTCACCAGAGCAGAAATAGAAGAACATGAAAACCAAAATGGACCAAATCACAAATCATGAGACGGTTGTTAATTACCATCATCTAAGATTCAATTCCCTGTAATGTCATGGAGAGTCTGAGCAATAGAAAGTCAACAATAATCCACAGAGCATAAAAGCAAACAATTATGTTGCATTCCTCTCATTTCACAATTCTTTTGAGAATGTTTCATTATCATTATGTCTGCAAGAATGTCACTTGATAGAACTCAATATCTAAATCAAGCAGAAATGAAGGAATAGAAATTCTAAAAACTGATAAAAATAAAATAAAAAAATACTCAGAACAAATCATTCTCTATCTGAATACAAATATTCACAAAGAGACATAAATATGGATACAGAGAGAGATCTTTATCCATCCATCCAATCATTATCTACAGCATATCTTGCCATTACTGTCATGGGGATGCCAGAGGCTACCTGAGCTGGGCCAGTTGCTACGGCAATAATAACAACAACAACAACAATAATAATAATAATAATAATAATAATAGTAATAATGAGATGATGAGATGACAACAACTTTATTCATCCCGAAGTAAAAACATAACAGTAATAGATAATAGTATAAAGGACGAAGAATAAGAAATACAATGAAATATAATGAAATATAAATTGTCTTAACTGTTAACTGTAACTACAAATATTTGATTTGATTTGAAGATTCCCAGCGGCTGAGGGAAGAGGAATTAAAAAGTCTGATAGCCTCAGGTAGGAAAGACAATAATAATAATAATAATAATATTAATAATAACAGTAATAATAATAATAGTAATAATAATAATAATAATAATAATAATAGTGACAATAATAACAATAATGATGATGATAATGATAATAATAATGATCATGATAATAATAATAATAATAATAATAATAATAATAATAATAATAATAGTGATAATAATAACAATAATGATGATGATAATGATAATAATAATGATCATGATAATAATAATAATAATAATAATAATAATTATCATAATAATAATAATGATCATAATAATAATAATAATAATAATAATCCCCCATGGGGATGAGCATGAGCAGGAGGCTGCTGGGCTGCCTTGAGGGCTTCGGTGTTTTCCTCAACAGCTCTTGGAGGCACCAGGAGGAGCCGGGAATCCAACAAGGATTGTTTGCTTCCACAGGCGGTTGCTGGACCTCCTGCCTCCTGCAGGAGGATGGCGTCCATGGATGCACACCTTCATTCACTCTCTTGTTCACACACCTGGGCAATTTTCCATTTTTTCCAATGAACCCTCTGCATGTTTTGGGCTGTGGAACAGAAAGAAATCAAACCAGGGTCCTTTGTGCTGTGAGGAGGATGCTATATAATTATGTTTCCTGATCTTACAGACTCTGATCATCCTGCTCGGCTACCACCAGGATGAGGATGGAGCGATGTCCATGGGTGTGCTGATTCTGTCGCTGCTGTAATGATACCCATGGACCTTCTGAACAAGAGGACCCCAGGAGGGCAGCCCGGGTGGACGCCCACTCCCATGGAGGAGGGGGATGAGATTCTAGAGGGGGATTGAACAACCATGGTGGAGTGACAATAAAGTAGCTGCGTCTCCTGGGAATAACCTTGGAATTGTGTCTCTTTGGCAACACAGTGGGATTGGAGTGCCTGGCAGATGAATTCATGAGGGACCCTATTAAGTGGTTTCTTCATGTACAAGAACATAAGGTGGAATTGTTTGTTCTTTTCAAGATGTCTCTCTGAGCCGCCTGGCCAAATGGATGACATCTGTTACTCCGCTTGCCTTTGAGAAACCACACCGGCGGGTTGTGATATCGATTGTACAAAAGAGTCGGTTTTCAATAACACGGTCAAAGATCTTGGTATGACAGAGCGGGAAGGCTGGTGGGTAGTTAGTGCGCCCCCGAACCACGGACGCCCCCTTTGCCTCTCCAAGAGGGGACTGTTGTGCTGGTCCAGGGTGGGGATACAGTATCTTCCTCCATCATCTGGTTGAACAAGCAGGCGAGATGCTCCAGACTTCATCCAGGAGGTTGTTGGGACCGGTCGCCTTCCGTTTCATAAATCTTCTTGATTGGAGATTTAGCAGAGGACCTCGGGTCCCACTCAGCAGGCCTGATCCAGGCATGGTGTACTCTCTGAGCTCTCGATCAATCCATCCATCACCTTCCACTTATCCTCCACTTGCCACTTGGAGATACCAGAGCTTATCCAGCTGTCGTGGTGCGAGAGGCGGGTACACCTTGGACCGGTGGCCAGTCGCTCCAAAGGCAACCAGAGAAACAAAATCACGTTCACTCTCTCATTCCCACATTTGGGGCATTTTCCCAAATTTCTTTTCATGTTTTTGGACTGTGGGAGGAAACCAGAGAACCTAGAAGAAGCCCACACAGTCATGAGGAGAACATGCAAGCTGGACAAAGAGGCAATAAGACCTGCGTTCTTTGTAACCACTGCTGCCACATCAGGACAGCGGATGGATCTGGGATGTCATTCTTATCGACCCCCAGACACTCGGTAGTTCAATGTTTCATGTTTATTGGAGCCTCTACAAAGACAGCCCCTTGGGCAGCCATCTTCTTCTGTTGGCCGCCCTTCAAGGATTGCCACAGTGAATCATCTTCCTCCATCTGGCCGTATTCTCTGTATCCTCTTATCTCACACCAACAAACTTCGTGTCCTCTTTCATTACGTCCATCAATCTCCTCTTTGGTCTTCCTCTTGGCCTCCTGACCAGGAGGTCCAACCTCAGCCAACCTCCAAAATTCACCCCAAGCCACCTCTGTGCATGACCAGACCATCTCAGTCCGGCCTCTGACTTCATATCCAAACCATCAAACATGTGCTGTAGCTCTGATGGACTCTTTCTTGATGCTGTCCGACCTAATCAGTCCTGGAAAGAACCTCCTCATGTAGGTCTCTGCTGCCTCCAGCTCTGCTTCCTGTCTTTTCTTCAACGCCTCTGTTTCTGAACCACAGCATCGCTGCTTCACCACTGTCTTGTCCACCTTTCCTTTTTGTTGTAGCGAACACTCTCTTTTTCCCTCATTAGCCCAACACTTCTCTCCAGACTGTGTTTCTCTGCCTCCAGCCTGCTCGGATGCATCTCTTCTGCTTCTGTCTCTGCCTTTACCGGTGGTGTTCATCCTTCATCGTCATGGCTGCCCAGTCTCCTGGTTAAGCAGTAAAGGGTGCGAGCGGAGGTGTGAGATCTTATTTGGTCCTTCAGAGCTCAGCGGTCCTTCACGCCAGCTCTGTCTTGTGTCCTTGCATCTTCCACCGCCTGACAAGCTAAGGTCCAGGTATACAGGTTTTCTTTTGTTAAGCCTGAAGTGAAGGACACTTGGTGTGGTGCTGTTGTGGGCCGATGCAGCCCAAGTGGATGCATTTGACATTTGTTGCTGGCTTGAGGTCTGTTTGCCGGTTCAGCAGGTAGTAGTTTTTTTTTGGTCAGCACTGTTGTCAATAACCAGGTAGGCCGTCCATATGCTGAAGCAGCTGTTGACAATTGTAAGGTCAAGTGCTTCAGCAGAGTCAAGGATTTGACAGGCCTCAACATTGGGGTTGCCAAAGCTCTGTCCCCCATGTCACTGAGTATCCAGCCCTTGTAGAGGCTATGTGACCTTTTAAGTAGCTGCCAATATTTGTCCGGGGTAATTGATTGCAAGTGCAAGTCAATGTTCCCCGAGAATTCTTCTTCCTCCTCCTCCGGGCAGCCGGCTCGGCGTGTGTCACAAGAAAAGAGTCGGATAGTTATATTACTTGAAATCACCTTCATGCAAATCAGCCGGCCCTTGTTACCGTTCCCTTTGACAACACTGTCTTGAAGCTGCTCGCTGACAGCCACAATGAAACTATTTTAATGGGGCCTCAGGCCGTGGTTGTAGATCTTTAAGCCCTTCACAATTTCCCTGCCTTTCCAACCTGTCCACGTTGCTTGGCAATTAAACACTCTCTTTGGTGCCTTTGCTACAAGGTCATGAGGCCTTTATGATCCTACATTAGTGTATTATCCTTTGCCTCAAATGTTCCCGTCCCTGTCATTTTATCCACCCAGATTCTAGATTCACTAGATACTGGAGTACACTGAAGTCCCAGGGGGGGTTGGGCACAGAACCAGGGGTAAGATAACCAATGAATGAGCACTTGAATGAATAAATTGATGTCAAAGTTTTCGAAATATTTTACAGTACACGACCGGCCCCGGTAACGTCATGGTTGTTTATGAGTTGCTGTTATTGATAATTTGGGGTAGATGGGTGGGGTCCTTAATGTCATCTCAATAAAGGATTGCAATACGCTCAGCAGGACTCGCTAGTCCGTCAGCATGTTAGCAGGATATTAATCAAGACTGATAACCGCAATATCGCTAAAGGGAATTTTACAGCAATGTCATCATCACGGCCGCAGGAAGTTAGCGACTGTTATTTAGCCTCTATGATGAACACGGTTGTGGAAGAGAATGCTGATCAGCACGAGGCGATCGTTGAATTTAAATGTATGTTTCTTTGAGAACATAGACAGCTGCTCCCCGCATGCATTCCTTCAACGTAAACAACTTAGTTGCATGCTGTTTTTAAAAATGTTCATTTGAAGGTAGCGCGGCACAGTGGTTAGCAATTCAGCCACACAACAAGAGGGTCTGGATTTAAAGATGGCAGCAGCCCTTCATTGTGCCGGCATGCTCTCGCTGTGTCTGAGCCGCTTCCCCCGGCTCTTCGGTTTCCTCCCACAGTCCAGAAACATCCAGAAGGTTTGTGGTCGACCCTAAAATGTTCAGACGTGAGCGAGCGAGTGAATAGTTTTATAGATCGACTGGCGGCCTGTCAAGGGTGGCGCTTGACTCTCGCCCAGCCGTCATTGAGCGAGAGGGAGTCCAGGATAAGTGGCAGAGATAATGAATGAATGGATGAATTTTTTTTTTTTCTTCATTTTCTTTTTATATGTATACATACACATATACAGTATATATTTATATGTTTCAAACTGCAATCTCAGCACACCTCGCTTATTTGTGATCGTTCGCCTCTTCAAATCGATAATGTTCAATAAAATAGACGATGCTCTTTACCCCAGACCACCGTATAATATAATGTGATATAATAATCTATTCTTTATGAATCCCTCCTGGTGGAATTGGTTCACTGCGATGGCGCCGTCCTGGACGAGCAGGAGGCTGCAGGGGAGCAGCGAGGGCTTCGGCTTGAGCCGGGAATCCCACCAGGAATGTTGGCTTCCAAAGACGATCGCCGGACCTCCTGTGCTGCGCCGCCCCTCCGTGGAGGCCAAGGTCCTAACTAGCAGCCAGGTCCTAACTAGCAGCCAGGTCCTAACTAGCAGCCAGGTCCTAACTAGATGTGTCTGGCGAGCCAGCGGTTCGATTGAATCATCGACCCGAGTCATCGACTCCAGGCCCCGCCTCCACTGCGTGGTGTCTGGTCCAAAATATTCTAACCTTTTATCCCTGGCGTACAAATCTTAATCTGCCAAACCTGCCTATTACTAATTACAGAATTTATCTCAAACCGCTTTCCTTCCACCGCTGCTGCCAAACACTTTAACACCTGGTTCTGACGCCAAGCGAGTCGCCCTTGCACATATGTATGAGCAAGAATGAATTATATCTGAAAGACTGAGCCTTAAAGGAACAGCTAAAAATTAAAAGATACACTCCAACTTTGTTCCAAATCTGCCTTTCTCATGTGTTCAGCCTCAAGTTAAAGAGAGATTTGCTTCTTCCTCCAGCATCCATTACATTCCCAACAACAGTTGCAGGAAATGTTAAATACCATTTGACTCAAGGTGCTCACTGAAGAGAACGGCATTCACTCGTATCTCTCCTCCTACATCCTCACTTACACTGTCAATGAGTCCACAGTGATGAACTTACAGTGGAAGCTCTGCTGCTTCCAACCAACTGCCACAGAAAAATCACTTTCAGACACAGTTTAAATAACAGTATGCGACTGCTTTCATTATCATTCACCGTTTGGAAGACCCCCGAGAGAAGACTTGACCTGGATGTCGCCTCTCACAAGATGGAGGTCAATGATAATTGAAAATTTGAACAGAAATTTGAATAAAAAGCAATAGAATCGACAAAGAATCGGCAAAGTGGACAAATGCAATTTATAATGATCGTTTTCTGACTAGCGATGAAGCATAGAAAACACAATTGAAATTGTTGATTGCTTAATGTGTTTTCACAGCAGGGTTTATATTGCGTTGCATGCGTGTTCTGACATGTTGCCGCTGACAAACTGGAAGCTGTGCATACAGGATGAACTCAATGAAACCCGTGAGTGTTGAAAGACGGGGTTTGCGGAGCTGTTGACGTTTACAGGGAAAGATACCCGCCCCAGAGAGAGCATCCTATCAGGGTTCACAGATGGTATGCCGGCCGGTCAGCGCTCGAGTTTTCAGACTCGCTCCCGAGACACTAGGATGGAAGTGGATGAAGCATCAGAACCTTCATTCTTTCAATCAAAGGATGAATCCCATTCTTCTCCTGCTGGCAGGTGGATCCAAAAGGAAAAACACTGATAGGGTACAGGGAGGGCAAAAAAGTATTTAGTCAGCCATCAATTGTGCGAGTTCTCATCATGTTTCATCATAGCTACACTTCAACTATGAGGGACAGAATGCAAAATAGTCCAGAAAATCATGTTATCTTATTTTTAAAGAATTTATTTGCAAATGATGGTGGAAAATAAGTATTTGGTCACCTATAAACAAGCAAGATTTCTGTCTGTCACAGACCTGTAACTTCTTTTTTAAGAGGCTCCTCTGTCTTCCACACATTACTTGTATTAATGGCACCTGTTTGAACTGGTTATCAGAATTAAAGTCACCTGTCAACAACCTCAGACAGTCACAGTCCAATCTCCTCAATGGCAAAGACCAAAGAGAAAACAAACTGCATAAACCAAACTGACCTGCACCAGGCCTCACAGACTGAATCTGCAATGGGTGAGCAGCTTGTGTGAAGAAATCAACTGTGGGAGCAATTAGTAGAAAATGGAAGACACACAAGACCACTGATAATCTCCCTCCATCTGGGAGATTGATCACAAGAACAGTGAGCAAAAATCCCAGAAGCCCACGGGAGGACCTGGAGAATGGGCTGCAGAGAGCTGGAGCCAAAGTTACAGAGGCTACCATCTGAACACACTACGCCACCAGGGACTCAAACCCTGCAGTGCCAGACGTGGCCCCCTACTTAGAACAGTACATGTCCAGGACCTTCTGAAGTTTACTAGAGGGCATTTGGATGATCCAGAAGAGGACTGGGAGAATGTCCTATGGTCAGATGAAACCAAAATAGAACTTTCTGGTACAAACTCAACTTGTCATGTTTGGAAGAGAAAGAATGCTGAATTGCCTCTAGATAACACCATAGCTGCTGGGAAGCACGGCGGTGGAAACCTCACACTTTGGGGCTGTTTTTCTGCAAAGGGACCAGGACCACTGATCCGTGCAAAGGAAAGAATCAACGGGACCATGTATGGTGAGATTTTGAGTGAAAACCTCCTTCCATCAGCAAGAGCACTGAAGATGAATCGTGGCCGGGTCTTTCAGCGTGACAATGATCCCAAACACACCACCCGGGCAATGAAGGAGTGGCTTCTTAAGAAGCCTAGCTCGTCTCCAGATCTCCACCCCATAGAAACTCTTTGGAGGGAATTGGAAGTCCGTGTTGCCGAGCGACAGCCCTGAAACATCAGTGCTCCAGAGGAGATCTGCATGGAGGAATGGGACAAAATAGCAGCAACACTGTGTGAAAACCTGTGAAGACTCACAGAAAGTGTAGGACCTCCATCATTGCCAACGAAGGGTGGATAAAGTAGAGATGAACTTAAGTTCTTGACCAAATACTTATTTTCCACCATGATTCACAAATAGATTCTTTAAAAATCTGATAATGTGATTTTCTGGATATTTTTTTTCTCATTCTGTCCGGACATACTTGAAGTAAAGCTATGATTAAAATGACAGCCCTCTTTCATCTTTTTAAGTTTGAGAATTTGTACAATTGGTTGCCGACCAAATAGTTTTTTACCCCGCTGTATATTCTTGTTGGTGCTACAATTCCTGCAAGCATTTCACTTGGTTTTAATGAATGCCTTATGCTTTAATTGAAAATAAAAACATGTTGCATTCAGTGTGACGAGGTCCTGCTATTGTAATTTGAACAATTATAATATGTAAATTTCAGATTATTATTTAATCTCTTTAAAGTCAAAACTGAACCCTAATTGCCTGTAGAAAATGCAAATAAGGGGGACAAAGGTTAAACTAGTAAATATAGTGACATGCTTGTACTCTATTATCCGGTAAATTCAGACACAGCAGCAGGTTTGGTGACGGGAAGGTGGACATTTCAGACAAATATCACCAAAGGATGATGAACTAACAGGATCAAAAAGACCCAATGACATTTAATAGGTACCAAAGAGGGTGTTTAATTGGCATTTAATATTGCAATTACAGTCATCTTTTTCTAATTGGCACATTTGTAAACTCATGTAGACCTCAGTTTTTGTTTTTTTGAGACAATTTGGTTGAATTTATCAACATTAACCCAGACTAACACAATTATGTAGACGAGAGATCAAATACTCTGTGTGTGTGTGTGTGTGTGTGTGTGTGTGTGTGTGTGTGTGTGTGTGTGTGTGCTCTTTGGGAAATTTGGCCCAGCATATATTTTAATATACTGTATGTCTTTGGATGAAAATAACCCCCCTGCAGCAAGTGGCTGATGATACCTACCAGAGTCCATCCACTCAGTCCAAGTGAATTTAATTCAAACTGTTTCCTTTTTTTCTCTGCATCCAATAGTTGTAAATTAACTTCCGTTTAAATTAACTCCAAACCCCCCTCCTTTTTTTTAACCTTGAATCAAAGTTTCATTTGCACAGTAAGGAAAACATTTCCTTTCCTGTACGGTTCTGTTCTTTGAGGTCCAAAGGGAATGAAAGATTATAATATTGAAGTATTGCTATCAAAGTGGTAACAAGTGTATAAAATAAAAACATAAGAGCACCATAAAAGACAACCAGTGGAAGATAAGGTGGAAATGGAAATTGCAGATATGTTAATAATGTAAATAGGAATACCAGTTTCCTGACTCTTGTACTAAGGCGTGCGATAGTTGTTCAATTCAAACGTGCAGAATGGAAGCAAAGTGACAAATATAAACATCCAAGTGCACAGAAACCACGGTTGAACTGGAACTAACTTGCCTTAGAGCAGGAGTCAGCATGAATGGGCAGCAGTACTGTTTCATGCCTGGAATGAGAAGTACAGATGCCGGATTTGTGTTCAGAATGTTAGTACAAAAAGCTCAGATAGAGAACTTTGGAGTGACAGTCAAGTGTGTTAGACTGGGGCAGGACATGTATGCCAGCAGCGGCTGGACTTCCTGAGGAGGCTGAATGTCTACCTCCATCCTGTAAGCTACATCACCTCCCCAGTGATGCAACCTATCAATCCACCCTGAACTTCTTTGCATGCTATCCTCGGACCACTTCCAGAACATCAACCATGACAGGAATTTTCCACTGCGAACTTGTTTGGTATTTGTTAAAATTGTCGATGGTGGAAAACACCATCCTCTGTCACACATGAGTGATCAGAACACAATGAGGTTTAGAAAAAAAAGGGCTTTAGATTGAAGTGTTGTTTCTTTAATCGACCACATTGGCTTTACTTTGTGATTTTTAATGGTATTTGTAACTGGTGTTGAGAAGGAGTAAGTGGTGTAGTGATGAGGAGGGGAGGCTGTGAAGAAAGATGGCGTAAAGATCCATCGTTCTAACAGAGTCATAGCAAATGTATTTATCAGAGGTCAGACTGAAGGGGAATTAACTCTGATGTTTGCTCTTAACTCCGCAGGTCATTGTCACGCATGCCAAGTCAGAGCCATCTCATTATATTTTCTTACAGACGTCACTGAGGAGGAGTCCAAAAAAAGAAGAAGTAAATGTCCCTGGTGTTCTGAATATACTATTGGCCTGGTCTCATTATGGTTCCAACCACTCATTTTGGGAGGTCAACCACAAGAGGTCAAAGGAAACGATCAATGAATCAACAGTCACCCGTAATCAGTGTAATGCAAAAGACTGACATGAGCAAAGATCTTGGAAATTCACGACGTATGGCCAAATGGATCAGAGTGAAAGTCAACAATAGTGAAAAAAAATGCAGACGGCAGTCCCAGGAAACAACATGAAACATGAAAATCTTGAATTTATCTTCTTTGCTAAATGATAAACTTCTTCTTCTCCTTTGGTCTTTTCCCTCCAGGGTCTCCACAGTGAATCCACTTTCTCCATCTAACCCTATTCTCTGGATCCTCCTCTCTCACACCAACTGCCTTCATATCTTCTCTCACGACGTCCATAAATCTTCTCTTTGGTCTTCCTCCAGACCTCCTGCCTGGCAGCTCCAATTCCAGCATCCGTCTACCAATATATTCTCTATCCCTCCTCTGTCCATGACCCAACCATCTCAGTCTGGCTTCTCTGACCTTCTCTGCAAAACATCTAACATGTGCTGTTCCTCTGATGGACTCATTCCTGATCCTCTCCATCCTGGTCATTCCCAAAGAGAACCTCAACATCTTCATCTCTGCAACCTCTAGTTCTGCCTGCTGTCTTTTGGTCATTGGAACAGTTTCTAGACCAAACATCATCTCTGGTCTCACCACTGTCTTGTACACCTTTCCTTTTATTCTGGCCGATGTTCTTCTATCACATAGAACCAAAGACACTTTTCTCCACCCATTCCAACCTACATCTTGAATGAATCACAAATGAAAAAAAAAAGTTGCTAAATGCCTTTGAAAATGTTAAAATCAAATTGATTCTCACGGCTCAATCCTGGGCCACGAATACAGACAGACAACTCTCGTTCACAAAAACTGGGTCATTTTCCTCATTTTCCTCATTGTTCCATTGAACCTGCTTGCAACAACATGCAGTTGGTTGACAATTCATCGGCTTCACATCACATTGCAATGAAATCCACCGTTCTCTCAACGAATCCTCCCTTTCAGCAGGAGTTTGCAGCTGCCATTGATCCGAGCAGAGACTGCGGAGGCTGTCGCTTGTAGAACACCAGGAGCACAGAAATAGTTCCAAACTAATGATAAAGTGGTTGAATGCAGGACTGCAGACCTTCAAATACCAACATTGCTCCATGACTGCTTGATGTCTGTCTCAACCACTGTTTTTTACAGTTTTATCAGAGGTTCCCGTAGTATAAATGGTATTTATTTATCAATTATCACTCTTATGATCGGCCCGGTTTGATCCAAAGAGACACACAATATTAAAAAGCACATGTAAACAAATGTGATTACTTTTCCTAAAAAAAAGAAACAGCCTGATTACCGAATGCGAGCGAGGTTTGGCGGCGCACGTTGGTGAGATGCTGAAGTGCACGAGGCCGTGACGAATCCCCGGAGATAACTTTACCATGCCCGTCTATCACAGAACGTCGGTGCAGTGAGACGCCGGCAAAGTGTTTTGAATTGATGGCGATACAGATTTGAAAGCAGAAATGATTTTCCATCAGCAGCCAGGGAAACATTTGGGAAGCTTCCATTCATCGGTGTATTTATGTTTCTTTATCAATGAATACCTAGAAACAAATGATATGTATTGGGCTTTAAAAACCGCAATACTATTTCATTATCCTCTATTTTTTAATGACATATTTTACAAAGGTTATTTCAATCAGTGCGTTCCATTCTCTTAAAAAGGGCTTCAATATTCCAAGAAATCCAAAAGCACAGTTTTGAATTCCATTCTGTGTTATTTGTGCATGAATGTGAATTTCAGTTGTATTCTGTGTGTTCAGGCTTGTTAATATGAATTTCTTAATGAGTGCATTGGGTTGAGGATTCTGTCACCCGGAGCGTTTAAACAAGGTCAAGTTTCTCAGACACGCCAAGCAGATCTGAAGCCTCATGGCAGAATTCAACTGGACACTTTGTTGACTTTCGGTTTAATAATAATTGATGGTCGGCGATTGCTTATTGTCGGATAACATGTTCATCTGCCAAGGAATTTGTTGTTTCTTGGTTTCACCTCCAAAATACAACTAGTTTTATGAAAGTACCAAAGAGGGTTCATGCAGCTTCATGAGTTTGATTCTTTCTTGTCTTTTAATAGTTTCTAATATTTGTTTGTACATGAAAACATGTTCATCGAGTAGCTTTTAGATTCAGAAAACCGTATTTGCAATGATTAAAATCTAGATGAATCTGTCAAGCAGGTCGTTGTCGATTGCTGTGAGATCTTGTGGCAAATGGAGACACTGAAGACATTTCAGCTGTTCTCCACAAGATGTTATTGTGCTTTAAACAACTGAGTTTCTGGTACATAAAGGCTGAGGGCAGGAACCCGTCTGGGTTGATTGGGATTCGTGACGCTAACGAGTGTGTAGTTGTGCATCCGTTTGGGTGAGAATATTAACACATGTGTCTTTATTAGCGTGTGATTTCAGGGAAACAGAGTAAGAATTCTGGGAACTCAGCTGAGTTGGAATAAGAGGTTGTAAGGCTGATGCGAACAATGTTGGGTGATCGGTTAGGAAGCAGTTATATAACAAAAACAGTCCCCATTCTTTTAAAACTGAGGAAGCCGCTCAGACGAGAGATGAAGCATTTTCAAGGATAGAAATTAATCCTAATAATAATAATAACAATAGAAGTGATGGGCAGTTGGTATCCAGGGTAGGAAAACATGGATGGGTGGTGCACTTTGCAAAAAGGATAGAAAGAACTGTAGTCATTTCTTTTTTTTCTTCCCAGAAAAGGCAGTGCCAGAATGTAACTTGTTAAAGTGAAGGTACGAGCACGCAGCACATCTCGTATAGACGATGGAATCTGAAGGAGATCGGTTACCGTGACTACTACAAACTACTGCAAAGAAGTAGTACTACTCTCTACTCTCTGGCTGAGAGTGTAGCCTGACAGCAGAGGATGGTGGTTTGGAGGACGACTCTGGTGACAAGGAAGATGAGCAGAGGACGAAGTGGTGGATAATGAAATGAGAAAAGCGTTATATGGATTTCAGGCCGGAGGAGACGAAAAAGGCTCTGGGGATCAAGGAAATCTTTCAGATGACTCGAACCTTCGGCGAAAGGTGGTCAGGGAGACTGATGGGAGAGTATTTGGTTTGTCATCTGGAAGGAAAGTAGATGAGGAGTCTTGGTGGTGGAATGAGGAAGTGCAGGAGTTTATACAGAGAAAGAAGTTAGCAAAGATGAAGTGGGACACTGAGAGGACTGAAGAGAACAGACAGGATTCTGACAGAATGAAGAAAGACAGTTCTGATGATGATATTCCTGCCGAGGTATGAGAGTGTGAAGGAGAGGCGGAGGTGGAGTGCCTGGTTATTATTAAACAGGATCTTAGAGACTGAAAAGATGCCTGAGGAACAGAGAGTAAGTGTGTTGATGTCTATTTTGAAGAATATGGGAGATGCGCAGAATTGTGGTTACTGTAGATGGCAAAGGCTGACGAGCCATGCAATGCAATAAGATGGAGTAGTGAAACCCAGACTGAGAGAAGAAGTCAACATGTGTGAACAGCAGTTTGGTTTCATGCCTAGAAAAAGGACTACATATGTTGCATTTGCTTTATAAGTGTTAGAGAAGTACAGAGGAGGTCAGTTGGCGGTGCATTGTGCCGATGCAGACCCAGAAAAAGCATACGACAGGGTGTGTAGAGATGAAGTCTGGCACTGTATGAGGAAGCCTGGTGTGGCAGTTATGTTAGAATGGTGCAGGACATGTATGCTAGCGATGAGGCATTGGGAGGCATTGGGAGGTGTGCTGTAGGTGTGACAGAGAAGTTTAAAGTGGAGGTGGCACCACATCAGGGGTCAACCCTGAGCCCCTTCTTGATGCAGTGATGCTGGACAGGCTGACAGATGAGGTTAGACGGGAAGATCCATGGACCATGATGTTTGCTGATGACATTGTGATCAGTAGTGAGAGCAGGCGGTGGAAAATCTAGAGAGGTTGAGGTATGCTCGAAGAGGAGGGAAGAGAAGGTTAGTCACAGCAAGACAGGACATAAGTGTGTGAATGAGAGGAACTCGAGTGGGATGGTGAGGCTATGGGGCGCAGAGATAAAGAAGGGGGAGGACTTAGGTGGAGGTACTTAGAACGAGCAGCCCAAGGCAATGGAGATTGTGGAAAAGAGATGAAGCGATGCGTTCAGGCAGGTTGGAACTGATGGAGAAAAGTGATGGTGTAGTGTGTGAAACAAAGAGTGTTAGCCAGAATGAAAGGAAAGTCATACAAGACAGTGGTGAGACCAGTAATGCAGTGCGGCTTAAAACTGCGGCACTGAAGAAAAAAAAAAGGAAGCAGAGCCGGAGGGAGCAGAGATGAAGGTGTTGAGGTTCTATTTAGGAGTGACGAGGACGGATACGAGGATATGATTGAGTGCAGCAGAGAGCTCACAGAGCAGTGATAGTGAATATATCAGTGGAAGGAGGCTGCCTGGCACCACCAGGCAGGAGGTCTAGAGGAAAACCAAAGAATAGATTGATGGATAAAGTGAAAGATTAAAGAGGACATAAGAGAAGAGGATACAGAGAAGGTTAAAGGAGATCAATGAGCATCGGGAACCCCTGAAAGGAGCAGCCGAAAGGAAATGAAGTCCGGATACAATGATCGGGTTAAAAAAAAAAGGTGTCAATTTGTTGAGATAATCTTAAGTTATTGTATAATAGTATAACCCCCCACCCCTTGTTATTTCATACTTGATAAGCTGTAGTTACTTCTAATCCAGTGCCTGATATTGATCTATAGGACCTGTTATAAATGTTTTCTTTCAACCTTTTCCCCCAAATCCTCCCCTCAGTCCTTTAGAAGTGGTATTGTCATCTCAAGCCTTTCTTGTCTTTCCTTTTGCCTTGTTTTCTGGGGGCAGAGCAGGTCCCAGAACAGGATGACGGAGTGCTTCTGAAATGACTACAACAAACCAGTTACTGAAATTGCAGGCCGCTACCAGCAGTGGTGAGTATAAACTATGCTGATAATGGATTTTCTCTGGCAAAGAAGGCAATCAGATCCGAGTACCGCACACGTTTAGGTACAAGACTCATACTGGAGTCTTGAAGACGCTTGTCTGGAGACACTGATATCACTCTGTGAACAGAGTGCCCCAAATTAGATATTGATCACACACTGAATTATAGTTAAAGAAAAAACGAAACAACATCAAACAAACAAAAAACAAGCCCACTGTTGTCAGTGTTGTGTGTTGTTATCTCAGGTTAGGTTTGGATGTGTTAGGAATCCATCTTTGGGGCAACAACTGGCTTACCTTGCCTGAGGTGACTCTTCAAGTATGTCCAAAAATTCAGACTTTGTGGTTTGTTGAAACAGGAATCCTGTGTTTTTGTTATCAGCATCATATAAAGTGAAGTGTCCTGCTTTTCTTTGTTATGTTTCTCCATTTGTTCAAATCCAATTTTTTCCGGTTCCTTACAGGCACCCATTCAGAATTTCCAGGAAATGACCAGGAACGTTGGTCGCTCCTTCTGCAGGTTCCATGTCTTCAGTTCATCAAGTGAGAAATGAAAAGGTGAACTACATGTGGTAATATATCTGGATAGAAACTTTTTGGAGAGTGAGCCCAAAATAACAAGGCTGGTTTTGATCTGTGACACTTTCTTTTTAAGATTTTTAGCCTTGTTAAAATGTATCTTAGATAGTGGCCTGGTGAGCTTGTTACAGAGAACCAGAAGGGATTTTCTGAATTTGCGATCTCTGCTGGAGTAATTGTATGCTTGGTCACATCAGCTGATCATTAGCTTTGTTTCTAAAGAGATGGTTGCTGATTTTGATGAGATTTGCTGAAAGTTAAGATTTCGGCAAGAAAACAAGTCATTGGTTCAAGTGCAAAAAAAAAAAAAAGAAACGCCAATGGGTGAAACTTTGCCGTAGGAATTAGGAAACATTGCAGTGGATCGAATAATGGAATGTTATTATTTTCATACATTGTGTAAAATAGACGCCGGAAAGTTTAAACACACAAGAAAATTCAATAACTATATGAACGATTGAACTGCATCGTTTAATAATAGCATTGGAGTAAAAAGGAAATGAAAGTGTCACGTTCCTCCGCAGAGATCATCAGCCTCACTCACGACATGAAATGCTTTCCAGGAAGCATCATTAACGTCCTGTAAGGTTTGGAGTAGATCACTGTAATCATTTGCTCACGGAAAAAATCACTTAAAAAGGAAGAAAAAGACAAATTGGGAGACAAAGCGTTGTTGGATAAAAGAGATTTTGCTTTTGTTAGGAATACAAGTCAGTAGTCAGAAGATATATTTACATCTGCTCAGAGCAAAGTGGAAATAATCCGAGGTAACAATTAATGGTGAGCAAGTTGTGCACCGTGCATGAGGAAAACAATGATCCAACGGACCTTTTTGATTATTTACACTTAAGCTGAGAAAGTAGAATATAATCTTTAAATGTGAAAGATAAGCCTGTTGAAGCACTGATATGGCAAAGAATTTGTGGGCCCATGACATTTTGAAATGAACGCAAAAAGGAGGAGGAGATTGTGGAAAATAATGCAAAAACAAAATAATATTGAGTTAAACTACGGTCATGCAAATAAGCACGACATATGTATGGCTTCATGTTTAAAGCACAATATTAGTCACTTGTTTTCATTTTCTTGTACATTCTACATGTTATATCACTCTGGAGTATTTCTCCATGAAAGATATATTGAAATAAATATTCAAATATATCAGTATGATGTGAACCTGCTTTCAGTGTCAGCGGTGGCTCACTTTAATCACGCATTAAATACCCAGCATGATTTCAGGAGCAGAAATTGTTGTATGACTGAGGCATTGAACAAAACGAAAACTGCATCGAAAAAATGTAACCGTTTGCAATGTTTATACATTAAACAAGTAGGACTCCTTTATAGCAGTAAACAAATAAAATAAAAGGTTTTTTTTAATGCTGCTGTGTCTGAGATATAGCTATGTTCCCATTATCAATTATCCAGTCTTCATCATTTTAAGGTATTTTATATCTGATTACCGTGAAATGTCACATCAAATTCAGTCTAACTGATGGTGAGTGCCTGGTGGCTCACCAGGGAGGACACGGGTCCATCCTCTCCTGGGCGCACCATCCATAGGAAGGGCCAAGGGGGTCAAGTGCAGTGTGAGCAGGCTTGAGGGACCTTGGTGGTTGGACCCTCGGCTGCAGAAGCTGGCTCTTGGTGCACGGAGTGCCACCGAGGAAGGAGTCCAAGCTGGTGCACGAGGCTGAGCTATTGGCGTTTGGACCCTCGGCTGCAGAAGCTGGCTCTTGGTGCACGGAGTGCCACCTCTCTGGCGGGGAAGGAGTCCGAGCTGGTGCGCGAGGCTGAGCTACTCCCACTAAATATAGTCCGACTCACCTCTACGTAGGAGGTCTGGAACCAAGCGTCTTAAGAGGACTCTCTTTTACTCTGGAGTTGCCCCCGGTGAGAAGCACCGGGCAGGTGCAGGCATACCGACTGCCCGGTGACTCAGCGCCTGTGCGTCGGGTTCAATCCGGTGGATGACAGGGTAGAAACCCTCCGCCTTCAGGTGGGGGGACGGGTTCTGACCATTGTTTGTGACGATGCACCCAACAGCAAGTCAGTCTACCTTCTTGGAGGGTCTGCAAGCGGGTACTATCACTGGGGACTCCCTCATTCTACAGGGAGACTTCAATGCTCACACGGGAAACAACAGTGGGACCTGGAAGGGTCTGATTGAGAGGAACGAGTGCTGATTTCTTACCGGACTTCTGTGCTCATTATGGATTGTCCGCAACAAGCATCATGTTCAGGTATAAGGGTGTCCGTATGTGCACTTGGCACCAACGCACCTTCGGCTGCAGTTGTTGATCCACCTTGCGGTCGTGTCGTCTGACTTGTTGCGACATCACAGTCTGTTTTCCAGTGTTTGGATGGTTTGGATGTCAGCTGGGGTCAGTGCACACCTGGGACACACTGAGCCTCGTCAGGTGGTGAAAAAGACGGGCCCGTTGCCAGCATTGTTAGCTGTTCCTTGCAAGTTCCTACTTCCAGAAGTCGACGCATCTCCTTGCTAGTTTGTAGTTCCCAAGACTCCTGCGATGCAACCCAGACCCAGCACACCCCTCCATTCATCCCTCCTGGAAAATAAAAGCCCTTGAGGCCTCTTGCCTCCTGAGTGTCCTTGCGTTTGGGTCGAAATCACACCCTTCGAAATCATGGCAGTGTGTGTTTGTGTGTGTGAATGAATTTAGATGTACAGCTTTCTTTTTACAGAGTGCACTAAGATTCATTTGTTTTGTTTTCATTTGCCTGATCACGTTGTGAAATAGGCTCATCAAATACAAAAGTCACCTTTTTTTGGTTTTTCCACATCGCTAAATATTAAGTTGCTTCCCAAGGCTTTAATTGTTTGAAGAAAAACAAAGCTTAACAACTTCGACACACAATTCCAATAAGGCAGCCTCAGGGAGGCGCGAGCCGTTACCACGAAGTGACGAGCCCACATCCACATGTGGGGAGAATTTGTCAGATTATGATGAAAAGAAAATGCTGCAGCAGCATCCATCCATCTCCTGCCTCTTACCCTGCACTCAGGGTGGCGGGGGATCCTGCAGCCCAAATGTACATATTTAAGGAAATGTTTTGGCCGCAAAAGTCACCTCTCCAATCTGAGGCGCAGTCGCCATAGAAACAAACATGACTGACAGACGGGTAACATAGCAATCATTCAGCTTCCTTGCAAAGACCTTCATCCACACATCTGTGACATTGCGATTGGATTATTGTGATGCCTTGTTATCCGTGTCTCTGTGAGAAGAGTGTTGGAAGGCAGCAGCCTACGGTCTGACCGCGGTGAGTAATCATTAATAATTTATCCTTTTTTAATCCCCATGGGGAAATTGGTTCTCTGCAATGAAGCTGTCATGGATGAACATGAGCAGGAGGCTGCAGGGGAGCGGCGAGGGCTTCGGCGTGTCGCTCGACGACACTCGGACGCAGCAGGAGGAGCCGGGGATCCGGCCGGGAACCTTGGCTTCCAAATACGATGGCTCGAACCCCTGCGCCGCGACGCCCCCGGTGCACCGCGGAAGGTTCGGGGGATTTTATTGAGTCGTCACCGTCGTGAATTTAAGAAATCTTGCATCGTGTGGCTCCTTCCGCTAGAAAGAGCTTCCGCTCCGTAGACTGTAGGATAAATCTACTAAAGCCAAACCGAACCGGAGGCGTCTATGGTTGGGAGTTAGCGCTCTCTTCCTGTGTTTATCGGTGTTTTAAAGAACTAACCCGTCAAACAGAAGCCGTAGATTATCAGCCAGGCTCTCGGGAGATGGACTCAATACAGAGTTCATGTCAACACCTTTTTGGCCGCCCTGATGATGATCAGAAAAGGCCCAATCAGCACATCTCCACATCTTGCCCTCAACCATAAACCAGTTTCCTTTACACAAAATGACTGCATTAACCATATTTTATTATGGTAAATAATTTTCAAGATGGCGGATTGTAATTAAAATGAAGAGATGAATGAATGAATTGAAAAAAATAACGAAAGAAATAAACAAATATAAAAACAAAAGGAAAGACGGCCATTAGCAAGTGTTCCATCAGACCATGTAAATTAGCATTGTGATGGAGTGAAGGAACGTTTCCTCCGCTCTCTATTACCCATCAGGACGTGTAGAAACACTAAGTACCAATTTATTTGACGTCGACCTCCCTTCCTCTCTGTCACAAGCAGATACACATCAGTTTGTTTCCCTGTTTAAATCTCCCAGATAGCGGCTGCGGCTCTTCCTCTGCTCTGTGCATCATAATTAGAGGCTTAGCTTCTTCCTGGAACTGCACTTCTACAAAACATCTCTGCTGATTTGAGATGACGGTCAGTCTGAGTCAAACATAGAGTTCAAGAAAGTTTTGTATTGTTGTTATTATCATTATTATTATTTGTTTCTTATCGGTACGATGTGGACCGTCTGACACGTGCTTCGGATCTATTCGTGCCTAATTGTGTTTGGCTTCAAGTGCAGTCTTAAATACAAAGACAAACTTTAATCAGCGTTTTATTTTGATGGATTTCTGAATGATTTTCTGTTGAACTTTGTGCCAAAATCAAGGCTTGTCTTTGTGCTCTTCTGAAACCGAAAACTATGAAGGCTATATTTTTTTTCTTTATCGATCACCTCCAGTCAGACGGAGGCCGGTGAGCGTTTGACTGTTTTTACACGATATTACGTTATTTAAAGGATGAAGAATTTGGACTATCAGGTGTCGGCAACTCTGAGCGGGATATTTCTGAAAACAACAGGTTTCCAAGAGAGGACTCGTAAAATGTATTTTGCGCAGTTTGACTCTTCTCATCGCTTCGACTCGTACGTTTTCACCCGCTCACTTCCTGCCGCTGGATGAGGATGGACTGAATAAGTCCGCCTGCACCTGGGACCTCCAGGTGTTTCCAGGCCAGGCAAGATTTATAATTCCTCAAGCAGGTTCTGGGTCAACAAGCTTTTTGCCTTCCATATGTGGGTCACTCCTAACCAGAACCCCAGAACCACCTCTGCTAACTCCTCACTCCTTGGTGGAGCCACATCTCCCGGCTGAGGTCACTCATTTCTGCCACGTCCGACCAATAAGTCATTTTCTCAGTCGCAATGCAAAGCGCGCGAGCATCGATGGAGATGGAGTTGAAAATAAATGAGTGCATGTCGAGGCCCGGCTCCCCTTCAAACCACGTTGCACCGTTTCACAAACTGACCTCCATCTTACTGTATCCGTTTACAGAAACACAGCTGTAACTTCAACCCGCAACTCTTGTGCAACTCTACCCCGACCCCGACTCTGCCCATGTTTCTATGAAGACGAACAAACAACATACATTTTTTCATGTTTGCGTGTCTTTCTTTGCATTTATCTTTGAAAGTTTGTCATGGTTTTAGAATAAGAACTCCTCCCCGTCCATAAAGCACCTAGAATTGGTTTGTCCTTCCACCTCCCACCAAGAAGGCTCCTTGCAGAGGCCTCTTCATGTGGAGTTTGATGGTTTTTCCGATGTCTATGTGGGGTTCCTCCACTTTCTCCCATAATCAGAAAATATGCGGTAGATCCAGTGGGGATTCTGCGTTGCCCAGTTGTGTGTCTACATGTGACCTGTGGATGAGAATATGTTTCTTTATGCAGCCTTGTGATGATCAGACAAGGAGCCCGGGGTGTTTTCTGCTTCCCGCTCAGTAAAAGCCGGATTAAGCTCAAGCCTCGCCGCGACCCTGACTGCAGACTGAGCGCAGTGAACACTGAATGTATGGCTGAATGAGAATAAAAATAAAAAGACAGGTTTCTTTGCAACTATATGACCATGTGAAGTGTGATATCAGAGGAGACATCAGCAGAGGAGGCAGGAAAGATGCTCGTACAAAAACAAGCTGCAGCAAACGCGACGCGTCTTTACCATCATGATGCCTCCATGATGCCTCCATGATGCCTCCATGATGCCTCCATGATGCCTCCACAGGCATCTTGATGGTTCCACCCTCATTCAATGCCGTCAAATTTGCCATGTCAGTTGGGTGATCACATATCACAGTTAATTGTACCACCAGTAAAAGTCACCAAATCCAATTGAAGAGACACATACCCTTGGAAAATGATATAAAAATGATAAAATGGTGCATAATTGCAGGTTTCATTGTGTCTTCTGATGAGAATGCACTTCTTCCTGGATTCTTCTTCAGTCCTCCTTCAGGGTTTGCCTCCAATTCATCTACGAGAGAACGTGCTTTGACTGTTTGCGACCAAGACCTCGTCTTTTTACTCTTCTCGATGCCTCGTGAACCTGGACGTCCTCACGGAGAGGATTGAAAGGATCGTTGTGCTCTCAAGAACCCTGCAGAACCTGGATTCATTCCACGTGATTCCTCCTAAATATCTGGAAATGACTGAAAAATATGCTTATTTCACCAACTCTTAAGGCACCCCAGCTCAGATGAAAAGTGTCTTTGTGTCCTCACATCGGTGACCACAACCGTCTGCAACACTGATAAGGTTGATCTGCCAAGAAAACCCCATAATATCCAGCAGATCTCACATTTGGAGAAATGTGCATCAACCAGTAACAAGAACTCTTATAACTTCAGGAACCTTCTCTGCAGGCACACGTCGAGGACAGCCATGTTTTCTTACAATCTGCGTTCTGCAGTTCTGTCCAGTAGACTTTGCAGGAAACCAAACTGACCCAAAGCCGTAATCAGATGATAATCCCAATTTTCAGCTCATGTGAGAGGCTCACGGTGTTCCGGCATCTCGTTCAGAGGAAGCGGCCAAAGAAGAACTCTGGTCCTCAGAACAGCCAGAACGCTACCAGACAAATCCAGAAAGACCAATAAGACTCTTTGACCAGCAGCACAAGAGCCAGTCGATGATCGCCTTTCCTTCTCACGCAATAAATAAGACGAGACTGCGGCACCAACCTTCCCTTGCAAATACAAAACAATCTAAGGAGACGAGTCTCCTCGCATTTATGGAGGACAAATTCGTTCTTATTTCACAATGTAAATACTCATGTATACACACATGTTACATTCTATTTCTAGATACCTTTATGTATATTTATGTATCACTGTTTTTTTTTTAATTTTATTTTTATCATTGGCTATCTTATTGTTTATTTTTATCTCAAGTTTTATTTTGGTTTCTTCCTTCTTGACTCTGTAACAGCTGCTTTCAACAAAAAGCAATTTCCCCCTGGGGGATCGATGAAGTATTCTGATTGTGATTGTGATGCTGAAAGGGAAATGGTTGCATGGGTAGATCTTTCATCAACAGTAGAAACAGGAGTTCAATGTAATTGTGAAAGAGACTTTTATTTTTTTTTCTCTTATTTCATCTCTATTTTCTGTGTCTTGTCAATCCCTTTGGTCTTTTATGCACCTCAGCTGAATAACGATGGATGAAATGAAAGGTGTGGAGAAAGTGCATGAATAACAAAACTTAAAAAAGTGTCAAGGTTAAAAAGTTTAAGAAAAGGAACAAGTTGACAATGAAATGAGGGAGACAGAAATCTATTATTTTGTTTGTGAGAGATGAATACATTCTGACCCTGGTCCTGTAGCATTAGGATAGGAAACTATATAGACATGATAAATAAAAACAAATAGTTGTTTGGTGATTGTGGTGGAAAAGGCATGCGTATAAAGTGAAGGAAAATCTGTCTGCAAACGTTGAAAAACATCACAAGGAGCTGGAAAGTTATGTTTGCGTCCGGGCTCCCGCTGCACGGAAGCAGCATCAGTTAAACACCGGTTTATGACTTCCATCAGCAGACCACCGGTGCCAAACATCCTCGCCGATAACGGCGGCGGAGGCCATTGCAAAGACACGCTTAAAATGTCGCCTGTGTAAACAAACAGACGCCGACTTTGTGCCAAATGTTGCGATGGTCGACTCGTCGGCCGCCTTCAGTCGCGGCCTGTAGGTCTGCTCCAGTCGGAGGGAGCGAGCCGGAAAACCTCGAGGCCTTAACAAAGAGCACCTCGGGGCGCATCAAACAGGACGGACGCAGCGCCCAGACTTTAACCACCGGTGGAAAAAATGAGGTCATCCCTGGCCAGGACCTTTAGTGTCCGGGTCCAGATCCACGGCTCTTGGCATCGTCCGCGGAGGCTCTGACAAGGCGCCCAGGACCGCCAACTGTCCGGTTGCCAGCACGACCCGATCGACCTCCTTCAACAGACCTCGGTTGCCACCGGCAACCGGACACCGGGAGTCAGTCAAAGCCACTTGCAGCGGAGCTGCTGGCACAGGGAAATGGGCAGAAAAAGGAAACGGCCTTCATCTGATCCTGGATGCAACGGTGAGAAGGTTAAGTGCAGGACTGCCGTGGACACCTCAGTCAATGGTGTGAGCTGGACTATATACGGCGGTGGATATGGGGAGTATCAAGGTGCCGGTGACCCCTGCTCTCAACCAGGGGGTCACTTTGGACATCATGGATGACTACAAGTATCTGGGTGTAGTCACGGACAATAACGTGGACCGGGGGAGGAACACCGACGCCCTCTGCGAGAAGGGCTAGAACCTCGTCTGTTTGCTCAACTTGTTCCATGAGTCCGTGGTAGCCAGTGCTATCTTCTATCTGGTGGTGCTGTGACAGCGGCCTGAAGGGTAGCAGATGTTAACAAGCTGCACGGGCTGATCCACAAGGCCAGTGACGTCGTGGAAGTGAAGCCGGATCCTCAGACGGAGGTGTCAGATAGGAGCAGGCGTCTCAAAGTGAATGTCGTCCCGGACACCGTGTCCAGCCCGTGACGTGACGTGCCGGTCAGATACAGGACTTCTTTCAGCACGAGGCATCGCATCACGACGCACCACAGAGCGCCACAGGAAATCCTTTCTGCCTGTAGCCGTCAAAATGTTAAACTTCTGGCTCCGGGTGTCAGACGCTCTCCGTCAGCTGCTGTCGCTTGATGTCCGTGCGCTGATCTAACCGTATCGTACACTAGCGGCGCAAAAACCTGGAACGTATATTTGTAAATAGACTTGTATATACTTTGCATACCTTCATTTTTACATTCACAATTTTTATTTTTGTTATGTTCACACAGATGCTTGTCACCCCTTCAACCCCGTGAACAGAATCTGATTTTGATCGATTTACGCACAGACACGCAGGGATCCATCTTTCCACGTTGCATAGAATAGAGGTAAGAATACTCACATACATGCTAACATGTCAACATAATAAACAAGGAAAATTGGAATTTGAAAAGAATCAGTCGAATCGAACAGTCATGAAATGTAGAATAAAAATGAATGACTGATTCTCATGCCAAGTTGGTGAATTCTTTTTGTCAAGACAAAGTTGGTAGATGTATGATACGCTAATATGCTAATACGCTAATATGCTAATATACAAAACTGAATCGAAAGATTTGGCATTCTAATGATTGGTTTGTTGGTTTGAGGATGGGGAATTTATATTATTTTGCGTCAATTTTGTGTTTCCTGACAACAGTCAGAGCCAGCTGCTGTATTTCATCTCATTGTGTTGTGATTTCTTTTTTTTTTGATAAATACAATCTTTTGTTATTGTTTCAGATGAGTAAAGGTTTTGGAGACACACACAATATGTGAATAAAGTTCACGTTGCGCATGTCATTTTCACACATTTTAAGCTCCAAGATCTCGTCTCAACGTCGTCCCAATATTAACGGTGTAAGAAGTTTTTCGTCTATGAGTTGGTTCTATTAGTTCCACCTTCACCTTCATTTGCAACAGCAGCAGAAATGATGGCAGATCGTGGTCACAGGTGTTTGGAGACGCGCGGTGATTCGCATAGCGAAGTTTCTGCAATGTGTAAATAACTAATTGAATAACTGAATCATAAATAAACATGTAACGCATACATATGCATGCTTTTTTCATACCTACTTATGCTGGCAAAAATAAGGAAAAATAAAATATGTAAATGAAAAATATAGTTTACAGGCCCACCCTGGAGTGCTGGATTGCAACTGAAGCCATAAAGCAGTTGTGCAGGGTGAGGCTGGGGTTCTGGACGCTCTGCTTGTGTTTTCCCTCTCGAGGAGAATCAAAAGATTCAAGTGTGAAAGGCAGCCTGTTGTTTTCAGTCGGCGGAACGACAATCAGGCGTGAGCGAGAAACCGAGTTTCGAGGTTCCAGCAAAGCCTGTTCACACAGGCGAGGCGTTTGCGGATGTGTAACGTGGAGAAAACCGGGACAAAAGTTTACAAGATCATCTCTGAAGAGTTTGGACTGCGACGGTCAAATAGATCGTGTGCTTACGGAGGATGTTGAAACGCGTCGAACGGCCGACCGACGAAAATCCAACCGTAGAAATGCCAGCGGGGGTGCGTGTGCATGAGAGAATGTAAAATCCAAAGTAAAGAACCTTGAAACTGCACGGTTTTTGCCGCCTAGTTTAATTGGAGTCCATTCATCACATCCTCCGTCTCATCCTGGTCTCTGCATCGTCTTCTCTCGGACCAACTATCGTCTTTCGTCCATCCCTAAACTCCTCTCGGCTTCCTTCCACGTAGATCTCTTTCTCCTCCACCGTGTCCAAACCCTGTCAGCCTGACTTCATCTCCTGAACTTCTAACATTTGATCAGCAGCAGCAGACGAGGCGCATGTAAACACACTAACACACACTCATATATAAACCAGCAGCTGACGGCGAGGTCACGCCGGCTTTCTGTGTCGCCTGTGAGCCAAAGTGCATAATGTGCGCAAAAACATCTTCGCCGTTACATAAGAAGCTGTTAACTATTCATATTGTCAGCAGTGTCACATCACATTGTGTGGAGTTCTCGACGCGGGAGTTACGACCTTCCAACGGGCCGCCCTTTCTTTCGTGCTTGTTTCTCCTGAAAATTTAAAATCATGTCAAACATAATGTGTGAACTTCCAAGTCTTCCCCCCAAAAAATAAGTGGGAATATATGTACACGCTCGGTGAAAATCACTAAAAGTTAGCGGCGTGACACACTTTGGAGAAGCTATCAAAGTGTTGCGGAGGCACATTTCCTGCAGGGTTTGTGCCAAAGCGAGAAGGCAGGAAGAAGCCGTGGGACGAAAAGGCCAGGAGTCCAGAAGCAGCACAGACACCCATTAGTTGTTATAATTGTTTTTTTTGAGCGGAGGCATAGTTGGCAGCCACGTTCGGGCAAGAAGCCATAACACTGTTGGTTCTAGACGCTCCGTCAGCTTCTGGAAGCCTGAAACTGCTCTGAGAGACAAACGTGATGAAGGAAATTGCTTAAAACAACAACAACAGCAACAACAAAACATAGCATCCAACCAGTTTTGAGGTTTAAGGTGTAGTTCAGTGATTTCATGTATGTATGCGTTTGTTCATTCGTACACGTGATTTTATTGGGTGTTTCACAGATGTTTTGTTGATGCCTGGCTCCAGGGATGTTGCCGGTTTGATGGTTTGCTTTTCTTTTGTTTAAAGTTGACCGCCATGTTCTGGCACCAAACCAGATTGCGATAAGATTTCAAACACTCCTTGAACTCAAAAGCTCCTGTGCCGATCAAAACAAAACAGATCGATTTTCTCCAACTAAAATATATGTGGACCTTTAGAGTGGACCTTTTCTCATCAATACCAAGCCTGTGGCAGCAGGATGGATGATTATTATCCTTCCAAAGGAGCAAGGGTGAATAAGTGAAGGCTAATCCGGGCCATTGCTTATGTGATCAGTGGGCAAAGTCACACAATTTCCCTGGGATAGAACTCTAAATATGATGCTACTTGACAAGCAGAAAATTGAGTTTTGTCTTTGTTTTATATTTTAGATTTCTAAAATAACCCTGAGATTCTATACTCCCTTTTCGCTATAAGCCTCGATATTGTAATTGACTTTCACATATTTTTACCAAATTTCCTGGTAATCCTCTATCATCTATTGCTTAAGTTGGCTTTGCACAATTTCTTTAAGTACTTTTTTTAAAAATACATTTCCATCTGAGTTTTATTTCTGCAAAATTAGTCATTTAATCATTTATCAAGACCTAAAAACACTTGATAGCCTTAACTTTGACACTTTAAATTTTATTGTATTTCTTATTCTCCCTCCTTCCTACTATTATCTATTATTGTTATGTTTTTGCTTGAAACTCTGGCACGACAATTTCCTTCGGGATAAATAAAGTTGTTCTTATCTTATCTTATTTTTTTCATGTATTTTGTGTCAATATTTGTATTTATTTGCAGTTATTTCCTTTTGTCTGCCCAGTAAGGGATCTGTGTCTATTTTAATCATAGCTATTTTAATGGATTTTACAGCTAATCGCCACGTACATTTTTGCGACCGATTAGAGATCCAGAGCTTTGGCAGCCGCAGGAAAACCAGATAAACACCTTCTTTCCCATTCTGAGGCATGTCTGGTTTCTCGAACCCCGGCGTGCCGCGGCGAGACCTGCCCGGCCTGCTGATGTCGGCATCTTTATTGGCCGAAGCCTTCTTCAACACTCCGAGGTCTGTGCTTTCTATCTCGCCGAGGCTTATTCACCATTTTGAAGCCCGTGTTATCTGTTCAAGCCTCCTTCCCGTTCTGAGGCCGCGCAGCTCGCTGTTATCCACCCACTTTGATTGACAAGTGGTGCGAGCGGTGGACAGCGGCATTATTTATGACTTTATCTTGTTTACTGACTTTGTGGGAATTGGGGTCAAGCGACTGCACCGGTGAGGACGTCTAACAATGTGTTTAGCCGGCGGGACTTTGGCCACGGATGCACTTCTGCAATGGCTGCCGTAGAACCTTTGCAAACACAGATCCGTCCATCGTCCCGACCGCAGGCTCGCCTCAGCCTCAAACACTTTAGTTTTGAATCACGATCTCACATTTCATGAGTGTTCTACGATGGTTTACGTATCAACGATGAAATCGGTGTCTAATGTGTCCAGGCAGACATGGTTTCTTGTTTTGTTCTTTTTCCTATCTGATTATGCCTATCCTAACCTGCTCCTGTGCTCCGGAGTCCAGGCGGATCCAGACTTCACCCGGTTTACAATATCTTTCCACTGGATGTTTTGGTCTTGTTTGTTTGTTTGGAAGTTTATTAGGACAAATACATGAAGCACAGAGGCAGAGATGTTTGTACCAGATTATAGCTCATAGCTAATTTCCATCTGTAGTCCTGGACAATACAAATATAAAACTGTATAAAATAGACAATATATATAAAATATACAGATAGGCAATAAAATAACTATATAATATACTGTATAAACAGGCAATAAAATATGTGAAAGTGATATTGTTGTGATATTGTTACTTTGGTCATCTGGGGGCCATCAGATGTGACCCAGAAGGGAAACATCTGATGGCAAAATAACCTTCTGGCATTGTTAGCGTGAGCGTGTTTGGTGCTCCGGAATCCAATATTTAACGTCCCGTCTTGGCTTTGGAGGACCACGATGGACCTGCTCGGGCTTTGCGTTGAAACATCGCATGTGGAAATCCTGGTGATTGATGAAACTTGGCCGACCGGATGTATTGCAGATAAAGCTATTAGTATAATTGGATATATTGTTTATCAGTTCAACAGGCCTGAGAGGCGGCGTTGCTGCCATTCATGTCCAGTACAGATGTGATGCCTCCATCTCTCTGCAAACAACAAAATTAAAATTAAAATAGTTGGAGGCTTTTCTGAAACCTTTGTTGTGTCTCCCACACTCCTCACAGCATCTCCTGTCTGGTCCTAAATCATTGCAAACTTGTTCTAGCTGCCGACCTGAAGTGCGACCGACTTAAAACTTTAATTCTCTCTGTGATTCTGTAAATCCCACCAGATCAACTTAACCTTAAACATCCTGAAGTCCACTTTTATCGATTTGTTTTTGACAAAGGCTCTGCATGAATTCCCATGTTCGGGTGTTGTCTGCAATTATCCGAGTGACCTCGAAACACCGAGGCGTCCATATCTTCTATTATTCATAAAAGGAATCTTAGACGCCTCAGTCAAAGGCTGCCGTCGCTGTTTGTCTAAACTTGATTGGAAGAATACTGGACGGATCCCAAATGCAGAGACTCCGTGGACCAAAGGTGTCAAACATACGGCCCGCGGGCCGGGGATTGGATCGGACCAGGGGTTTCCTACCGAGACGCACGGGAAACCTTTGTGCTTGGCGTGTTTGCAACAAGGTTCGGTATTTAAGGAATATAATAAACGGCGCCACTACGAGACTCATCAGAGCGAAAAATATGACGGCTTGCAAGGAAAATGTGAAAATGTGCAATTTAATGTTAATCAGCAGCTTCACTGCAAACGAGTATGTTGGAATTCTACTGTTCATGCAACTCCATGCATTTTCAGTATGTGTTGTATGTGTTTGCATGTTTCATGTATGAAGTTTACACATTTACAGGTGAACACTCCAATCCTTACACATTTAATAGCACTCTCTCTAGTTTGTAAGGTGTAGGCAGGGATTCAGTTTAGATTTTATATGCACATGTGGAAATGGTGTAAAAATCCCTGTCTTTGTAAGTCTCATTTAATCTTAAAGTACATTACTATATTTTTCAATACCAATTACTTGTTAAAGTGTTGTTCCTTTGTACGATCAGTGGGATCAGTTGCAATGCAAACATGTGAATGATAAAAGTAAATTGCACTTTTGTCTGAGGAAATATGAGGTGTTTCATGAAATGTTTTGGAAAAGGATGGTACATTAAATTCCAAGATTTTCCTAATGTCCTTGTACAGAGGAAAGACGTGATATTTTGGTTATTTATTGCTGAGTATGCTATTATTTTAATGGTATGTATGTGGCCGCCCTGAGAAATGAGTTTGACACCCCTGGCGTGGACGTTGTAAAGATGATGTTTTGATGGTATTTTGAATAAGCGTGGAGTTCTCCCAGGAGTTGGTCCAAACTGTCTTGAGCAAGAAAACCCAAACTCTGCCTCCGGTCTGTTTTCAGACAGCTGATAAACAAATGGTCATCTAAGAAATCCAATCAGAATATGATTATTCTGTCACGGCTCACAACCTTAATAATTCACAAAATATTTTGAAATGTTTTCATTAGTTTCTGTTAGAAAAAGCTCTCAGGCTTTACCTCTGTTATGTTTGGCTGTGACAAAGTGGAGGTTTTTAATTGTTTTCACAAGCATTTTATATCTTCTGTGTCCTTGTTTGACTCTGTGGGAGGCGTCTCTTTCCAAGCCTGCATAGACCTTCCAATGAACATTGACTTTTTTACTTTTCTCCATCCAGGAAGTTCATGAAGCCCTCAAGCTGCAGACAAGAGAAAATCTTCCAGACCTGATTTGATAGATACTTTCTTTCTTTGTCAGCTGATTTAAAAGCAGAGGTGAATCCAATCCTTTTTACCCAATGGACGGTTGAGATGGATGGAAATCACCTTTTGTTCTCTTTTATTAACAGAGGCTAAGACACAATTCTAATTGATTACCAACCAATATCTGATCGATGGGTGCTGGACAACCTTCTTGAAGCCTTTTTGAGTCTGCAAGTAAATTAGATTATGAATTCCAACGCTATCAATCTAGGATAAAGTGATAATTAACACTAGATGTTGCACTTGACAGGAAACAACATAACACTTCTTCTCCTTTGGTCTTTTCCCTTCAGGGTCTCCACAGTGAATCCACTTTCTCCATCTAACCCTATTCTCTGGATCCTCCTCTCTCACACCAACTACCTTCATATCTTCTCTCACTACGTCCATAAATCTTCTCTTTGGTCTTCCTCCAGACCTCTTGCCTGGCAGCTCCAATTCCAGCATCCGTCTACCAATTTATTCTCTATCCCTCCTCTGTTCATGACCCAACCATCTCAGTCTGGCTTCTCTGACCTTCTCTCCAAAACATCTAACATGTGCTGTTCCTCTGATAGACTCATTCCTGATCCTCTCCATCCTGGTCACTCCCAAAGAGAACCTCAACATCTTCATCTCTGCAACCTTCAGCTCTACCTCCTGTCTTTTGGTCATTGGAACAGTTTCTAGTCCATCCATCATCTCTGGTCTCACCAGTGTCTCCTCCACCTTTGCTTTCATTCTGGCTGATGTTCTTCTATCTCTTGGTACCCCTGACACTTTTCTCCACCCATTCCAACCTGCTTGAACACATCTCTTCACCTCTTTTCCACACTCTCCTACGCTCTGGACTGTTGACCCCAAGTATCTGAAATCCTCCAGCTTCTTGATCTCCACTCCCTGTAGCCTCACCGTTCCACCCGAGTTCCTCTCCTTCACACACATATATTCTGTCTTGCTGCGACTAACTTTCATTTCTCTCCTTTCCAGCGCATACCTCCACCTCTAGATTTTCACTGTCTGCCCTCACTACAGATCACAAAGTCTTCATCAAACAGAGACTCCCATCTAACCTAATCTTTCTACCTGTCCAGCATCACTGCACCCAAGATGGTGGTCAGAGCTGATCCCCGATGGAGTCCCACCTCCATATTGACCTTCTCTTTTACCCCTACAGCACACCGTACCAGTGTCTCACAGCGAGCATACATGTCCTGCACCAGTCTAACAATCTGCCACTCCAGATTTCCCCAGAGAACTCACCAGAGCTCCTCTTGGCACCCTGTCATATGCTTTTTCTAGGTCTACAAAAACACAATGCAGCTCCCTCTGGCCTTCTCTGTACTTCTCTATTAGCATTCTCAACACAAATACTGTATCTGTTGTACTCTTCCTAGGCATGAAGCCATACTGCTGTTCACAAATGCTGACTCCTGCTCTCAGTCTAGTTTCCACTACTCTTTCCCATCACTTCATTGTATGGCTCATCAACTTTATCCCTCTGTAGTTGCCACAATTCTGCACATCCCCTTTATTCTTAAAAAAACTAGTCACCATCAAACTTGTCTCCATTCTTCAGGCATCTTCTCATTCTCTAAGATCCTGTTGAATAATCCGGTCAGAAAATCTACCGCTGCCTCTCCTAGACACTTCCACACCTCCACAGGTATATCATCAGGACCAACTGCTTTTCCACTCTTCATCCTCTTCAATGCCTTCCTCACTTCACTTTTACTAATTTGTGCTACTTTGTGGTCTACAATAGTCCCCTCTTCTACCCTTGCCTCTCTTTCATGTTCCACATTCATCAGCTCTTCAAAGTACTCTTTCCATCTTCCCATCACTCTTCTAGCATCTGTCAATACATTTCCCCCGCAATCCTTAACCAACCGGACCTGTTGTACATCCTTTCCATCTTTATCTCTCTGTTTTGCAAAACCTGTATAGATCATTCTCTCCCTCTTCACTATCCAAACAAGCATACAAGTCATCATAAACTCTTTGTTTTGCCTTTGCTACCTCTATCTTTACCTTACGTTGTATCTCCCTGTACTCCTGTCTGTTCTCTTCAGTCCTCTCAGTATCCCACTTCTTTGCTAACCACTTTCTCTGTATACACTCCTGCACTTCCTCATTCCACCACCAAGTCTCCTTATCTACTTTCCTTCCAGATGACACATCAAATACTTTCCTATTGTCCAATCATGTGGACACTCTCTCTGGCCACCCAGACCCTTTCTCAACTCCTCCCTGAAAACCATGCAACACTCCTCCCTTTTCAGCTTCCACCACTTTGTCCTCTGCTCTGCCTTTGTCCTCTTCATCTTCCTTGTCACCAGAGTCATCCTACAAACCACCATCCTTGCTGTCTGGCTACACTCTCACCTGCAACTACTTTGCAGTCACTGATCTCTTTCAGGTTACCTCATCTATACAAGATGTAGTCTTCCTGCGTGCTCCTACCTCCGCTCTTATAAGTAACCCTGTTTTCCTGTCTTCTCTGGAAAAAAAAGTGTTCACTAAAGCCATTTCCATCCTTTTTGCAAAATCTACCACCACGTACACTGCGTTCCTATCCTGTAAACCAAATCTGCCCATCACTTCTGCATCCCCTCTATTGTCTTTTGGCCCCTTCTCATTAATTCCATCATTTCTATCAATGAGCTGGATCTGCATTTATCAGTAAGGACACAGCAAAGCTTTTGTTGTTGTCTATTTCCAGTAAGTAGCCAGAGAAGGAGGGAGAGGAGTTGGAGCGGTCCAGTGAAATGCCTGGATTGCTGACTCACTCATTTTCAATGTATGTGTGGAGAAACTTGTCAAGACACTGAGCTGTAAGTTGGGTTATTACTTCACTTGAATCATTATGGTTTCTCTTGAAATGCAAAAAAAAAGGCTATTTTATCTGTATTTGATCTGTTGCGTATGATTACATCAGCCTTGGATTCAACGCTGTTTACGTTGCTTTCCTGAGGTTCATTACGGTACGTAAACTGTCAACACACCATTGTGATCTGAGTTGGATCAGTATGACCTACTTTTACCTTCTGGAGGAAAATTCCCCCGGGATTGATATACTTTCAGAACAAGGCGATACTCGAATTAACTCCGACATACAAATTTATATGATTGTAAAAAGAATTGCTGATCTTTCCATTCTCAAGATCACCTGTTGCATTTTGTTCCCTGTGCCTGCAGTGATCTGGGCAGAAGGCCTTTGGTCCATTCTGCACCTTCTGGCTGGAATACGTTGCAGAATAAATGGAAACTAACTGAGTGTCATTGAGCGTTTTTAAATCTAAGCCAATAGTTCCTCACAACAACTCTTCAATAAGCACTTTTATCTCTTTACCTGCTTGTAAACTGAGCATTTTAAAGCGCTAACCACTGCGCCGCCCCAGCTAAAGGTTGACTAACAGAGGAAAACAAAGGGCTTCAAAGTCTACTGCTTTAAAATTAGGGATGAGAAATATCTTTTAAGAAACACTATAGAATTGAGAGATGAGAACACAAAGACGAGTACAATTTAATTAACGGCGTGTGATTGTGGCACATTAACTTCCTTAAATGTGTCTAAATGAAGAATGCCTGACCTTTCATACATGCATGTAGCTTTTATGTTAATTTCATATGAGAGTAAAAAAGGCTCCAGATGAAGGTAAAGGTGTGTGGGATTCAAAGACCGCTGGAAGCAGCGCGTCCTTTGACCATCAATGACTTCGACTCTAAATCATGCAGGTGGCTTCAAATGTAAAGGCCTTGGATTCAGAAAAAGCCTTTTCTTTATTCATGGCGTGTCTCCAAGCGCATCATGTATGTTTGGAGGAAAAAAAGACTGTACGCATATAAACTTGTGTCTCCTTGGCAACCGTGAACTGCTGGTTTCACCACGTTTGCTTCTGAACTGAAGGCACAGATGAGAATCGCCGGACTCGGAAGGCTGGATCGTCTTTACAACCATTTGTTTCTGTCCGTTTGCGTTCTCTATCGCAGTGACGGAATCAGGAATGCTGGCGTCTCTCGGACAGGACACTTTCTACCGTCTTCCATCTCATATTGTAGATCAGATCTTTCTTGTTGTTAAATGACAAAGAGGTCTTCATCCAAACGTCTGCGACAACATGAGTGTGTCATCGGAACCCGAGAAGAGTATCCGAGTATCGCAGGTCTGCAAACTCTTCAGAGCGCAGCTGCACCTGTTCTGACCGCAGACACTACATTTGAAAACAGGCCTTCACGCAGGCCTTCACGCAGGCCTTCACGCAGGCCTTCCTCCACGGATCTCCTGTGAGAGCAAAGCCGGCTTTCAGGTGTTGCTCCTCACATATAAAACAGTCATTGGCATCGCATCTTATTCATCTACACTGAAGTCATGAGCCTGGACATCAGCAATGCTGCATTACCACAGTCCAGGGTCCGTCCTCTACTGGACCCCCAACGTCCAAGAGAGACGCGAATGGGGAGACGGCCTTTTCTTTTCCTACAACACCAACAGGCCCTCATATATTTATATATATATATATATCTTTATGTAAGAATAAGAATAACTGTATTTATCCCGATGGAAATTGTTGTGCCAGAGTTTCAGGTAAAACATTACAATAATAGATAATAGTAGGAAAGTGGGAGAATAAGAAATACAAATAAAAATATAAAGTGTTTTAAGGTCTTTAAAAGTACAAAGATTTGAATATTCCCTAATATTTATGGAACACGTACACTGTATGTAACCTAGGAGTGGGTAGTTGGTAACGTAGGTAACTGCGTGGACACTAAAACGTTTTCATTTTGCAAAACACTTCTGTGAAAAAGGAAAAATAAAGGAAAAAATAGAGTCCAAACTAGAGCTACTTCTGAATTAACTGGGAAACTATTTCGCAGTCGTTAACCGGAGCAAAAAAACGGACCCTTGCGATGCGGCTTCTGGAAGCTAAGTATGTCCGGGGTTGTCTGGCATGTTGAAGGAGGAACTCCTGCTCGCTTCATGAAGGAGTTTGTGTGTTTATTGATCGCTCATCTGTTTATGCATAATCAATCCATCCATCCGTTATCTGCTTACTCTCTGCCAAGGTCAAGGGATGCCTGAGCGTCCCAGCTGTCATTGGACGCCCCGCTGATGGCACGCGTCTCAGACAAACATCTGGGTAGTTTTCATTTTTATCAATAACCTTCTTCATGTTTTTGACGGCGGAAGGAAACCCGGACGAAACCCACAGAGACGCAGAGAGAACGTAGAAAATCCCCCACAGATATCGGGAATGGAAAATCTTTGGAATTGAAACCGGCGCTAACCGCTGCGTGGCCGAGGCCGGCTACGTCCGCTGAGTAAAAGTGGAAAATGTTTTCAGCCGATCTTCAGAGCTATTGTTCATTCACACACTCCTCCCAGACCTTCTTGCTGTTGGCCGAGACATCGAACCATCCCTTTCTGCTGCTTCGGCCAGGACTCGGAGTTTCATGCAGTCGCCACATTTGGCTGAAGAGCCGCTGCTTCTGCAACTGAATGTGACCAATACAATACTGTACTATACAATACAATACAATACTGTGACCAATACAATACTATACTATACAATACAATACAATACTGTGACCAATACAATACTATACTATACAATACAATACAATACTGTGACCAATACAATACTGGAAAGTGACCAACACTTTATAGTTTATAGTTTATTTTTATTTCTAATTCTGCTTTTTTCTTTTTATTATTTATTACTGTTATATTTTCTGTAACTCTGGCACAACAATTTCCTTCGGGATTAATAAAGTTGTTCTTATCTTATCTTATCTTATTTCCACTTTCTGTTTCTAGCATGTATTTAAGTCACAACATCAGGCTAGTTCAGGTTGTGTGTGTGTGTGTGTGTGTGTGTGTGTGTGTGTGTGTGTGTGTGTGTGTGTGCCTCATAAGAAACACGTGTTTAAAAAAATCGCCTCTTCCTGATTGAAACCTCAAACCAGGTTTTGTCCTTCAGGCAGTTTATTCACCTCGTCCAGATTACGACCTGGTTTTTATGCATCTCTTATTTCCTGAGTCTCTTATATTGTGCTACTTTACATTTTATTCATTGAATGTTGAACCTATTCTTACGGGGATTTTCCACACAGGCATGTTATTATATTTTACAACATGCATTAAGGCTGTTTGGACGCCTCGCTCATGAAATGATGACGTTCATTGAAACAGCTGATTTTTGTTTTTCACTGTTTCACCTGGATGTTGTGTTTGTGCTCAGAAATATCCAGCTAAATATGTGCATGACGACATCGATGGCTCTACTCTCCAGACGATAAATTACCCTGTGGTCAAATCCCAACAGGACAGTTCGCAACAATACACACACACACACACACACACTCTCAAAAATCAGATAAGGTCTGTAATAACATTCAAGATGTGCACTGTATGTCTTCTGAGACGTCCAACATTTATCAGGAGTGGATCTTATTTCATTTTCATTTCCGTCCACTAAATGTGTGAGACGTACAAAAAAATGCTTTTTTTTTTGTTTTTCTTCCCCCATATGGTTGATAAATGTATGATTGTGGTGGCGTTTATGCTTTTTGCTGCTTGTTCTTGTGCAAAAATAATTTACAAAAGTAGTAAAACAGCGCCATGATATTGTTGCGGATCTGTAAAAATAAAAAACGAAGACGAGTTTATAGATATCAGCTGCACATCAAGTGAGGTTAGAATGTTAAAAAAACCCCTCTGAGAAAAAGCAAAGTGTTAAATGAAGTGAAATGTCCCGCTCGCAGTGAATCGACGCTTCGTCTAACGTCTGGCAGGGGATTTGCTTACGTGTTTGCTAAACAGATACATTTTGAAACGGCGCCCCGGGAGCGATTGTGAAACGAACGGAAACGATGCGGGCGGATTGTTCCACCTGAAATATGTTGCACGGAAGCAGGCAGCCGAGGCCCGGGTTGCACCGCAGAAGTTTATCCCAATATATATCATATGTATAATCCGAGGCTGCATGTTGCACCACGTGGAAGCAGCTTGGGATTATCCGTGTCCACACAACTTGTTCACATTCAAGATGTGTCCCTTCATGAAAAGGTTTTCTGGGGTTTGGAATGTCAAGTATCCAATCCATATTGGTTTGATTTTATTAGTGTTTTTACAAAGCGGATATATTTGTACCGGACTCATCTGAACGTGGAGACGGCGGCAGGACGTGCGGATCTGATGGAAGCCCTGCGTCTGGTTGGTTGTCCTCCAGATTTCTTGCTTATTATACGTTGTGTCTGTTATCTACTGGCCATCGCTCTGATAAAAATAATAATAATAATAGGAATAATAAATGACTTTGCTTGACATTTTTGAATAAAACATTATGTTTGGTTTGGCACTGGACACAAGATGAGCTTAATTTTCGTATTTTTAATTGAGTGGCTTCAACGATCTGGACATGAAGTGACTTCCTGTGAGATGATTCGCTGTTAAAGGGTTTCAAAGCAGCCCGTTTTTCTAGGTTTGCTCATTTCCAGCATCTCATATGTGACTCTGCCACCCTGCAAGGCCACACACACACACACACACACACACACACACACACACACACACACACACAGGTGTGCACTCATTTGCAGGCTGACAGGGGTTTGGATGATGCTAATCTGGAAGAAGTGAGAGCGTACATGTGAACGTGCACACACATGCACACACAACACACACGCACACATACAACACACACACACACACACACACACACACACACACACACACACACATGCACACATACATACATAAACTCAGTTTGCGAGCGGTGGAAGGTCAATAAGAGATTTTAGATTTGCAATTCCATTTATTATTTATGAATCCCATTGTTTCTGGTATGAAATGCTAACATTTTCTCTGTTGTATGTATTGATTTTCCCGGATTCTTTTCAATATTTGGCTGCCTTTTCCCCTTTTCTTTTCATTTGTTTGTTTTTTTTGTTCAGTTTTGTTAATAAAAGTTACTCTTAAGATAACCTTAACACCTTTTCACAATCATTAGCTCTTGTTTGGCCTGGAAATCAATAGCACTATTTAAATGTTTGTTTTTTTTGAAACCCAAAAAAGACCGTGAGACAAATATAACAAGAGAACCAACAACCATCACCGTATCACACACACACACACACACACACACACACTCACACACACACACACAAATGTATATAGATCTACATATATATTTAGGGAGGGATAGAAACCTCGGTCAGAGGTCAGAGGTCAGGGGTCATGGACACCGAGAAGATGGTCTGGTAGTCGCTGCCTGCGAGGCTGCAGATGCAGCTGGCAGGAACCAGCCGGCCGAAGGAGGTGCAGCTTCGACCTGTAGATGGTTCGAGAAGATTCTGGTCCAGCATCCTGCAGCTCAGGAGGGAAGCGCAGTGCATTTTCTGGACTGCGTCTATTCGGACAGGGTGCTAAGGACCTTGACTCGTGAAGACTGCCTCTATATCTGTAGACCACTCCAGCTTATTGTCCAGGCGGTTGACCAGATACTTGGACACTTTGACTGTTTCCACAACATTCCCATCGATGACAACCACCATACTCTCCTCCCGCACCACCTCAAAAACCGGTCACCCGAGTCCCTGCACACATCCTCACGGCTTTTTTTCCACGGCCCAACTTTAGCCAAGTAAACAGAAAATTTCTGAAAACACGACTCAACGCAGTGCTTAATATCTGCGTCGCAGGTGGTGGAGAGGAAGAGATATCAGAGTTCACTGGCATGTTGCTGATGAGATGCTCAGACAGGCAGCTCTGGAGCTTCAGACTGCTCCACCCATCTGATAGTGACCACGGGAACATAAATCTGCACGCTCTCCAGATTCACCTTGTGGGGTGGATTGTGCTAAATGTGCTGGAGAAGTCAAAGAACATGGTGTTGTGTCTGCCAAGAGAAGAGTGAGGGTTCTGCAGCAGGAAATCATCTACATCATCCACACCTCCATGGGGCTGACATGCAAACTGCAGGGGGTCTTTGGACGAGCCACCCGAGGTCTGAGGTGTACCAGGACCAGCATCACCTTCTCAGTGTAAGAGGTCAGTGCAAGTGGAGTTCTTGTTGTACCCTTTTGAGTTCTGTTCGGTCTCCTGACCCAAAAGCCACCTTCTCTTCATCCAGGAGGGCCTTCAGGGCTGATTTAGTTGTCAGGGTTTGTTGTCAGGCCGACAGCGGACCTCTTTAGTCCGGGTGGAGTTTTCCATGCAGAACCCATCGCACTCAGAGAAACACTGTGACGCCATCAACTCCTTCACCATGTGGTTCATTCAGACATCCGGTCAGTGGCCCCCAGGGGACCACACATTACGGTGTGCACATGACTCGTTACGGATGAATCAATGAATACTTTATTGATCCCAAAGGGGAAATTTGTGTGCTACAGTAGCAGCTGAGCTGCTGCAACAGACTGCCGTCTTCCAGCGCCATCAGAACAAGGGGACAAAAGGGACAACAAGGAGAAAGGATAGGGACAAAAGCCACTCCCAAAGTAGGCCCCTGTAGGGGCCACAGTTCAGGATTAGGAAAAAACCCCTTCGCGCATGAGCAACATATAAAGAAATTACAAATCGGACGTTACAACAGTATTCAAGACTTGCACATGTGGGAGGGCGGATGTCTGATGATGAAGACACGGCCGTTGCCATGGAGATGCCCTCAGAGTTCTGATACAGGCAGAGTTTGTGGGTGGAGGGGGAACGGGGAGGGAGCCTCTTGTCTGCATGACATCCAGGAGGGTGAAGAGACACCAGCCTTCCGAGGCCGAGTCGGAGGCCGATGAAGAGAGCGGTTTGGGTTCAGGACGACGCCGTAGTTTTCCGTCCGCCCGAGTCTCTCTGGTCCTCCCGGTGGATCCGATCCTCCGATTTAGGTGGCTGACGTGCGTCGAGCCGAGCTGCCGACATCTCCGAGTTGGCATCCGTCCTTGACAAATGTTCTTCCTGTCTCCGAATGTTCTCGCTTATCATTTGAGTCTGAGTGTCGCCGCCCTGCTCGACCGCATCTCACGTCCCGCCAGCTTCTCCGGCATTTTGCCATCAATCAGGAAACCGGCAGCTCCAAACAGCAGCACACCGGTCATCATAAATCCAATTATGCAGATGTCTGCAGCGTCCTCCAAGGAAAGGATGGAGAAGCACACGGTCCTCTGGAGTCCATCGAGTATCTGGGCCTCCATCTGGGCAGGAGGGCTCACCTTTAACCCGTCTTCTCATCCAGAACATTTCGGTTACGTTGAGAGACCAGATGATCAATTCCATTTTTGAATTTCAAATTTTCACTACATGGACATGATTCAAAAAACATCAGGTCACTGCTCAGACTTTCACTCACTCAGTAGTCAAATGACCAAGGAACTCTCATGACTCGACAAGACGGATTCAATTCAATCACTGCTTGAGTCTTAATGATCACAATCATCGGACTACTGCATATTATCATCCATCCGCCCGCCCGTCCATCTTCTGCTGCCTATCCTGCAGTCAGGGTGCTGCAGGATGCTGGATCTGGAGGCAGGTTCACCCTGGACCGGCAGCCAGTCAAAGTCAGGACCTCATAGAATTCAACTTGATGGAAATGAGCTGTTCTGTCCCGACGTGATGCGACGCTCCAAAGATGCCTTTTAAGGCTTTCTGGACGAGTGTGCAAATAACAGATCCCATCTTGGGTTCAGGCCACTCGATGCTCGTGTTCTAAGGGCAGTATTACTCCTATAATTTACTAATTACTGAAAGATAAAGTACCCGATCGAGTGAAATTAACCTGATGATGAGTCACTGTGTGTGTGTGTGTGTGTGTGTGTGTGTGTGTGTGTGTGTGTGCATGCACACACTATTTAACAAATGACCGCGGCAGCCCATTTGAAGTTAGATCAGCAGCTGATCTTTGTTGCCTGGAGTTTGATCAGTTCTGCCCTTAAAGCTTTGCAATCCTTTGACCAGATTTGGAGCGATTGATTTGTAAATCTAACTATTGTGATGCGAAGAATGAATGAATCATTTGTACAGATGAAATATTGAGAAATTGATCTTAATAAACGGACCAGAACTTGAATGTTGCTACTCCTTCATCTGATCACAGAAAGACCTAAAGGTATTTTTGAGTGAGATTCATCTCTTGGTCTCGCCTTCTGTGTTGCCGGAGGGAACGTGGAACAGCAAACCACGTGGTCGGGCTGAAACGTGGAGAAAAAGAAACACCCGGACGAATGTTGGTTCAAGCGACCGCTAATCTGAACGCTAGCGTTCGCTCGCGTTAGCATCCAGCCGCTCATCTCAGCCTGCGCTAAACTGCAAAACTCAAAATCCATATATTTGACTTTCTCCTCAGCTTTGACTCTAATTACATTCAGATCTATCTCTGGCTTTCTTCACCCATTTTGGGGAAGTACATGCACATGGACACACACACACACACACACACACACACACACACACACACACACAGAAGATGTGTGCTTAAACAATGGGTTTTGGACGGATCGAACACTTCAGGTGCATGAAGCTCTCTTTCTCTTTTCTCTCTCTGGAGCCTCCACAACCAAATGCCCATTTTTAGATTAAAAAAAGAAATACAGGCATGGCTGACTGCCTTCACACACACACACACACACACACACACACACACACACACACACACACACACACACTGGGTGAATGAGGCTCTGCTGGGAAGACTGTGCTGCATAAACCAATTAGTTGGGCTGAACTCAGGCCAACGGGAAGAATCTCCATCTCCAGCTCCCTCCTTCTCTAACCTCCTTTACCGTTCGCTCTCCGTGGGCAGAGTTAATGCTGCCGAGGTTATGGACAGAAAGAGCGAGAGCGTCGGATAATGAATAGATAATATCGCCGATGAGAAAAAAAGCGAGCAGGAATGATGGGATGAAAATGAAATGGCAGGGATGTAACAAGTGGAGCTCCTGAGAGGGTGAAAGTGTGAAACGGCGCCTGAAGAAAGAGTGAGGACAGACACTGAGGAGTGACGGCTGCTGCTGACAAGCTGCACGCACACACACACACACACACACACACACACACACACACACACACACACACACACACACACACACACACACACACACACACACACACACACACACACACACACACCGAGGCACGATTTCCACGTAATGAGGCGCTCGGCGAGGAAGGAGGAGAGGAATGTGCTCAGCGTTGCCTTTACCTTGTCTGTTGGCGGCAAGAAACACAGGAGGAAATTATGACAAGTAAGCAGCGACCTGCAGTCAATGTGGAAATACAGTGTGAAGCTGTGCACCAGTATTTGACTATTTATGTGTGTGTGTGTGTGTGTGTGTTGGGGACCTGAGAACTGGGCTGGCATATTTGAGACTGTGGGAGAATCTGGACTGACAGTTTCTGAGCAAGACTCCAGGCCCCGGATACTGACAGGCAAGGCTGTTAAAAAAAGAAATAGAATATAATAAAATAGCATGAAACTTCTCACAATGCTGTGTTTCTATCAAAGCGCTATGACATTTCTGGTCTTTTATAGCTTTTTCCTGTCATTTTATTTAACAAACCCATATGTTTTCACGTTTTACCCTTTCCTGTGCTTTAAGATGCGCAGACCATCTTCGAGATTCTCCCTGGACTGTTGACTGAGCGCCTGAAAGCGTGTTTGGATGTCTTTTGAAATAAATGTGTTTCAAGATGTATATTCAAAATACTTTGTTCCCGCCCTTGTTTTTCACACCGCGAGACCTTCAACACGATTTCTTAATGGACGAGAGGAGGATACGTCGCTCCAAAGTGGCCGCTGTTGATGTTTTTGCATTTGAAACCATCAGAAAACGTCCGATCGGCCTCTTGACTTATGTTTTATGCATGGCGGAGTCAATTGTACCAGAGCTGTAACAATGTCACCTTCAATTATTTGGACATTTTCAATGGCCGTCTGAAGTAATGCCATTACTTCACTCATTTAGGAAAATGGCCTTTTACTTGTAATTTCATTCCATTCCATCCTGAAACTATGGTCAAAGCGTTTGGACTGTTTTGGCCATTAAAAGTTGCAGCGCTGCACGCCGTCCTGCAGATCCCAGTCCTAAACCAGGGGTGTCCAAACTTTTTCCCAGGAGGGCCGTATTTGGTGATGTGGAAATGTGAGCGTGGACCACTCAGCCTGACATTCTTTGAACCATCAACATTAAATGCAAATGAGCTATTTCAGGCTTTTTATTTATTTCATTTTTTTTTTTTGATTGCAAATGTCATAGTTTTCATGGCTTAACACAGAACAGAAAACGAAATTTTTTACAATAATCACTGAGTTTTGTATTTGAATGCCATATAAAAAGAGGAAAAGTCTGTTTGGAGAAAAAAACAAAACAAAAAAAACAGGAAGATTGAACATATTTAGGTTCATTTGAAACATTACATATTATTCACAATTAAATGCTCATTATGAACTTCTAAATTCAAGATATGTGAACAGGAAAACAGCTCTTACAGTCATATGATAATATAATTCAGAAGTACAAAACATTGAGGGCCGAATGAATCCTTGTATTATTCCTTATCAAAAAGGAGAAATGCAGTGTTTTTCACTATTTCAATTTTAGACTCAGATCAAAAATATGATATAGAAGAACAGACCGTTGAACTGATATTATTATTGATCTTACGACACCGGCTGAGGGCCGCTGTAAATTCAAGTACGGGCCGCATTTGGCCCGCGGGCCGGACTTTGGACTCGCCTGTCCTAAAGCAACGTAAGGTTGAGGAGCCGAGGAACGTCTGCGATTCTGCCGCAGCGGAAGCTCTGGATTATCAGCCCGGACACATTTTCAGCAGCGCGTTTCAACACGCTGTTCCTCTCCTGCCGCACAAGATGGCAGGATAAAAGAAGCCCTGTGGATTAACATGCTGTTGTTGAACTGCAGTGAGACGGGCCATTTTTAAATGTGCAATAGATCAAATGTTCCGCTTTTATTGATGTATTAATGTGAATATATTGGTTTATGTTGACATTTTTACAGCCTCCAATAGTATCACCAGCACGTAAAGACGATCAATGATGTTTGAGAATATAAATAAAAATAACATTGAAATGACAAAATGTTTGACGGCTGTGTTCGCACCACTTTCTTACTTTGTCATTCTTGATAGATTGTTAACATTATCGATTCAAGTTAATCGCATCGACAATATTACGCAAATAAATCAATAAGGGTCATGAGGTTAAATGTTTTCAGGCGATTGCAGCTACTTTGTCATTTTAGTTAAATGAAGAATCCTGTTCCTTGTTGCACCTGAATCTGTTATGATTCTATGTTTGTTTGGGGAAAATTTTTTGATATACATATTTTTATTTTCCGTCACCAATATATATATACTGCTCAAAAAAATAAAGGGAACACTTGAACAACACAATGTAACTCCAAGTCAATCCCACTTGTGTGAAATCATAGTGTCCACTCAGGAAGCAACACAGATTCATTTGGACTTGTTTTAAGGACATTACATCAAAGTTGGATCAGCCTGGAGTTTGTTTTTACACTTTGATTCCTAATCCAGACCTCCATGGGTTGATACATTTGATTTCCATTGATCATTTTGGTGTGATTTTGTTGTCAGCACATTCAACTGTGTAAAGAGCAAAGTATTTCATAAGAATATTTCATCCATTTAGATCTAGGATGTGTTTTTTAAGTGTTCCCTTTATTTTTTTGAGCAGTGTATATACAAATAAAACAGCCAATGTTCCTTTTCCATTTCATTTAATTAGAAAACCATTTAACCGATATCACATTGCAAGAAAGGGAAAGACGAAAAGCGCGGGGTGAAAGCGAACCGCGCCGTGTCTTAGGGTTAATCATCTGTCAAAGAACAAGAAAAGTTCATTTAATTTCCCTGCTTCTTATTGTTACGGCTTGTTTCATCTGAACCCTGCAGTCATAACACGGAGAGGCCGCTGCCCCCAAATCTGAGTCCTGCCTGAATGATTTAGTGAAGAGTGAGGAGAATATTTCCTCTGTGTCTTCCTCCCCACGTCGCACTTTCCAAGCCATTACTCTTTAAGTGTCAAAGGAAAGTAGTTTTCATTTCAAATCCTCCTCCCGTTAAATCATCCGGTACCGTCTCCTGGAAGGAGGTCATCTGGATCTCGTGGCTTCTGACTTCTTTGTGGTTTACGAGGCTTCTGTTCGTTTCTCCCAGACGTGGTTTGGTGCGACGGGCCACTTTGGATCGTTTTCATTGACCCGAATCCAGGAGCTCGTAAAGACGGACGAAAAAACGAGATCCTACACTTGAGTCACGGTCATAATCTGAAAATATTTAAAAAAAAAAGGGAACTCAATAACTATAAAAGCTGACGGAAATGAGAAAAAGCACTTTGCAAATCTGATCCGAGGTCCGATCGGTCATTTTCATACTCGCAACTGAATCTGCAAGACTAAATTAAATGGTTACATGTTGAAAAGAAATTATTGGGATTTTCTTTTATGTGGACATACGTTGGAAATTATGAATTAAACTCAACAAAATCCCAAGGTGGTTTTAACTTCACTTCGCTCCGCTACTTCCCTGGAAGTTGCAGGACGCTCATGGATCAGCAGGTTTCATCAGAGCTGCTGGAAACGCTCACACAGGTTCAAGGCAGCCGTCCTTCGCCTCCTTAGTGTGGCAGCGCGCTGGACAAGAACCTGATAAATGAAGTGAGGAAACATCAGATACGCAACCCTGTGACACAACGTTGTCGTTTAAAGGTTCATCAAGCTTAAATGTGTTACTAACACATGAGGTATTGGTGTATTTTGTCAGGCTTGCTTGTCTTCATGACAGCTTCAGACTGATAAACAGGAGCAAAGAATGATCTAGAAACGACAAATGACTTCATGAAGAGAGAAATCTGAGAGTTCAAACTATATGCTGGTGTGAAATTATCATTTACATTTATTATTGTTGATTATCCACTAGACAAGAGGCCCCTTGGTTGATCCAGGCTAGTTGTGGAAAAATAAAGTGTCCAAACATTATTGAGCGTATTATTCTTCCAGTTTAATGAAGTGGTCGCCATCTCAGGCTGGAAGCGCTCTGGTAGGAACCCAGTGAGTCGTGTGAGAGATGCTGCTCCTGAAGATGCAGCTTCCTCAACATCTTCAGCTTCCTCAGCATCTTCAGCTTCCTCCTGATCTTCGGCTTCCTCAGCATCTTCAGCTTCCTCAGCATCTTCAGCTTCCTCAGCATCTTCGGCTTCCTCCTGATCTTCGGCTTCCTCAGCATCTTCAGCTTCCTCAGCATCTTCAGCTTCCTCAGCATCTTCAGCTTCCTCCTGATCTTCGGCTTCCTCAGCATCTTCAGCCTCCTCCTGGTCTTCTGCTTCCTCCTGGTCTCCAGCATCTTCAGCTTCCTCCTGGTCTTCTGCTTCCTCCTGGTCTCCAGCATCTTCAGCCTCCTCCTCTCAGACGTCTCCGCTACTGAAAGACTCTGTTTCTTCTCCCAGGACAGAACCAGCCTCCTGATGAGCTCATAAGGTCCACCAGCATCAGCCACCTTGTGCAGGCTGCATCCTGGAAGAGGACGTGATGGAACATCTGCGGTTTGGTTCTGCAGACGTGGAAACTCTTGAGTTCGCTGAATAAAAAATCAGACGTCTCTGACCTTTCTTGCATATTGAATCAGTGCTTTTTGTCTAATTCCAGTTTGTCTCCGTGGCTGCTCAGATCCTTCTACATCTACAAGTCCACAGTCACCGCACGTCTGCGGAGATCATCGATTGAAAAATTGTTAAATGAACTGGCAATGATCAATCTTATCTATTTATAAATAATGTGATTTAGTGAAGGAAAACAACTACCGCTCCACAAAACAATGACAGAAATGCAAATGTTAAGCTGGTGAGCGTGAAATGAAATCAAATCTTTGAATGAAATGAATAAATAAAGGCGATACTGAGACGTCGCACAGCAGTTGTGACGCTTCCACGGCTGCAGCAGGAGATCATTCAAGTGTGTTCGTCGTGGAAACCGTCATTAGCGTGACGGGTGACACACATCGTTCAGTGCGATGCCGGGGTTTCACCGCTTTCATCGATGCAACCAGGTCTTCGGCGGCTCAAATGCAGAAAGTGACAACTTCCGGACGAGCTTTTCCGCCCTAAAGCAGGTTGGATTTCATCTTATCAACAGATGAACAGCAGGGAGTCATCATGTGTCATGTAACACTGGCTTTATGGCTCTGCTGCGTCACATTTTAGCATTCTGATGTTTTCCTTGCATTGTTCAATATTTTTAATAAGTGATAGGAGAGCCACACACACACACACACACACACACACACACATACACACACACACACACACACACACACACACACACACAGCTTTCTCGCAGTTCCATGGTTCTGACACCATTAGCATTTGAACATTTTCTCCCTTTACAGAGTTTCTTTGTAAATCTGTTTGTCAAAACGCGGTGCCTTTTTTCGCTGGAAGTACAACGAAATAAAAACAGCTTCTGATGCTGACAAGCCTTTGCAAGTCACGCTGCAAACCTTTGCTTTTCTTCTCAGTTGAATAATAGCAAGATTGCCTTTTATTGCTGGTCAGTCTGTTACTGGAGCAGCTTCTCGCCATCACAGCAGAGACATTACGCCTCATTAGGAAGCTTTATTTACTCCCCGCTGACTTGCTCGGGAGAATGTGCAAATCAACCAGTGTGAGGAAAAGTGAAATGGAAGAATCCAAAATAGGATGTTCTTGTTTAACAGATTAATTGTGGATGCTGGGCAGAACGGACCATCGGCTTCTGTTTGTTTTAGGAAAAAAAAAAAAAAAAAAAAAAAAAAAAAGACAAATTTTTAGGCAGCACAGACCCGCATGGATCAGTGCTTCCGCCTCACAGCGAGGAAGTTCCAGGTCAAATCGCGATCGGAGGCTTTTCTGCGTGAAATTTGCATCGTCTCGCTTTGTCCGCTTGGGTTTTCCTCCGAGTTTCTAAACATGAAGGAGGTTGACTGGATACCAGATATTGTCCAGATGAGTGAAAGTTATAAAAAAATAATGTACTAACAATAACAATTGAAAATTATCATTATCAATGTTATTATGAATCAAAGGTATACGAACTCTTGAAGTCCAGCACGTCCCGATGAATAAAGGTACCTGGAACTCTGATGTTGCATCTCCTAGATCGCTCAATACCTCCACAGGTATATCATCAAGGATAACTTCCTTGTCACTCTTCATTCTCCTCTCTGTCCTCCAAACTTCAGCTTTACCAATCTCTGCTACTTTGCTCTCCAACAGTCACCTCTTCTACACTTCTCTCTCTTTGTTTGTCCCCATTCATCAGGTCCTCAACATACCCTCTCTATATTCCAATCAATCATCTGGCAAATGTCCATCTCTATCCTCAATCACCCGAACCTGTTGTACGTCCTTTCCATCTCTTCCTGTTTTGCCGACCTGTATCGATCATTCTCTCCCTCCTTACTGTCCAACCAAGCATACAAGTCATCATCCGCCCCTTGTTTTGCCTTTGCCTGCCTTATGCTGCATCCCCCTGTACTCCTGTCTGTTCTCTTCAGTCCTCTCGGTGTCTCACTTCTTTCTCGCTGACCTTTTTCTCACCCCTTACTTTCCAACCTGGCATACAAGTAATCATACACCCTTGCCTTTCCTCTTCTATCTCTGCTTCCAAACACACCGTCCTCCTCTCCTTGTTTGACCCACAGCAGCCCAGCTTCCATTGGTACCCTGTAGGTCATCAGCACCAATGGCAGTCATTGTTGACCCGGGTCTCGACCGACGTGATAGGATCTGGCTATTAGGGTTGATTCACGTATTTGGTTTTGGCACAAGTTTTCCACCAGATGACCTTGGAACCTCAGGGAGACACTGGCCTGTAGCGCCCGGAGGCTGCATGAGAAAATTAATTTTAACATTTCCCTGTGATTCACATACAGACGTGACTAACCTCAGCCAATGAATGGTATCTGTCTTGCAAGACGGTTACCTTATGTTGTTTATTGGTGCGGGATCAGAAAGCAGCCTCCATTTTCTGTGCCGCCCATTTAAATCTAAAAATCCAGCTATTTCACTTCCATACATTAGATGAATCAAAATCAATTTCCTTCCATGCATCTTCTGATCCCGGTACACCGCAGGGTGTCGGCCATTCTCTCTCACACTCCCCCATGACCGAGCGACTTGTGTCTCTGAACCCTCGGTCCATTAATAACTTCAGGTTATCACGAGTCTTACGGTCCACAAATTATTAATTCAACACACGCAGGATTTCATCAAATCTCATTCAGAGCCTGAAAACAGCTGCCGAGACTAAAGGTTGAATGTAAAGTCTATAAGAGGAGATGTAGAGCCTTCGCTTACAATTAAAGTCTGTTTAAATACAGCCAATTTCACTGACTTCCACAGTTACAGGATGAAAAACTCTTTTCTGGAACATTTACAACAGAAAGGAAAGAAAAGGTGATAGAAGTGGGCAGACTGAGTAATTTCTCTAAGTGGTGACATCACTCTGACTAAACCTTGTATTTGCTTCAACCCTCTTGCTCGCCCTGGACAAGCGTTTGCCAACATGTTAACTGCAGCCTGTGTGTGTGTGTGTGTGTGTGTGTGTGTGTGTGTGTGTGTGTGTGTGTGTGTGTTGGACCAATACCAGGAAAAGTAATTGCTGACACCAGCGCTATTTACTGAAAGGGAGAGACATGACATGTAATGATGACCGACGGGTTGGAGGGAGAAAGTAAATCTGCGCATCCTTGAGTCTTTTCACCCTGAAGAACGTCTGGGAGAAGGTAGTAAAAGTCATAATTCACACTGCTTAGCTCGTGTCTTTCCCAGTCTTTTTCAGCTGCTCTTCAACCCAAAGTTTGTCCATGAACCAAAGTCAAAGGGAGAGCAGAGCCTGAACGGGTCTGAATCAGCTCCATGAAACATCTCAGCAGAGAAGAAGAACTGATGTCATCAGGGTGAGTTAATATCGATCATTATTTGTTAATATCATATTTGTTCATATAGAATAAAAGGAAAGGTGGACAAGACAGAGGTGAGACCAGAGATGCTGGATGGACTAGAAACTGTTCCAATGACCAAAAAGACAGCAGGCAGAACTAGAGGTTGCAGAGATGAAGATGTTGAGGTTCTCTTCGGGAGTGACCAGGATGGAGAGGGTCAGGAATGAGTCTATCAGAGGGACAGCACATGTGAGATGTTTTGGAGAGAAGGTCAGAGAGGCCAGACGGAGATGGTTGGGTCATGGACAGAGGAGGGATAGAGAATATATTGGTAGACGGATGCTGGAATTGGAGGTCTAGAGGAAGACCAACGAGAAGATGGATGGACGTAGTGAGAGAAGATATGAAGGTAGTTGGTGTGAGAGAGGAGGATCCAGAGAACAGGGTTAGATGGAGAAGGTGGATTTGCTGTGAGAGACCCTGAAGGGGAAAAGCTGAAAGAAGAAGAAGAAGAATTTGTTCATATCGCGCTACGTTTTGTTCAAGCGTACAAGAAACATTGGGATTTTCCATGATGAGAACATGTCCTTTCAAAATGCTGATGATTGGTCATCTCTCGAGGAGAGAGAGTGGATAGAGTGATAGAAGGTGCTGGACCTTCCAGGCAGGAGGTCCAGGGGATGGGCAACCAGAAGATGAATGGATGTGCAGGAGGACATGGAGTTAGTGAGAGGGAAGAAGATGCAGAGGAAACACTTCCATAAAACACTTCCCTGAAGGGAAGAAGGGTTAACGTTTTCACAAAAAAACTATTCTTAATCCTTTTATTATCATCAACAACTCCTGAATCAAGTGTCCATGGTTTGCTAATTGATAATTATTACTCAATTAGAAATCATACTGTTCAATTCGAGAACAACCTCAATATAAATACTAAACACATAAAAACAATATTACAGAACAAAAAAATAATAGAAATAACAATGCAGTCATGGCCAAAAGTTTGGAGGATGAAACAACTATAGAAACATCTGGAAAACACCTAAAGAGCCTGAAGGAACGACTCTGTGAAAGAGTCAGAGAATACTCACATGTAATACTCACACATGTAATACTCACACTGATACTTACACTAATACCAATACTGGTACAAATACTAGTGCTTCTTCTACAACTACACCCACTACTTGTAATAAAAAGATAACAATGCCATAATCATACAGTAGTTTCACCATCAGAGCCGCAATGTCAAGTATGCATATCAGTTCAATCATTTTACAATACAAAATAAACGCAAAGTCCAAAGTTTGCAAAATGTCAACTGAACGTGTCGCTTTCCAACCCAGCGATTTAAACATTCTGAGCAAGTTAAGGTGGGACCGCCGGCCCTCTTTGTCTTCTTTCATAGATGTTTTTATAAGGAAGTGAAAGGACTAGTGATTGAACTAATCAATCGAGATTAGTCATGAGAGGCGCGTTGTCTTTGCAGAAAATATCAAGTTTGAGTAATCAGTGCAGAAATGAGTGATTGTGCTTCAGATTTAAGTTTGACAGAAACACTCACTCCTTAAATCTTCCCTGAAAAGATGGAGATAAAACCAGTGATGCGTCTCTTCAGAAATCAGCTCATTAATACAAATCAGAATCCTCACATGGAACTCTGTGAGCCTGTCCAATATCCCACCACTCTGAATAGAGCCTGACACTTCTAATTTATACCTTTAACATTCGCCTGGTTCCACATGTGTTGAAATAAATAAAATAAAAACAATCTACATGCTCATATATCAATTACATAAATATGCACTGCTCCAACACAAAAATAACGCATCCTAGATGTGAATGAATGAAATATTCTGATGAAATACTTTGTTCTTTACATAGTTGAATGTGCCAACAACAAATGGAAATGAAATGTATGAACCCATGGAGGTCTGGACTTCAAATGAAAGAGTAAAAACACACTCAGGCTGATCCAGCGTCGATGTTACATCTCTAAAACGAGTCACAATCAATCCGTTTGCTTCCTAAGTTTGATTTCCTGAAAAAGGTCAGACCAGCAGAGTCGCAGCCCAGCTTTCGCCAGGAGCTGAAAACATACCTCTTCACCAGCACTACCCTACTGATCGCACTCAGCGCGCAACACCCCGGAAAACAAAAACAACAATTAAATGTATGTATGTATGTGGTTCTGAGAAGGCTCCTTGGTTGAGTGGTCACTTCTGACTCCTGGGATCTTCTGTGACTGAATTGCACTTCTTGTAAGTCCCTTTGGATAAAAGCGTCTGCAAAATGAGTGTCATGTATTTTCACACAAGTGTGGTTGACTTGGAGTGACACTGTGTTGTTTAAGTGTCCCCTTCATATTTGAGCAGTATATAAATGCAAAGTTTGCCAAATGAGCAGACGTGGAATGGAAAGACAACCAGATGTTACAGGATTCTGCAGCCTTGGATTCCTCCTCATTTTTTAGTTTGAAATTTCAAAATACGGACGTCAAACATGTCGTTCATGGACATGTAAACAAAGTGAGAGGACATCATGTCGGACATCATGCTAAAAGGGACTCAAGGAAGTGTCCTTGAATCCTGTCAAGCCTGGAGGCATCAGTCAACAGACAACAGCATCAGTTATTGACAGGAAGAGCAAAGGGGAAAGTTTTATCTTGAAAGTTTGTTTCTTTTTTTTCAACGCCCAGAAAGTTCTGGAGATGAAGAGTCTCAGGGCTACGAAATCGCACCCCTTCAGAGTCTGAAGGTAGAAATTGAAGGTGTAATGCTCCGTGTTCTTTGTTGTTCTTCCCATCAGGACCTGTCAGAGCAGAAGTGATGCCGAAGATCTCCAGAGGCCTTGGTGCAGATACAGTGGACCTGGTGACTCAGGCGATGGAGAAGTGAGGAGTAGGTTTGGTATCCAGGATGGAAACACAGATTGACATATGGAGGTAGACTCTGTAAAAGGTGGAGGTGGTACAGAGGTCAGAGGTCGGCTCTGGGCCCCAAACAACCGACGAGGTGGAGCCACTGGAAACACAGAGAACCGTGACGACCAACACCAGTATGATGCCGGCATTCAAATTAGCGATTAGCAAATGTTTCTAAACCTCTGTGGGAAAACATAAGATTCTGAGGTTGTTTGGCTCAACCGTCATACGTGAGCAGACATTCAGCGTCATGAACGCCAACAAACCTGTCACAGATCCAAATGAACCGACCGACGCCTTCGGATGCGTCCTGAGAATTTCCACGGTAAAACTATCGTCAGACTGAAGAGCTCAACAACACTGCTGAAACTGAACAGGACTTCCTATAGTGTTATGAAATACTCTTGAAAACAACTGTTGCAGCGAGTGTGTTCATGGTTTGCTGAAAGGCCAAATCCCTCCATGCAACGGCTTTTACAGTCACTTCTATTCCATCTAAATCACTTATTAGTTGACACAGACGCCCGGCTTCTCTGTCCAAATGTAGAGCCCACTGCGACCGACGAGTCAAAAGGTTTGCCCAACTCTGGTCTTTGGGGTTTGCAGGGAACAGTGAACATGGAAGGAGGGGAAAGAAGGGCAGCTTCAGCAGGAAGCAAATACTTGTGTGTGAATGAGAGGGAACGAGGTGAAACTGTGAGGTTACGGGGAATAAAAATACTGAAGGTGGAGGATTTAAAGTACTTAAGGTTCAGAGGCTGGAAAAGAGGTGAAGCAATGTGTTTAAGATCAACAATCAAAGCGTTTGTCACATGACCAGCGTAGAAACCAGTTTCCCTGGACAGTGAAATTCCTACTTTGCTGTCCACAGTGCAAACATGGTTATAAATAGGATTATAGATATGAATATTGAAATAGAGCAGTGAGCGCAAGAAGACATTTGCAACTCACAAAGCGCCGGTGCAATGCGAGCGCAGTGGACTTCACGAGTGCAGGGAGAAGAACATCGGTGTCTGATGGCAGTCGGGTAGAAGGAGTTCTTTCATCGCGTCGCTCTACATTTACAGTCCTGTACCTCCGGCCGGAGGGCAGCAGTGTGGAGAGGAAGGCTGGAATGAGGCGAGAGCAGCATCAGGGGTGACGTATGATAAAAGAGCATCAGCCAGAAGGAGAGCTGAGGTGTTACTGATGGTGGTGTGACCGGCCGTGGCGTATGGCTGAGAGACGGAGTGGAGCTGGACGTAGAAGAAGTGAAACTGTTGAGATTCTCTTTGGGAGTGAGAAAGATTGGATAATATTGTGAATGAATCAATCGGAGGGACAACGCTTGTCTGGTGTTTTGGCGATAAAGTCAGAGGTCGGACTGAGATGATCCGACTCGTACAGGGAAGGAAGGATTCTGAAAATGTTGTTCAAAGGACGCTGAAGTTGGAGGTCTAGAAAGTTCTGAAGAGGAGATTAATGGAGGGAGGAAAGAAGACATGAGGTTAGTGGGTTTGAGAGAAGAGGATAACGGAGAATAGGATTAGATAAAAGAAGATTCTTCCAGCAGCCCCTGAAGGGAGAAGCTGAAAGTACAAGAGCAAACAAAGTGGAAGGCTAACAGAATCGTATAAGCTAATGGACACGTCACAGATATCCCTGCTATGAACTATCCTGCAACACTGATGTTATTACAGAATATCGACTCACCGGCGAGCTAAATCTTCATAAAAGGGGGGTTACAAAGCGTGAGGGTGGTGGTGCAGAGCTGACTCTCACTACTGGGGATTTAAAATTGAGCCCGGCGGTCATTTTGAGAGAGCGGCAACAATCAGAGTCAAATCAGATCAAGTGACAGGATAAAGGATTTTCTCTAAATGAGCTTGGTAGGAAAGATAGCATCAAGGTTAACAAAGGAATTAAATATGAAAGTGACGTCTGGTTGGAGGTAATTAAAGGATATTTTTGTGTTTGCAGATGACACTGATCTGTAGTGAGAGCAGAGAACAAGAGGACGAACATCTAGAGGTGGAGGTTTGCTCTGGAAAGGAGAGGAAGGAAAGACAGAATATATGTGTGTGAAGGAGAGGAACTGGGGTGGAACGCTGAGGCTACAGGGAGTGGAGATCAAGAAGCTGGAGGATCTCAGGTACTTGGGGTCAACAGTCCAGAGCGTAGGAGAGTGTGGAGAAGAGGTGAAGAGACGGTCCAAGCAGGTTGGAATGGGTGGAGAAAAGTGTCAGGGGTACCAAGAGATAGAAGAACATCAGCTATGAAAGGAAAGGTGGAGGAGACACTGGTGAGATGATCTACAAACAGACAATGACCAAAAGACAGCAGGCAGAACTAGAGGTTGCAGAGATGAAGATGTTGAGCTTCTCTTTGGGAGTGACCAGGATGGAGAGGATCAGGAACGAGTCTATCAGAGGAACAGCACATGTGAGATGTTTTGGAGAGAAGGTCAGAGAAGCCAGACGGAGATGGTTGGGTCATGGACAGAGGAGGGATAGAGAATATATTGGTAGACGGATGCTGGAATTGGAGGTCTGGAGGAAGAACAAAGAGAAGATGGATGGATGTGAGAGGATATGAAGGTAGTTGGTGTGAGAGAGGAGGATCCAGAGAACAGGGTGAGATGGAGAAGGTGGATTCACTGTGGAGACCCTGAAGGGAAAAGACCAGAGGAGAAGAAGAAGTTTATCATTTAGCAAAGAGGGTCGCTTTAACTCCAGGGTGGATCGACCTCCTGACGAGGAGCGTCCTCCTTAACGTATCTTCAGAACAAGTTTGTTCATTTACTCAATATTTTCTGCTTCACTTTCAGTCTTTCATCATTTCTGGTGCTCAGTTTTACAGAAAGCGGCGCGTTTGCAGCAATAACACGTCTGTGGTTTCCACACGGTCTAAGCGTGTCCGTCCACACGCTCCACCGCTTCCCTTCATACCGTTTAAATAAAGTCCATCATGCTCACGCTTCAAGACCGAATCCTGCTGCCCACATGCAGAAATGCAAACTTTACACAGAAAGATGGAATGGAACCGGTTTCTTCCTTCTTGTGAGCTGCAGGTGTTCACCACCGTGACGCCCGCTTGGTTCATAAACACAGGAATGCATAAATGTAAAACCTGTTAAAAAACAGAACGCCATCCAAATGCAGCGACCCCATCAGGAGCTCCTGCCAGCTACGTGTGAGGAGACCGTGCTCTAAATTTAGCTTTTCTGCTGGTGAATTTTCAACTAATATATTGAATCATTGATCAAAAAGGGATATGCAAAGGTTGGTGGAGAGAAGAGACACGGGACGCCATTTAATGTTTGTTCTTTTGTTTCAACTTTCCTTCTTTGGCAAGAGGGTGATGATGGTCCTTTGCGAGACAGTAGTCGACGACCTGCGGCGAGACTTTCGTTAAGAGAAAATCAAAAGTCATCAGCCAAGACATCGTGGAAAGCTTGAAACATCTCCAGCCCATCAGTCACAGCAGCGCCGCATTTCTGCAAACTCTGGAGGGCAATAAATAGGTCGGACTCCGTGGGAGCTCTAATTTGGAACTGATTACCTCTGAGACCTGAGGTCGTCCCGTCCAGAATCCGTCAAACTGCTCTTCCTCATCTACATATTCACTCCTGTGACGCTTTGAAACGCCGGGCCTCGGCTCCCGTCGTGCCCGACGGCAGGGAGTGGGTCATATTAACAAAAAAAAAGCCCTTTTCCTCTCCTCTCTGGCCTCATTCTGGTTTAAAAACATGATTTTATGACAGATGACAGATTAAAGTAAACTAAAAACAGCCAATAAAATGCAGAGGGTTCCATTCTATAGAACACTAACATATTTGTTTTGTGATTTAGGACATTACTTTCTGCAGCCTGTAAACTTCCAGATCAGGAAAAAAACGCAGATTCAGTTTTGCATCTAATGAGACGTCCAGCAAAACGAAAAAGAAAGAGTCCTCGGACGTAACATTCAATTCTCTCTTTGCACCTGGAGGGCTGAAGGTGGTGCTTTCACAGTGTAACCGGGTAAAAGTTCTCTTGACTACATGACACGTGTGTGTGTGTGTGTGTGTGTGTGTGTGTGTGTGTGTGTGTGTGTGTGTGTGTGTGTGAAGCTTGAACAGCAGCTCTCACTGTCACCGCTCTTTGAGACAGAGTGTTTCCCTGTCGTCTGTTTTCCAGCCCTTGTAGCAGCTTTGTTGTTTTTTCCAACGGCCTCTTTAAAGCTTCTCGCTCCGTCAGCTCCGCTGTCGCATCCGTTTCACCTGCCACAATATTTTCACTTATCTGTTTTCCTGCCTCACGAGGAGAACCTGTCTGGGTCACCCGTCCTTCACCGTCCCCTGCGAGCTCAATCACCTGGTTCTGTCTCACATGACTCACCTGGCTGCAGCACACACACACACACACACACACACACACACACACACACCCTCAGCTTCACCTGTTGCAGCAATGTGTCCATCAGGAGAAGTTCTTCTCATCACCTGCTACGTTCTTCCCTGGACCGTCTCTCCTCCACGCTCTCTGCACCCCAACATTGAGGTTTGGTGCCCCAACATTGGCACCGGGTCGCCTTTCCTCGCTTCCATGCTGAGCTGATCAACACACACACACACACACACACCTTTCTTCACCGTCACAGCACTTTATATTAGAAAAAGTCAAAAGCTGAACTTGGTAAAATTCAGACATTGACGTGAAAACGAACGTGGAACTCCTCATGAGGATCATTGACAAGTCACACGTTTGAACCGTGGAGACTCACATCCAGGACTCTGACTATGGACACTAAACATATCAAACTTTAAATATTAGACCAGGTGATCTGGGTTTCTGGCTGCGTCAGCAGTAATAATTCTAGAAGCGTCGCACAAACTGATATACCAGACGGCACCAGCAGGCTCACCTGCTCCACTTTCTCCAGAAACAAGGCCGTGCCTCCATTAATTGTTGTACCAGATTTAGCAGATCCATGACTGATGAGGTTTCCCTGCAGCCAAACCCAGTTCCTCCTTGCTGTGCAGGGAGCCTTCAGCACTCTCCTTGGTGCAGCGTCCCTGTCAGCATTGGGGAATCCGTCCTCTGCGTTAGTCACAGCACCTGCACGGGCTGATTTGCCAGATCAGACGTCCAGGAGGACAAAAGCAACGCAAAAACCCTCAAAAAACCCTCAACCCATTACTAAACCACTAGCATGGCTGTGTGATACCACACAGGGGAAAAATAAATGTACAGGTTACTCGCTCTCCCAACCTGCTCTTGCTCCCCCCAGAAGAGAAGAAGCAGAGGAAAAAAGTTTAGTACTTGACTTCTGTGGTCGTCATGGACGTCCATCATGAATACGATGTTCAGACGTAAAGGTGTCCACATGTGCACCTCACACCAACACACCCCAGGCTGCTGATCAACGCTCGCCTTTCTGCTCGTGTCATTGGACTTGAGGCATCGTATTCTGGACACTGAGATGAAGAGAGGGGCGGAGCTGTCAAGTGATCACCGCCTGGTGGCCAGCTGGCTCTGACGGGGCGTGAAGATGCCGGTCGCACTGAGCAGGTCCAAACATACTGTGACGGTCTGGCAGAAATAATTTGTCAAACACATGTCGGGGGAGGCAGGGGACACGGAGTCCGAGTGGGTCATATGTCGTGCCTCCACAGTCAAGGTGGCAGACCGGCGCTGTGGCCATGAGGTGGTCGCCTGTCAAGGCGGTAACACCCTGACCCGTCAGTTGACCCCAGCGATGAGAGATGGCATCAAGCTGAAGACCGACTGAGCCTGTCTGGTCTGCGGCGCTCAGGAGGCAGGCGACAGGGACCAGCAAGACAAGTGGCACACAGCTGTTGTGGTTCCTGAGGGAAAAGGAAGGAATAATTCAAAGGCCTCCTCAATCCCAACGACATACCTTCCAGTGAGGAAGGAGATCTGGGGAACATTGGGGTGGACTCTTCTAGATCCAGGGCTGCAGTTGCCAAGGTGGTCAAAAAGGTCTTTGGCAGCTGCCCCCTGGGGTCGATGACATTTGCCCCAGGTTCCTCAAGGCTCTGGATGTTGTGGGCTGGTCCTGGCTGCCGAGCTCTGTATCCCGTGCAAGACAAGGGTAGTCCTGCTAAATTGGCAAACTGGGGTAGTGGAGGGATCCTCCCCTTTAAAAAGGGGGATCTGAGGGTGCGCTCCAACAACAGGGGAAATCACACTACTCAGCTTCCCTGGAAAAGTCTACCAAAGGGTAATTGAAAGGAAGGTCCGATGGGTCATTCAACCTCGGATCCAGAAGGAGCAATGTGGTCTACGTCCTGGCTGTGGAAGAGTGGACCAGCTCTATAACTTTGGCAGGCTCCTCAGGGCACATGGGAGTATATCTGACCAGTCTAAATGTGGCTCCTGGACCGCAAGGACTCCTGGGAAGGTTGCCCTGGGAGCATGGGGTAGAATGGGCTGTTCGGTCCTTGTATGATTGGTGTCAGTCCACATTGCTGGTTGTAAGTCAAATTTGTTTCTGGTGAACATTGGACTCTACCAGGGCTGCCCTTTGTCACCAATCCTGTTCATAACTTTTATAGACAGGAATTCTAGGCGCAGAATTTCTAGGGTGCTAAAAGGATCTGGTTTTGTGGCCTCAGGATTGGGTCACTGCTTTTTGTGGATGAAGTGGTTCTGTTGGCATCACTGGACCATGATCATCAGGTCTCCCTTTAGCTGTTGGCAGCTGAATATGAAGCACCCAGGATGTTGGTTAAGCACCTTCAAATCTGAGACGATGGTTCTTAGCTGGAAACGGGTGGTATGCCCCCCTTTGGGTCAGGGAGGAGTCCTGCGCCAAGTGGAGAAGTTAAAGTATCTCGGAGTCCCGTTTACAAGTGAGGGAAGGATTGAGCAAGAGATCGACAAGCGGTTCCTTGCAGTGATGGAAATGATGAGGACTCTGCACTGGTCTGTCCTGGTGAAGCTCTCAATTTACCGGTTAGTCTACGTTCCAATCCCCACCTGTGGGTCGTGACCGGAAGAACAAGGTCACAGATTCAAGCGTCTAAAATGAGCTTTCTCTGAAGGGTTCCAGGATGTCCCTTGATATAGGGTGAAGAGTTTGGTCATCCAGGAGGGTCTCAGAGTAGAGTCACTGCTCCACATGGACAGGAGTCAGATGAGGTGACTCGGGCTTCTGGTTAGGATGCTTCCTGGACGCCTCCCTGGTGAAGTTGTTCCAGGCATGTCCAACCAGGAGGATGCCCTGGTGAAGGGAGTACTGGACTGACAACGTCTTTAGGCTGGCCTGGGAGAGCTGGACCAAGTGGACGGGGACAGAAAAAGGAAATCTTGGCCTCTCCGTTGATGCTGCTGCAACCCAGTTCTGGATAAGCAGTTGAAGATGGATGACTGGCAAGTGTTTGCATGACACTTCTTGGGTTGAAGATGATGGAACTAATGCACCCATCCATTGTCTGCCGCTGGTCCTACACTTACGGTTGCAGGGGATGCTGAGGCCTATTCCAGCTGCCATTTGGGCAACAGGCAGGGGACACTGGACCAGTCGCGTTGGCAACTTAGAGCCGGTCAACAATTCACTCTCTCATTCACACATAAGGGCAATAATTCCGATTTACCTTCTGCATGTTTTTCGAGCGTGGGAGGAAACCCATGCAGATACAGAGAGAACACGTAAACTCCACACATAAAGGTTCCTTTGGGAACAAACCGAATGACGATTTCTTCTGAGGGCTATCAGTAAATATTTGTCTTTTTTCAAATACCGATTGTATGTGTGGAATTATTGATGTTAGCTGTGGTGTTGTATGCCATCTTGTATTTTGCTCCCCTCCCTGCCCCGTCCCATCCTGTCGGTTGTATTTTCCCTTTGACATTGATGAGGCCGACTGTCATTGCAATCAGCATCTCCATAAATAGCAGGTCGCATGATCTCCTTACTTGCAGAATTGCTCCCTCTTTATCAGTAACCTCTCAGATCCAAAGATTTTCTCCCAGAGGGTTTGCTAAACCGAACACCGTGATCCTGATTACATGTTTTTCTCATTTTCAACAGCCTTTAACAGATAAACTTAATTTAATCCGGGTCGGTCAGCACTCGCTCTACATGATCTAGATCAGTGTTTCCCAACCTTTTTTGAGCCACGGCACATATTTTACACTACAAAAATCAAACGGCACACCACCAAATAAATATGTCAAAAACAGTTTTTAACGAATTAGAATGAAACTGTAGTCTCAATTTACTTCTTGTGAAATCTAATGTATCTGATATCTGTAGGTTCGTCAAGTTGCAATGCAAATTTCCCACTGATGTGCAACTTTTCCAGAACACTTTTTTCAACATCTGAAGACATGTCATCAATATGTCTGGAAATGGTATTATTGGAGAGAACTGGCTATTTCTTTATCAACGCCAGAGCCGAGCTTTTCTTCTCCAATGATTTTGCCGGCAGGTCGTATTAATGTTTTGCTGTTTGGATTTAGAGACGAGTTCAGCAACTTTCTAGCAGCTTTCACTGCTTTCTCACTCGTCTTGGTAGTTTTCAACAACGCTGCCTGTTTGTTTACGCAGATACAAGTACTTTTTATTTTAAAAACATATCACGCAAAGCGTCACTAATCCCTCTGACACACAGATGCACAGGTTCATTCACTAGCCGTCACCATGGAATGGACACGCTGCCCACATAGACACAGGAAGACACATTATTTGCGTTGGATAAATTATTTTCGGGCCAATCAGGTGAAAGTGGGCATTTTTCCGCGGCGCACCTGATGATCTCTCACGGCACAGTGGTTGGGAAACACTGGTCTAGATGGTGTTTGTGAAGTAAATTCAGAAGACGCAATGTCTGTTGCAAAGAAGCAACAGACAAATATCTAAATGAGAAATATTTAAGGGTGTCAGGGGAGCAATGCGACCGTTGTGAGACAAGTGATACTGTATGGTTGGGAGACAGTTGCATTGAAACACAGTCAGGAAGCAAAGTTGGAGGAAGCAGAGATGAAGAGGCTCTGGGGTTGACGGAGATGGACGGGATCAGGAATGAGTCCACCAGAGGGACATCACGCAAACGTTTGAGCCGAGGTCAGAGAAACCAGACTGAGATGCTTCGCTTATTTACAGAGGAGAGACTGTGAATATATTAGTGAAAGAACGCTGGGGTTGGAGCTGCCAGGCATGATTTCCAGAGGCAGGAGACCAAAGAGAAGATGTATGAATGCAGTGAAAGAGGACATGAAGTTAGTTGGTGTGGGAGAAGAAGGTACCGAGAAAAGGATTAGTTTGCCGCTGTGGTGACCCTTGAAGGGAAAAACCCCTAAAAAAAAAAAAAACACATTTTGACAAAAGCAGCCAAGAGGAGAAACAGCAGACCCTCAGCGGTCTTGCAAGATCTTCCCAAAATGTACCCAAATGTTCCGCACCAGCTAATCCACAAGGCCTCGAAGTGTTACCAAATGCAATCAGGTTGACAATCTTGTGACGTTGAACGTGGCCTTGCTGAGGATGCCGTCTAGTGTGGGTGATTTTTACCACCAAAGAGAGCAGAGGCTTTGAAAAAGGCATCATGGCAGGAAGCACCATTTCAGTCTCCCCGTTTGAGGCCGATCCTCGCTACCCAAGACAGTGAGATAGCGTAGGGGCTACCCTCTCAGGCCTGCAGGACGCCTTGGGACCAGGACATGAAGCGGTTGCTGTCTTGGAAGGAGTTCTGGGAGATGGACCAGAGCAGGTTTAGCTTTCTGCAAGAGCTGTGGATTGCACTGGACCACATTTTTACTGCACGTCGGAAGGAACTTGCTGGCGGACGCTAGAGATGGAGGCACGACAGCCCTCACAGAGATTGCAAAGTGGACCAAGTTCCAGAGAGAAAAGGCCAATAAATATCAGGCACCTCCAACCAGAAGCATCATCTTTCAACTGGACCTTTTGACAACCTGTGGTTGCGACCCCTCTGCAGGTGAAGGCTAGGAGATGTGTACAGGTTAAACACCTGTGACCCTGAGATACCAGCTCAGGATCCAGGAGGGGTTCTCAGCTCGTCCCTGAACCCTCTTTTTGTGCACAGTTCTATCAAGTGATCTTCTACTGCCACATTTCACATTGCTCCTGCAGTCACAGCTTGTTGCAAAGCCTCTCTGATGTTTAGTTCACATATAAATATGGCGTGACCATGTTTTCATAAAAGGTTGTCAAAAAGAAAATTTTAAATGGAAATTAGGGAGATGGTAAATAACTATACAAGACATAAGATTGGCAGTGATTACAAAATACTCCTCTCTGTACCAAATATCTGAAAAATAGCTGCGTGTTTGCTTTGCTTGAATGTACTTGTTTTAATGAATTTGAATTTTGTACGGGGGCGGTGTTAAATCTTGCCAGATGAATTTCATATGTATTTGAGCTTTTCAATGTTTGAATATCTCCTGCACTCAGGGTCACTTGGGATATGAAAACAAATTAAAGTAAAAATGCACATAGATCTCTTGCTGCTTTGATCATATTTTTACAACTTTAAAACCTTACAAGGAAGGTTTGTGTGGGTATGGACGTGGCTTGACAAGGAATGTCTAAAGACAGAATAAACAAACTGATTTGCTTTTAAAAACAAACCAATGGATTGATGAATGAAAAAAGTTAAATAGGTTAATACATATACAAAACCGATAAATACATTCATATTTCAATAAATATCTAAATAAATAAAAGGCAGCCCAGACTCACTAAGGTTTAGATTTTACGTCTAACTAATGTACTGCCGTGAAATTGATTATTTCGTATTGTAACCAAAAATTGTTACCTCCGTTGACATTTTATGGATTTTCTGAGAAAGAAGAACCAGATATTTATCATTAAAAGCTTGATAGTGTTTTCCACAGTTCTGGGGATTTACTTTGTGGAGTCTGAAGGGACTCAGGCCTGGATCCTCCTTAACTTGTTCCAAGCCTGGATAAACGCAGACGGTTGCACTACGAAAGGCATTCAGCACAAACATAAACATGCAAATCGAACAGAATGTGACTTTTACACCATATCGGTCGACCCAGAGTTCACAACGACCGCCACTGATGCTTATAATCTTCGGGGCAACTGTGGAAATTTAGCTGCTGAGGTTAGGACAATGAGTGGCGGGAGGCATGTTCGTAGGCAAAGCAAGAAGAGGAAAGGCTTTGAGTTCTTCTCACATGGTACTGATAGAAGAGAAATGCAGTGGTTCGAGTAGTTACCTTGAAGATGAAATTGAAAATGTGATGCTACATGTTGTTGGTCTATGCTCAACAGGGAGGGCGTTAGTCGAAAAGGAAGGAAAACTCTGGTGTAGTTGGTGAGGTCATGTAGTATGTCTCTGGAGGTGAGAGAGTGGCAAGCGGTGCAAACTTCAATGACATGTTGGTTAAACCAATAGTGCTGATGAAGCGGTGATTGTCATGTTTGATGTCTAGGATTGGCACACAGGTAGACTTTGCAAAAAGGATAGATATGGCTGTAGTCAATACTTTCCCCCAGAAGAGGCAGGGACATAGAGTAGCTTGGAGGAGTGAAAGTAGGAGGCACTGGTAGACTACATCTTTTCTAGATGGAGGACCAGGGTAGGGTGACCCTGGTGGCAAGGAAGATGAAGAGGGCAAAGGCAGAGCAGAGGACAAAGTGGTACGAGCTGAGAAGGGTGGAGTTTGGAGAGAAGTTGCCAAAGGCTCTGTGTGGTCAGGAGGGACTTCCAAATGACAAGACAACCACAGTTTGTGAGATCAGGTAGAAGACCAGTTGGTGTGTTGCCTGGAAGGAAAGAAGCTAAGGAGCCTTGTTGGTGGAATGAGGAAGCACAGGAGCTTAAACAGAGAAGGATGATAGCGAAGAAGAAGTGGGACACTGAGGAGACAGAAGAGTGCAGTGAAATGCAGGTCAGGGTCGAGGTGGCAGAGTCTGAATAGTTTTGTAATCTAGGTAGGACTGTATGGAGGGAGAGACTAATTTTTGCAGATTGGCTCAACAAAGAGACGAGGATGAGGTGCTGCAGGTTTGGGCGATTGAGGACAGAGGGGGCAAAGTTTTGACAGTTGCCAAAACAGTGATGGGAAGATGAGGGTAGTTTTAAGACGTGATGAATGAGGAAAATGAGAGAGAGTGAAGGGTGGAAGAGGGAGCTTTTGTGGACCAGGAAGTAGCAGTGACTAATCAAGATGAAGTGATGAGGGCAGAATCAATCAGAATACTTTATCGATTCAAGGGTGGAAATTGCTCTTTGTTGCAGCAGCTCTTGGTCACAGGGTACAGATGAGAAATAAGCAATGTGAAAAGAACAGAAATAAAACTCAATGTAAAAACAAAACTAAAGGTATGCAATGTATACATAAGGTATATTCAAGTATATTTACAAATATTTATTTTGTATTATTGTGCACAAGTCTGTAAGTACACTCAGAGTGAGGAGTTGGACAGTGTGATGGTCAAAGGCAGCAATCAGCCTGGCGCTGAAAGAACTGGATCTGACCGGCACGTCATGGAGTGAACTGGACCCAGTGTTGAAGATGATCTTCACTTTGTGAAGCTTCCTCCTCTCTGACACCAGTCAGATGTGCAGGAAGGACTGCCTCGAAGAAAGTTATCACTTCTGCCAAAATAGGATACAGAAGGTGGATTGAAGAAAAATTAAACAACTCCTCAAATCCCAGGAAACTATGGGAGGGCATCAAGGCTGTCACCAACTACAGAAAAACATCTCCCTCAGTGGACTGCTGTGCCACGTTGGCTGATGAGCCAGAGCTTTTCTAGGCCTCCTTTGACAGACAATACAGACCCAGGACTGCAATCGTTCCCCTCTGATGACGCGCCCCAGTCCTGAGCGCACATGAAGTAAGGCTACATAACACCGACACCAGCAAGGAGGCCAGACCAGACGGAGTGCTGGAGTGAGTGTTAGGAGACTCTGCAGAAAAGCGAATAGAGGTCTTCACCGCCATCTGCAAAATGTAGGAGTAGAAGAGATACTTTATGGATCCCGAAGGAAATCAAGGTCACTGTTCACATCAGGGATCCCAGTCTGCATCATAGCATAACTAACAAGAACTGTTCCTGTCGCCTAACAGTCAGATGTCTGAAGGACTACAGGCCTGTGGCACTTGCCACCACACCAGCCAAAGGTGTCTCCTCATCAAGCAGATCAGGAAAGCAATACCATGGACACTTGAGCCAAACAAATCTACATATACGGAGAACAGGCTGACCAAAAAAAAGAAAGACACCGTAGCAATTGAAATCACTCACTGTACACACTCTTGAACATCCAGACGGGAAAAACCCATTCTAGGCTGCTCTTTATCAGCTACAATTTAGCTTTAAGTACAATTCGGCCGAACAAACTCCAATCCCAATTGACCACCTTGGGTTGTACATTCAAACGAACCGCTCTGTGTGTTTGATTCACTCACACACAACAGCTACACACCCCCACGAACCCCACTGTCAAATTTGCAGATTACTCCACAGTGCTTGGCCTCATCATGGACAATGAAAAGTCCTCTTACAGAAGTGAGGTACAACATCTGGTATCACGCTGAGATGACCTGGTCCTTAACATCAAAAAGACCAGGGAGATGATTGTGAACTTCCAGGCCAATCCTTCTCCCCTCCATCTGATGCCAACATGGTCTACAGATTAGATACCTCCAGTGCCCGCTGGTACTCTGCTACATTTACACCTTTTAAGAAGGTGGACCTCAAGAATGGGTCAACCTTCTGCGCGAATCTTTTAACTGGGGAAGTAGGGGTGAACACAGAGGAGTCACATGTTATAACCAGAGTTATACCAGAGTTCAGCAATGGCTCAAGTACTGTGATGTCATCGATAGCTTCTTTCTTTGGGGGTACAGTACATTCTGACTCGGGGTGCACCACTAAAGGCTTAACTACTTTTTAAAGTCATACTTATGAGAAGATGAAGATGAGACTTCTCTGGAATAGCATCTCTTTCTACCAATGCAAACTGATCAATACATTTTCTTTGCTCCTCAATGAGCTCTGTAGTCCCTTCCAATAAGTCACTTCATCTGGACGCCTCAGGGGTTTTACTAGATTCCAAGAAAGGTCCTTTATTCTTTTAGTACTTTCAAGTTAACTTAAGCATTTGTTAAAAACTCTTCCCAAAAAAAAAAAAAAAAAACAGTTAATGAAACTCTGTATTAACTTAAACTTTCCAAAAATAAAATCGATCAATTGAAAAGCCATTTGCTTGCTGGCGTCTCCAAACATTTACATCTCACTGATCACAGCTCTTAGTCTTTACACACACACACACACACACACACACACACAAAGATACAATAACAACTTAACAATAACATGGAGCCATACAATCGCTCATAATTCATCACAAATCAGAAAGACATTAAAAACAAAGTAGTACATTGATTGATTTAATACAAATTTCCCTTTTTTCACATTGATTCCATCCATCCATCTTCTGCAGCTTCTCCTGCACTCCTTGTTGCAAGAGGATGCCGGAGTTCATCCGGCTCAGGTGAGAGTTCAGGGTTCACCCTGGACTGGTTGCCAGGCAACGGCAGGGCCTCGTACAAAGACAGCCAACATTCACTCACTCGCACATTCGGGGCAATTTTTCCTCATTTTTTCTTCTGACTCGAACCTTCTGCTGGGAGGCTGAAGTTCTGACCACTGCGTCACTGCGTCGCCCACATTATCTCCACTTCAAGTCAAAGCCCGGAAAATTCTTTTTGCCGGTCCCTTGCGCCAGTAGAGGCACTGCTCATACAAGAGTACATTTTGTGCTTGCGTGTACATGCACATGTGTGTATGCAGAGTGTGTGTGTGTGTGTGTGTGTGTGTGCGTGCTGCAGTTGGTGAACAGTTCATGAGACTGCAGCGAGATGTCAGCGTGCATGTACATCAATTCAATTTGCATAAACGTTCATATTTACATGTCATTTCCCGCAATAAACAAACTTTTGTTATCGGACGCTCAACAACATTTGTTTTTGTTTTTAAAGTTACATGAAAAACAATTCCCTTTGAATCTGTGTCTCACTCTTCTGACATCCGATCCCCTGGATGCTGTCGGTCTGCAACTAAACAAGCGCATCTCTTTTGTTTAAACTATTTCTGTCTTTCTTGCAAAGTGGGCAGATATTCTCTGAGCCGTCTTTTCCAAAATAAATCAGCTAAGTATTGTACTCGCTTCCATCTTTTCCTCGTGTAAGGATCAGATTTGAGAAATAAACCTGGAGGTAATCCAGGCTCTCCCATGTTCCCATAATCCTCTCCCATATTCCTGCACAGTGTGAAGGAGCTGGTGGGCTGGAAGTCCATTTTATTCCTTTCTGTTGCAGGATAACCTGCCGTTTGTGGGTTTTATCATTGGCATTCTTCAGCTCCTGATCAGCTGAAGTTAAATTTGTACCGTTGTCAGATCTTATTTGTTTCATTTGACCCCGTCTGCTAATAAATCTTGGGATTGTGTTAATGCATGCATGGGTGCTCTTTACTTCACGTGGTTTCCCTCACGAGCCCATTAATGATCCGTCCTAAAGGTGTCTGAACATTGTATGGTCCACTACCTCCGCTGTCAATGTTCAATAGTTCCTCAAGTTTGGAAGCATTTGCTCCAGCTGACAATTCTATGTCCACGTCCAGTTATTTTCACCCCACGACAGTATTTCCATTTATTTATTGAGTCTTGTTTTGGTTTGAGGTGTTTTGTGAGTGGCAGTTTTTGTTTGTGTATAACCCTGTAGGAGCTTATGAAACTTCTGGCCTGCCATGTTACCCATTTCAAGACCAGAAGCTACACCGCCGCTGCAGGGCTTCTCTTGCCCCATCGTGCCAAGCAGGACTTTGCAGATTTTTTTCCCGGAACATTTAAAAACAGACAAGAATGAACTTGTCTCGGTTGAACATCTTCACTTTCACTGGTACAAATGCGAGGGGACGCTCTTCCCATTCCCCAGTGTACATGTCATCTTGCTCAGATACCATGGCGCAACCTGCAGGTAAGACATGGTCACCTGAGCCGTCACCCCTCTGTTTGTGGAAGTGCAGAGCAGTGAAAGAAAGAAAACACTTCTCACAGGTCATTCTTGCAGGTTCTGCTCACACGACATCCAAAACACTCCATTTGTTTTCAGGTATTTGGTCCTCTCAGCGTTTGGTTTACTCTCAAACAGCTCAGTGTTCAAATGCGTGACTCTTCACAAAACAAACAAGGCCTTTCAAAGGCGCTGCTGTTTGGTTTTTGTTCGCGTTCAAGCTTCCAGTCATTATTTCTAGTCAGATACATGAGCAACTGTAGTTGCCTAGCTGGTTCTAGCACTGGTTTATGGTTTGGGTCGAGACCCTCTTGGCTTTAACTGCACAACCACTGCTGCTCAGGTGCCCAAACACTGGATCGAGCATTGCTCCAGCCAGTCTCCCGATTAATTTCGACCAAATCTTTGTATGTCACGCTCTTGTCACACAGCCCGAATAGTGTTTTGAAGAAAACTGTCTTGGGTTTGTGGCGTTCTGCGGCTGTTTGAGACCATCAATGTCTTGCATTGGTGTGATAGCAGCAGCGTGGAAAGAGGGCATCAGACCTCAGACCGCCGCCGTCCTCAGGCACTGGAACCGCCTGGTTTAGGCCTTTAGTCATGCAGGCAGATGATATTTTAAAGTGGTTTCCAAACTGAATCTCAGTGTTTTTTTAGCTTCCTTCTAGCCAACAGCTGATTCCATGTGCAACCAACCAGTGAGCAGGCGTCTGGGTTGCCCTTTGGATATTGTTGCAAGTCATCCACTGTAGTGGTGTTTCTTTCCACACTGCTCAATGAAGCTTCTAGACTGTAGAGCATCACCATCAAAATCAGTGATTTCTCTACCAGGAGGAAGGGAGAGTGTTTGCTGCTTGACCAACAATTGTGTTATTTCACTTTGTCTTTTCCACCCGTCAGTAATGAGCACATTAGTTTGTCAATATGAGCCGTCAGATTGAGCTGGCGGGGAGTCTCCTGGTGGCCCTGCAGGCCTTCGAGTCGTAGGGGGAATTCTATATTCGGTGGGAGTGTCCTGTCGGTATCTACGAGGCGGGCTCTTTTCTTTTCCATCCCGGTAAACGTGAACTTTGGTTTCTGCAGCGGCCGGCTCGGATTCGAAGGCAACTCTCTCCGTGCATTTAGTTTTACCAAATCCAGTTTGTCAGTCAGTGCCTTCAGTTTTGCTTTTTGAGCTGCGCGCTCTGCCTCGGCCTTAAACTGCACTCATTCTGGTGACGCTCCACGACTGCCACTTGAACTACATGTAATTGTGTTTTTAACTTTGTTGACATTGTCATGTTTCCATCATTTGGTTTAGATTCACCATCTCCCTCCTCTTCATCATCTTTGCCTTCGACCCATATATACACTCCAAGAAAATTTCCAAGATAAATTGATTTGTGCCGGTACGGATCCATGCTGTCGTCTCAAACTCATCTTTTGATACACTGAAGTTATTCTTTTAAATCTTTGAATTTTGTTAAAAAAAATCATTCAAACAACTTAATTTATTTCAGCACAGTTTCCTTTTCTGCCCGGCTTCTATTGGACGATTCGTGTCATTTTTCTTTCATGTCAAAACTCCAAGCTTCCCTCGACAAGTAGCAATTCACTTAAACAGCTTATTTTCTTTTTCTTCGTTCTGCACATCAGGCTCTACATACACTTTCGATTTCAACTGAAATCTTTCCACCCAAAAGTCGTTTGCATCATCAGTTCAAGTATTTTAAATCAAAAACTACGGGCACAAATGTAAAGTTCACTCCACCAAAGCACAGCAGCACAAAAGTCACAGTGAGCACGGCGGCCCACATGCAGGTCAGCCTTCTACTCACATCACCGCTGGAGATGCAGGTCCTTCATGAAGTGTAGAAGTGCAGTCCAGTTCTGCCGACGCCAGGAAATCCAGTCGGCAATTCCAAGAACTCCAAAATGCAAAGTCTGTCGTTCCAAAAGCAGGTCGGGTTTTTCAAACCATGTAGTGCCTTCCAGTACGTCCCTGCATCCGGACGCCTCAGGGGTTTCAAGAGATTCCAGAAAAGGTCCTTCATTTCCGAGGTACTTCCAAAGTTTATTTATCATTTAATAATTGTCAAAACATTCCCAAACAAAAAAACAAATGAAAATCAATCAATTGAAAACCATTTGCCTGCTGGCATCTAGAAACATTTCCGACTCTCTCTGATCCCAGCTCTTTGTCTCTGGTTGGACCTGCATGATTGGCCCAGGAGGCCACCTGGCCATTTAACCCCTGGAGTGCCACAAAAGGTGCACAAGTCTGCCAGCAGGTGTCACCAGCATAAACCGCTACATTACGGCTCCTACAAGCTCTGCGGACCTTTTGACCAACAGCGTTGTGCAGCATTGATCGAGCCACCTTGCTTACAGCACTCAACTTTTGGATTCCCTGCAGCCGACTCAAGGTCACCCAGGCAGAGACGGTCATGCAACCATGGGTCCGACTCTCACCAGCCCCAATCTGCTGGCTCAGCTAATGATATGTGAGGGGTAGATTCACCAAAAACCTTTTCCTGAGAAGGAGAAAGAGCCAAACTCGCAGCAGCTACCTTTCTTTCCACTACACATGCTTCATCCTCACCTCTTCTGCCTCTTCTGATCTTAATTTAACTCACCATTCCTTCTCATACCCCCTGCCTGGCCCTCTATTGACATAAGGTGTACAAAGTAGGGACTGGCTGTACATGTAGCTATCAGCTGCAATGCTATGTGTGAGTAAAGCAGACAAGATCACCGGCTTCTCTGGGTGCTTCTAACTTCCGCTCATAGACATACAAAGGTATGTTTAGATCACATTTAACCATCTGATAACAGGCTTGCTGAGTGTCTAAACACCCTGACACCAATTGGAGTAGAATGTAACACAACACTAGAACTGCACTAGAACTGCACATCCCATCAAATTTACAGGACAATTCTGTGACACCAAAAAGTGATGCTCCACCACCCGATCATCCAATTCACACTTTAGGTGCACAGAACAATTTTCTGTTTTTGGCACACTACTGGATCCTCCCTTCTACTTTTCCTTGGGTGAGGAGGCAAGGCGTACAGCCTCTATTGCTAGAATACATGGTAACCTCAAGAGTATGTGTTTTGTCTGGTTGAGTAGATGTAGGTGTACTTCTTGGATCTCTGCATCTCTGTCCAGAGTCCACTCTATTTACTTCCCTTCTCCCCTCGGCTCGATACTGGGAAGGCTGGCATTCCCAATTAGGCCTATTTACCACTCATCAAATTCACAGGGGAGGATGTCACTGCTGACCGACTCCCCTTCTTGGACTGTTGTGTTCACATCCAAAAGGACAGAAGCCTGGACATCCGGATTTACAGGAAACCAACACACTCCGGCCCCCGTCTACTTTTGACTCACACCAACCCCTTGAGCACAAACTGGGGGGAATCAGAACTCTTCGGCGACGGGCAAAGATCATCCCGTCGATCGCCGAGGGAAGCAAGACCGAGGTACAATACTTTAGGAAAGACTCGAGATCCTCTGGTTACCTGACTTGGACCGTCGCCAAATCGTAAACCACCAGACGCAGGAATGTAGAACAGGAGGAAGATAACAACAAACAAGAGAACACGCTCATACCGTATGCTGCTGGTGTTTTGGAGAAACTCCAAAGGGTAATCGATAAACACCTCATACCGGTACATTTCAAACCCCAAGACACCCTGAGGGACAAACTGGTCCACCTCAAGGACAAAACACTCGGGCACACAATGGAGAATGTGGTGTCTGGTGTCACCTACACTGAGGATTGTGAAGACATCTACATTAGAGAGACCAAACAACGTCTGCACAAAAGGATGGACCGACACAGGAGAGCCACCACTTCAGGAAAGGACACCGTGGTCCACCTCCACCTGAAGGACATTGGACATCCTTTTGATGACAGTCGGTAACTCAGAGGCCTGGACGTCCACGGAAGACAACAGCAGGGATCATCGCTGAACTCTTTCCACGGAGAGGAAAAAGCCCTTCACAACATCCACAACATAAACAACTAAAATAAAAAAACTCACGTCGCTGTCCAAATATTTCTGGGCCGAACTGTTTGTTGGTGTTAATGACAGGAACCCAGGGGGACCGTGAGGCTACCGGGAGTGGAGATAATGGAGGTTGAGGGTTTTAATTGTGTCATGAGTAATATGTGATAAAGAGTATCAGCCAGAATGAAAGTGAATCTGTACAACCAGCATTGCAGTGGCATTGAAGAAGAGACAGGAAGCAGAGCTGGAGGTCGCAGAGATGTGGATATTGAGGTTCTCCTTGGGAGTGAAGGCGATGGATAGGATCGGGAATGAGGACGTCTGTTTGTTAGATATTTTGGAGAGAAGGTCGGGGAGGCCAGACTGAGATGGTTTGTCAAATACACAGGAGGGACGGTGAATATATCAGCTGAAGAATGTGAATGTTGAAGAATGAGATTGGAACTTCCAGGCAGGAGGCCGAGAGGAATTCCAATGAGACTATTTATGAATGTATGGAAGGAGGACATGAATCTAGTTGTTGTGAGAGAAGAAGATACACATAATAAGGTTGATTCTCTGGTGACCCCGGAAGGGAGGAGCCGAAGGGAAAAGAAGAGGAATAAGAAGGTATCTCTCCAAGAATACTTCTAAAACGTATTTAATGATTAATAAATAAATACCTGAATGAATGAATGAATTAACAATAATAATGAACATCAATAATTAGTAACAATTTGGTAAATTATTTTTCTCTGTGTTGTTTTTTGTGTGATTCATTGAATGGTTTTGCACATGTGGGAATGGGATTGTTTCATGACAAAAATACTCCTGTCATACAACTATAAACATGGAAATGTCAAAATGTCCGACATGTAGTTGGTATCCGTGGTGCACACCGAGTTTTTGGATGCTTTACCACTGAGCAACATTTCACTACTTCCATCAGCCAACGGTCTGATGGGTAACGGCCTGTAGTTTCATGTGAAAAATAATTTGATCTCCCATCCTTTATTAATTCCCGTGGAGATATTGGTTCTCTGCAGTGAAGCCATCACGGATGGATGGTCAACCACACTTGGACACACCAGGAGGAGCCGCGAATCCGACCGGAAGTGTTCGGTTCCGAAGACGATCGCCGGACCTCCTGCTCCACGACGCTCTTATCGAAGAGGAAAGAAGGCGTGATGATGGGATGTAGAGTGTAGCGTGTCTCGCTGGCTGTGGACCAGAACATGTGTTCGTGGGTCAGAGTGAGCAGAGAACATGTTTTTCTGTAGGTTTCAGATCGGATGCTCGCAGTCTTGGCATGTCAGCTTTGAAAGATAAAGCTCCGTGATATGAAGTCCACATGGGGGTGGAGGGGTGATGGAGGGGTGATGGAGGGGTGATGGAGGGGTGATGGGGGGTGATGGGGGGGTGATGGAGGGGTGATGGGGGGGGGGTGATGGGGGGAGTCGCTCCCTGAAGCACCTCTGATCCTGTTATTGGCTCAACTACAAGGTCATCAGCCATCACTGCTCCTCACTGGTGGGGTAGTTTTATCCATAACACCACTCTCAGACAGCTTCTTGGTACTTTGCTCTATTTGCAGAACCAGGCCAAAAACTCCATTTCACCCTTTCCTCTGCAAGGGCTTTTAGCTAGAATAGAATAGAATAGAATAGAATAGAATAGAATAGAATAGAATAGAATATTGATGTAATCAAACCACAGCGGGGAACTTTCAACCAGACACAGCAGAAGTGGACGGTGCAAGAGAAGTTACTTTATCGAAAACAGAAGAACTAAGAATAAGCTATTAACAGTGCTAACGATGTATATTAATGGGTAGGTAGGTAAACAATGTGACAACTTATAAACAGTATAGACATGTTCTCTCTCCCGCTTAGAGGATGTTTTCCAGTAAGATTCAGGAACCAGTGGTTGGACGCACCAACTAAATCACTACAACCAAATGGACTCAAATGTATGGATGAACATCCCTTCACTGGAGGCTCACAGCACAATGCATTTTTCCATGAATGTGACATAAAATATAATGTGACCTACAAACAAATCATTCTATTGGACAAAGAAAATCAAAACTTCACACGTGTGCTTTAAATCTCGACATCCCCATCAGTCCATAGCTCATCTGATCGGTCAGTTGGTTGTATTAACTTATACCGGGTTTACACCTCACAATGTTCACAGTCGCAGACTTAAAACTGAGGGTCTGAAGAAAACTCAGAGTCTTTCTGGAGTCTTTCTGGAGTCTCTCTGGAGTCTTTCTGGAGTCTTACTGGAGTCTTGCTGGAGTCTTTCTGGAGTCGTAGCACATTCCCCTCATCTCGGTTGTAAAGTATAACCTGGTTAGTATACGGATCGGTCTTTTCCTAGTCTTGGGTTTGGGACGACATCAAACATGTTATTATCCCAAGTCTTTTGGTTTTTACGGCAATGTGACAATCAAAAACCAGTAGATGAGCTCCGATGAAACTGGGAAGCAGAAACCCAGGAGACAATCCCCACAGCGGTGACCTCGGCAGGAGAGAAAACATTGCTTGGTAGAAAAAGAAGCTGAAATATTGTAACTGCTTTTGTAGAATCTCAGTCCCAGCCTGATCCCAGACTCAACACTAAAATCTAGTCTTGAGAGGTGAGCAGGTGTGAGATGATATTTTGCTGGAGTGCTTTTCAAATCGAAGTCCTTGGACGTATGGCGGACGTTCATGAGGAGTGAATGGGTTTTTATATCTGTTATATTTGCACTTTGTATTTTCAGCCAGATTTTAATAGTAGTTTCACAGTTGAGGGTTCTGATCGGCTTCTGAGATCCTCTGTCACTGTCGGTCGTTCATATTTCACTCGGTGGGTGTTCAGACGTGGGGACAAACTCAAAACCTTCAGCTATGATGGATGGATATCATGGTTCTGAAAAACGAGCTGTCTGAGGACGTTAGAACAACAGTAATGGAGGCTCATGAAGCTGTAAAGAGTCCATCTCAAAAAACTTTGGACTTTGGAGCTGTGATTCTCCGCCAGGTCTCGCCTCTGTCGTCGATGCTGTTCAGAACTTTTATGGACAGAATTTCTAGGTGCAGCCAGAGTGTTGATGGGATCCGGTTTGATGACCTCGGGATCTTGATGATGTGGTTCTTTGGCCTGGTCGGACCGTGATCCCCAGCTCTTGCTAAATGCCAAGTGGTCAGGATGAGGATCGGCACCTTCCAATCCAAGACCGCGGCTCACGGAAACAGGCGGTGTTCCCTCTCCTGGTCGGGGAGGAGGTCCCGCCCCAGGTGGAGAAGGTCAGGGATCTCAAGTCCTGTTCACGAGCGACAGATGGATGGAGCTGGAGATCGTCAGGCAGATCGCCGCGGCATCGGCAGTGATGTGGACACTGCATCGAATGTCCTGGTGAAGATGGAGCGACACAAAAGGGGAAGCTCTCAATTTACCAGTCGGTCAACCATCCTACCCTCACCTGCAGTCATGAGCTGTAGGTTGTGACTGAAAGAACAAGGTCACGGATCGGCTGAAATGAGCTTGAGATGGGCTGAAGATCCTGGGCATCTGCTCGTGGCTCAGAGTAGAATTGCTGCTCCACCAGACAGAGGAGCTCTGCTCCCGCCTTCAGCCGATGAACTGCCTGATCTTCACAGAACGTGGTTATGATGCTACTTGTACAACCTCGGTGTCGCTCATTCCTTCCACCCAGAGTTGATGGCGGCCTCCCGTGTCGTCTTCACTCTTTGCCGATGTCGAAGGTCTGATCTTGTGAGTCCTCGTTCAATCGCAAACCTCGGCTTTTCCTGTTTTTAGCCCAGGGTTATGACTTTCAGTGCAGCATCAGGATGACGTCCAGGAACTTCTTTAAGTAGTCGTTGGGTTTCGTGTCCATTTTCAGTGTTTTTTTTTCTTGCTGCGTAATGTCAGAGTCAAAATGAGACGATGCAGGGAGGTGACAAACAGCACCAGAGCTTCAATCACCATCTGAACCGCTGTGGCGGCCGACAGATGACCGGCAATCATTCTTTACCTTTGTGTTGTGTGTCGAAAGTCCGGTTCAAGCATCCGGAATTATTGTTTACTTTATACCTGACGTGGTCCACGTGGTCAGGGGTGAGCCGGAGGAGAGTTTAGTGGCTGAACACTATCAAGACATCCATGGCTATCGATGTTATAACATGACACAATATATTCGTATCACAAATCTTATCATCTAACTGAAAAAAATAAAATGAAATAAAAAAGGACAGGCGTTCAAACTCTTTAGAGATTAATTTTCAGTAACAGCAACCCTGGGATTCTGTAACTGAGTGATGGTGGAGATTTGGAACATGGAAACCAATGACAGCGATGACAAAACAAGAATTCAGGAATACATTAATACGTGTTGAACACGTGCATGCAAACGCTGACACACAGTTCATACATATCGAGAATCCACCAATACTCACTTGTACAAGAATGAGCCAACAATTTTACAAAGGCCATAAAAGATGATAATAAATAAAAAAAAAAACAAAAAAAACTTAACCTAACAAGAGACAGCATGATGGCGTTTTAAGCCAATGGGTAGATGGATCAGCCCAAAATATCTGCTAATGACACTCAACTGCAAACTCGCTTTCCAAGTGTTAATTAGGAAAGTCCATTGAGTAGATTGATAATTAAAATGAGATTAGATCTGTGGGATTTGAGCAGCATTAGAATGCATGGGGGTTGCCATAGTAACCTATTAACGTCCGACCGCAGGGACATGACTGAATGCAAATTAGCATCGAGCTCGGTCGGCTCGCTCTTCCCCCGCTCTTCTGCTGCCGTTCATCTCGGCTCCAGATGATCCTAAACACGGCAAAAACCTTCAAATCAGGCCTGGCAGTCACGCCGACACACCGTCCGTGCAGCCGACACACCGAGGAGGCGCAAAGGTAACTTCAACTTCAATTTTAAACCACCAGACACATGGCGAGCCTTAATGGCGGTTTTAAATACAAATTAAATACAGTGTAGAACAATATTGAGTTAATTAGCACACAGATTCTCATTGCCTACTTTAATCAGCAGCGTGAGCGTTTATATCCGGTGTGAACTTGACAGCCGGCTCATCAGGAGAGACACCAGAATCAAGAGTGAAACCCAAATGTACAGCCTAGTTGGTGCAGTAAACTAGCAGATGCAGGTCAAATGTGTGCTGATCTGCTTCTTATTCTGCAAATGACTTCCCTGGAAGCTTTGTCACACCGAGTATTACGGAGATTATGGATGAATGATGACTCCCGCAGTAATACTGTTCAGAAATCTATTCAAAATAAGATGATTATCTAACATTCTCAGAATAATTTCCAACATTTTGCCATATATCATAAAAAAAAAAAAAAAACCTCACACAGCTTAGAAAGAACTTTAGAGTTGTGAATTTCCAATATTTTGACACGTGTGAAGAAATCTCCTCAGATATTCAGGATACTTTCAAAGGGAACTTATTCACCGTTAAGTGACTGTTCTGAATTCAAACCTCTTGTTTGTGTTGTTTTGTTTTTTTCTTGCGCGTCAGCGTCGGACACGTCGGTCGCACCTTGTTATAGTAAATTGTAAGGATCGGCTTAAAAGAATCCGTCTATTGTATCAGGACATGCATGTACAGATGGATGTGCATTCATGATGATTCACTAACAGATGGTCTTAAATTATGCACAAAGCAAATTTGTTAAACCTTTTATGTATTACAGAATAACAAGGATATAATAACACCTTGATTTATTCAGAGATGGAATTTGTATGTGTTGCAGAACATCAACGTTCCTGGTGAAGCCGCGTGAAAATCCACCCTTCCATGTAAATGTTGACTTATGGCACTTTTGCACGACACACACGTGGAGATAAGACAAGATAATGTAAGATTAGAAACGTTAGCGCTTCATAAACCCGTGACACCGAGCCGGCCGGTTATTAATCATCAGTGTTTGACATGAGATCAGACACACTTTATTGATCCCGGGATTGAGAAATTATTTTTAGGTGTATACAATTAGAGATTTGCAGGGATCCTGACTGAACATGGGAAGAATTTGCAAAATGATGCTGTTTCTATGATTTATTTATGTATTTTCATAAAGCTTCAGAAGGTGGACGTAATAATAGAAAGATGAAATGAAGCAGAATCAATTTACAGAATCAACCTTCAATCTTTAGCGTACGGCTGCTCCAGGATCAACCAAACTCTGCATGATCTTTCTCACACCAGCGGACCTGATGCCTTCCTGCCCTCCATCCACAGACCTACTCTGGTCCTCCTCTGGTCCTCCTCTGGTCCTCCTCTGGTCCTCCTGTGGACCTCCTGTGGACCTCCTCTGGACCTCCTCTGGTCTTCCTCTGGTCCTCCTCTGGTCTTCCTCTGGTCCTCCTCTGGTCCTCCTCTGGTCCTTCCCTGGTCCTCCTCTGGTCCTCCCCTGGTCCTCCTCTGGTCCTCCTCTGGTCCTCCTCTGGTCCTCCTCTGGTCCTCCTCTGGTCTTCCTCTGGTCCTCCTCTGGTCCTCCCCTGGTCCTCCTCTGGTCCTCCCCTGGTCCTCCTGCCTAGAACTTCCAACCTCAACATTCCTCTATCAACACATCAAGTCAAAGTCCCCTCATCATCAATACTGCCACATGTTTCTCGCCAACGGAGGATTGAACTCATGTTTCTCCGAGACCACCGGTGCAGTAGATGAGTTGAGATGAACTAAAGCGGTTCCAAATGAAGACACGATAGTGAAGAAAAGCATCCGACTTTATTCCCTTCCAATTAATAAAGGCGTGACCTGTAAAGCAGGATATCAGCAATACGGTTTAAAATGGCAACTTTTCCCCCGAGGTTAAGTGGACGGTTGTAAAATGATTCAAACGTAACCTTCAAATCCTCCGGACTGACATTTTGAAGGTAATGACATCCTCTTTGGAACTCAGTTCCTTTCTTTTCTGTGCTTTTAACCCTCAATTTCCTCTCTCGGCAGGGGACGCCGTTCTCTTTCTGATGAGTCTGAGTGTTGACTGTGAAATGTGAGGCCACTTCCCTTTGGCTTTTTGCTTATCAGATTGCAGTAGGTGAAGTAAGAATCACTGAGATGGAAAAAAAAATGTCAGAACTTATATAGCAGTGAAAAAAAACCAGAACAGGAAACAGGAGAGGCCAGAGACCGTGAAAGGAAGCAGTGCTGTCAGTCAAACTGAGAACTGAAGGCTTTTTTTAGCGGTGGAAGATCGATCGGCCCGTCAAACTAATACACAAATACAGAAATGACAAACGGAAGAATAATCCTCCATTGCAATATATTTCCAGGCGTCCCATGCAATGTGTTTTTCATCTTTAACGTGCATTATTCCATAACAATTATGCAATATTCATTCATTCATTCATTCATTCAACAATAAATGAAATCAGTTTGTTTACATTTGTTGTTTTTATTTCTTGTGTATTTGTTTTTCTATTTTTTTTTTTTCTATTTGTATTCTTATTTGACTGCACATTTCCAAACATTTCCTTCACATGTCCCAACACAATAGTTAGGACAATTTATATGTCATTGTATTTCTTATTCTCCCTCCTTTCTACTATTATCTATTACTGTTATGTTTTTTTACACAACAATTTCCTTCGGGATAAATAAAGTTGTTCTCATCTCATCTCTCATTTGGTCATTCTAAATAGCATTTTCCCTTCCTTTATACTTTATTAAATCCAGATGAAAAAGAGGAACAGGAAGTCGCTCCATGATGGGATAAAAAGACATCGGGGGATAAATGTGAGTGAGAGGAGTGGAGTAGCTTGGACAGTAAAGGCCTCCTTATACATATGTATATTTTCATTCCTCTATTTGCCAAGAAGTCCTCATCTTTTCATGAGATGCCCATGAATAAAATTCCGTGCATACTTGAGATGAGCAGGGAGATACGCTTCCCCTTCATTAAAAGCCCAGAGTCAAGTTACAGCGCCACATTTTCTTGGCAAGTTTTTTTTTACACGCACGTGAGTGAAATTTGAAAATACATTTAATTGACGATTTTATATTTTCATTCATTTTCATTTTAGATTTTTTTAAAGCTGTCGCCCGTTTTGTCAGTCACCTAATGTGTCGCTAACTTTTCCTACCAGAAACTGTGGCACAGAAAAAAAAAAAAAAAATATATATATATATATACACAGCAGGCTGCGACCAGACGACGTCAGGTATAAAAGACCACTAATGTTCTCGGACTGCAGACCAAATGGAACAAGTGTGAAACTTGAATTCCATCGTCAGGGTCATTTGGGAAAAAGAGGCAATATATTTAATGTTAACCGCCAACGTGGCCGAGTGAAAAGGTGTTGACGACACGTTGCGTCTGAGCGCCGGCGTGCAGCGGCTGCAGTGATACTGCAGAGGAAGCTGAAGAAGCAGCTTACAGACGTTTCAAGGTCGGTTTACTCTGCTCTCACACAACCAGATGGTGAGATATGAACCATGCTAGAATATGTGTGTGTGTGTGTGTGTGTGTGTGTGTAAACACTAATATGCGTATTTGACTTGTGTTGCAACGTATGTTTTTGCTGACACTGTCAGTGTTGTCAATGTGGAAACAAGTAAGGATCGCGATGTTATGATTTGTGATATTATATCTGATAACCCTCGCCCTCGTCCCGTCAACCTTCAAACTAACGAAGACAATTCTAAAGTTATCGGGATCATTTTGATATCATCGGTGGAGGAATAAACTGTAAAAGTTACCAATGCTAACATGTCACTCAGTCAGCGGACGAGGTGAGACAGAATCCACATTTTGCTTTTACGATTCCTTCAGGATCTTTTCGACTCCTGATTAGTTTTCTTGACAATTTATGTATCTGGATTATCTGAACTATTGGAAATCATGGAATAAATGTAGATTCTGTCTTACCTGGCCTGTTAACTGATACATTGGAAGGAAGACAAACCTACACATTTCCCATCTTGACATGCGTTTATAGGTATCTTAGGTATCTTAGGTATCTTAGGTGGCTACAGTCGCACTTTCAGCAGCTCATTTACATTTTCTGAGTGAGACAGTTTTGGTTTTGGTTTTAACACACAGTGATTCTTGTAAAAGTCTGGAACTCGGCTCATTATTTTAGCCTCGCCGATGATCACTCATCATCCTGGTACATTATAATTTGAATATTCTGACAAAGATGAGGCAAGCTGTTTATAAACATGATAGTTAGAATGACCCTTGTGGTATCGCAGCACAGCGATGACCACTAGCTGTGCAGGACGGCCTCGCCGCTCCGTGCACAGCATAAGAACCGCATTCCCGAGAAGAGCGAACGTGAGTTAAATCTCCTCGTGCCGACAGCGCCGAAGAGATCGTAGCAGATCGGCGAACCGGGCGGCACGGAGTCTTCGTCCGGAACCGGGCGAACCGGAGTCTAACGACGACGGCAGTGAAGAAGTCCCGAGGAAGTTGTGGACGCTGGCTTGTGCCGGCCTGAGGCTGCGCCGGGTCCACGGCCTCGGTGTGTGACGCCGGGGAAAATTCTCCATCCGTCTTGCCGTTGACGCATCGGCAATAAGAACGTGTCCCGAAGGTAAACCAAGAAAGGGATGTGCACTCGGGTGCGGTGTGTGTTCTCCAGATGCCTGGGGAGCAGGAGAGGCGATATGACGGCTAAATCTGCTGGGGCTTCGCTCTCCAGCCTCCGGTCAGTGGTCTCTGGGCGTGAAGGTCCTACGGGGGTTTGCTCTCTGATTTATGGTCATCGCAATCCGGTCTTTGGTCACCGGTCACCGGTCACCGGGTGCACGGCGGCGCATTTTCAAGATGAGATGATTGAGTGAACGATGACCCGGCGACCAGCGGGACTGCAGGTCTTGCTTTCGTCTGCACTGATTGTCAATAAGTTGTGGAAGCCGTGCGTCCTCAATGCACAGCCTCACATTAGGAGACAGTAGAAGCTGTTGTGTGTTTCCAAACCATTGACAAAACACAAACAAACAAAAAGAAATATATAAGTAAATAAGCATTGGTTTGAATTGGGATTGAATAAGCGTTTTTCAGAATATGCTTTATTGTTTGGTCTCTAATGGAAAAACAACCCAGAAACTACCGAGGGGCACAATTGATGGCCTTCCAGAAAATCTTGGCTCAGACATCGAGTACAAGCTCAGAAAGTTTCCAAATTCTTTGACTTCTTCCATCTAAACTTCTCATCCTCGTGTGTGAGTGTGATCTGGCTAACAGAGTGTGAGTGTGTGTGTGTGTGTGTGTGTGTGTGTGCTGTTTTGGTCATATGTAGATATTTGCCTCCCTCTTCGCTCTGCGTTTGCTTCTAGCGTTGCTAATATGCATCCATTCCATTAATGTAACCAGGAGCGTGTGTGTGTGTGTGTGTGTGTGTGTGTGTGTGTGTGTGTGTGTGTGTGTTTAAATCCCCGGTCGAGCCAGCAGCTAACAATCTAGGTTAAAGATCCCTGGCTCAGAGGATCGATCCATCCCTCAGCCACTATCGGCCTGCCTTTAATACTTAATGAGAAAAGCTGTTTGATGAATGTGAGCCACCCGGCTCCCTTTGCGATTTATTAACACTGCTTTACATTCCTCTGTATAGCGCTCACACACACACTCACCTCACACACTCACCTCACACTGCTCCTTTCAACTTATTGAGGGGATTATGTAAGTTTGACTAAAAGTGAGAGTCTGTTTGTTAAAGGCCACTGTTCTCAAAGTTTGCCACTTGTGGATCTGAAATTGATTAAAGTCTGTAATTAATTAATGAAAGTTAGTCACACTGTAGTCGCGTTTGAATTTTCTATAGACGACAGTAGAAAGGTAAGTTTGTCGGATGAAACTTATTTTCCCGTCGGTCTTTCGCACAGATTAGTGTGGAAAAGATATGTGTGGCTCTTTTCCACATAGCCTGCTTTACCTCCCTTTTCTTTTCACACAGCCGCTCTCTGGATGGGAGTCGGTGATTTGCCTGAGCTGATGTGCACGTTTCCACCCGGAGGCAGCGATTCCACAGGAAGATCTGAGTGCCTGGAACAACATGTAGGAAACGACGGGTGGAGCTGCCCTCAGAATCTCAGAGGAGAACGTATCACCTTCATGAAATGGGTGACAATCTGTGATTTTTTTTCAAATCAGGCTCGGCGGGTAACATTAATATATTTTTCAGATGTTCCAGAGTTGAAATTTCCACTTCCTGTTTGGGGTCCAATGTCTAAATCAGTTGATGTAAATATTTCTCCACAATCTGAGGGTGAAAAAGACCCAAGCGGGTCATCTTGTCTCCACGACAATCTCTTCTTGAACTATATTGTCACATATCAATGTTGACAAAGGCGGCTTAACCACATATTCTTGATTATTTTAAAAAGACCCCGTTAAGCGAGAATTTATGACTAAAAGTGACTCTTTCTTATGCTTCGTGGTTCTCAGGATGAGAGGGTTTTGAATGGATGGATTTCTCTTTGCCTTCGTGGAAAACATTCGATGATCTAACGCTGTCTTTTGGGGTACAAACATCAGACTGACTCCTGGTTAAAGAAAAATAAATGTATACATATGTGTACATTTATGAAAGAGGTGGTTTGTAATCAAAAATCAATCACTTATTGTTGTATGGTTATGTTTATATCAGAGACATTAGTGAAATAAGAAATCCTTCACAATTTTTTAAATTGACATCCTTTTAGTCACTGGCCCTGGATTTAAGAGAGCAAACATTGTTTTCCACCCACAGTTACAAAATTAATATAATGCAGACAAAACAAAAGGGAAACTAGCAAAGAAGACTCAAACCACTTAGCTTGACTGATCAAATTATTTTTGAAATGTTTTTCAAAAGACACAGATGGATATCTATCACAAAAAAAGCTATATATGAAATGTAACACACGGGATTGAAAACCCATTATATTTTGGCCTTCGGTCATAAATGTGATGAAAATAAAGCCGGGATGAAACAACGTATGACAATATGCTTGCCATCAAAAACAATCAACATACAGCTGAATTGTTGAACATTTGACTCTCTGCGTTTACTATATGTATCATTTATAGATGAAAACGTGATAAAATTAATTTAAAGTTTAAATAAAACAAGACTGTGTAATCCATTAATATATATATTAATAAATAAATAAACACACTAACAAAATCAGAAACAGGACGCGTATCAGATAATAGACATCAAGAGTTGGAGTACAATAACAATCTGGAAGCCCACGGCATCTTTGGGCTTTGCCTTGAAAGATAGGCTCTAATTAGTTGGTGTGCACAGAGAAACCGTGACACTCAAAGGTGACTCGACAGTGTGTGGTCAGGATGCACACAAGCCAGGTTAGGGAAGTAAAAATGCACACATCTATTAGGCGAAGAAGCAGAGCGTTTCATGTTTTATGGCTCAAGGTCACATTTCAGCATACATGTCCTGCACCAGTCTAACATACTTCTCTGCAGTGACGTGCAGTCAGTAGACGCAGGGGACGCCTGGCCTCGCCCTTCATCGGTGTAAGAAAAAAAAAATGCAGAATGAAAAAATAAATGAAATGGTTATATTTATTCAGTGATTTGTACTATAAAGTCATTTTCCACGTAGCTTCACCATTTTTTTTTTTTTTTTCGAAATCGCTAAAAAAATTCACATTGCCTGTTCAAATATGAAGAAGAGACGTGCGGTGATGACGCCAGTGCCTCAGCAGCCGTGAACCTCATCATAAGAACCTTCCTCACTTCACCTTCACTAATCTCTGCTACTTTGTGGTTCACAATCATCACCTCTTCGCGTCCCACTCTTTCATTTTCCTCATTCATCAGCTCTTCAAAAGTACCCTTTCCATCTTCCCGTCACTCATCTGGAACCCGTCGATACATGTCCCTCTCTATCTTTAATCACTCAAACATGCTGTACGTCCTCCCCATCTCTAGCTCTCTGTGTTGCCAACATGTATACATCATTTGCTCCCCTCTTACTGTCCATCAGAGCATTCAAGTCATTATACGCCCTTTGTTTGGTCTTTGCTATCTCTACCTTTACTTGCATTGTATATTCCTGTTCTTGCGTCTGCTCTCTCCAGTCGCCTCAGTGCCCCAGTTCCTCTTGGTAACCTCTTTCTCTGTATGCTCTATCCTGATATCTTCACTTCTGCATAAGTTTCCTTGTCTACTTCCCTTCCAGCTGTGCCCCCTGTACTTCTGATCACATTAGCTGTTGCTGTCCAATCATCTGGAGGATCTCCCAGACCGTCCACAGCCTTTCTCAACCCCGACCATCATCTCCGTTGTACCGCCGTTCCTTCCAAACGGACTGTTGAAACAAGAACTCCAAAGGTTTGGAAAGTTTGCCAGTGGCTTAAAAACAGATAGCCATTCTTTCCTTTTCAGCTTCCACGCTTCATCTTTTGCTCTGCCGCGGCTAAAATTACTGCTTAAATCTTTGGAACGAATGTTTGAAAATGGCCAAACACAGCCAGGTCAAATTGGAATACCTCTCAAATATTAGATTTTACTGCTCCCACCAGGAATAGTTAGTCTAACAAAGTTAAGCCCTAAATGTGTTAAATGCGTGCAATACTTTCTGTTTCTCCATCACAAACATCACAGCTGGAAAATAAAGCAAGATTAACGGTTGGAGAGCCATTTCAATCAACACAAACCAATTAAAGATGACTCAGCAAAACCCCTCAGGTCTACAGAGCACCAGGACACATTTTATTCTTTATAGTTTGACTTGTTTTATTTGGTCCACGTCTCTCCCATACGAGGCTCTAAACTCCGAACGGTAAGTGAATCCACTGTCGAACTGGTCAAATCATCAAAAATATCAGCCTGACAGCATTCGGTTTCATTCTGTACCAAAAATACCTGCACCATGAGGATAGATCTTATGGATGTTATAGACTGGAGGAGCCAGTAACCTTAGTGTGACACTAGTGTGCGACAAGATCGCTACACAACTGGATTAAACAAACAGCAGTGAGTGGAAAATGTAAAAAAGGTAATAGTGTACCTTTCTAGCCACCAATAAATAAGTACATATATTCAGTGTATCCCTGAACATACTTGCTCTAATAAGCTGATTCTGATGATTTGAAACAGGAAGTGAAACAGTCAGTAAGTTTTTTTAAGTTGTTTTCATATGAAAATCGCCGATTCGTTCTTGTTGCCATGGAGTTCACTGTTATTTTTACTTCTAGGGCCGCTGAGAGGTTTTCTGTCAAAGGGAAATGCATGTTACGGGAAGTAAAATCAGCCAGAATGATCACAATGGCCCCGCACGATAAGTCTGGGAAGCCGTTCGATCATCTGGGTCATTGTCACCTGTCAAATCTTGTCCAGGCAAATGGACACCTTTTTTTTCCTCTTTCTTCCTCCTCTGAGAGGTGAAAGCTTTGGAACTGAAGATGCCTCTCAGGCATCTCCAAGATGAAAAAATGAAGTCCATTTGCCATGACAAGATTTAACGATGATTCACTAAGTACAATGTTAAATCTAATCCCAGTGCCCGTGGACACCTTGTCCATTCAAAGGATTTAAAGGAGTGAGAGCCCCGACAAAAGGCTGCTGCTGTTTGTTTGTTTTTGTTTTTTCATTTTTCTTTCTTTCTTTCTTTCTTTCTTTCGGAGCAGGTGTGCAGGAGGGAGGAGGAGATGGAAAACACTGTTTTGGGCCATTTGGACCTCTTTTTCATTTACCTTTTTACACACATACACACATATACATGTGCATATATATATATATATGTGTATAAATATACATATATATATGTGTTTCTCTGTTTTGGAGCACAGAATACTGGGACATGAAAATCTGACGTACGCGTCCAGAATGAGCCGAGTTGTGGTTGCCTTCCTGAAGTCCGAAGCGCTCGTCCTCCAGCTGGTTGCTCGCGGTGTTGTCATTAGCGGTGCCTTCATGCAGGGTTCCCCCTTGTCCGTACCCCTGAGGTGGATCACCGTCTCCGGTGTACCGCCTTCATTCCAAACGGACTGTTGAAACTTAGAAAGTTTCCACAGGAAAGAACTTAAAAGGTTTGGAAAGATCGCCAGTGGCTTAAAAGCAGTTAGCCTAGGGTTCAGGGATGCTAGGCTAAAGCATATTCAGTCCCTGAGGATGCAGGTCATATTTTTGGAGGCACCGTCACAGACCCTGGAGGTCTGATTCCCGGTGAAGTACGTAGAAGCCTCCTACATGGTGCACACCAGATCAGGACAAATGATCTCTTTTGGATGCGGATGTAGGCCACCGATCGGTTGCTTGTCCGCACAGGAAGCCGGGATCGGAGGGAGATCCGGTTGGTGATGGAGGAACAATGGCGTTGCAGGCTTCAGAGTCGGACACTGTTTCAGTTTGCGGAGGCAATAAGGAACATGATGATCTTTACTCCCCAGAGAGCATTATTGACTTCAGAATGGATACCTTCCATAAGAAAGTTAATGTCACGGATCAATTTGTGACACTGATAAGTTTATCAAATCGGTCGGCGCCCTGAGCAAAGAGGAAAATCTGCAACGTTTGGATGAAAAGAATCGGTAACACCGGCAGAAACAGGTCGCACTTCTGAGGAAGGCAAACCTACAAGGACAAGGAAGTAAAAGACCATGTATCACTCTTGCTCTTTCAATCGCCCTGTTGTTTATCCTGTCCAGTCTCACCCTGGTGTCTCGTTCCCCGTCCATGCCGCTTCTTAGGATAGGCTCATTGAACATCAATAGCGGAAGAGGGAGAAACAAGAGAACACGGATCTCTGATATCTTTTTTCCAGAAAAAGCAGAATGTGCTTTACAGGAAACGCACACAGTTCAGAAGGACGAGGTGGACTGGGGTTTATGCTGGTCTATATGAGAGGGCCAGCTCCGCAAAGGTGAACTGGGAAAAGACCAAACTTACTGTTGGGCCAATGGAGTGGCCAAACATCGCCCACCCTGCCTCAGCTGGAGAGGGAGGGCCTTCAGGTGAAAAGGGGTGAACCCAAGGTCTGAGGCTCGTAGGGGAAACTACTGGAAAGAAATGCAAGAAAAGGTTAGTGCACGGCTGTCAGAGTGGAGGTGGCTAGTTAGCTGTCCTACAGGGGAAGGGCTCTCGACGCTTTGGCACATATTAGCCATTGGACTAACCTGGAAAAGTAAGGCCGGTAACCAAGGAAACAAGAGTCCAGTGACGCTCTTAAAAGCACTGATCAAGACTCGCATAAAAGCGGAATGTGATTTCTTTTCTTTGACCAACAACTTGGGGGGCTTTATTTCTACTTGGGCCACAGGAGGGGTTTTGTGTTCTGTTAGCAGCCGTGGTGAGTTGACGTTCTCATCCTGAGTGGATCCTCAGCACTGAGATTCACTGAGTATCTTTACATCTTCTCGTTGAATGTATTCCTGTCAAACCCCAGCTTTTGAATAAAGGCAATTTCTAAACTCAAACTCTTTCTTTCTGTCTTTCTTTCATTATTATCGTTATTTTATTCACCACACATTTCGTTTCGAGGCATGTAGCAGCCAGAGGGAGGAAACACAATTATGATAGCTATCTTCTACTCAGAGTTATGTTCCCTCATTCATTCATTCATTCATCGAATAATTCTCACTAACAGCAAACCGACCTTCCAATTCTATGAGTTATGCTAGGATTCTTTGTAGATGTAAAAACTGAAAGCATATGCAGGACTGAAAGAGATTTCTAAATTCTCTTCTTTATGGTTAATGCAGTAAAGTTGTAAGATGAGATAAGGTTCACTATTCCAATGTGTAAAAATCACAACAGAATAGAAGACAACCTTTTATGATACATCAAATAAAAAAAATAAAAAACTATACCAAACTATAAACATCCGTCCATCTTCCCCTCTTATCCGGTGACGTGTCTCTGGTCCAGCAGCCGGAGCAGGGAGGCCCAGACCTCCAGCCCCCCGTCCACATGGTCCAGCTCCTCTGGGGGACCCCGAGGTGTTCCCAGGCCAGCCCGGAGACATGGTCTCTCCAGCGTGTCCTGGCTCTTCCCTGTGGTCTCCACCCAAGGACATGTCCAGAGAAGCTCCCTGTCCAGGAGGCGTCCTGACCAGATGCCCGAGCCTCCTCATCTGACTCCTGTCCATGCTGAGCGGCAGCGAGTCTCCTCAAAGCTCCTCCCGGACGCCACAACTTCTCAGCCTGTCTCTGAGGGACAGTCCTGAACATACTTGCTCTAATAAGCCGATTCTGATGATTTGGGTTGGACTCTATCGAGTCGGGTTCTCTCGGCCTCGCGCGCCAGATCACCGGATCCTCCTCGCCAGAGAGCCGCCAGCTTGCATGTTTAATACATACATGTCTTATGATGTATTTTACATTTAAGATATACATCATCGGATTAAAGAATCAAGAGTTGTTTCATTGTCTGATGTAAACTATTAAGAAACTTTTTGCATACCATTGTTTATCTATTCATTTAGTTATTTCAGTGTGTATTTGTTTATACTTTGATTGATTGATTGCTTGTACTTATTTAAGCAGCATATAAAATCCCTTCACTTCACAGATGTCTGGCTTGTCCCGCTCATTTTATGGCGATCGTCGGTTCCGCCGCAGGGGCAGCGAGACGTGGAGGGGGTCCGAGCAGAGCTCCAGCCAGACGGGTTCCCGCCGGCCGGCAGTGGTGGAGCGGCGGGGGATCGGTAGGACGACGGGGAGAAACAAAAGCCTGAAGCCAGACTTTGGGCCGGGTCGCTTTGGCCTGAGTGGGTCAGGAAAGGGAGCAGATGGTTTACATGGACACCGTGGTCGTGATGTTATGGAGCGCAGTAAGGCATTATGAGGACGGACACTTAACTCTGCCAGCATATTAAATTGAAATTTTCCTGCAACGTCCAAATTTCGGACTTCTTTCACAGTTTTTAATCTTCTTAAAGGATCATCGATCACAGTTAGATGAGCTGTTGTAAAGCCTTGACCTTTATCAATTATTTAAGCAACCGAGTCAGTCAGAAGGGAACCGGAGCGGCGCAGGGAGGAGCAGCCCGGTTTAATTATTTTCCAAAGTCGGGGTGATGAAGTGAAATGAGAAGGTTGGGCCTCAGCTGACGTGTGGAGAGGTTCAGACGGCCAAACCACATACATTTTGTTTCTTTGGTTTTGTGCTTTGATTTTTTTGGTGGCATTTTTAGCAGAGGACAGATCTGCATGACGGATTTTTGTTTTAAAAAATGTATTTTACATCATAAAGCAAATACACATCATTTAAAAAAGTCCATATTGTATTTCTGTCTGTCATATTACGAGACACAGCACACACATCCAGCGGCATCTTGCAGCTCAGAGAAGAACGGTTGAAAGATCCTGATTGTCTACTTTGTTTCTGGCTTGCGTGGAATGATGTTTATTCTGGGAGGATGAAGGCATTGGATCTACATCTCCATTGCTATTTAGTTTGCGTTTAGACCCGTCTCATCGTTTCAAAGCAGTCTTCAAAAGAGCAGATCAACTGTAATTTTGAGTGGAAAATAAGCAACGCAACAAAAGATGGTTATCCTTGACATTTTTTGCTGATGTGAAGTTTACCTTATGTCTATGGTCTGGCTTTTCTGCTAAATGATTAGGATCCATTCATATTCTGTCCAACCAATAAGCACGAGACTGAAAGAGCACGTCTGTGGAACCGACTCATCATCAACTGCTGTGGGCTTTGAATCAACTCTCCTCGATCATCACCAACTCCAAAGGCTCACCAGAATCACACAGGGAGGAAGATGGAGTGTGAGGTCTTCTCTTACCTTCTCTCTGATGGTTTGATTTAAAACTTAGGTAAAACAAAAGTTGACCAGCCTGTCTTTGTGGAGTTCGTATGTTCTCCTCAAGCCTGCTCGGAAAATCTCCAGCATTCTCCAACTTCTTCCAGCATTCGAAACAATCCAAATATTCAACTGGTCTGAATGAGCAACCAGCCCAGTGTGTGTGTGCTCCACCTCCAGCCCAGTGTGTGTGTGCTCCACCTCCAGCCCAGTGTGTGTGCTCCACCTCCAGCCCAGTGTGTGTGTGCTCCACCTCCAGCCCAGTGTGTGTGCTCCACCTCCAGCCCAGTGTGTGTGCTCCACCTCCAGCCCAGTGTGTGTGCTCCACCTCCAGCCCAGTGTGTGTGCTCCACCTCCAGCCCAGTGTGTGTGCTCCACCTCCAGCCCAGTGTGTGTGCTCCACCTCCAGCCCAGTGTGTGTGTGCTCCACCTCCAGCCCAGTGTGTGTGCTCCACCTCCAGCCCAGTGTGTGTGTGCTCCACCTCCAGCCCAGTGTGTGTGTGCTCCACCTCCAGCCCAGTGTGTGTGTGCTCCACCTCCAGCCCAGAAGCCTCCTGTCTGAAGCCGAATGTGAGCAAGACTAAGGGACCATCACCACAACCACCACCATACAAGGAGAGCCAGTAGAAACGGCGAAGGACTTCAGATACCTGGGCTCTGTCTTTGACAACCTCCTGAAGTTCTGCTCTAACACGGAGGAGATCATCAGGAAAGGTCTCCAGCCCAGGAAGCTGAGGTCTTTTGAGGTCAGCGCCACAATCCTAACCACCTTCTGTTACGCCTTCCTTGAGAAGGTGATGACCCGCTGGTTCCACTCCATCACCCGACACCACAGGAACGTCCTGGCGTGCACCACCTCGGTCTGCTCCGAAATAACCGGCCGACCCTCAGACCTCTGCTGCTTCCATAACACTCAAATATCAAGAACATCCAAAAGCAAACCCAGAGAAGAAGGGCAACCTTCGTCCCCTGAGCCGTCCAACTGCTCCCTTCCCTGCAACCCTGGAACCCTGGAACCCTGCTCATGATACAGTTGTGATATAAATACAGAGTGGACTTACTTACAATTTGCACAATTCTGTACAGTAATTTATTGATATACTATATACATAAATTTACTATCTATCCAAATGCAGAGGGCTGCGTCAGGAAGGGCATCCGGCGTAAAACTTTTGCCAAACCCAAACATGCGATTCAACCATAATAACCAGATCATACCGGATCGGTAGAGGCCCGAGTTAACGACGACCGCCACTGGTGGCCCTGAAGGAAGAGCCGAAAGAAGGCGACCCCATGACGCCCCTGGTTGTCCCCGAGAGGCAATTTTTTTTTTACCATTCTGAGTCGAAGAATGCATGTTTCAGTTGGTTTCATCGACACGCTTTATTACATATTAATGTTAAAGTCAAGATACCATGAACAAAATGCGATAATCGCGTGGAATCAAGGGTCTATATTGTGAGAAGCACGTGATAATTCCACACTCCACAGCGGATCTTTGCTGAAATGATGTCATTTAAGTTGCAACATCACAGCAAATGGTTGGTGCCAGACTTGCAGCGTCAGCACTTGGACGCGAGGTTACATCACAACTAGTGTGAGAATCCCCGCCTTCACCGTAAACTCGTTGGGCTTTCGGCACTTCAACTACTCACCGAGGACGGTAAGTGAAAAATAAGAATATAGGTGGTTAAGGGACGTCAAAGAAGAAAGTGCGAGTTGAGATAAATAAAGCTTTAATTATTGACATAACGCGAAGTTAGTGGCGGCCAAGGATTTCCCTGGAGCGCTTATATACTCTGGAAAGAACATCACACGTTGTCGATACGCATCTCCTGAACTTTGATACCTTGGTGGGGGAATTCTTGACTGAGAATTTTAGGGACAATCGTGGTTTATTCGGACCGTTTCCCTCCGGAGGGTGCTCGATCAGCACCAGGTGACATTTATATTTCAATCGGACATCATCTCCTTCCGCTCGATTCTGGGTGTTAATATGTCCCACGGTCCTGTTGTGTACGTGATCGATCAGCGTTACGAGTTTTGCGAGCAGACTGTTGATGAGACCGATGGTCTCCGGGTCCGCTTCGTTGTGAGGGTTCATTACAGAGGTATCCCCGGTGGTCTCGATGCTTTTATCTATCGTCTGTGGCCAGTGCAAATGGTCGTCGAAATATTGGCTTCTTACCGCGTTGCCTCGCGTGTTAAACTCTTGCCAGTTTGAGCAATCTTCGTAAAATGAGACGTCTGAGAAAGAGCGTGCCGGTGACATGTGCGACTGAGCCATCGTGTCGCTCGCGGACTGACAGGCGACGGCTAAACCTGCTTTTTGACAAACGCTGTAGGTAGTCTTGGATGAAACGACCCCGGTCCATTTATGCACTTCCAATTGTACGATTTCCATACGTTACAAAGCGGCGGCTGTGAAAGGAATGCCGGAGCGGGACTGTGAATATGAGAAAACACTGAGTGGACTGTTAAATTATGAACACACAACAAGGAAGTGAACCGGGTTCACGGTCTCCCATCACAGACGGTACACAGATATGTGCGCTCGTAATTTTCATCTGACAGACCATCAGTGATGGAACTATGTTGTACATAATTACAGAATACTGTAAAAAAGAGCGAGACTTTGCTATAGCAGGTAACGTATCAGTGTATATGGAAGTACCTGCCTCTCGATTCATGGGAGAATACAACATACGCAGCTTCATTTCTATGGCTGTCTGAAAACGGTGTCTTGGCTACCGGGTTATTACTTGATGGATGTATCACCGTTATTTAACCCTCATGACAGAGTTTAAAGCCTGCGGTTACCAACTTGCAAATTGTGACGCCCAAGTACATCTGATTATATCCTTTCTGATTCGACCATCGACCTTTATAATCCCTCGTTTTATCACGTAACGTATCATTCATACCGACATCATAGCTTCACCTGTGCTGTGTAACAACTGACCAAAACACAGGATCGATGATTTGACCCGAAAAGCTGTTTGTCCGAGTCTCCGGGGATCGACTGACACGACTAACGATCTGTTAAAAGTCATGCATTGGAAAGAGGTCGTCCCAGTTTGCGCTTTTGCTTTCGGTATGATGGTTTGCTTCGCAGATTATCTACGGTCTCGTGTCGAGCTCCACTTTTCTGAGGGATGATTCCGAATAATTGGCTCTGAAAATGTGTTCTTTTATTAAGTTTGATGGAAATTAGACCTGTTAAATATTCAACTTGAATTTGCATTGAAGCTTTCTAGCATCTAACTGTAGCATACCCTCGCTTGGCACGTGACTCGGAGATTCGACCGACATGGTTTGTCAGGAAAACCTTCTTGCCGTCAGACAAAAACAGACAAAAGCATTGTTATTCAACTCCACAGCAGCTATTAGTCGGCCATTAGGTCTTTTCAAACCCTCGAGGATTGAAAGTGACATTTGCCCTCGCTGGTGGTCATATATACTTTACAAGCGGCGCAACACGACGACTGGCTGTGGAGAAACGGCCAGGTGGCGCAGCAGATGGTTGTAAAACCTCGAAGGATGTTGCATATCAATGAGAACTGCAGATGTCCTGCTTCGGCTTCACCCAGAGGCTTTTCTTTTTTCATCTCACAACAAGCGGCGGATTCTTTCAGATCCAACCGTTGCATTCCTAGAACCCCGATGAAATTACAGATGGTTCTCTTGATGTATTAGCATTTTTATTGGTTTATTATGAGGAAATTGATCCTGACAGACATCAAATACTAAAGAAATTGAAAAGTGTGTGTGTGTGTGTGTGTGTGTTGTGGGAGTTGATACCTCCCTGCCAAGCGGGTGGTTGAAGGATCCCCGATGGAGGGCGAGAAGATAAGCAAATCTTTCAACCGCCTTGACTGTTTGAAGCGTCCACATTTGAGATTAATAAGTTAAAGCGCTGTTGAACTGGCATCGGCCCGTCCGGCCATTTGTTTTCTGACTTGTTAGCCACCGCGTCGCCCGTTTAAACGACCATTCATCAGCCGTTTTCTCTCCCGCCACGATGCAAGCGTCCGTCTCAAAGGATATCAGGCCATGATGAGTCGGTTTGCAGCTTCCGGAGGGTCGGAGAGGCCGACTGGGTTCAAAGTTACGCTTCAGGAAAGGACTTGGGAGCTAAAGACTCGTAGCCACATTTATGTGGCGGTGGTTTGTTCTGGAAGAACACTTGGCCTTTGACGCCGCCGTATCCGCGGTAACACCGGGTGGACGGACTAAACAGAAGTAAACGGATACATTTTAAAAACAGGGATATTTAATCTCAAAACGATTACTATTTGATATTATACTTTGATATAGTGCTGGCTCTTAATTGCTTTATTTCACACACACACACACACACAGAAATAGAGGAAGTGAGTGAATGAAAGATGATACGTAAAACATGCATCTTGATTGGAGGGTGACTCGAGATATTAAAAGTTAATTAAAAAAAGTTTAATATTAAAAATGCAAGATAAGACAGTGGGCACATCACACACTCCAAGGAATTGCTTTATCAAAATAAAGACTGTATGAACCCTTCAAATCAATTAGCGTAAAGGTTGGGAAAACGCACTTTCATACTTTTAACGGTGATTGGGGTTGTCTGGGTTTGGGCTTTTGTGCGAGCGCTTGTTTGAACTGATGCTGGACTTCATAATCTGGTTGATCTTTTTCATTTATTTATTTTGATTTTTAATGGCCACAGGAGGAGGCGTCGCCAGTGAAGGTCTGCGCTGATCAATCGCCGGATTTATCAACAGTTTTTCTATCAATGTTAATCGGTCCTGAAATGAAGGAAACAAAAAACTCACAATACTCAGAAACACATATTGCATCAAACTCAACGTCTTCTTTGCAGAAGTGATGCATGATTTAAGACAAAAGATTAAAAAGCCTTGCCTTCAACGGGAATAAAAACTATGTGTCGACTTCAAGGCTTTTGTGTGGAACGTAAATCCATCAGACCTCTGGGCTTCACGGTCAAAACTTATACTAATTATTATCTGTCACACACACACACACACACACACACACACACACACACACACACACACACACACACACACACACACACACACACACACACACACACACACACACACACTATTTAAAGTTTGAAAGGTTTGCATCCCTTCCGCCGTCATGGACCTCCTGGGTGAGTTTATACGAGCTGATACGATGCCGTGGTCGCCGCCCCGTTAGACCTTAGATGCAGTTCCATTGAAACGTCAAAATATGGAAAGAGACGTGAGCTGCCCTGGAACGAGGCCTCCTCGTACGCTCGGACCTCGCAGGTCTACACGGAGAAGCATGAAGCTTAGCGGCCTTCCAACCATCAACTTGCCTTCCCGGACTCACGATGTGAAAATAAACCATCAGATGAATGAAGGTCATGAATAATCATGACCCCGACCTCACCCTCATTCCTTTGCCAGTTTATTTGAAGATGGATATTAGACCACACGACATATTGTTGAAAAAGAACAAAAAAACAGCCTCTCAAATTCACCATCTCAAATGTAAATACAAAAAAAACACAGGATTACATGAATCAGAGCAAATAAAAAACATAACCCATTATTTGAATAACATCAGTTGATCTGTTGTGCAGAAACAGCAGATAAAGATGTTACCTTGACAGAACTTGTATAAAGTGTATGTTATGGACATTTCCATAACCGTCAGCTGTCTAAAGCATCCTGCTAAAAGATTAAAGTTGCCATTTACAGTCCAACGCCTCTTTATTTCAACAAAGTTTATGGTACTTAGGAGGTTAGGAGTGTGGCAACGTTCTAAAAAACACTTCTATTTATCCATTTAACTTTCAAAGTGCCATTACCTCTATGCTGTTTGTAAACTTGTGTCTTCATGCCATTTATTACTAATTTTTTAACAATCAAAATATAGATATTGTCTCTCAGTAAGTCTTAATATGCAACTGTAGAAACAGACACACAGAATCACTGAAACTACAGTACAATTACCACCATTTATCACTGTGAACAACAGGAAAGCAGTGATGGTACGAACCTCTGGGCGGCTCCTTCCACCAATCAGTCTCTTCAGACACGCAAACGTTCATCCTAACTTTGTGAAGACGAGTCGGACAGAAAGACTCGGCCTCGACCTTCAACCTGAAATCACTCTGCAAAGAAGCAGCTATTTATATGCTGCTGAAAGACATTAAACTCTTTAACACACACACACACACACACACACACACACACACACACACACACACACACACACACACACACACACACGTTACTTCCGTTGCCCTCTGGCTTGAATAGAAAACGGTTTTACTTTTCTACCCAAAATCCACCGCGTCGAATTTCAATTCCAAACACTGATTCCAGTTGTGGCGTGATCCTGGATCCTGCTCCGGGTGCAAGGACCACCTTCTCCACCTCCTGAGGAGCAAAGAGCTCGAATTCCTGTCCAAATGATCGGACTCCTGCTGCGGTTCTTGCTCGATTTAAAATTCTAATTCAAAATCGGAAGCGTTGTGGATTTTCGGTTTCCTCGCTGTTCATTTCCGCCCATATTTGTCGATTCGCATGGCAAGAAATGGAGGCACAGCCGGACCCTTGTTGGACCCGGTGGATCTCCAGGTGACACACAAGACCACGGCGGACGCCATGAATATTAACAGTGTGAAGTTCATGTATCTGGTGTTACCAGGCGCGCACAACTTGACACCACAACACAAGCGCGCTTTCCGTCCGACGTGTTCCGTGAACGGCCGGTCACCTCGACAGCTGATGATGTAATAAACTGTTATCTAACGGATTTCAATGGAGAAACAAAGTAGAGCTTTGATTTGGATGTAAAAAAAAAAAAAAATGCAAATGACTCGGGTAGAAAATAATAAAGATCGCAACTTATTTGTATTGCCGGCTGAATCTGCAACATGAAAAAAAAAAATCTTTCAATTTTTTTTGGACGGCAAAAAGAAGCGCAGCCTTCTGGTTAACAACCCGTTTGCTGAGCTTTGAATCAAAGGGAAGTTAGGAGAACAGAGAGGCAGAAGATCTGACGCTGCTGAGTTCAGTTTTCTGTGGGCATGGAGCTGCTGCTGAGGAGGCCACCGACAGAAATAGATGAAGAGAAACCTCAGAACAAAGTCCAAACTCAAGAAATCCAAAACCGGGACCGGTTATTCTTCGGTCCGAACAAGCAGAACCCGGCGTCTCCTCCCACCACCTCCTGGTATTTGTACATGTGTTTTCTAGAAGAACAAATTCTGTTTTTCATCCAATTTCAAAATGATGTCGCGGTGGAATTAGAAAACATTTCACCCTTCAATTATTCAGTGAATTTCCTTTTGATGCCATTATGGCAGTCATTTATTTTTACTGTTGCATCTTTGCCGCTTTGCTGGGTGCAGATGGATTTTGCTTGATTAGAAATCGTCACGCTTAAGAGCCAGACAATTATATAATGTAAGAAAACACACTTTCTGAAAACATCATCAAAACAATATTCCTTTCCATCAAGAATAGAACCGCAGTCCAAATGGTAGATTCTGGGCTTCGTGTTGTACATTCTGACAGAAAAGAAAATAGACATTTTAATCGGAAAATGTTGTTTACATCCATTGTTTTTGGATGAAAAGATGTGATCAAGGTCAGCGGTGGCTGGTAAGAACGTCTCCAGTTATTGACCATGATTGGAAGTGCGGGAGGACGAAAAGGGAAATCAACAAGTTGCCAGAACCGAGGCAGAGGACGGCGTGGAAAGCGCAGCTCGACTCAAATACCAAAGCAGAACCTTTCCAAATGGATGCAAATCATTTTTTAAAACTGTATTCACTGAAATGAAAAGACAGTCCTGCTCAGAGCTGTCCGTCTGATGGTCAGCCAGGAAGCCACGTCTATCATGATAGCAGGATGATGTTCTGCTGAGATCCCAGTCATACCAGGTTGCAGCATCTGAGTATCTGCTTTTTCAACTAAGAACAATGATTGACAATGTGTGTGTGTGTGTGTGTGTGTGTGTGTGTACAAACATTACACAAGTGACCCACTTCTGATTTCCTTTGCATGGAAACATGGCATGTGGTTTAGGATGTGTTTCATAACTTGATATTTAGGTAACCCCGATAGCAGTGTTGGAATACAGGATTTTTTTTTTCCCGTTCCAGGGACAGAAGTGGTGCAGCTAAACAGTGGTGGAAATTTCAAAGCTTTCAGGAGAAACAGAAAGAAGATCTGACCAGGTTGGTGCAGGGAGAAGCTCAGTCAGCCACTTCTCGGGAAATGTAATGTTGTGAGGAGCTTTTGTAGCATCATTATTGGAGACAGACGATAAAATGACGTACAGCGTTGATGTTTCGTTGGCAGCGAGAGCTTCATATCGTCCTCTTTGTCCACCAACAGAAGCTGGACTCTTCATGGGTGAACGAAGAGTGAACAGTTCCTGCTCTGTACTTTCTGGTTTGTCCAGCACTTTGATGAAAAGTGCTTTTCCAGATTTCCTCTCTTACCAATGAACTCCAGGTCCTCTTTCACTGAATCCATAAACCTCCCTGGTCCTCCTGGAGGCTTCAGGCCCGGCAGCTCCAACCTCAGCGTCCGTCTGTTGAGGAGGTCTCTTCTCTCCATCTGCCTACATCTCCAAAACATGGAACATGTGTTGTCCATCTCATGCAATCATTTTATTCTATCCATCCTGGACACTCCAAGAGAACCTCAGCATGTTCATCTGCTGCCAACTCCACCTCCAGTCTTGTCCTCAGAGCCACCGGATCTGAATCAAACGTTGCAGGTCTAACCATGACCTCGTGCACCTTATAGGTTCCTAGAAGGATGTAGATCCTTCACTTCTTTGCCATCATACGGTCACATACAATATTGTTGGCACACCAATGTTTCAATGGCAATTTTTCCTGACTGTTTCACCCCAGGATATCCTTTTTCCACTGGTTGCGTCGCTTTCTCACACACACACACACACACACACACACACTTTCCCTTCCTCTTGACTGTTGACCATAAGTACTTAAAATGCTTCACTCTATTTCCACCTTTCTGGATTTTCCTTCTCTGCTCAGACTGAATCACAATATCACCTGCAGACATGAAGCTCCGTGGGGATTCTGGTCTAAATCTCCTGTCAGCCCGTCGCCAAAGCAAACAAGCTGAGGCTCAGCGCTGGTCCAGGATGCAGTCCCACCTTCACGTTACCTCTCGGTCACACCAGCAGCATCTTACCGCCCTGAGGCTTCATTCTGCTCCACTAACTGATTCTCTGCCACTCCAGACTCTAAAGTACACCAGTTCCTCTCTCTTCACCAGCCCATATGCTTTTTCTAGATCTAGTCAGGAACCATGCAGTTCCTACTGACCTCTTCGCTTGTCAGTCAAGGTTCTCAAAGCAAACACTGCATTTGTAGAACTCTCTGGGCATAAATCCAAACATCCTCGCTTCTGCTCTCCGTCTGGTTTCCACTAACCTTCTCATAACTTCATTCTCCTTTACCGGCCATAATTCCACAAATATCCCTTGATTTTAAAAGTCTGCACCAGCACACTTCTTCTCCACTCCACAGGCATCCTCTTCTTCTCGAAGGTCCATCCATCCATCTGCTGCTTATCCAGAGTTGGGTCTCAGAGATGTCAAGACCTCCCTCTCAGTGGCCACATGGTCCAGCTCTTCTCGGGAGACCCGAGGTGTTCGCGGGCCATCCTGGAGACATGGGCTCTCCAGTCCTGGGTCTTCCCTGTGGTTCCCTTCCAGATGGACATACCCAGACCACCTCCCTGTCCAGGAGGCATCCTGACCAGATGCCCGAGCCTCCTCATCTGACTCCTCTCTGGGTGGAGGAGCAGCGACTCTACTCAGAGCTCCTCCAGGATGACTCAACTTCTCACTCTGTCTCCAAGAGAGAGTCCAGCCACTCATTTCAGACACTTGTATCTGTGATCTGGTTCTTTCGGTTTCTACCCACGGGCTCGTGACCATATGTGAGGGTGGGAAGACCGATCCACCGCTAAATTGAGAGCTTTGCCTTCTGGCTCAGCTCCTTCACCACCACAGAACGGGTACAGAAGCCACATAGCACTGATCCGCCTCACCATCTCCCGCTCCAGCCTTCCCTCACTCGTGAGCAAGACCCAGATACTTGAACTCCTCCACTTGGGGCAGGACCTCTTCCGACCTCCACATTCACAGAAAGGATTTAAAAAAAAAAATTAAAAAAAAAAAAAAAAAAGTGTCATTGTTCTGTCCAACCTAGCATACAAGTCATCTTACAGCCTTCGTCTCCTCTACCATCAAAGTTTTGTTATAAAAGTTATTAGTAGTAGTATTGTTGTTCGTTAAAGATTACAGAGGTAGGACCAACATGCAGACACAGGACTACACCAAAACACACAGGGCTTGAAACAACAAATTTACTTTGACCAGGTACGGGATGCAGGGCAGGAACAGGCCGCTAGCATACACTGACGAGAGAAAGCACACTTGAGTCACATACGGCCAGGCAAGAGGCGCCAGCGTACAACCACGAGGGAAAAAACCTGGGCAGGAACAGGCAGAGCTTTGGAAGATTGGACCAGGCAGAGGAACAGGAAGCCCAGTTGTGAGTGGGTGACTAGGCGGAAGGCACTAGTATACACTGAGGAGGAGGTTACGACCAAGCAAGATGCATGGGTGTACACCATTGGGGGGGAAGAAGGAACTAAACAAATAACCCGGCAACCGGTGATTCTCAATGCTCTGATAGTCTCCCGGATTGCTGGGAACCAGGACCAGATATTCGCTCCCCAAGCGCACGCCTGCCCAACCCTGGCAATTGTAATTATTATAGATATCAGAGAATTACAATCACCTATTACCTTCATCACCTATAAACACATGCCTCACCGCAAAGGCATCACTAGACCCACAGAGTCAAACAGCGACCTTCTCAAAGCAGTGACCTTCTGGTGGGGAACTCCCGCCCTGCCAAGTGAGCCACATCCATAAGACGTACCAATGGAAAACACTGAGGAGCAGTTAGTCATGGACAGGTGGAGAAAAAGATGCAGATGAAGTAGCACAAGCTGAAAAGGGGAGCAGGGCAACATTAGCAAAATGTGACACAGAAGACGGATGATCAGAAATTCAAAGCATGTCGGCACCTGAACGCAGACCGAGACGGAAACAGAAGCTGCCAGTTTGGTCGAGTCTCAAGACTTTCAAGCTTTGATTTCAGTTGGTTCATGACTTCTGGCTCTCGTTCTTCCCGGTCGCAGTTCAAGATGGTTCAGAAAAACAACTTGAAACATCATTGCATTCTAAGCGTTCACGGTCATTTACAAAACAGCTTTTTTTTCTAAATTGTATTGAAAGTAAAAAACTGCAATAAAGGAATGTTTGTGTTAAACTGGAACAGCGGTGAATATCTTTGAACATCAGAATTTTTATTATTTTCTGGAAATCATTCAGTGCCACACGATGAATTGAAGTGGAAAGTCATATCAGGTAATTGTTGAGATGCAATGTTGATGCAACCCTTTAAATTGTGTTTTAACAGTTTACGTTCACATTAAATGAATATTAACACCTTATCTACCGGGGGAAAGCAGACGCAGCTGAACCCGTCGGGGATTATTAAGCTTTGAGCCGCTGAGATATTTTATTCAACCATTCCGGCCAAAACAAAAGCTTTTCTCACATCAAGCCATTTCTTTTCTCCACAAACGGTTACATGGATCGCTCCCTGCTTTCCTGGGATGCAGCGGAGGGAGAGCTGAATAATTATGAAACACTCAGCCCGCATGATTTAGTCATAGCTAACCAAGGTTTACTCAGCGAGCTGCAGCTCTGAGGAGGCATCGGATCCGTTTGTGGAAGGAAACATACGGGTTGTTCCTATGTAAACATTTACATGCACTGTTACATCCCATCAGATCCTTTGCAGTCTTACTTCAGATGTCTGGAAATCAGAGCCGTCACAGCTGAAGCTCTCAGACTGGCTTGATACCAAAGCAGTTTAAGGAGAACCGGTTTTGTTTTAGGGTCAAATACTAAAGGTGCAAAAGTACTGGAGATGCAGAATGAAGATAGTTTTCGGGTTCACGTTCCTTGTTGACGTAGCAACTGCATGTTGATGGTTTATAGCGACAGTGAAAATTTTGGAACAGATTTTTCTTTTCATGATCTAAAATGCTTGCAAAATGTGGAAAGACTGCCGGAAAAAAGTGCAGAGTCGTGAAACAGACGGCTGTGAAAAAGGATGATGGAATCTTAAATGGTTTTTATTATTACCTATTTTTATGGAGACACTTTTGAAATCAGCCACGCTTTTTTTTTTTTTTTTTTTTTTAAATATTAGGCTGACTATCGTTGTGTTTAAACATGGTTCTGAAATCCTACAAGCAAAGAATTTCATCATTTTTCCAATTTTACAGCAAAATACGACTTGTATTCCGTCTGACAGGTAAAAATGACGTCATCAGGCCTGTGAGGTGCTTGAACTCTGCCAGCAAGAACGTCAGGAAGGTTTTCAGTTCTTCAATAAATGAGCCAAACCTCCGTAAGCAATAACATTGTTGAGATAAACCAATATTAACTCATGACCTTCCTGTCCAGACCTCACTGGCTGCAGCCAAATACAAGAGGTGTTGCAGAGAACATGGCTGCTCAAACAGCAGATAAAGCAGGCAGGTGAAGGTTCTGGAAAAGGAACCAGGGAGTGACTGGGAGGAGAGAAGGTCAAGTGGCTGTCGGTGAGACCGGAGGAGGGATTTGTCTCCGACAAGACGGCGCGAGGTCGATTTTAGAAAGATCTTTGAGTGTAAATATACGCAACTGTATTTCTAGCATTGGATTTTCCATTGGTTTCTTGTTCTATTTCTTTCTGTCAAAGGAGCGAGATCATCCAGCCAGCGAGGATCAACTCTTGACCTTCATCTCATTCAAACAGAAGAACTTTGTCAAACAGTCAGTTATAGATTCAGCACAACATGAATGGAATTCATCCACCCTTCAAACCATCCTGGAGGCACCATGAGGAGCCAGAAGCTGCACCAGAAAATACAGGGAACTCTAAAATAATATGTTCTAGATGGGAATGAATGAAACAGATGAAATACTTTGACTATGCTGACAACCAAAAAAATAAAATGGAAATTAAACGTATGAACCCATGAAGGTCTGGACTCCGAATGAAAGTGTAAAAACACACTCCGGGCTGATCCAGCAATGATGTCACGTCCTGAAAACGAGTCCCAATCAACAGATTTGACGCCAGTGTGATTGACTTGGAGTTACATTGTGTTGTTTGTCCCCTTTGTGGCAATTCTTTATTTTAAACATCAGTGCTTCCTACAAACTTGAAATGTTGAAAGACACAGAGTTCCCCTCGACATACAAGCTTCTCTCTCTCAGCCCAGAACTTCTAACTCCCGCTTTCTGCCCTTCCATAGCTTTAGTTTGCCGGCAAGCTGGAGTCGTGTGGATTTAGTTTTCAGGCAGATTGTTTGCCACAAATTCTTAAACCTTTGAAGGAACATTGTAGCGTTAAGGTTCATCGCATGTCTACAAAAATAAGAATCACACTCAACAAATGATTGTTTTGTTTTCTTTGTAGTAAAACTTCTCATGCTCAAATTTTGGGGTGTTTTTGAAAAGAACTAGATCACATTTCTTCTTCCCCTTTCAGCTTTTCCCTTCAGGGTCACCACAGCGAAACAACCTTCTCCATCAGATATACCATTTTTAATTCATTGTAAGGACCCCTCCAACACACACACACACACACCATTGTCTGCAAACAGTTCATCTGATATGAATGTAGTTCGATCCAATGCTGGACTGAGAAACACCAGAAACCGAATCAAATGCTCTTTCGATGGAACTGGAGACGCTCATCAATCTGGAAAATATTTAGACATGTTTCCCCTCCATCATGTAAAATATGGCTCTTCCTTGAAAGGAGATGATCACACTTTTAATGACATGAATAACTGGGATGCGACAGGACATGAGGATCGGAGCTGAAATCCACACGGGAGGAACGAGACAAGGAAGCTGCAGTGGAAAGAAAACGTGTGTGAATGCAAAAGGAAGGGATGAGATAAACCGGCCAAAGCTTGAAACCTCCTGCAATCTGACAGAATAACTCAACAGAAACCGCTAGAAGAGTCTGATCAGGAGGCCAAGACCTTGTCCAGCACCTCTACCACCCCCAGACCAAGACTAGTCCTCCTTCTGCTGCAACCAGTCAGCTCATGGACTGAGCTTTTGTTGATAAAGTAAGCAGTCAAAGACCACACACACACATTAAAGGGAAAAAAAAAACAAAAAAAAACTGGTGAGCTTATGAGTGGCTCACACAGCACAAGGACTATTAATCACTACATATTAAAGTATTAACGTCCTTGCAATATCCGTGTCATAATTCCTTTAAAAAGGTTGCTTTGCTGATGAAATTAATAGTCAGGCCTTTAAAAAAAAAAAAGAAAAAAAAAAACAGAAATACAATTCAAAGTGCTAAAATTGGAAACCATTCACTCACAAACCAAGAAAAAGAAAGCTGGTGGCTGCTTTGTAACACAAAGTACAGAGTGTGTCCCTTGAAAATTAAACGGCGCTCGCCCCGGGGTGTTTGAGGTTAAAAATGCATAGTGTGACCATAATGGACCGCTACAGGCCAAACATCAGGACGGCTGACGTCACCAGCTCGTATGAAGCTAATCTAAAAGTAAAAGCTAAAGAATGCAAGACAAAACATGCCCCCTTCCCCAATTCATTAATGAATGAAATAAAAAAGATAGTGCCATAGTGACACACAAGTATTCCCTCACCTGCCTTGACTGGCTTACGAGTGCCATCCCATTCCTGATCCATAGGGTTCAATATGCCGTGGATCCACCCTTTGCAGCTGGAACATCTTCAACTCTTCTGGAAAGGCTGTCCACAAGCTTCAGGAGTGTGTTGATGGCAATTTCTGGCCGTTTTTCCAGAGGTCGCACGCCGATGTTGGACGAGAAGGCCTGGCTCTCGGTGTCTAATTCATCCCAAAGCTGTTCTATGGGGTTGAGGTCAGGACTCTGTGCAGGACAGTCACTTCTGTCATCCATGTCTTCCTGGATCTTGCTTTGTGCACTGGTGCACAGTCATGTTGGAAAAGGAAGGTCCGGCTCCAAGCTGTTCCCATGGAATTGTCCAAAATGTCTCGGTATGCTTGAAGCTTTCAGAGTTCCTTTCACTGGAACTCAGGGGCCAAAAACAAGGCGGCACCATAATCCCCCTCCACCGAACGTCACACTTGGCACAATGCGGTCAGACAAGTGGCGTTCTCCTGGCGACCGCCGAACCCAGACTCATCCGTCGGATCGGCAGATGGAGAAATGCGCTTGGTCACTCCAGAGAAGGCGTCTCCGCTGCTCTAGAGTCCAGCGTCGGCGGCGTTCTTTACACCGCTGCATCACACGCTTTGCATTGCACTTTGGATGCAGCTGCTTGGCTGTGGAAACTCATTCAACGAAGCTCTCGGTCTGCTGTTCTTCAGCTCATCTGAAGGCCACGTGGAGTTTGGAGGTCTGGAGCCATTGACTCTGCAGAAAGTTGCACCTCAGCGTCTGCCGACCCGCTCCGTCAGTCTACATGGCCTAACACTTGGTAGCCGAGTTGCTGTCGTTCCCAAACGCTTCCATGTTCTTCAAATCCAGCTGAATCTTTCAGACTGGATTTGTGGCCCAGGTGGCCTCCTATCGCAGCTCCACGCTGGAGTTCACTGAACTCCTGAGAGCAACCTGCTCTTTCACAAATGTTTGTAAAAAACAGTCTGCATGCCTCGCTGCTTGATTTGATCCACCTGTGGCCATGGAAGTGATTGGAACACCTGATTCTAATTATTTGGATGGCTGAGTGAATACTTTTGGCCACACACACACACACACACACACACACACACACACACACACACACACACACACACACACACACACACACACACACACATATATATATATCAAGACTTCAGAAAAAGAAAAAAAAAAAAGCCGTTTTTAATTGACCCATAAACACAAGAGAGTTGTGTGTTGGTGTAAATGCTTTTCCAGGTTTCAGATTAGTTGAATAAATGCAAACGTAGGGCAGCTGGTGGATACGATCCCCTCAGAGATCCATTTAAAACAGAGGGACATTCGGCGGGACAGGATTTAAATAATAGAGGCAGCAGCTGAAACATTAAATTGCCCCAGCTGTAATTACTGCAAGCTATAATGGGGTGTAAATTAACTTTTTACAAAACATCTGATTTTGAAACAAAAAACTCTGTACAAAAGTTGTCGGCAGACAAAAAGGGAGCGGGGACCGCCGGGACCGCCGGGATCGCCCAGGTTTCTTGTCAAAAACTTCTCGTTGCGGCGACCCGACTTGAATTTCTCCACTTGAAGGCATCTCACCCGCTCCTGTGAGAGGCTTCTGCAGAGTTAGACAAGAAGATTTGGACAAGAAGTGACCGTGAGCTGGACGACCGACAACCTCCACAGATATCCCACCGTGCACCTCCCTCATCAAATGTGGGATAGTCACCTCATATCTCCTCCCGAGTCCCTGCGCTCTCTCATTTTGCAAGTTCCCAGAAGCCCCGGCTTCATCTTCTGCAGCAGTCCTGCCAGGTGCCCACCATTAATTTATCATTTCTTTTGTAAATATTAAAGCGCGTATTGTCCCCGGTCTGCTAGAAGCATGTAGCTGTTAGCACTACTGCTATTATTAGTATGGGATAAGTTGTGCTTTTTGGGAGAGTAGCCACCTCTGCTTTGGGATTTTTTAATCTATTTCCTGTGTCAGGCCTTCCTGACATTTCATGCCCCAGAAAAAGACATTTCAAGCCAAGGGTGGCTTCTGAGGGGAACCAGGAGGCCTCCATGCAACTCCTCCGAAGCATTTTGTTCCATGTGTCCTTTGCAGAGGACACAACAAATTGTTTTTTTTTTTTGCTATTCCTGTTGTTTTGTTGATCTGAGAGCAAGCCATGAATATTAGAGCGTGTTTTCTGAAGAGTGGGTTCACAGGGCGCAGGGATGATGCACAACCCTGTCGCACAGTAAAATGAGCACGCAAGCTACCATTCATTTTCAGCACACTCTCGGCGCCACTGTATAACTGGAGCTTGGCAATAAGAGCAGCATTTAATCAGAACCTCATCGTTGTCTTCCAGGGGAATGTTCACTGTTCAACGCAGTCGAGTGCCTTTCCTCGATATAATGAGTCCAAGGAGCGTAGATGAACGTGAAACCTCCAAAACATCAACGTAGACGACCTCCCAGTGACGCAGTAGGTCTGATGTCGATGGAGGGACGCCGTTGACAGCTGGATTTTTTAAGCCTTTAGAGCAGATTTTACAGTTGGTGCAGAGGACAGGAGACAACGAGCGGCAGTTCTTTTTTTCATCATTTTTTGCAAATTTCCTTTTCTGGCCAAGAGGGCGATCATGGTCCGTCTGCACACCGTAGGGTGCTGCCAGACTTCCATTAAACGGATGTAAAACCTCATTTGCAAAAAATGTCCAAATCAGCTTTATAAAATTGAACCGTTTACCAATTGATAGCAGTAGCCTTGCCTTTTGCTTTCTCACAAAGGCAGTATTTCAGTTCAGTCCAAGATGACGCCGTGAATGGCTGCCTTGGTTTTTCAATCTAAGCGTCCTCACTCACAAGGCTGCGTCACATTACCACGCCTTGGACGGACGCCCTCGTCATTTCAACACAAACCTGGAGAAGCGTCTATTTTCCGCTGCGACGCCCCGTGGGGAACGTGATTTCTCATTTTGCACAGAAAGATGTGGAATGTCCAGGCTTCAGTGTAGATTCTGATGTTGACATGTTGCTCCGTGGTCGGTCAAAAAGTGACAAGAAAGGTTTCTAATGCGTTGGTAGGTGATGCTAACAGAACATTCACCATTTGTCACATTTTGATGAGAACATGTTGTCTTGTTTGGTTTGTCAACAAACATTTTCCAGCAAAACAAAAGGTGGAGGTTTCTGCTTTCATACTTACAGTAGCTGTTGCAACAACGTGAGAGCGATCAGAAAGCACTCGTCTCCTGATCTGGATTATTTATCTCATTCATCTTGGTTGGTGTTTATGTTCCACAGCAGGACGATGTGCAGGTTACGGCGCATTCTTGGCGACCAGATACTGATTGTGGGGCAAAGAACTTGTTATTATCTGCAACTTTAACAAACCTCACCCGTCAATTCCCAAATTACAGACAGTTTATTAAATGCCCGACCAGAGAGAAGATTCTGGATCACTGCTACGCCGCAGTAAGCAGTGCTTCTCACAACATCCCTGCGCTGCACTGGGACTCTCTGAACCCGTTGGGGTTCCAGCTGATTCCTGATTCCAGCCTGAAATTGAAACTCTGCAAACCAGTTGTGAGGAAATCAGAGCAGTAGACCAGTGAAGCTGTGAAGGACCTCTGAGAGTGTTTGGATCGCAAAGACCGGAACGTATTCTGGTCCGCTACCAACAATCTAAGCACACAGAGGCTGTGACATCATACATCAGCTTCTGTGAGGACGGCTTGTGTTCCATCATATCTGAGGCGAGTCTTTCTAAACAAAATGCAGACACTTACAGTCCGAGGAGGAGGCGGCGTTTAGGAGTGGCCACAGTGACGTTCAAACAGGCAGAGCACAAGGAAGGAGGCTCAGCCATGGCAGTTTAATACGGATAAAAAGAGAAAAAAATCCGACCTTTTCTGCACCGAGCTCCTGCGAAACAGTTACCTCTGTATGCTCTTGTACGTAAAAGAAAAAGTAAAAAAAATAAAAATTAAAAACTAGCGTTAACAGAGGCCCGAGGCTAGAGTCAACGGTAGGAACAGGCAGGAAACGTTCAAAACCAAACGGTTAAAACGGCATCTGCGTCGGTAACCGACGATTAAGAACAGTCCCGCGATTCTGCTATGAAGGAGATAAAACGTCACTTTAGGTTGCCATAGCAATTTCCTACCGACTTGCGGGCAAGGTAGCTAGCCCCGCGGCATTCTCTCACACACACAAACATTCCTAAGTTGGACTCTTAGAAACTCCAGCCCCAGTCCTCGGCCGATGACTCTGCATCCGTCTGGAAAGGGCTCGGACGGATCAGCAACTTCAAACTAAAGCCCCCCTCTGTGAACAAGGTGTACCCGCCCGACGACCGGAATGAGTTGCGTTGTCACTTTGAAAGTCAAAAGGACCCGTCCGCTGCCATGCTTCCACCGCTGTGTGGACGGTGAGACAAAAAGGTCCAAAACAAGGTATTTAGTTGACTTGGTGCTCTGCACTCACTCCTTCCAGGAGAATTAGAATTCAAATAACGCTGGAAGCCTGTAATCTTTTCATAATTCATAATGTTTTAATGTGCATGTTATGCTTTCTGCTTGATGTAAATGCGCATTTCCATTTTTCTCCTCTTGCCAACGTTCCGCTGGTAATACCACCTCGTAGTAACTTTGTTTTTCTTTGGCAGGATGAACCCTACGCTCTTGTGTTGTGCGGTTTCTTTTTATAAGTATCCTGCTCTGCAATGCCGTCTTCCCTTTAGACCATGCTTTTCCTCTGACTTGTGTTTCAGACCACAGATGTGTTGGTGGAATTGTCGTAATATTGACCTACATGGCTATTCTAATTGCCACACATGTACACAAAATCCTTGTTTTTTCAATATCAATGACTCTTGTTTAAAGATCTCCCATAAATGGAATTACCACTATCTTTTCGGGACGGGAGTTTCAGAAAGACCGCTTTAACAAGTGTGTTCCACAACAAGGCCACCATATCAACATCAGTCTTTCCCCTAAACCTCAGGAGATAAAGGACAGATGAGGTGGAAATATCTGTCAGGTTGTTGTGAAATATCCTATTCAAGTACAGGAAGGGGACAAACACAGCAGCCCTTTTAGTTGGACTCCTGAAGATGTTAAGGATTCACCCTCAGCATCAATACTCTCACAAACAGAATCATACCTTCAACTACTTGAGGGCAGCAAAGAAGCCTTGAGATGACAGTTCTAACAACTATTGTATTAAACCACCGGGATTAAATAAACATTTTAAATCATGTAAATACAGTTTAACCCAACAGATGTTCATGAGCTCAGATTGAAAACATCAACTCACCACGATTAGTAACCGAACACAGAGCTCCTCCAACGGCCCAGGTTGTCATGTTATCGAAAGTAACCTTATTCCACTTTTAAACAGGTTTCAGTTACTGCTTTTAAAACACCGCATCCTCGTTTCCAGTCCAATGCCTTGTTCCTGTTGGTCAACAAGGAGTAACCTGATCAGGCTGCCAGGACTCTTTAAAAGAAAGAAATTCAAGTCCAACAAAGCTAATTATTGCAAGAAAACGGAGAGATGATCATATAGATACACCCACACACACACACACACACACACACACAGTGTGTCTGTATTTATATGCACTAAACCAAAGTTGGAAAAAGATGGAGATGATGAAGAAGAATCCATAGGTGTCAACCAAAGTGCTAATTCAACAAATCAGACAGTTCAAACATGACACATTTCAAATATGTTGGAGCAAAGAAACACAGAAGGAAAAGGTGACCTGCACCCAGAGGAAGAAACAAACCTTTTGGCAAAGTAAACAAGAGTAGCTACAAGGGACGTTGAACAAACTGATGGACTAAGGCTTTGGAGTGTGAACAAATGAACCGTCTCCCGTCAGCCCAGATTCAATGTTTGCTATCGAACTGTTCCCAGCAAAGGCACCTCGTACAATCCTCCCTGGAGGTCGCAATCCTTTTTTTCTAAACTACAGAAGGGCCGAAAAGCCTCACCTGAAGAAACCAAACCATCTCAACTCATCCAGGCCTGATAAACATTAAAGGGACATCACCTTCAAAAAGGTCTTTCTTGCCTCTATCTTGATATTTGCAGAGTCTTGTGAGTCGAAAGCAGGCCATCTTTTTCGAACAAGTGATCACAAACAGTTTTAGACGCTGTGGAAAGGCAGTGCATATTACCGCAATAACCAGCCTGACGATGGTGATGGACAGATTTTTCTGAGAGCGCCTGAGGATGAAGAGGTCAGCTGTGACCCAACGGATCGCCACTTCTGCTCCACAGAAGCAGTCTTGCGGTGTCCAGCCAGCTTGGCCCATTGCCATAAGGAAGCATTCCTGCAGGTGGTTGTCTGAAGGTGGAGTTTGTCTAAAGTGTCCATGATAGAGCACAGAAGGTGGGGTCTGTGACCCTTACCAGAAGAACTCCATGATTATCCCTTAGATATCCTCAGACAAGTCGCTTGGTCAACGCAAGTTTGTGCCCGGGAGTCAAGGCAAACAGATTACTCACACACTTTGTCTTTTACCTCCTTCCTGGTTTCTGCACCTGAAAGTTTCAGTCCCTAAACACTCCGGCCCACTGACCCAGAAGCAGAGCTTGACTCTGTCTAGTTCACCAGTGCTGGGTTTGCTGTCTTGTAGAGAAAGACCATACGCAAACTCATGCAGATCATTGGCATGAGCACACAGAATTAGGGAGTGTTCATGTTCACTGGACTCGGGCAAAGAAGGTCACAGAACTGGTCCCTGGGGCTGGACCACGTTGCAAAGAGCTGCCTCTGATTGGCCAGCCTCATTTCACTCCTCACTGAGAAGCAACCGACCAGCTCAGCCATGAGCCTGTTTGCACCAATCATTGTGCCTTGTAATAAAGTAAACAAAACCAAGAAAAAAAGTGGTCCATTTGCTCTTTATGAAGTAAGGATGCTCATTTTCACATAATAGCCTTTCACACACACAGATTAGGAACATCCCCAATGCCAAATATATTGTCCTTTGCCAACTTGTCCATAGCGCAACACCTCCGATCTGTTTATGATGTTTGAGCACCTCCTTCAGTCTGTTCAGTGATGTGTTGGACAAGATTCTAAAGTCTGTGTGCAGGAACTGAACAGGACTCCAGTCAAGCAAGGTCAAGCCACCTGCCTCCAGGGAAAGAGAGAGAATCACCCTTGGGTACGAGATACTGTTGGTAAGAAACAACTCTGACTTAATTAATACAGCTAATTTGTGTGGCTTTGGATATTAACGTGATTGGACACACTGGAATTATTAACATATTTATTGATTTTGTTAATGCAGCCTCAGGGTGTCACGGGCCAGTGTCTCCCTGAGCCGGTCCCAAGCCCAGATAAATGCAGTGGGTTGTGTCAGGAAGGGCATCCGGCGTAAGACTTGTGCCAAAACCAATATGTGAATCAAACCTAAAGATCCCACACCGGATTGGTCGAGGCCCAGGTAAACAATGCCTGCCACTGGTACTGAGAACCTACGGGGTGACGTTGAAAACACTCCTACTGTGGGTGGAAGAAGAGGAGGAAGGCCTGTTAGGAAGCAGAGAGAGAGGAGGAAAGGCAAGAGTCTGGGACTGAGAGGAGGGACTTTGAATATCAGGACTATGACAGGAAAAAGGTAGAGAGTTGGTGGACATGATGCAGAGAAGGAAGGTGGAGATACTGTGTGTCCAGGAGACCAGGTGGAAAGGTAGTAAGGCTAGAAGCTTAGGAGCAGCTTTAAGTTGTACTATTATGGTACTGACAGGAAGAGACATGGAGTCGGAGTTATCTTGAAGGATGAGTTCGTTAGGAACGTCCTAGAGGTGAAAAGAATGTCAGATAGACTTATGAGTCTGAAACTGGAAATTGAAGGTGTGATGCTCAATGTTGTTAGTGGCTATGAACCACAGGTGGGATGTGAATCTGAAGAGAAGGAGAAGTTCTGGAATGAGTTGGATGAAGTGATGCAGAATATTCCCAGAAATGAGAGAGTGGTCATTGGTGCAGACTTCAATGGACATGTTGGTGAAGGCAATAGAGGGGATGAAGAAGTGATGGGCAGATTTGGTATCCAGGATAGGAATGCAGAGGGACAGATGGTGGTAGATTTTGCAAAAAGGATGGAAATGGATGTAGTGAACACCTTTTTCCAGAAAAAACAGGAACATAGGGTAACTTATAAGAGCGGAGGTAGGAGCACCCAGGTAGACTACATCTTGTATAGACGAGGTAACCTGTAAGAGATCAGTGACTGCAAAGTAGTTGTAGGTGAGAGTGTAGCCAGACAGCATAGGATGCTGGTTTGTAGGATGACTCTGGTGACAAGGAAGATGAAGAAGACAAAGGCAGAGCAGAGGACAAAGTGGTGGAAGCTGACAAGGGAGGAGTGTTGCATGGTTTTCAGGGAGGAGTTGAGAAAGGGTCTGGGTGGCCAGGGTGAGCTTCCAGATGATTGGACAACTACAGCTAGTGTTATCAGGGAGACAGGTAGAAGAGTACTTGGTGTGTCATCTGGAAGGAAAGTCGATAAGGAGACTTGGTGGTCGGATGAAGAGGTGCAGAAGTTTTTTACAGAGAGCGATTAGCAAAGAAGAAGTGGGATACTGAGAGGACTGAAGAGAACAGACAGGAGTAGAGCTGACTCTACATCAGTCCACTGTGGCCACGAAGGAGCTGAGCTGAAAGGTAAACCCTTCAATTTGAACAGCTGCTCTACATTCCCAGCCTCACTTATGGTAACAAGCTGTGGGTGGTGACCAAAAGAACAAGATGACGGATGTAGGCGGCCAAAGTGTTTTTCCTTTGCAGGATGTCTGGGTGCTTCCTTTCACAATTTGTCTCAGCTCGCCTGGGAACGCTTCAGGACTCCCTCAGAAAAGTAGCCAGCGATAGAAAGTGTGGACCTCTGCTCAGGCTGCTGGCCTACCATCCGAGATAGGCTGAAGAAAATGGATGGATTGATTCTTAAGTCATCAGTATGTAAATTCAGCCAAAGAGTTTTAAATATTTACTTATGTCACATTTTCTACAAACTGGACCCAATAGGAGTGGAACTGCCCTTTGACCACTCGCACACCATGAGTCAAAATCAGCCGTGATCCCACAGTAAACCAACTCATTTCAGGAGGCGTCTTATTAAACACAGTCGAAAGGTCTTCTGTCGAGGAGACGCCGACGGGGCATTTTTGTCATTCTGTCTGCCACTAGGAATGTTTGGACAGGTTAATTGGTTGGGATCAATAGTCCACCCCTAAGGGTATGAACACACACACACACACACACACACACACATGCTACACACATGTGATCTTTGACTGGTGTCGAGGGTTTAAGGGGTTTAAGCCGCACGAGAAGACAAATAAAATGGTCGTGCTCATTGTTCAAAGCTGTAATTGCAGTATTGGCAACCTGTTTGCATGCGGGGGTTCAATATCTGCCCTCAGTTTTTCAATAATTGGAAACCTGTCCCTGCGTGTGGACATGTACACGCTTGCTTCATCATGGATTCCTACCGTGGAAATCATACCACACATTTAATAAAAGGCTTAAAAAATGTACCTTTGTTTTTTCTTTTGTTTGTTTTTAATAGCCAAACCTCCAGAGGGGAAAGGTTAAAAAAGATAAGAAGGTACTATTTACTTTTCAATAATGGCCACAAACGAATGATGTCGGAAAAGGGGTGAAAAGACAACGCAGGTCAGTAATTTGAACTTTGGCTTCGGCAGCTGAGGAAGACTCGGAATGCTGCCACCGGAGGTTTGGCTACCCTGCGGACGAGGTTGTTTAGCCAAGCTTGTAATTCGGTTTGGGTGCAGAAATATTTCACGGAGTTGATTCATTTTTCTCTTTGTCCTTCCCCTCCATCTGTTCCTTTCCCTCTCGCTCCACTCTTGTCATACCGTCTACTTCCTCATCTCCTTCATATTTTTGCCAGTTCATTCAAGTCTATCTTTTCATCCGTCAATCTCCTCTATTCTTGATGATATTCCTCTGTTACTCTGATGCTCCCCTTTGTGTTTCCCCTTTTTCTTCACAAGTCTTTCTTTTACAACCAAAGATTTCTGTTCTCTAGTTGCAAACACAAGATGCAGTTGTGAGTTAGAACGTGACGATCAACAAGGTTTGAAGAAAACATTTGTCCTTCATTATTCCATCAAACACTTCTTTGAGAATAAATGTCTAAGAATTATTTAAACATCACTTGAACGAATCACAAACCACTCCTGCCTTTTAGTCCTTAAATGAGGCCAATGAACTATCAAATGTGCTGAAGCTGCCGATGATCCGCTTTCAGCTACAACTTTACCGACTGAACTCTCGTTGGTTTGTGATGTTGAATTTTGCTCTCCTGCCAACGACAGCCGTTGGAGGAAGTGTTGTACTTCCATTACTTCTGATGCTACGCTGAGTGAGTTCTTCTTTGTCTGCCAGATTTGTCTCTCCTTCCAGGAAGCTTTGGACGCTTGGCTCTGCTTGGCCTAAACTTTTAAACTGATGTCGAATATGAGGGGTCGTGACCTTTACCTTCTCTTCACGATGGCTGCCACCACAGCAAGCACGTTCTTTGGAAAGAAGATAAAGCCTCTCTGAATGTTAGCGTTTGATTGTTTCTAGTAAATCTACACTGCTCAAAAAAATAAAGGGAACACTTAAAAAACACATCCTAGATCTAAATGAATGAAATATTCTTATGAAATACTTTGGTCTTTACACAGTCGAATGTGCTGACAACAAAATCACACCAAAATGATCAATGGAAATCAATTGTATCAACCCATGGAGGTCTGGATTAGGAATCACACTCCAAATGAAAGTGTAAAAACAAACTCCAGGCTGATCCAACTTTGATGTAATGTCCTTAAAACGAGTCCAAATGAATCTGTGTTGCTTCCTGAGTGGACACTATGATTTCACACAAGTGGGATTGACTTGGAGTTACATTGTGTTGTTCAAGTGTTCCCTTTATTTTTTTGAGCAGTATATATCTCGGCAATACTTCAGTGAGTTTGCAAGGTTTGCTCATTTGTTTTCATATGAAAAACAGCAACTTTACAAATGTACTATCTGACGGACAGAGGCAAGAGGCCGGGCCGCTACAGAGACGATTCAAAAACCTCGAGCGCCCGGAGTGTCTCTTCACCGGGGGAAAGGTACCGAGCAGAGAGTGGAGAGGGTCATTACAAACCTCTGTTCAGAGAAATCACCCTCAGCAAATGGATGGACAACAAACCTTTAGTGACGGAACAAATCGCCATCGGTAATGAGGCCCGGGAAGCTTGTTGCCGACGGTCCAAAAGAGAAAAAGGCAACACATGAGGGCGGTTACATGCCGCGCTCCTGCAGAATGACCAGCTGCACCGAGGAGGGCGTCGCTAGTCTCACTTCAGTTTCCAAATCCTGGATTCAATCCTGACCAGATAGCCAGGCCATGCAAAAACCTTCCGATAACATTGGCAAATACCTCGAGTTCGAGGCCCAGAAGTATCAAGAGGACACTGACTCCAGTGACAAAGCCTCCTCCCACCCGCATTCGGGTTGTTTAAAAATGCGGTGCAAAGAATGATCCTCGGATGAAAAAAGTAAAACATTTATAGCTGCAGAAGGGTAACCTGGTCCCCCGGGTCTCCAAAAAGTCAGAATGCTTCATGAGATGCCATCGAGGACCCAGTTTACAGTGAAAATCTGTAAAAGGGTCAAGGTGGTGCAAAATCTGTACTTATTTGTTTTGTATTTGTCATTATATTTTACAGAATGATCCTTCTGGATCTTTCCAAAGACACAGTTCCCTTGTAACATGTTTGAGAACTATGTTGTCCTGTTGAGTCATCCTGTGTTATTGAATTAGATGTGATGTGATTGGATGAAGCTCCAATATATTTCAGAATTTGCAATATTGCTCCTGAGTGAGATTTAATAATAAATATAATTATAATTGAAGAAAATGTTCTAAAAGTGAATGAAAATTTTGGTATCCTTTATTCTCACAAGAGCAGTATTCCGACCGATTTTTTTCCAGGAATTCATCTTGGGATATCAGCAAACCCTCCGCTTGGAACATCATCGAGCGCAGATCTGCATATGGAAGTAGGAAGAAATAGCAATAGATACGAATAAATAGAATATTTATTGTGAAGTACAAGGTGCTTATAACCGGCGAGAGACTTGACCCTTTGCCACGTCTCCGACCGAACACCCCTGAGACTCCTTCCATCAGTGACCACCGCCTCCACCGCCGGCCGCCGCACAAATCATTTGTGTGCCCGTGAGTCGCATCGAGGTTTCACATGTATCACTGTCTCTCGGTGTGAGCTGCTTCTGACTTCCTGGTGTTCAAGTCCAAATGTCAAAAGCTTAACTGCAGCCATCCATCCACCCAGCCATGATCTGTGAGGGTCTGACCAGAACTCAAAGACACTCAGGAAGTGAGGCGTTTCAAGGGGTGTCAGTTTTTCCAAAAGGGGGTCGACGGAGGGCCGTGCAGGGTCACGGGGATCACGGGAACTTGGAGGATAAAGACCCGCCAGAGAGGGAGGACGGGATGGATGGATGGATGGATGGATGGATGGATGGATGGATGGATGGATGGATGGATGGATGGATGGATGGATGAATGGATGGATGGTGACAGAAACCAGGAGAAGGTCCGTGAGGCGGTACCTTCTCCAGATGACTATGTGGCCCTGAAGGGCTGCCAGCTCCGCTGATCCTCAGCCTGGCAAGGCCCGGTGATGCCGCCATTCACCTGCTCCATCAGCTGCACACAGACCCATAACACCGCGTCCAAATCCATCCATGCCTCCATCCCTGCTGCTCATCCTGCACCAGCAGCTAGCGAGGATGCTGCAGGCCTTCCCGGCTGCCATCAGACGAGGGGCGAACGGTCGCCAGTCCGTTACAGTCCAATCCATTCGTTTCATCCCATTCGACCAAATGTCAAAGGGAATATTTACACCGGTGTTTGTCTTCCTGCTTTCAGATCCGACGGCAACCCATGCATTTCAGACGGTCTACAGTGGCGTCCGACTACTTTCTTGTGGAACCAAAAAAAGTCCAACCACAGATTTATTCTAAATTTACATGATGAGTCATTGTCACAAAAGTATGACTTAATAAATTGACATCATACATTAATTTGGACTGTCTTTACTGTGTCAATGATCCGTGTTTAAAAGTAATCCTCCGTTCGTTCCATGACCCAAAAGTGTGTTTTTACATCTTCCATGTGTCTGAAACCAACAGCACGCTTTATTTCAGCTCTTCATGTTTTGTCCTTTCCTACCACACGTGCACCTGTAGAAAGACCCGGGTTAAACTCACCTCTGCTGAGTTCTTCCGCCCGTTCCACAAACAGTACTTTGCCACAAAGCTTGACAAGTGCATCACTGCACAAAGTAAAGTCTTGTGTCTTTAATTGACTAAACTGCATCAGAGACATATTTATTATTCAGTCTCCGTTGCACTTGTGCCTCTTTAATATTCCAGTTTCTCTCCAGCTGAAACCTTCTACTCCCATCTTGTTTTTACTTTAACTATCCCGCGCTCTCTTTTACCTGCCGCCTACGCCGTCCCTCTCCGCCATCTCTTGCTGTACTATGTTTTACTGCAAGATGTGAGAAATATTTATGAGTTTTTTTTATTCTTTTTTTACTGAATGAAAGAAGATACTGGCAGGAAGCATAAAGGTGGGAGTTTAACAGAAGGAAAGAGTACAAGCCGCACGGTTATTGTGGGATGTCGAGTTCAACTTGCAAAATTTCAACGCAAGTAAGGCTGACCTTTAAAAAATGAACACCCAGGTAACCGTCATTGACATATTTTTACAAACTTACATTTGAAAAAACCCACATCCGCCATCAAAAAAAAAAAAGCCTTTTTCTGCGTAAATGTTAAACCAGGAAGACGCGCAGAACTACATTATCTGCTTCCGGGACTGAGAAAAAAAACAGATCGGTTATTTGCGTTTGAAAAGAGCAAGAAAAACAAAGTGAGACCGAGGCGGGGACGGGGACGGCGGGGTGATTAAAAGGATGACTTGCAATATCTAGGTAAAATAAAAAAGGCCAAGGAGAGCTGTGGGTGCGGCTGGAGAGAACACCGTGGATCCCTCACAATGGGCTCTGGAATTATATTTAAAATTTGATGCGCCCGGAAATAGATTTAGCTGCACTTTGACTTTGGATTCTCTGATTTCTCACCAAAGTCCAAAAACATGTAGCAGGTCCACTGGAGACCCTTAACCTGCCATTTGTCCAATGACAGCTGGGACGCTGGACGCTGGACGCTGGACGCTGGACGCCGCCGCCGCCGCCGCCATCACCGCCTGCCTCTCAGTGCAGGATAAGACGCATCTGAGAAACTTTATTCCTGAGGGGAAATTCGAGGGATTGTTTTATGTATCAATCGTCAATGAGTGCAAGAATGAATGAATGTTTTGTTTGCAGTTTAAAGTGTTTCTTTCATTAAAAACACATAGGCACATTTTATTGAATTTTTATTTTACTGGAAGGGTTTGTCAAAGGTGTTTCCTTTTCAGCTGGCTTTTCCTCAAATGCCATGGAGGTGCTAATTGTGGTGAAAGGTAGAGATAAGCCCCTTCTCTAAGAACGCTTGTCATAAAGCTAATGGAGTTTGTCGGCAGCCTTCAGAGGACGGCATTTATCCAGCGCCTTCCAGTCAAAGCACAGGAACGGGAGGTCAGGATGTGCTTGGTGGGAAAACCATTATTCTGTTAATACTCTGAGGTGAAGGATTAAAAGCATGCCGCCGCTACCCAGAGTACGCAAGAGAAGTGCCAGTCAACCGCAGGAAGGAAGGAATACTGAGCGACGAGCAAGTCGGAAATTCATTTTGGCTCGACAGAATCTTGTTTCAGGGATGGAAATATTTTGAATCGGCCTTTTATTGTTCAACGGTCCCTTTTCCGGCACGATGCGTCCTATTCAGAAATAACATCTTTGTCGAAAACAATGCGGATTTTTTACAATGTATAGTTTCTACCTTCAGACAGAAGTAAAGTCACTTCATGTTATTCCTCGAGTTGGCAACATCATCTGAACATCAGAAGGCTCGGCTCCGGTATGTCTACGGGGGTCGGAGGTCCTCAAGGTAAACTGTGATTATTTCATGAATATTTCTGGTATCAACATGTCAGCGGAGCCGTCTTGATGTTAGAACTTTTCTCATCAGGAGACCATTTGAGTCCGTCGCCCATCGTCTTCATCTAAACCCTGCCTCCGTCACATCCTTGCTGTCCATCTCCGTCTGGCATCCTCTCTCTCTTCCAGCCCACTGTCCACGTCCTTCTTGAATCCCTCCAATGTTTTTGTCTATATATATATATATATTGTCTATATATGTACACACACATACAAACACACAGTGGGGTAAAGAAGTATTCAGTCAGCCACCGACTGTGCAAGTTCTCCAGCTTAACAAGATGATTGAGGCCTGGTGTTTTCATCACAGGTTCCCCTCAGCTCTGAGAGACAGAACGGGTTCAGGCTCCCCGGCCTGGTGCAGCTCTACAGCTTTTCTCTTTGGTCTTCGCCACAGTGGCCATAGATTGGACTGTGATGTTTGGACAGGCTTCTTTTATTCTGATAACCAGTTCAAACGGTTGCCATTAATGCAGGTAACATGTGGAGGGCAGAGGAGCCGCTTGAAAACAAGTTTCAGGTCTTTGAGAGACAGATATCTTGCTTGTTTGGAGGTGGCCAGAAACTTATTTTCCACCATCAATTGCAAATGAATTCTTTAAAAATCAGATAATGTGATTTTCTGGTTTTCTTTTTCTTTTTTTTTTTTCGCATTCTGTCTCTCATAGTTGAAGTGCAGCTATGATGAAAATGCCAGGCCTCTCATCTTATTGAGAGGGAGAACTTGCACGATTAATGGCTGAATAAATACTTTTTTACCCCACTGTATGTATACATGTATGTACGTATGTTTGTGTGTATATATAAATAAAGCAGATCAACCCAGGAATGCAAAGCACACGGAATCTAACAAGGTTGTCCAGAGAGGGTTTAGAGGAATAATTAACAACTTTTTATTGATTTATTCAGTGAACAGTTTCAAATGCCGATCGCTTCCGACACCGGCTGGGGAGGACAAACATGTGGATGGAGAATCGGAGAGGAGCTTCCCTCAGGGAGGCGTCCGGCAGGAGGGTCAGGAGAGAAAACCACGTGACGTGCACGTGCACGTGCACACCCAGGTGATGGACAACTAGTATGGAGGCGAGTCAGGCAAGCAGATTCCCCTGCTCGCATCTCCAGCTCCTGTTCTATCAAAAAGACTAGCGGTGAACAAACCAGCAGCCAGAAGGGCAGGTTTCACCGAGCACTCGCTCGTGGAGGAATGTTGGGTTTCTGCAAATAATTCAAAGACGGCGGTGCTTACCTCCTCCACAAATCAAGTTTATTTGGACAACTCAGTGAGATTTGGTGCGATATCATCTCGACCTGACTCGACTAGTCCTCATTTCTGTGTTAGAAACTGCGGCGGCTTTACATAACCGCGTTATAAATATAACATATAACAGACTTTCGTACGGGACATCATTTCTTCTATGTTGAACAGCCTGGAGCACCACGTTAGAAAGATGGCAGTTTGTGGATGATCAGCCTGGAGGAAAAGAAGCCCGGAAGAGAAGCTGACAAAGTCGGTGACTGAACTGCATGAAACGCATCTGTTGTTGCAGCACAACAAAGAAGGACGTATTGAAAATAGATCTGACTAGATTCATCTTGTCCACAACTGTAGTATGCAAAAGAAGTCTTTCATTAATTAAAAAAAATAAATAAATATTGGAATCCCTGCTGAGATTTGACACCATCAAGACAATCAAGAACCAAAAGCAGATTGAGCTTCGGAATAAATAGTTGAATATGTTATTGCAGCCTCCAGAGCAGGTTCTCCTGCTTTAAAAGGAAGCATCACAACTTTATATTTGCTAATAGTAAATGACCTTCCTTTAAATGGAAACTTTCTTGTTAGGCATCGCTGCTCAAGCAGATTAAGACGTTTACATGAACTCAGCACTTTGTCTGCCAATGAGCCGCGATAAAGACAAAACAGTGTCAATTTTATTATGTCATTTTACCAATGAGCTTCTATATTTTATTGTCCTTGCAGTTTGACTTTTGCAGTTCCTTTTGAGATGAGACTTTCACTTATATCAGAAAAATCAAATAAATTCACCACAAAATGTCTTACTGAGGCCGAAGGTGGCACGGCGATTCATTTGGACGTAGGGTCCAAAAACACGCAGTATCTTAGTCAGAGATCCTAAATTGCCCAGATGTGTGATTGGGATAAATATCGATCCAATCCTGTGATCCATTCAGCTTCAGGACAATAAAGAGTCTTTTCTTCTATTTTGTTAAAAGATCTGTATGTTTGGCTCTGTGAAGGACTGGCTACCAGTCCAGAGGGTGCCTTGCCTCCTGACCAGTCACCAATAATACACCCAGACTATTATCAATAATTATTATTAGTATTATGACTACTAGAACAAACCCCAATTCCAATGAAGTTGGGACGTTGTGCGAAATGTAAATAAAATAGAATACAATGATTTGCAACTCACATCCAACCTATATTGAGTTGAATAGACTCCAAGGACAATATATTTAATGTTCAACTGAATTTTTTTTTATTTTTTTTTGGAAATATTCACTCATTTTGAATTTGCTGCCTGTAACATATTTTAATTAAAGCTGACGCAACAGAAGACCGGGGAAGTTGAGGATTGTTTGGAGAATTCCACCGGGGAACTGCAACTGGTACTTGGGCAGAAAAGGACACCTAGATATATATGAGTGGCTCTGTTGTTCAGGTGCAGGGACGGGCCGAGGTTCAGGTGCAGGGACGGGCCGAGGTTCAGGTGCAGGGACGGGCCGAGGTTCAGGTGCAGGGACGGGCCGAGGTTCACCGCTTTGAGAACAACTGCACAACATTGCTCATCCTGCAGTTGCAAGGAATTCAGGGATTTCGGCATCGGCCGACCTTGATATCGTCAAAAGAATCGGAGAGCCCGAAACGTCAAGGCCGAAAAACCACTATGGAACGCTCGTGACCTTCGGTCCCTGGGATCCCATTAAAAACCCTCATCTTTGCATAGAGGATGTCGTCGTGCTCGTGGCTGCATCTACAAACGCGAGTTAAAACTGTTCCTCGCCGAGCGAAAGCCGCACGTCAACAACACCCAGATGAGTCGGCGTCTCAGATTGCTTTTGGAAATAACGGCCGTCGTGTCCTCGGGGCCGAAGAGGAAAAGACCCATCCGGATTGTTATGAGCGAGCGCAAAGTTCCAAAGCCTGCATCTGCGTCGGCATGTGAGCGTGCACGGGGAACGTGCACATCTGGGAAGGCGCCATTAATGCCGAAAGACACGTCCAGGTTTGGGAAGAACAGATGCTGCCTTCTAAGCGGCGTCTCTTTCGTCTCTGATCGGCTACAAAACGCCAAGACACGTTCTGCACGCATTAACACAGCATGGGTTTGTAGTAAGAGAGCGGGTAGTATTACTAGTACTACTAGTATTATCATCCTCAGGAGTTATAGTAGTAATAATTGTTGTATCTCATTATTAGTATATTTGTCTTACTATATTTAATATCTACTTTTTATAGCCGCTCCGCAGAAGGTATATGAATAAATGAATCCAAAAAATATCCGATGATTGTGATGCACGGACAACACGACGAGTATTTCCATTTTTCATTTATTAATTCAAAGGTTTCCATATGAATCAGTTCAAATGCGATTAAATCCCTTATTTCAGTTTCAGACTCGGCTAATCCTCAGATGACCGGATCTTGTGGCGTCAGCTTTAAAAGGCCGAACCGTTTCCAGGTCCACGTCGATTAAACTGAGTAAACCGTGGATTCGTGTTCTTTCATTTGGAACTATCAAACCAGGGATTCATGTCACACATCTGATATTTCTGATTTGGACACGACTGGACACGACGTCGATAAATAATAAATAATGCTTCACTGCAAGAAGGACGCTGGTTTGATCCCCAGAACTGATTCGGCTTTTTACCGTTTACCTCATTTTCATTTTAACCTCAAACACAATGACTCAGAGATGCTGCTCTGCTCACGTTATAATGACTAAATGGTTAAACTTAAAACACTGTGAATCGTATGCAGTTTTATTTTATAAATAACATGATTTCCATTCCTGTCCAACAGCTGATACAAGCAATTCCATAGTGATTCATTTTCTCAACTCATAGGAACATATAGTGCTTTTATCACCTTTGTGTTTTCAAAGCCCTTTACAATAGATTGAACTCAGCCACACACACACACACACACACACACACACACACACACACAGCCTATGCAAGCAGCAAACACAGCGATGGGGAGTAAGCCAGCGTTCAGAGGTTTGCATGAGGACATTTTGGCAAACCGGTGGAATCAAACCGCCAACCGTTCAAAAGTAGGGCTCCACCACCTCTTACAGATGTGGTGACAGGACGTTTAATAATAACATTTATTGTTGTAAGAAAAAAAGAAAGGTTCAAATGTTAAACAGTCAATTTTTAACTTATTTATATATATTTCTTTTAAATAAATAAGGTAAAACCAAGGGGATTCTCTTGGCATCACTTCAGGAGTTCCTCCAGCGAACTCTCCTCTCTGTCGCCATCTCTTCTCCTGTCCGCTTTCTCTTCATCCATATATATTTTTCAAACTGATGTTCCCAACTTTGATCACATCATGTGTCCCCGATCTGATTTCTGATCAAACCTTTTCTGTATCTCTGTACATCAGCGTTCTCATAGCGAACGCTTCACCGGTGGACGTCTCTGTCGGCTCGACGCCCCACCGATGCTCACGTCGCTTGTTTCTGATCCCGGTCCGGTTTCCATCAAGTCGCTGTAACGCTCATCACTTTCTTCCTCTAAAGTTACCACAATTCTACACGTCACGCAAAACAAAAATCCTACACAAGAAAGAAAGAGCCCAAGCTAACTAGAACATAATTAGCATTAAACCAATTTTAAGTGGATATGCTTGACAAAAAAAATTCAGTCATCCGGGTCGTGTTGGTCAGTGTCCAATCTCTGCACGGCAACTGTTGCTATGATACGATTTGACATCGACGACACCGACAAGGCAATTTCTAAATACTGCGGTGAAGAGCGAGCTCTTATTCAGACAACTCATGCCAACATTTCCCCCCTAAAAACACTCTCAAACTGGACACTGAAATGTTGTGCAGTTAAACTGCGCACTCCAGTTTGTGTTGTTACATCCGAGGTGTCGTCAGGCTCTGGAACTCGCATTCATCGCCCGGTTACATCAGCGTGCACGGCCCCTGTTGGCTCGTGCAACTGCTAATTCAGATACTTGAACCGGCTGCGTCTGTGGTTCTAACAAAAGCCACTTCAGCAGTGGGTGCTACCAGCTTCTCGCTTCTACATGAGATAAAGACATTTGTTTTCCCGCCTCTGTTTGTCTTCACGGTCGTCGCTCTAAAGATAGAAATGGAAAATATACACCTTTTTTTCCTCAGTGCATCTATTGATTTAGTGCAAAAAAGGATGCAGCTCTGCAAATATGAATGTATTTGAATTTTGAATACTTTACAACTCCTGAGGAGAACTGAACCTTGAACAGTCGGCGACCTTTTGAACGGAGCTCGGAAAGCAACAGCGTCGTGACGTAGCTCGGAAATCAAAATGGGAACTTTTTCAAGACTCCTTAAAAGAGAGCTATGCTCACCACTTCAGGGCCTCGTGTATCTTAATCAAAGCAAACTGGATAACCCGCAAAAATAAAAATATTTGTGCACACACACACACACAAACAAATATGTGTGTGTGTGTTCTGCTAGCTCCCCCCCCCCCCCCCATCCCTCTTCCACATCCAATAAATTCTTGACAGTGTGCTTTACCTTGATGCATCTTGGGGAAGCAGAATTATAGACAAAAATGATAGAAGAGGGGTTTTCTGGTATCAAAAGCAATGACGCCCCTGGAGGGAACTCATCAAAATTACAATCCCTCCTGTGACTGGGAGGCCAAAAAAATGCTTGTTTGATGTTGCTTCTGGCCAGGCTAATGAAATATACAGGAGCTGGAGAGAAGATTCAGAAAGACTCCGGATTCTGTCTTTTTTTTTTGCATCTCTTTTTCTCCTTCTCTTTTTTTTACTCGTGCAATGAGGCAGTGGTAGCCGTCCATTCCCTGAGGGCACTTTGTGAGCAGAATATGTTATGTAAAAATAAATGTTTGGTTGTAGTGGTTTACGGTCATTGAAGCATCACATGTAGAGCTCAGCGTCTATAAATACATCCAGTCCGAAGATTTAAAGCACCGACAGATTGTTCTGGTCTCAGAAGGAGTTCTACATATATTATTATTTACAAACTCTCAGAATCATATTTAAGTCCCCTAATTTTTCCTTGAACTTTTTTTTTTTTTTTAATCTAAATTATTATATGAAAATGCAACATACTTGTTGAACATTGTTAAATGTAATTTCTAATCAATTTGTAAGAATGCTTATTTTCTTAAGGTCATCCAAGTGTTTTGATGGTTATTTATACTATTTTGGCCGATGGTCAGAACATCTTCAGACACTTCGGTGTCTCTGATTTCTTTTCCAAACTTTTCACCACCATTTTTGGTGATTTGTTGCCAATGTGGAGACGATTTCAGGCCCGTCACGGTCGTCACCCTCTCATGCTTTTGGAAACGATAGTGAAAGAAAAGAAGACTCGAAATCCAGTCGTTAGCAAGAGAGAGGAAAGATGAATAGGAAAAACAGCACCGCATTGTTTCTGCAACACAACCATGTTTTGTGTCACGTTGTGTCTCCAATGAAAGCACACAAACATCACACTGAGAAATTATGTGAGGGAAAAAAAAAAAAAAAAAAAAAATCCTGATGAAAACACAAGCCATCCTAAAAAATGAATGCTAAATGTGCATGTGTTTCATTAGCATTTGAATGCTCATCAAGTGGTAATCAAGCAAGAATTCATCTCCTTCCCCTTGTTTGAAACGTAGCCTCCAAATATGCAACTGACGACTGAATACCGTCAACGAAGCGCACGCGTGCGAAGGCTAGTTTCTTCATTTTGCTCGAGAACGAACGTCGTCTCGGCTCATTCGACCCGTAAAGTCGATTCACGTCCTCTCGTCCTGAAATGAACCCGGTTTCTCCTGGAATCAACCCGGTCCGGGATGCTTTTGTGTTTGGCATTCGGCCGCCGACCGGGACGGAGAAAGGGCTCGACACTGACGGGAATCGACGCTGGCCGGATCCATTAGAGGTTAAAGTAAAGAAATCCCTTCTTCATTAACCAGTCAGGGGTGTCACTTGTCTTAGTTAATGCTTGGAAAGAATCCGACCCTTTAGAGATAAATAGTTGTGATTACCGCTCAAGAGGAGGAGGTTGGAAAACACACCGGATAGAGGACGTGGCTGCATGTCGTCTACATCTTAATAACTCTCACATTCCTCATTATGAAGGTTTTGTTTTCATTTCTGAAAAATACATGAATGAATCTCGTGCCATAGAAATTGAAATAACACTGAAGTGAAATAAGAAGGCAAAACAGAACCGCTGTCATCATTTTGGGGGTCGGCGCTCGTCCTGGACGTCCACGGTTCCATTCCCGGCTCCTCCCAGCCGTCAAAGTGGTCCAGGTGAAACCCAGCGCTCAAACGTTGCTGGCCTTGTGCTCCATGTAGAACTACACCTGACCTTGAAGATGTTTCCTCTTCGTTACATATGCAAATAAAAACACCTCCGCTTGGGAGTCGTCTGCTGGAGCAGCAGCCTTTCGGCGGCCGACAGGGAGAAGATGGACAAACTCCTGAGGAAGGCTACCTCCGTCTGGGGGGTCTTGGGGGGTCTTGGGGGATCTTGGTAGAAAGGCGGATGGTTGCTAAGCGATCATCTCTGATGAACATCAGCGCCGAGCGGCTCCTTCGGCGACACACTCCTTCACCCCAAGCGTGGGAAGGAGATCCCGCAGGTGCTTCCTGCCGGCCGCCGTTTGACTGTTTAACACCCAACTCTGCGATGCAAAGACTGCTCTTCATTCCTTCGTTCATCTACTCAAGCGTCCACGCGTTCGCTCTCCTCCACATCCTCTCTTTCTCGGTGGTCCATCGTGTCCGACCAGGACAATCCTGCCTCTGCTACAATGTCAGTGGTGGATGTCTGTGCGGGGAGATCATTTAGAGCGGTTGCCGCCGGGGTTGTGCACGTCTTCACTGCACTGCCGGGTTACCGTGCACGTCACCAGGAGGCCTGGCAGGAGTCTGGCTGATGGACAGGCTTTGTACTGGAGGGAGAAGGTTGATGGAGTTGCTTCTTCAGTCACCACAAGGGCGAGGCAGCTGGAAGCCAGAGGTAGCAAGCAAGGAGGAAGTAGGCTTGCACCTTCCCTCTATCTACCTCTGAACACACACACACACACACACACACACACACACACACACACACACACACACACTGTAAGTCCCGCTGGTCTTTGCTGCTTGGCACAACTTTTGCACATGTATCCTGATTATCCTGTTCATATATTGTTTCATTACAACTTGTTATTACAAGCCGTACCCGTTAACACTGTTGGTTTATTCTTAGTTGTATTTTTGGTCACGATTCACTGCCCACTTTCTGCTGTGTGCGGTTGAAATTTCCCCGCTTGGGGACAATGAAAGGAATATTAGCTTTAATAGCATTACAACAAGGACTAAACAAAGGAGCAAATAAATATACAGTGTCTCAGTGCTTCATACCTGTAATTATGTTTGCAAGCAGTGTTAAAAAAAAAAATCCTGTTTTGACACTGATTGACATGAGTAAGCACAAATGTATTGAAAGAACTACAAGAACACATTAATCGTATAAAAACAACCTTATCAGAAGGAATGTGCACTTGTTTTTATGGCTGATTAACAGTTCAGTGAGCCGGATGGTAGATTTGTTATATGGTGGCTTATTTTGGGGTGATTTTCCTCAGTGACTGTCTGAAGAAAACGGCTCATGACTGAAAACGATGGATTGGATTCACTCAACGACTACCGTATTTTCTGGACTATAAGCCGCACCTGTGTATAAGCCGCATCCGCTCTATTTAAAAAAATAATAATAATAAAATGATATAAAGGCCGCACCGGGTTATAAGCCGCAGATATATATATTGAAAAATAAGATATTTACTGCATGTGGGGAACGTACATGCATGTACCTGAACAGATTCTTACCTATCAGTGCCTTTTAACACGGCAGCAACTTTGCCGATCAAAACGGAACAGAACCGAGAAGAAATAACCAGTATTTATTTATCTTCATTTCTTCTGTTTTTGAAATCACAAGGCACCACGATCATTCTCACCGAAACCCATGAAGTCGTCGTCTTCATTGTGGGAGTTAAACAACTTCAGAAGAGCTTGGTCACATGGATCTCCATGTGTCTCCATGTATCTTCATGGATCTCCATGGGTCTCCATGTGTGTCTGGCTCTCTGCGTCGCTATCATCCATCCTTGAAGGCGTCCAGCTCTCTTCGCTCAGCGGTCCAGCCTTCCGGAACCCGTCGGTGAGGCTGGATTCTTTCACAGCACTTCACGCTGTTACGATCCGCTGATGCTTTTCGCATCCTGCCTGTATTTGTGAAAGACTTTTATGTCCTCTAAAAGCTTTACTCGACTTTTAGCATTGCATGAGCTCTTCCCGCTGCCGCCTCGGCATAGATTCATTGCTGCTAAGCTTGCGTGCAGCGGCAGCGGCAGCTCGGTGTCCTTCCTGGATAGCGAGATCCATGGCCTTCAACTTAAAACCTCCATCATACAAACTTCCCCGTGTGGGTTCCACGATGAATAGTTGGTAATTTGTCGTTGTGTTTTCTTCTTTGCATGGTTTTTTCCTTGGTTCTCGCTCGTGTCAGAGCGCCCCTGGCGGTGGAAGAAAAATCCACCGAACAGCCGCACCTTTGTATAAACCTCATGGATCAAAACCTATGAAAAAAGTAGCGGCTTATAGTCCAGAAGATACGGTAGACCTGAATAATAAATGTTAATTCAATATCGGAACCGAATGCCATCCAGGGATTACATTTCCTCCCATGCAGCAGCAGTTTGGGAATAAATGTTAGTCCAGGCCACTGTTTCCACCTTGACTAATGGGAGTTAAACTTTTGCAGTAGTGCTAAAATTCAACTTTCTCAGAGGCAGAAAATGAATGAATGAATAAGATAGAACAGAAATAGCAAAAATTTATAAACTAGCATTAAAAGAAATCTACAAATAAATTATAATTAATTTGCTTTAGTTTAATATTTGGATTGAGATGTTATTTTGATTCAAGCAATTACATGTGTTTCCAAACCTTTGTCACAAGATTATGGAGGATTTTAGCCTTTTGAAGCAAAAAACAAAAATTAACCTTGTGCTGTTTTCAAACCCAGATGTTTGCCTTCCTGTTGCCCTTTGTTTCCTTCCCTCCTGCAATCAGCTCTTTCCTGCTCTTCACTTCTTCCTCCGAGGAGCCTGGCGTTCCTGGTATGATTTATTCAGGCGCAGGGTCTCTGCTGCGGGCGCAAAACACTCTTCCTCGGAGAAGAAGGCCGAGTCCACCTCCCGCCATCATCCCTTATGCAGATAAGCTCCCTCGTTTATAGGAGCCATGCTTTTACTACTTTGGACTGAGATCTTGCATCACCGGTGATATAATTCTCCAGATGCTGAAACGCTAAAAACCGCAGCGGCAAACGCATGAAACGGCAGCAGATAACAAATACAGGCCCGGTATGAACCGAAACTAGAACTTGACGACCATGAATGTACTATCCTGCAGCCGTCCATCCATCTGTCCATCTTCTTACCGGCAGGAACTTCTTGGACTGAACATCATCAGGTCTTAAAGACCTTAGAAGATTTGTCAGCGACAGATCTTCATCGGCCCTTTCAATTTTTCTTCCTGCTCCAGTTTGTGCCTTGTGTTGTCAGGTGAGACGGACTCCATTTAAAGATCCAGGGCTCTTTTATCGCTTGTCTGCTTGAGCGGCTTCAGCACGTTCGGTGGCGGAGACACCGCCGTGGGCAGGGTTTATCACTTAATTACTTTGTTGCCCTTGTTCCAGCTCAGGTATTTACATTGAAAAATGGAATTAGTCGAAGGAACGTTTCCTTCGGTCATCGGTTACCGGAAGCGAGCGGTTGTATTCGGGTAATTACTCCCGCCTGTCGATGACACGGAGACACGGACCAAACACGCTAACGGGTAACGACAGGTTTTCAACACGTGAGGGAATTTTTAATCATACTAATTTATCTTTCATTAATCCCCGCTGGGACATTGCAGGGGAGCAGCGAGGGGTTCGGCGTCTTGCTCTTCGACACTTTGTCACCTGGTATTCTCCGGCGGTCGCCCATTCAAGCACTAACCGGGTCCGACCTCGCTTAGCTTCCGAGAGCCGGCGTTTTCAGGGTGGTTCTGCCGTAAACAATGATGAAATTTGCGGAGCTGATCGTTCAGCCTCAGGTCTGTAACTGCAGTTATTTCACACATGGATTTGACAGATGTCACAGAGCTCACCATTACATTACATTTGGCAGACGCTTTTATCCAAAGCGACTTACAATAGAGGACATAAGGACTGCAAATAACACTTGCAAATACAAGATGCACAGGAAATATACAGAACAGTAAGCTGGGGTTAGTGAGGGTTTTTTTTTTAGGACAAAGACGTACACACACACACACACACACACACACACACTGCATAGCCTAACTTGCTGCCTAACCTGATCTGGGGCATCAGTGCAGTAAAAAGTCCTGAAAGAGAACAGTTTTTTCCTGTTTCTTGAAGGTTGAGAGAGATGATGCTGGTCTTGTTGCTTCCAGAAGTTTGTTCCACCACTGAGGTAGTAGAACTGAGAACGGTTTTGCCTGAGATCGCTTCGAGCGAGCAGAAGGTCCTGCTAGTAGGTTTGTATCAGAGGAACGCAGCTCTCTGCCGGGAACATAAGGTCTTATCGTTTGGTTCAGACATGCTGGACCTGTTCCTGGGGTGGTTTTGAAGGCCAGGGTCAGGACCTTGTGCTTGATCCTGGCAGCTACTGGATGAACAGAGGTGTAACATGAGCCCTTTTGGGTTGAGTGAAAACCACCCGTGCTGCAGCATTCTGTACCATCTGCAGAGGTTTTATTGCACAAGCAGGTCGTCCAGCGAGGAGGGAATTGCAGTCGTCCGGGCGGGAGATGAACATGGCCTGAACCAATAGCTGTGCCGACTGTTGGGTCAGGTAGGGTCTGATTTTCTGAACCATGTTCTACAATCCCCACCCAACACTCAACTCCGGCCAAGTTTCACAACAAACCAACAATGGGTATCAGCGTTGCGGCGGTTTGATGTTGGAAGGATGGACAGCGGCATCGGAGTCGCAGCTTCCCTTCAGTTCCTTGGATGCTGATTGGAGGTGCAATAATAAATACCCCAAAAGACACAACTAAAAGACGAATAAACAAACAAGTAAATCTTATTTTTCTTCTTGTGGGCAGGTTGACCTTTGAGAGACCTCCTGCTGCTTCAATGTGTCCACTGCCGCTCCGCAGTCAGAGAGCTCCGTATGGCTGCATAGTTCCATCTTTCCCTGCACTCCATCCCTCACCTCTACCCTGTATTATGTTCCCTTAGCGAGCGCACTTGCCTACATATACTGCCGGGACTCCGCTTATCCAGGGGTAACGAGGGCGAGGCCGTGATACTCTGCTGCCTTTCCGAAGGGGCTTTATTTACACATCGGGGAGAAAGACGAACCGTACAACCTCAACCACAGCACAAATAAACACGACTGCCCCCTGGCGGCACCCGGGGGAAACGGCCGGGGCAGAAAAACTCCACTTATTTAGAATACAGTCGCCCAACTCTGTTGGATCTTAACTGGCTGTTCAAACAGAACAATATTAAATATCTTAGAGAAGAGAACCCCAAAATCAACCCCTTCCCCCCTTTTTTCCCCAAACAGCAAACAATAACCTGAACCAGCCTGGAGGCGATGAAATGGACTGATAACGCCAGTGGCCGGGGGTAGACTGCTCCACACCTCCAGTCCTTCTACTGATTATTCTGCCCCTTTGCTGAGACAAATTAAGAACCCAACAAGAGGGCCGGGGGTCCATACCCAAGGTCTCTCAAAATGTTGGACGGTCAGGGGGGTTTGGCAACCCGTGAAGGGTGCCTCCTCCTGGTCGCTGGAGGAAGAACGGCCTCGCCTGACATCACAGATGGTTCCGGAGAGGCTGCTTCCTTTTGGGTGACTGAATGATCTTTCTTGGGAAACTCCGGTCCCCCCACTGAGGGGGTCGGCAGCGGCTCTATCACGGGGACCGTAACAGGTTCACTCAGTGCTGCTGGATGTTGTGGCTCTCAGGACACAAGCATTGCCAGTTCACTGGCCCACATCTGATCAGCGTGACCTTTCCAGAGTACTCCTGAGGTCACTGGTCCCGACCTCGCCTCCCCCCTACTATAATCATGGGCCAGATCAGAAGACCCCCCTCCAAATGTTTTGTCCTTTGCAAATAAGGTCCTGCAATCCCGCTGATCTGCCTGAGCCTGATGCCCCACCGCTGCCACACTTGCTTTGAGACGGTCGAAGCAGGTGTGGAGCCGATGGTGGAGGAAGCACATGGCAAGGGACTCAGCTGTGGCAACTGGGGCATGTCAGTTGCTGAGAAAGAATGAATCCAGGAGCGCCTCTGTGTTTGCACAAAACATTCTGCTCGTCCATTTGCGTCTGGATGAAAAGTTGCCTCACTTTCTTTGCTTTGAGAAAAGCTGCAAAATCACTTGAGGTGAACTGTGGGCCATTATCGCAGACCAACACATCTGTGACGGCTGAACAAACTCCTCGGACCCTCAGCAGCCGTGGTGGAATCCATCAACTGCACTTCTGGCCACTTCGAGTGGGAATCTACCACCACCAGAAACATATGCCCCTCGAAAGGGCCCGCAAAATCCACATGTATTCACAACCAGTGCGTCCCTGGTCAAGGCCAAGAGTGCAGTGGGGAGAGACTGGGAGCTTCCTGGTTGCACTGACATGAATCACAAACTTTGCTGTTCAAATCTGTCCATCAATTCCCGGCCACCAGACATAAGTCAGAGCGATGGCTTTCAGTTTCACTACCCCAGGTTGCCCTGCATGCAGCCCATTTCAGCAATTGTGGTCTCAGTCATGGGGGCACAATCACCTGGTTACCCCAGAGAAGGCATCCCTGCTCCACGGTGAGCTCATCTCTCCATGGAAATTAAGAAAAAAAAAGGGTGTCAGGGCATTGTCACACCTTTGTCACAGGGAAATATTAAGAGTACCCTGTCCATCACTTGAGCGAGCACTGGCATCTCTTTGTCAATGTCTGTGCTGCACAGTGGCAGAGGTGCCACCACTACCTCGCCTTAAGACAAACGTCAACAATGAGGGTCCAGCACTAAAGCCTGGCAGCTGCCATAGATGGAATAGCCAAGCCGGGGCTCAAGATAGTGGTCAGTGGCCTGTGGTTCATGAGCAGGGTGAAAGGGCAGCCATAGAGCCGCTGTACTCCTTAAGGGAGTGCATCTAAGTACATCTGCTGCCGGGACTTGCGTTATCCAAGAGTAACGGGGGCGAAGCCGTGATAAAGAGCTTCTGGAATGGCAGCACGGTATTTATACACCGGGGAGAAAGACAAACAATACAGCCTCAACCACAGCACAGATAAACACCGTCGCCCCCTGGCGGTAATGACCAGATGGCTACAGGGGAAACCGGTCTTTGGATGATCCATCGGCCTCAGCCTCCACCACAAACTCCAGGACCCGGACCAGCTGAGTTCCTGTGTCGAGGCCCTGTTTGTGGATTGTCCTCAGAACCATCCTCCCAGGCCGTCTTCACTCCAAGCTCCTACAGCTGCAGGTCCACTGCCACATCTGTGAGGGGATTACAGACTCTCAGCAACAGGAAGTAACAGGTGCAGGTTGGCAGCCGCCTGCCAGCCCACCTGCTACGAACTCCACAAGGTTGCATCCTCTGTTCTGCCTGTGCACCAACCTATGCAATCAAGCAGGTTAAGTTAGCGGATGACTTAACGTCACGCTAACATGAGCCCGTAAGTGTCGTGCATCGTAGCAGATCGAGGCAGCGCCAAGGATGAGGAGGGATCATCACACCCAGCTTGTGACCTTTTCACAACCCTCTCCTCACGCCAAAGGTTCAGGTCCATCAGGACCAGAACCACCAGACATTTGAACTGTTTTCTCTCTCCGGCCATCTCCCTCTTCATCAAATCCTCTAATTCCCCAATCTCCACCATTGCAAAATACACTTGTTTCTCATTGTGTGTATCAATTTTAAGATGTTTTTTTTTTACCTCCTCTCATGGAGCAGTGTTGTGCAAAGACAAACCCCTGTCTACATGGTACAAGTGGCAAATATATTGATTCTGATTGCAGTAATAGATCACCTCAAACTCAAGAGTCCATAATTAAGAATTGACCTGAATTTTTGTTTCTTTTTTCCCCCCTACTGTGGTTATCAATATTCCAGAGACACTGAAGTCCCACCCGAGACATTCAGTTGTTTTGTCCAGGCAAGACATACGATTCTGGGTATTCCTGCCTCAAACATGAATATGAAGAAGGTTCCCTGATGGATGTCTGAACAAACCAAGCTTCATTTTGATGTTGAGGGATCAGTGCTTAAACTCCCAGGACATCGGAGTCCCTCTCAAATCCACCTCTGCTTCTTCATTCTCTCCGTCACAAGCAGGAGTTGGGAATCAATGTTGAAGTTTGGTGGTTAAATCCTCTGGTGAAGTGAGATCTTTTGTTGAAAACTCAACAAGACATCACTGCTGGCGTCACGGCTGACGCCCCAGATCTACCCGTCCTATTTACATCCATCTTCCAGTCACCCGTGATGTTCTGTCATTTGTTTTTTTGTTTGTTTTTACTTTGAGTAATAAATCTACAGCTTTACATCTTCAACAATGAATACGTAACTGTAATTGTAACAGTGAGTACAAACTTTGAAATTTCCCCAATGTGTCACGGTTAAAGAAATGTGTATTTTAATGCAATTCAAAGTGCATTGGGACTCTCACTCAGTGCCTCCATGTCACAAAAGTGACAAACATTTTCTCTCCACCTCTGAAACACAACCTATTCTCTTAAAATGGATTTGCAGTGATGCTTGAAAACGGGACAGTGTTGTCGAGTCGCCTCTCGACTGCGTTTCTACGTTGAAAATAAGGGCGGCAGCTGTTTCCCTCAATATATTATGCATTAAAAGGCCAAAACCCAGAATCAGAACCCCCAAAAATATTGAGATGGAGGCTGCTGCATAGGGATCCCCGGAGGGACGGGAGGAAGGAAATCTTCTTCTTCTTCTTTCGGCTTTTCCCTTCAGGTGTCGCCACAGAGAGTCAACTCTGAGAGTCAACTCTTTCTCCATCTAACCTTATTCTCTGGATCCTCCTCTCTCAAACCAACTACCTTCATATCCTCTCTCACTACGTCCATAAATCTTCTCCTTGGTCTTCCCCGGGGCATAGCCACTAACAACATTGAGCATCACACCTTCAATTTCCAGTTTCAGACTCATAAGTCTATCTGACATTCTTTTCACCTCTAGGACGTTCCTAACAAACTCCTCCTTCAAGATAACTCCTACTCCATGTCTCTTCTTGTCAGTACCATAATAGTACAACTTAAAGCTGCTCCTCAGCTTCTAGCCTTACTACCTTTCCGCCTGGTCTCCTGGACACACAGTATCTCCACCTTCCTTCTCTGCATCATGTCCACCAACTCTCTACCTTTTCCTGTCATAGTCCTGATATTCAGATTCCGTCCTCTCAGTCCCAGACTCTTCCCTTTCCTCCTCTCTCTCTGCTTCCGAACACGCACTCCTCCTCTTCTTCTTCTTCTTGTTCTTCCACCCACAGTAGCCCAGTTTCCATTAGTACCCTGTAGGTCATCAGAACCAATGGCGGTCGTTGTTAACCCGGTCCGCGACCGATCCGATATGGTTGACTCGCATGTTTGGTTTTGGCGAAAGTTTTACGCCGGAGGTCCTTCCTGACGCAACCCTCTGCATTTATCCGGGCTTGGGACCGGCACAGGGAGGCACAGTATCTCCCTGAGGCTGCATTGACGGAAGGAAGGAAATAATCTCTCAAAAAACAGCATGCGCTAATTACTGAAGTTTGTCCAGAGCTCAAAGTGACAAAAAGGGGGAAAGGATTGCTATAGTAGCCGAGATCCTCCGAAGGTGAAGGGACTCTCTGAAGAGAGAGGTTTTCCTCAGATCAAGCACCACAGGGGGGAAGAAGGAGTTCGTTCTTCCAGAGCACCGACTCCTGGGGATGTTCTTTCTGCTCAAAGAAAAGCAGGATGAATCCCGCTTACAGGACGCAGAGTTGCTCCACAGAGCCGGGTCATTAATTCAGTGCTTTGTTGAAGCCGCTCCCTTTGGACCACAATTTTTTTCCCCTTATTGAACCCTGAAATGAGGGCGAGCCACATATGAAGCTGCCGGAAGTCTAATGTAAAACAGCTGCGGGTTCAGTCCGCACACTTATTCATCAACGAATTGTGACTTCAAGGGTCGAGTGCCACCGTCTTCCCAGGGGGGATGTAATCTGCAACCTCCATTATCCAGATAACATCGGGGCGCTGATCATCAAATCATCACCGCGTAAAAAAAAGAAATTCCGCCCTGGGCAAACATGCTTTTGTTGACACAATTCTGTGCACAAGAGAGATCAGGACCTCCCAGGAGCTACTGGTTGTATTTGTTACAACGCCAGATAAATACATTCTGAATATCAGTGCAGTCGCAACCTCGGGCGTCTATGTTTATACAATACGAATGACACAGATAATAGAACGGCAGCCGCCCACACACACACACACACACAGACACACACACACAGGAAATCCATAAATCACACACACCAACTTGTTTAGCAAATATATTGTTTGCTTTACCCACAGAATTAGTTGAAAAAAATAAAGACTTTGGTGTTTGTTTGGTTCATTCCTGTAATTGTTTCCTGTGATCCGTGTCTGCAACGTTTTCTTTTAACACAAATAACTCATGTGAGGGTTTGGGAAGTCAATGTCCTGAGAATGACATGTGTTCCGTTTCCTGGACTCAGTTCTTCCCCGTGGTCAGTTTCCCCAAAGTTCAATGTTCCCGGTTTTAATAGTTTGACTCCAGAGTTCACAGGATTCCATTTTCCTAAAATCCAATATCTTGATTTGCAGCGTTCCCAAAGTTAAATCTATTACCGGGTTAATGGTCCTCATTCTGAACTTCACCCATTGGAGATGAAGCAGTGAAAGGTTCTCAGGTTTCCTGGTGGTTGGAAACATGGTTTAAGGCCCTCTAAAGTTTGCTGACTGAGGAATCTGTTGGCTCACATGCGTTCACAAAATGTTAAATGTTGCCCTGACAGTTGTTTGCATTGTTGACACACATTCAAAAAAAACAAAACAAATGGAGGGTCAATCAAGGCCATCCCGAGCCACCGTTAGTTGGACACCTATGGAGTTGACACCACTCGGAGGGTCTTCCATTGAGAACAAGTCTTTGCGATTTAGCTTCGTTGAGGAAAGAAGCCGTCAAAGGCCTTGTCAGCATACAGAAGAACTTGCTTCCTGGGAAGTTGAAACTGTGGTGCCTATGGTTCAGATTGCTCCCCCCGGGTCTACAAGATCCCCATGACCAAAGTTGAGAAGACAATCAGTTCATACATCAAGAGGGGCCTTGGCCTCCAGAGTTGCCTCAGAAACATTGGCTTGTACGGACACCGTGCCCCGGATCTGCCCGTCTCAAAGCTTCGAGGACTTGAAATGCACCAAAGAGAGGCTGAACATGAACCTGAAGGAGGACCAAGAGGACAAGACTCAATCAGCTGATTCCACACTGGCAACAGAGAGGAAATGGATCCCATCTGAGGCCGTACAGCAAGCAAGACCTGCTCTGGAGACATTGAATGCCCGGTGTAGAATAGAGATGTAGAAGAGGTGGATTTGGGACGAGTCGACCAACATGGCAACAAAGCGACATCAATCCAGAGGAGAAAGCTGGTAGTGGCTCAGGTGCAGCAACAAGGAGGCAGAGAGATGGACGGAGTCAGTCTCGCAGTCCAAACAAGGCCAGTGGACTAACTGGGAAGACATTGAACTTAGAAAGCTCAACTGGAAGGATCTCTGGGATGGAAGGAAGCCAAACCAGCTTCATCAACAGAGCCACCTATGATGTTCCTCCCAGACCCACAAACCTAAACCAGTGGTTCGGTGAAGATCCTTCTTGTGTCCAGTGTCAAACCCCTACAACATTGAGGCACATCCTTAGTGGCAAACAAAACAAAAAAAAACAGTTTGTCCCAGGTCCGTCTCCTGGAGACACAAGGTTTTACACCAAATGGGCAGCACCCTCGAAGAAAAAACAACTTCCACAAACCCCCTCCGTCCCCGGTGCCCGGGCACACAAGAACCACACGGTTTGGAAGAGCAGGACAACTCCCAACAAGACCAGCTACAAAGTGGAACCAACCCTCTTGACAGTGCCGGAACTGGAGAACACGAGTTGCTTTAGACCAGAGACTCACCTCTGTGCCTGAGATCATCACAACTCATCTCAGACCAGACCTGGTCTTATGGTCAACCTCCAGAAGTCTGTGTTCACTGTGGAGCTAACTGTACCCTGGGAAGCAGCAGAGCATAAACGACTGAAGCTCTCTGGCATAACAGCAGAGGCCGAACAGCATGGCTGGCGTGCCCAAGAGCTTCCTGTAAAGGATTTGTCACCACGGCCACAACCAAACTTCTTAAGGGAATGGGAGCGAGAGGACGGGTCGACATGCTGTCAAAACACTGTCAGGCGCTGCAGAACGGAGCGGCAACTGGATCAGGACGAAGATAGGACTGCATTGGGCTACAAAGGTCGCCCAATGCAAAGGAGGGCGAATCCAGGACGCCAGATGTCACCGTTGAGCCCTTTGGACGTGTCGTGGGCCTGTACAACCTAGTCCGATAAGCTCAACTAAAAGAAGTTTTTAGAGCTCAAGTGTGATGCATATTTTCATTTCTACTTCTGAATGATTCCATAGATTGTCACCTTAAATGAATATACATGTTTGTTTTGAGTTTCTGCCTCCAAATTGTGTGGAAGGAGGGAGCAAACCCATCGAAGCACCATCACCAGACAATCCCAGGTGTTAACATGATCTGAGACGCCTCCAAAGAGCACACAGGTGATTTGGTTCATGATAACCACAGTTAGACTGAACAAGAAAACATCTTCAGTCCAGACCAACACAATGTTTGAAGACGCTGCTTTATTTTCCTGCTATTCCAAAGAGGATATAAATAAAGTCTGGTCCACTGGCCCCGGCAGGGAAAACCCTCCTTATACAAGTGTGGATGCAGGGTCCCTCGACCCGATCGTGAAAGGGCCTTTTTGTTCACGAGCAAAGTGTGTTCCATTGATTTAAGACGAGCCTGCGGCTGCAGAAGCGGCTGCAAGCTCATCGATGGGATTTTCTTCAATGGAACTTGCAATAAGATTTGCCAAAAGCCATGATGCGTTTTCTCCTGTATCATTATTCCTACATGCTAGAACAGGATCTTTTTTTTTTTCCCCTTGTATGTCCCTCTTTTTCTTGGAAAGCAAAGGATTTGGCATCTTTATTTTGAATTGGAGGGAGAAACAAAAAGGTTTCCGTTCTTGTCAGGAGTTCCCTTCCCATCTGTTGGTCACAGTAATGGAGGTGTCCAGTTTGACCGAAGCTTGTTAACTAGGCATAGGTTCACCTCAGAGATCCAGCTGCTGGAGTCGCCCGGGGATGAAGGGTTTTGGACTCACACAGATATTTAAAACGCCAAACCAGCTGATACTCTTAAACATCTTAGGTTAAATGAACCAAGAAGGTACCTGGTTCACTTCTGACAGGGTTACCTTGTTGTGTTCTGCTCACCCGGGGCACCAAGCAGCTCTAGAATGAGTTCTTAGTAATAACTAGCCATCATTGATGATGGTTAGTTATGAACTAAAGTTCTTGAATATCATGAACTCCATTATGATGAACCTTTTGTTCCGACAACACCAGCAAAGCTTGAAAATAACTAAGTTGAAATTGTCCATTAATAAGAGCACTTAAGGTTAATAAGGTGCAAGTTTGAGCACAACATGCCAGTAAATCCGTTTCAAAATATAATTATTGCAAAAGGGGACTGTAAAAACGGCGGCAGCTTCGAAAACTACCAAAATGGCTGTGGTCCGAAGGCTACGACCGAAGAGACTACGTGATCGTGGCTGTAAGACAGGAATGAACAGGATGCCAGCAGATAAGATCCTGTCTAAAGGTGTGCATGTTAGGAACAGAACGCAGAGAATTAGACGAGCAATAAAGACGCTAAGTTAGCGAGGGAATCCAAGGAGTCGGCAGGAAAACCGTGGTCGTGACAAACATGACAGCGATCAATGACCTCGCATCAGATACGGATGCCGGCCTCTCGCAGAGAGTTGCATCTTTGCTGCGATGAGAAGAGTTGAATCATGAGAGATCAGAGAAATCTAGAAACATGGCGGCCTCCCCGAGAGCTTCGGCTGCAGGTCCAAAGAGGGGTTTGGTCTTTTTCCAGCCAGATAAAGCAGCAGTTACAGCGTCATTTCAGTTAAAAACACGGTTCTATATGGGTTTGACGCGACAGTGGGTACCTCGGTGCAGTTCCACGGGTAGCAGAGCTGGGACGAGCCCCCGCCAGGATGCTTAAGGAGTTTAGATATTTGTAAATTGACCCTTTATTCATCTCTTGTGGGGAAATGTGTTGTCTGCAATGAGCACATGGATGATCCATGAGCGGCAGCGCCAGGGGCTCAGTGGTTTCTGAAAGTCTGCCTGAAGAACACCACCTTCTCCCAGGATCCTGGTAGGTTGTCTCATTTCTTCCAGTCCAAATAAATGCAGTAAGTTAACCGACTGAGTTTTAGAATCAGCGAGCGTCCTGAAGTGGCTCCATCGTCTCCGGCTCGACTCATGACAAGATCGCTTTTTGCGGTTACAGTAAAATCCATGAGTGCGATTGTATCGTACTGACTTTTTATGCATTTAAATGAACAACTTCCCTCACCCGCTATCGTACGGCAGGACTTAATGACCGTCGTGGTTTCCAGCGCTGGCCTGACCCCGAGCAGGTCAAGTGTCCTTGGAAGACGGCTGTACTCACAGCGAGCGGAAGGCTGCGCCGGTCCAGCACACTTCTGGAGGCGCAGGAGTCTCGGAGCTTGAGGAAAGGCAAGATGTAGAATTCCGGACTCAGGAACTTGCAAGGAAAGACTCCGGAACAAAAAGAAGCTAATGGCTCTTACCGCGGAGATGAAGATGTCCTCGGGACCTCCCACGGAGAGCCGTCAGGTCTGGACCGAGGGACTTACAGGCAGCAGATCAACAAGCCGGTGGGGTTTGAAAGCAGGAGGCTCCTCTTAAGGCCGCCTGAGGATCCTGATGATCCTGATGATCCTGATGATCTGCAGGTGTTCCCTGCACCCGGACGGACTCCATTCTGCAGCTCCATCAGGCTCTGAGGTGGAAGGAGCTTCACACAGACACAAAACCCAGATCCAAACTGATGTTTGCATTAAAGTGTACAGAAAACTCTGCCAGGACTCTATTTTCCAATTCCAATTCCATAGATTTGAAAATGTCATGTTTTTATGCTGTTTTGATTTATAATTGCATAAAGATAAAGAACTTTATCACAATATTCTAATTTTCTGAGACAGTCCTGTATTCAGAAACAATAGCAATGACAAGAGTAAAATAAACAAAAACAGGCAGGATGTGTACGTATTGCATGCATGCCTTTATTTTCTTCTAGATTTCATGTATCTTACTGAATTTCAAGAAAATGATGATATTATTTGGGTAAAGTTTTGGGTTTTATCTTGTTTTTTTTTTTTGCACTACAGCAGCTTTGCACTGAAACCCTTCATGCTGCAATCGTCCTTATATATCCAGTCACGTTACTTCCTGCTGACCTTTGCACCAGACTCAACAAAAATAAAGAGAATTGTGCTTCTACTCAAATATCAGTCTGTACCTGCGTGCGATTAAGACTTGAGAAACGTCAACTCCATTCCTCGCCGTGCCCAGTACGTGCGCAGAAATCCACGATGAAGCTGATTTTGACTCATTTCTAAATATTTTTTGGTAAAATTATAAAAAGTCATTTCCAAAGTATGAAAGGCTCCACGTACATTGTTGAATTTTCAGCCGATTTATATCCAATATTAAAGTTTCAACTTATAACTCTTTGCGCTTTGTGACACAAGTCATTCTCTCGCTGATAATTCAGGTGTTTCCCCGCCATCTGCACGCCTGGTTAGCCTTCGCCACCGAGCCTCGGCTGGCCCGGCTTCACACCTCAGAGGAGCCATAATGATTCCCCTGATTCGTTTAACAGGATCCTCAGTCACACCGTCTGATCAACGGAATATGGAGGAGGACTTTTATTTAATGGAGGGCAAAGTGACAAGAGCAGGGGGGAAGCTGATGGGGAGGCTGATGGGGAGGCTGATGGGGAGGCTGATGGGGAGGCTGATGGGGAGGAGGCCGGACTCACCAGGGGCCGCTCTGGACCCAACGTTTAGGACGACCTAGACGGATATTGAGGAGGATTTTTTTTTTCTTTTTTTTGGTTGCTACAGTAGTAGCAACCAACTGTCTAATTTTTGACATTAAAGTCGCATGCTCGTTTAGAAACTACTATAAATTTGCAGGACATAATATACTGCTCAAAAAAATAAAGGGAACACTTGAACAACACAATGTAACTCCAAGTCAATCCCACTTGTGTGAAATCATAGTGTCCACTCAGGAAGCAACACAGATTCATTTGGACTTGTTTTAAGGACATTACATCAAAGTTGGATCAGCCTGGAGTTTGTTTTTACACTTTAATTTGGAGTGTGATTCCTAATCCAGACCTCCATGGGTTGATACAATTGATTTCCATTGATCATTTTGGTGTGATTTTGTTGTCAGCACATTCAACTGTGTAAAGAGCAAAGTATTTCATAAGAATGTTTCATTCATTTAGATCTAGGATGTGTTTTTTAAGTGTCCCCTTTATTTTTTTGAGCAGTGTATATTCATCAAATATTAAATGCTCTTTAAAAAAATCATTTAAAAATCAAATTGAAATAATGTGATTTTATTTATTTTTTATTAATATTTGACATCTGAACCTGGCATTAATTGTTGTTATAAATTATGTTAATCAATGAAAAGACCAGAGTGAAGGTTTTCATTTTGGTGCAAATAACTCAGAGTAAAACCAAGGTTGTGTTTGTTCAAATAACAACGTGGCTTCTCTTCAAATGTAGACGAGATCTTTCCCTATAATATGGGACTTTCTCAGATAATAGGTTTTGATAAAATAAAATAAGATCAACTTTATTGATCCCCATAGGAGACATTCCTTTGTCACAGCAGCGTAACAGTTATAATGCCAAGAAAAGGAAATAAATATGAATATAAATGTAAATATACATAGAAAGACAGGAGACGGCAAGACAAAAAAAAATCCTCAAACAAACAGACAGCAGGTCATTTTTGCTCATATTTGCCTGGAAGGGAATATGAATGATTTTAGCCTCCGATCAGAGCGTTTGCAGGTTCTCTCCGTGTCTGCCGGGTTTCCCGTTCATCGTCATATGCGCAGTCTGGAAACATCTGGAAACATCTGGAAACATGTTTCCCTGGACAATGAAATTCTTCTCTGGCGTCCGAAGTGAAGCCGGAGAGGCGGTAGAAGATGATAGCCGGCCAGAGGGAAATGGTACCAGTGCAAAGAAATGTAGACAGAAGGAACAGGATGTGCAACCTGAAAGAAAGAGTGCAAGTGAAACCTTCACCCTCCACCTTCGGCCCGGAATAGGAAGTACGATTCTGTTTCGGCTCAACAGTTCAATTTGCTCTGTGACCAAGTTTATAAGTGAATTTGCTCGTATATCACATTCAATTTCCCCATTGACATTAACTGAGACGCTATTAAGCCGTTCCAGAACCCTGGTTTTGTAAGAATTTTTAAATGACATACATTTTCTTTATTAATAACAAATGATGTGTGAAAGAATAATAACACAAAATGGAGAGAGAATGTAAAGATATAAAGTGGTTTTATTTAGGGGACTCGCCTTGGTGATCGGACAAAGACGTCGTGGCTTCGGAGAAGAAGTAACATGAGTTACTCGCTACAGGATTCATGCGACCATGTGTTCCTAAATTAAATTTGCATTCTGTGCAAAACTCTATTCTTCTTCTTCTTCTCCTTTGGTCTTTTCCCCTTCAGGGTCTCCACAGTGAATCCACCTTCTCCATCTCACCCTGTTCTTTGGATCCTCCTCTCTCACACCAACTATCTTCATATCCTCTCTCACTACGTCCATCCATCTTCTCTCTGGTCTTCCTCTAGACCTCCAATTCCAGCATCCATCTATCAATATATTCCCTCTCCCTCCTCTGTCCATGACCCAACCATCTGACCTTCTCTCCAAAACATCTAACATGATGGACTCATTCCTGATCCTCTCCATCCTGGTCACTCCCAAAGAGAAGCTCAGCACTTTCATCTCTGCCTCCTGTCTTTTGGTCATTGTAACAGTTTCTAGTCCATCCATCATCGCTGGTCTCACCAGTGTCTCCTCCACCTTTCCTTTCCTTCTGGCTGATGTTCTTCTATCTCTTGGTAGCCCTGACACTTTTCTCCAACCAATCCAACCTGCTTGAACCCGTCTCTTCACCTCTTTTCCACACTCTCCGTTGCTATGGACTGTTGACCCCAAGTACCTGAAATCCTCCAGCTTCTTGATCTCCACTCCCTGTAGCCTCACCGTTCCACCCGAGTTCCTCTCCTTCACACACATATATTCTGTCTTGCTGCGACTAACTTTCATTTCTCTCCTTTCCAGAACATACCTCCACCTCTCTAGATGTTCCTCAACCTGTTCTCTGCTCTCACTACAGATCACAATGTCATCTGCAAACATCATGGTCCATGGAGATTCCTGTCTAACCTCATCTGTCAGCCTGTCCATCACAACTGCGAACAAGAAGGGTCTCAGAGCTGATCCCTGATGGAGTCCCACCTCCACCTTGAACTTCTCTGTTACCCCTACAGCACACCGTACCAGTGTCTCACAGCGAGCATACATGTCCTGCACCAGTCTAACATACTTCTCTGCCACTCCAGACTTCCTCATACAATACCAGAGCTCCTCTCTTGGCACCCTGTCATATGCTTTTTCTAGGTCTACAAAAACACAATGCGCTCCCTCTGACCTTCTCTGTACTTTTCTATTAGCATTCTCAACACAAATACTGCATCTGTAGTACTCTTCCTAGGCATGAAGCCATACTGCTGTTCACAAATGCTGACTTCTGCTCTCCGTCTAGTTTCCACTACTCTTTCTCATCACTTCATTGTATGGCTCATCAACTTAATCCCTCTATAGTTGCCACAATTCTTCACTTCTGAAATTCTTAAAAATGGGTGCCATCACACTTTGTCTCCATTCTTCAGGCATCTTCTCACTCTCTAAGATCCTGTTGAATAATCTAGCCAGAAACTTTCTCCTAGAAACCTCCACACCTCCACAGGTGTATCATCAGGACCTCTCGCTCACAGTATCTCCCCAACAACTTCCCCATCTCTTTATGGACAACGCCCGTGTCAGAAAGCAAAAAAACAACTGAGCAACGGCTTGTAGCTCGGAAAAATAGTAAGTTGATGCATTCACAAGTCAAGGTTCCACTGTGTGGATAAAGAATGAATGAATGAATGAATGAATGAATGAATGAATGAATGAATGAATGAATGAATGAACCTGAAGCTGAACCTGCAGTGATCTGGTCAAAGGACAGATCTTGTGTTCCCTCCCACCCTCTCTCTCTCCTTCTACATTTGAAACTTTAAATCTCATTAAGGAATCAGCATTATCTTATAAACTTATCAAATCCTGGGGGCTTAAAAAGCAGAAAATCTTCTACTTCCCCATTTTTTAATCAACATGTTATGATTATTATTCGGAGTAGCAGAAGTTGTGGAAGCACTAGAGGTCGAGGTTTGACCAACATTTGCTATGAAACTCAAAGCACAATCTCTTCTTTTGCATTTCAAACCACAGACGGAAAGATCAGGTTATAAAACCTCTGTCAAATCAGAGGAAAGAACTGTTGGAAACCCAGGTGAGACACATAAATGTTTGGATTAGATTTTTAACTTGTCTGAGATCTGTCTGAGTCTTAATATCCTCACATCTGTGCTACTCAAGTACGAACCCTTCAGGCTCTGGGTGAACATTTTGTGAAGGAGCATGAGGAAGATCAGATCAGGAGCATTGATCTGGTCCACGTGAGGCCAGAGTAGACCTGCCTCAGGAAGAAGAAGAAGAAGAAGAAGAAGAAGAAGAAGAAGAAGAAGGAGAAGAAGACGACTTGGGAGCAAAACAAAAAAAGGGTTAGATAAGAGCAGAAAAATCAAACTCATGGGAGTGAAGGCAAAAACTGAGAAAAGAAAACAACTTTCACAATTGTGAACACAAAAAAAGTCAAGATGTTTTTGCTTTTTAGACAGAAGTTGAGAATATAATACCAATAATAATCCTCATAACCACCATAATAACTCAAAACAAGTAGAACGGGGACCATCCTTTTCCATATGTTGGGCAAAATAATGTGTTTACAACCTTCCGATGCCGTAAACGCAGACATCGGCCAGAATGATTATAAAAGATAATTGTTACAGTTGAAAAGTGTCTTGTGTTGGAAGCTCTCACCTCCTGGTTTTGGATGAAAACATTAAGTTTATGAAATATGCAGCAAATCATTGGGTGTGAACTGCATTAGGAGATCCACTTCAACAAATAGAATATCATGAAAAAGTCCAATACTTTTGTCACCGATTTCAGGAAGTGAACCTTTACATCTAATAGATTTATTGCACAAAGACTGAAATATTTCAATTATCTCTTGAAATGTTGGTAATTGTGGTTTACAGATAATGAAAACCAAAATTCAGTCTTTCAGAAATCAGAATATATAAAGGATCATTCCAGAAGTATCAGGCTTCTGAAGGTAAGTTGACTTCTACTCACTCGACACGCGGTTGGACCTGCTTTAGCATGAATGACTTCATCAATGTGGTAATCAATGCTACCGGCCTGCAATTGGCCCATTGAAGGCCCCGGCTGCTTTGACGGTGACCTTCAGGTCATCTTCATCTTGATAATGAAACCCCTGGTTTCTCTGAGGGCTTCAGGTCTGGACCGCAGAGTAACACCGCGGTCTTTCAACCAGCTTCTGGTACCTTTGGCGCTGAAAAAGAACGCCGGCACCTCCATAAAGATGGGGGTGACAGACTCTCGGGGCGAAGACGGGACAAAACCAAAGACGGATCCTCCGGAGAGCCGGCGTTAAATAAGATTACGACGGTCCGGAGACGATGTTTGCCGTCACGGCTAAACTGTAATAATCTACCTGGAGAGGAAACCACTACATCCATTTTCAGAAAGTGATTACGTTGAATCCACGGCCTGGTATCTTTCCACCCTCCCACACACACAACCCTGTCATAATCGTATCGTTTTAGCACGGCCTGTTTTTTTTTTTTCTTCGGGAAAACGATGATTATGAGGAGGGATTAAGATGTTCTACATCCGCTACTGTCTTTATGACTCACACGGTTACGTTGGTAGGTTCGCCATCGGTTCGCGTCACCCCGCCGGGCGTCGACACGTGCAGAGCAGCTCATCACGTGGTTTCCCCACATTACTTTTTAAAAGGTGGCTTCACATACCAATACGTGTGCCTGAACTCCTGGATTGGAATGTGAGAAAGTATCCGGTATCTACTTTTCGACTCAGACCGTCCCTTGAGCGCAAACCGGGGGGATCAGAACTCCTCAGCTCCGGGCCAAGAACATCCCATCGACCGCCGAAGGGAGCGAGACGAGCCCTGAGATCCTGATTTGCACGGACGGACCGGAACCTTCTGCATCCTCCAAACAACCGGGAGACGTCCGACGTCCACATGAGCCTCCGTCCACGAGACCCAACGGGTTTCATACCCTAGTTTAGCTTTAGCTTTTCACAAGCCGGTCCAGGTTCTCCCACTAAGTTGCTTGTTTGTCCCAAGAATGACAACCGTTAGCATAGCGACCTCCTGACACCTAGCTTCTACATATCAACTCTTCCACTTCCACAACAAGCCACCATCATCTGGACCCGCCCAAACACCCGGCAGTTCTATTCAGAAACTCCCCGCAGGTCAGTAGAAGCCAAGAATCCTCTGGGATGAGGAGCTGAAACATCTTCAAGTGAAGAAATTCAAGTCCGGTTGCCGAGACAAGAAGATTTCGACAACGTCTATAATGTGACACCGGTCGTGGAAGGAAAACGTTGGTTCAAAAAACAGGTTTTCACATCATTGTCCAATGTCGTCATAGCAACGGGACTTGAAGACGTTTCATCCCTCATCCGAGGAGCTTCTTCTGTGAATCTGTGAACCTGCTGGGGTTGGACACTGGATAAAGCTGGGAGGGTTTTTATGTGGAAAAGTCAGTTGCTTTCGCAGCACCCAGGTTGAACGGTGTCACCTGGGTCTCATCCATGGGCTGCAAGACTGAGATTACATTACATTACATTACATTACATTACATTACATTACATTACATTTGGCAGACGCTTTTAACCAAAGCGACTTACAATAGAGGACATAAGGACTGCAAATAACACTTGCAAATACAAGATGCACAGGAAATATACAGAACAGTAAGCTGGGGTTAGTGAGGTTTTTTTTTTTTTTTTTTTGGACAGAGACACACAAACGTGCACACACACACACACACACACACACTGCATAGCCTAACTTGCTGCCTAACCTGATCTGGGGCATCAGTGCAGTAAAAAGTCCTGAAAGAGAAAAGTTTTTACCTGTTTCTTGAAGGTTGAGAGAGATGATGCTCGTCTTGTTGCTTCCGGAAGTTTGTTCCACCACTGAGGTGGTAGAACTGAGATGCAGTGTAAGTTGTGAAGCACATCAAGGCTTGTGATGACTTCTATCTATTGGAAAGACAGCAGAACCTCTGCACGACAGGAGCGCTGTGGGGAAAAGACTCCGCGATCCAGTGACTCCTGAAGGACAAGGGACGCTGCTTTGAATACAGAGATGTTCCTGTTCCAGGTCCAGAAGTCTGATGGTTTGAGAGAGGAGTCAAAGAAAGTGCCTTTGTCGAAACTGGAGACGGTCACAAACCAGCGGTGGGTTTCTTTGACATCATCTTTCACCTGCATGCACAGAAGCGTCGAGACAATATCCAAGATAAGAATGAACCAGTACAAATATATTGTAGAGCAGGTCCGTCCGACTGCACACGCCTTACACTCACTGATTCAAATCCTGACTCAAGTAAGTCCCTGGAATTTGTACCTTTGTTTCCCAGACAACACAGAGGGAATGACGTGATCCTGAACGTAACAACCTCAGTAGGTCTATGAGAGCTGGAGGAGCCTCTGGACGTCACACCTTGGGGTCCAATGGTTTCAGAAAATAAAAGAAAAACTAGGTTCGGTCGTCAAAACAAGATTCAATGAGGATTCTGTGACCCGGACGAGTGCACGTGTCATCCTGTCACCCGGTCATTAAAACGGTCATTATTCTTTGCTCGACGCCCGACAAAGACGAACTCTATCATCCTCAGGGTCTCGGGTGAAAATGCTCCCGATCCAAAATATTTTATTTCAAAGGTCTTTTCAAAGTAAAAACATGAAAGTACCGACGTCGAATGTTGATATGAGAGAATTCTTGTAAGTCGAGTCCCTGCTGAATGGCTTCGATTCAAGGTTAAATCACGACCGTGTTCCTCCGATGGTTCATCCCATTCTGAATATCTCCTCCAGCAGAGAACACACTCTCACTGCACGCTCCATCAGTTCACCAGCCACCGTTTCACAAGGATCTTTCCAAAGACGCTGCAGACATTCGGTTGAGGAATTAAAGTAAATGTGAGTGTGAGCCTGAAGCGGGAATTTGGAAATCAGACTTGTGGATGAAAGTGTGTTGGAATCAAAAGCGCACGATGGACATTAAGCACCGAGGAAAGTTCCTCTGGTCACTGTTTTGAACGTGTTTGCCGACAATATTAACCTCCTTACAGCGACTGAGCTGAGAGTTTATAGGATTTACATTGAATGTGATTAACACACAGAACACGTTGACACACTCGGAAACATAGCGACTGATCCTCTGATGTTGATTCCTACTCATTTCTGAATGTCATCTAGACACACACACACACACACACACACACACACACACACACACACTTACACATTGTGAATCACAGGCAGCAGAAAGGTTACATTGATCTTAGTCATGGGTGAGATTGCAAAAGCCTCGATCCTTCATCTCTATCTCACTGACTCTCATGCCCTTCCTCCTCTATGTGTTTACATCCCACACACACACACACACACACACACACACACACACACACACACACTGCCTTCACTGCACCCCAACCCGATCCTATTTCCACATTTATCACTTGCCTCTTCTGTTACTCTATCTTTCCTCGGTTTCCTTTGTTCATTTGGAATTCTGTGTCTTTTTCCCTCTGAATGCTACGAATATTCCCTATAAATCACAGTCATAGACACACGCATACTCACACGCATACTCACATGCATACACACATGCATACACACATGCATACACACATGCATACACACATGCATACACACCCATATGAGCACCCAAAAACTCACACATGCAGTTTATAGATGAGCTTTTGGACCCCCTGCCCCCCCCCACAGTCTACTGTGTGATCGGAAGGAGGTTGCAAATCAGCACTCAAACAAATAATAAACACACACACACACACACACACACACACACACACACACTCACATACACACACACACGAATGCAATGCATGACAGCCTGACGTTATGGCACCTCAACTGCTCATTACTGTTTATGCAGCTGCATGTTCCCTCGCATGTGTGTGTGTGTGTGTGTGTGTGTGTGTGTGCACATGCACACACACACACTGAGATAAGCATGGCTTGGAGTGAGAAACACTAACATTTCTTTTATAAGAACTTTGAGTGGAAGCACTGCGTGGACATGATGAAATTCTGTGCAGCGACATGAAGAGTGGGTTTTATTCTTGCTCTGCTTTGAAAAGAATATTGTTTTTTTTTTTATTGTTTGTTCTTTGCCATTTTTTTTTCATTGTTAAATTTGACATGTAATCTGAGGCTGCAGCTGCACCAAACAGTCTGTTTTCCTTCGTATAAAAGAGAAAGTGTAATACCAGCCTTCAGATCACAAACATAACAATTCACATAATGCGCAACTTGTATCCCGACAACCGATTCTTCATTTTTTACTTTTTTTTTCTCACATTTCATATATCAATAATCTAAATAACTCTGTTGACTTCATGTAACCACCAACATCCTGGTTGCGTTTCGCTTACCGTGTTTTTCGGACTATCAGTCGCACTTCTTTTCACGGTTTGTCCGGTTTTGCGACTTAAACTCAGGTGCGACTTATATATTAAAATGCAGTAACGTCCACATAGACGTGCTCATCGATGGAAATTTGGCGTTAAACAAAGCTTATCTTTATTAGCACAATTATCTTCTGTCCTCGCTCCGTCAGCGCCAGCAGGAAAACACAGAAGTCAGAACGTCCTCAAACATTATTTTAAAGTCGCTACAATATTTAATTTCATATGTTTGTTATTTTCACGCTGACAGCAGCCAAAGTGCTCTCTGGACCGGAGTTCCAGTATTTGCTACTCCTGTTACTCCACTCGCGCTGAAAATATCAAAAGACCGAACAGAAATCCCCCAAAAGGAAAATCATATTCTGCAGATTACAAGTAGAGGAACAGATAAGCTAGCGAGGGACTGGCCAGAAGCGGTGGCTGCTCTAAAAGCTAATGGCGAGCTAAAAGCTAGATGAGGAACCAGCTCACAAATGGCTGCTTGAACAACGACCGCCGGCAGAGGCTGGTCGACGCCGCAGTTACGTCTCCACGCCCAGGTCGTTGCCAAGGCGATGGATAGAGAAGATCTGACGGGAGGACCTTCTCGGTGTTAGGGCTTCATGAAACGCAACCGCCTCGCTATCAGAGCGCGGACGGCCGCGGCCCAGAAGCTGAGGAGGAAGCGGCGTCCGCCTCCGAAAAAGCAACGCCGAAAAATGAAAAATCCATGGATTTAATGATTTGGAGTGACGTGGAGTTTGGTAAACTTGTTATGCTGTGTTGTTTTTAGTGGTCTGAATATCTGTTGATATGTTGCGTTAACATGCCGGACACGTATGTTGTTCTCCGTTGCTGTCTCTTTATCCGCTGTCTATTTATCAGTGGATGTCTTTCTATCTTCTGTCTTTCAATTTATATTGATCTTCTTCTTCTTCTTCTTCTTCTTCTTTTCCCTTCAGGTGTCGCCACAGCGAGTCAACCCTCTCCATCTAAGCCTATTCTCTGGATCCTCCTCTCTCACACCAACTACCTTCATATCTTCTCTCACTACGTCCATAAATCTTCTCTCTGGTCTTCCTCCAGACCTCTTGCCTGGCAGCTCCAATTCCAGCATCCGTCTACCAATATATTCTCTATCCCTCCTCTGTCCATGACCCAACCATCTCAGTCTGGCTTCTCTGACCTTCTCTCCAAAACATCTAACATGTGCTGTTCCTCTGATAGACTCGTTCCTGATCCTCTCCATCCTGGTCACTCCCAGAGAGAACCTCAACATCTTCATCTCTGCAACCTCTAGTTCTGCCTGCTGTCTTTTGGTCATTGGAACAGTTTCTAGTCCAAACATCATCTCTGGTCTCACCAGTGTCTCCTCCACCTTACCTTTCATAGCTGATGTTCTTCTATCTCTTGGTGCCCCTGACACTTTTCTCCACATTTCCTCCACTTTTCTCTTCTATTTATATTGATATTCATATTTATTTTCCTTTTTTTTGACATTATAACTGTTTCACTGCAGTGACAAAGGAATTCCCCCTTTGGGGATCAATAAGTTTATCTTTATCTTTATGCTATTATTCTGACTGTTGTAGCTATCCTGTGGTGCTGTAGTTGAATATTCAGAGTTGTGTGATTTCCCTCTGGCTGTGAATGTGTTTTGGAGGCGACGGAGCTCTGACGCCGAGAAGATTAAGTGGAGCCGCTGCTGCTTAATTGTTATAATTGTTCGAAGACAGATAAGGTTTAACCATCTTTGGGCACGTCCGCTCAGACGTTTAAATTTCACCCTTCAAGGTGAAATGACTGTTCTCGTTCTCCGGTTTTATCAAATAAATTTCCCCCAAAATTCAACTTCTAGTCCAATGTCACTTACCTGTATTCATGTGTTTTTCTGCTTCATCATACATCTGTTGGCTGGTGCGACATAAACTCTAAAATAACATGTTATTCACATACGTTTTGAAAAAAAAAATCTGGGAAAATGTTCTGTTATACGCAAAAACATTTTCACCCATTTTTTATTCTTTCTCAATCTAATTGAAAGATTCAAACCTGTAGTATAGCATAGCTTTATAGCATAGCTTTATAGCATAGCTTCATAGCATGGCTTCATAGCATAGCTTCATAGCATAGCTTCATAGCATAGCTTCATAGCATAGCTTCATAGCATAGCCTGCAAAACATTAACGGTGTAAAATATGGCAGACACACACCATCATCGCTCAGTGTGACTGTCCTTCTTGGTCCTTGTGGGTCTTCAGGTCCCATCCTGGACCAGAGTATTCTTGTGAAGTGTGGGCAAGGGGAAACACACACACACACACGGAAATATTTGTACATTTGATTACTATCACATGAATATAATTATCACAAATCTCCTTTTTTTTTCCTTTGAGAATAAATATAGAATTCCTTTTTTCCGTGCTTCCTGTGGTAGCTTGTGGCTACAAACCTGCCCCAGACGTGAGCGTCCTGCAGGAATCTTTCCACTGTTATCGATTCGCCGCTGACGGACGTTGGCGTGTCCACCTCTTATGTAACCACATTTAATGACCTCGCTCTCAAACAGGACTCATTTTTCTGAATCATTGCGGCGGCCGGTGCCGGAGCGGCGCTGAAGCACGGGACATTGAACAGGCAGAGCGAGAGGCTGCCGCCGGCGTCGTCCATCAACGGGAAACACAGACCCGCGGCAGCCAATCACGAGCCACCCACGGTTATTGCCCCAGAAATGACCTCCTGTGCCGTACGGAGGATCTCATGCAAACCCTCTCCTTTGTCTCATTGAACGGCGTCACGGCTTCGGTTCTCCTGCTCGTTGGATTCCGGATGCCGATGTCCTCCTCTGGACGGCCTTCCTTTCTTCCGTCAAGCCTTGAAGCGTTTCATTCACAGTAAAGAGTCACAGTTAGAGGTTTGCTGCTCTTTGGCGTTTACTATTGGGACATTTCACCAAGAACCTGAAACTTCTTCTCAGGTCAGATACAGATTTCAAAGAGTGGAAATCATGAGAGGATTCAACAGAAATGATGAGAAGATCTGGACCAAAAAATAGGGAGTTTGAAAACGGTGTGGTTGAATTTGCCGGTCGGTGAAGGGCGGATCAGGCCGAGGACCCTGAGGAGCGGGAGCTCCGGTGGCAGGAGAGGATCTCACGAGGAGCCGTGAAGCTGGAGAGCAGGTCTGCCTCTGAACGCCGATGATCTGGCGGCGAGCGGCCGATCTCGTCCACCTCGATGCTCCTCAGATCAGGGATAGGAACCTCAGCTCCTCAGCCACGCCCTGCACCTGTGAAAGAAAGCCTCGCACAAAACTGTCTCCAATCACCACATCAGGCGGGGTTTTTAATGCTTGGCAATCTAAAGCATAAAAATGACTGACTTTACCATCAGATACATTTTATCTTCGGTATCGAACGTCCACACCTTGACTGCTGAAAAGTTAGAAGGACAAATTCTGGAGTGAGTTGAGGTGTCGAGGAAGTGTTTTGCAGGTTTGGCATCCAGGTTGATGGCTGGCAGAGAGGCTGATGGTGGTCGACTTTACAATGAAGATCTATGGAAATGGCTGAGATGAATACTTTCTTACATACAAGAGGAATATAAAAAAAGTACTTTCCAAATATGATGAATAGGGAAAATAAAATGATGAGCAGATGAGTTGGATTAGAAAAGGTGAAATAAGGAGGGAATTGGAGAGTATGATGATTGGAAAGACTGTTGCTCCTGACAACTTGGGAAAGAGCAGTGGAGGCCAGAGTCGAGGTTTCATGCCTAAAAGAGTACAGGGGAGGGTCAGAGGCAGCTCCGTTGTACCTTCGTACACCTAGAGAAAGCATACTTCAGGGTCCCGAGGAAGCCTGGAGTGATAGAGGTGGACATTAGACTGGTGCAGGACATGCATGTGAGCTGTGACGCAGACGCTCAAGATGGAGGTGGGCCTACATCAGGGGATCTTCAAGGTCAGGCTGACAGATGAGCTCAGGCAGGAATCTCTGCAGGCCATGATGTTTGCAGATGACATTGTGATCTGTAGTGAGAGCAGGGAACTGGTGACGGGATGCCTTTGAAAGGAGAGGAATGAAGGTTAGCCAGAGCAAGACAGGATGTGTGGAAAAGTTAGGCTACAGTGTGTGGATATAAAGAAGGGGGAGGATTTAGGGTCGACAGTCCAGAGCATCGATAGTGTGGAAAATAGTTGCAATGCGTTCAAGCCCGTTGGAATGGGCCGGTAGCAAAAAGTGCGTTGGAAAACCAATGACACGACCGTAAAGTCAATCATCGAACCAAAGGTGTGTCGGTGCTGTTTGCACATGTGCACACCTTTATGTCTGAACATGGTGGTGGTTTGGACAGTCCATGAAAGCACAGAGTCCAGGAGCAAAACACTGCTTGAGCTCAGATTGGGGAGACAGCTCTTAACAAACACTATTTTCCAGTTTTCACCGTCTCTGCCCACGTGAGCATTGAAGTCCCTCCGTAAAACAAATAAGCCCCCAACCAGAGTGCTCTCTTGCAGCCCCTCGAGAGGACCACCACAAAAAGGGTGGGTATTCTGAACAGCTGAACAGTCAGAACCCATCCTCCAACCCAAAGGCAAGGGGAGGCTGCCCTTTAATCCATCGGGTTGAACCCAAGCATACAGGTGCCACAGAGGGCCGTCGGTATGCCCGAACCTACCCAGAGCCTCTCACTGGGGGAAACTCCAGAGCAGAAAGAGTCCAACCTCTCCCAAAAAGCCTGGTTTCAGAGCCCAAGCCTCGTGTCCAGGTGAGTCCGTCCACTAGTAGAGGCTCCTTCCCCACTACAGAGGTAACATCCCATGCCCCTTGAGCCAGCTTCTGCTGCTGCAGATTGGACCCCCAAGGGCCACCGCCCAGCTTACATTGCACACGACCCCCTTAGCCCCCGCTCTGGAAGGTGAGCCCAAGGGAGGGAGGACCTGAGCCCGACCGAACCCCATGAGTGCAGGCCCGGCCAACAGGCCCTGTCCCAGGACCCGGTTCCAAGGAGGCCCCCTGTTGGTCAAAGCAAGGGAAAAGCAGATCCATTTGGTCTACCAGGACCTACCTGGGCCATAAAGCCCCCAGCAAGCTCCTCGGATCACTGGGACGCACAAACCCTCCACCACGATAAGATGGCTGTGGCTCAAGGAGAGGCATCAGTGTATATCTATGTATATATATATATATATATATATATTCAACTATAATTGATTCATTTCTGCACCATATATCATCACATCTTACTTGGGAGTCATGCTGATAAACCACATTGTTTCAGCATTGGGTAATTAAAGCATCTAGGAAATGGAAAATGAGAGGGAACAAAGAGAAAACACTCCTCAACAAGTGGTTTTAGAGTGTGTTTTTAAGACTTTAGAGCTCTTCAGGTTCTTTAGAGTACTTCATAATCTTCTCCAGCAATGTTAGTGACCTTCTAGTGTGCTCTATGCTGCGTTTCATAATTGAGTTACACTGTCTTTTCCAGGGTCCTGGCTAAAATCAAGGACGGGTCATTTCAGGTGGACCTCAATGTAAAACATTTATCTCGATTGCATTTTTTTTTTCTTCTGAATACGTTTTGTCTGTTCTCTGTTTCTCATTAATGAATTGGTTTTGCTTATCCAGTCGTTTGTCTCTGTTTTGATTTTGTGATTACATTTTGAGCCTTGTGAAGCATTTTGTAAATTGGATTTTGAAAAAACACTGTGCAAATTAGTTTGATTGTAGCTGTCATAGTTTGGCCATGGGTTGGCCGTGTCGCTCGGTGGAGAGTCATTCGGCTGGTGTTTGTTGACGGCGATCATGGAGAGACTGAAAGCTGGAGCTCTGGTCTTCTCGGTCTCGTGGACATTTATGTTTGTGTCGGGGTTAAAGCGACCCGTTGTACTCGCTCCCTTTTCTGTACATTTGCACTCGCTGTTGTTCGGTCCTCCCGGATTTTGGCGTGGGGTTCCCGTCGCTCCCTCTCGGCGGTGCATGCCAGCGATTTCATTCGGCCAGCCGGATGAGTTTGAATGCCAGGAACTTCCTGGGCCTCTTTAACTGTTTTCCCCCTGCTCCCTCTTTCCGGGTAAAACTGGTTGTTAACCCATATCTGTTTTGGTTCGGAGTCTTGTGTCGGCATGTGGGTCCATCAACGAGCCGGTACTGGTTTGCAGGGAAGATAAAATCATGGTGCCAAGTAAGTCCAGGATGTCTGTCCACTGATCTGCTGGGCCTTCATGTCCTTGGACTGACCTCTTTGGTGCACAGACCTTCCCTGAAGTGTAAACCTGCAGAAGGCTCAGGTTGCCTTTTTCTGGCTCTTTCTTGCATCCCTTTGACTCTAGACACCACCAAACAAAATGTGTTTGTGGTATTTATTGCAAAAAGCTGCTGTTTCAATTAACTCAAATCTTTAAGTGTGATCTGGGATACTTGGTGATATTTTTTTAAAATCGCACCACACTTCTTCTGACAGTTGTAAAGATAGAAACACTGAATGGGCGAGGAAAAACCGGTAGGCCAGCGGGTGCACGGGAACATGTAGGTAGGCGTCTGCCGGAGTGGAGAACCAACACGATACATCCGGAATATGAGAATTTTTAGATACATGTCTGACCCTCTGAGGTCTGGTCCAGGCCTGAGGGAACGGTCTTCTTTGAAATTAAAAGCATGGGAAGCCAAGCATAGCGCGGCACTACGTGGGTGTCCAGGACTATGGCTCACTTTACCTCATGGATAGAATACACAACATCTAATATAACCGTGTTCAATAAAATTGAATATTTTACACAGATTTTTTGAGGGAATCTAATTTGTCTGGTCTGCCTTCAAAGCAAGCATTGTTTTGTGGCTGTGACTGAAGAGAAGTTGGACTCTTGACCCGACAAAATGTAAGAAAAATATATTTTTGTGTATTTTCTGATACTATGTATTTATCTGTTTTTGACGTTGTGAACTTCAAATGAGGTATGAGGACATTTCAAAAGCTTTGACATAAGTTGTGGTCTCATTTGAATAAATGAATGAGCGACACCCAATGATCAAGCAAATAATCCCTCAAACTCATTTTCAAATGGGATCCTTCTGAACAACAACAAAAAGTGATGTGTTCTTTTACTGACCAGCTAAACAAGACCCAGATGACTGCTCAGTGGTGACACGTCAAATGTAGATAACATTTCTGGTGAATACAACAGGTGTCTTTAACAAACTGAAAATCAGCTGTATAGTTTTCGGCACACCATGCTGTCACCTGTGTTCATTCCAGTGTAATTTAATTTTGTATATTTGTAATTATTCATTGATGTATTTATTTAGTTCATATGAGAGCAAATTACCCTATAATTTGGTTTTTGAATGCAAGCTTATCATCTGGCTAATGACCCACATCCAGGTCTGGTTAGACCCGGATCATAAAAAGTCACAACAACCTCAGACGTGTCCTTCAAACCTGCAATGATCACATTGCAGACCAGGACACAGATCATGCTCTTGTATTCTGGAGATTCTCAGTGTTCTATAAGAACACCCACAAAGGCAAGCCCCAAAGGGAGGCCCCTTACTGATAACAGCAAATCAGCAGATGCAGCTGAAGCTCTGGTATTCCTTTGTGCGCTGTAGGACACTTTCTACAATAGAGCCTCAAAAGCCAAAAAATAACTGGTTCGAAGCCAATTCATTGGGGCTCCAATCTAAGAAAGAAATCAGACAGTCTTCATCAGTTACGAGTGTACCCCTAAGCCAGAGAATTGTCATCCCTTCAGGAGATCAAGACTAAAAGTCTTGCAAGACTCTCACGATGTCATGTCAACCAGTTTTGGCGGCCGCTGTGCAGTGACATCCAAGCATCTGGCAACTGAGACCATATCAGCGGCATCTACGATGGGAACAAAAAGGCACTCTGACCATTTCCTCAAGGCTGTGCGAAGGAGTGGCCTCTTCGATAGGATGGGTGTGATGGGTCGCCCCCCATCCCTCCTATGCATTCTCCAATCCTTCCAGACTGACTTGCGAGGCACCACCTCAGTCCCGTTCAAAGTCTGCTGAGGTGTCAAGCAGAATGTGGGTTTACCCCCTCGACATTTGAGATATTCCTTCCCTCCTTTGCATTATGCTTTCGGCACATTGACCGAGGGCGTCCGCCTACAAACAGGAAACTATTTTACCTCGCTTGACCGAAAGTTTAAATAAAGGTCGGATCAGACATAATCTGGTCCTTGTTGTTTGCCGATGATGCGGCGATGGCGGCATAGTCAGACAGCATTGCCAGGATTTCCAGACTGACCGTCAGCCTAAGCAAAGCCAAGGAAAGGAGACGGCGTAGGGACTCCCATCCACCTCCAACAGCTTCATACCAGAGGCTGTGAGTGGTTCCACCCTGTATCACCTGACACCAAACTCAACCACCGCATAGGAAAGAAAGACTCCACCTTTGGGAAGCTTTCAACCAGAGTATGGACTACAGTAACTCTCAGTCCATAAGAAGATACAACTGTACGGAGCGTCATCAGCTCACACCTGCATGGAGGTGAAGCCTGGAAGCCAAGTGTGGGCTGGACAGCCGCCCTCTGTGCTGCCCATAATGGACACCATGTTCAAGGACCGAATGTCACAGGCAGCAAGTTTTCAAGCGTGTCCTTTCTCCTGAGGCAGTACTTTCTGCGATGCCTCGGACATGTCCGGAAGATAGATTACCAAAGAATTCTAAAGACGTCCTTTATTCAGAACCGGCATCTGGCTAAATACCTACTGGCTGACCTTGGCCTGGTTATCAGGACATCTGTAAACAAAATGAAGTCGGTCGACATCAACCCTGCCACCTGGGAAGATGCTGAGCAGCACCAAACCCACTGACAGCACTCACATGAAGATTTCCTTGGCAAACACTACAAAACCAAGAGAGCACTGAGAAAGCAACAATATCAGAACGCAACTCTTCCCCTTCAGTCAAAGCTACAAAAAACCATAGTGGCAAACACAGTTTTCTCTCCTCATTACACAATATTTAATGTATTGTAGGAGGAAAAGCGGAGTCATATTTGGACATCAAGTGGCACAAAACAGTACAAGGTCACATCTCCCTTCGTATTCCTCTGAATGGAATATGTGGAGAAACACTGTTGGCACTTGAGCCCACAAAATTGGGACTTGCGTGTTTTAAAGACCAGGGCAGGAAAAAAAACACCGACACACACCATAGTAACCCTCGCTTAGAACACCCCCTTTTTACAAATTCCATCTGTGGTTGCAAGGGATTGTCTCATTGTCATGAGATATTGTCTCGGGTCGGCCTTGCAAAAACTACTCCTCCTTCTCCCACCCTACCTTTGCAAGCAGATCTCCAAACTTTTCCACAAACAAGTGGTTGCTATTAAAGAGATGGAGAAGATGAAGTGAAGGTTCACGGATACACCTGAACTCCAGATGTGCACAATCAGGATCTGCTCGGAAGGACTTGTGAGGCCACAGGATGGAGTGGAAGCAGGAAGACGAGCTCAGCGGGCAGAAGCACAAGTGGTGATTTGGTGAGCGAAGTCGGGGCTGCAATTTAACAGTGGGAATTGTTTAATGGAGGAATGAAACGCTTGTTAATTCCTGGAGTTGTGTCGCAAAATAAAGCGACGGAGGAATCCGTTCTTGGCGATTAATAGGCAGGGCGGCCGGTGCTTTCCAATTAGAGATTTTCAGTTTGTTGCTCCTGTAAATTCTTACATGCCGCTGTTATTTCTGTGCTGGGAATTCAAACCGATCTCTGCAGGTGGGTCTGATAAACGTTGGCGGTGGAGAGTTTGAGAGTCTGCTTGCTTCATTTTGACAGAAGAGTCAGACAAAGGCTGCAAGGAAATGACGACTAGAACTCACATCCCTTTTCTCTTATTGAAACACCTTTGACTTCAGGATGCAGTTTGAGGTCTGATGCTGAAATAAAGAGCACATTTGAGGGAACATGATTAAGTGTTTCAAGTTTAGACATTTGCCTGAGGTCAGCTGGACCTGTATTTATCCACTTGTTTACCACAAACATTCACGATGACTTATTTTTTTCAGACTACGTACGGTAAGACTTGTTTTGTTGGTATGTGTTTCAAACCAAATACTGGTAAAGAACAGAAAATAGCAACTCAGCTTTGTCAATTTATTCATATTTGTATAAGTGCTGCTTGTTTTCAAATGAGCTGTAAAATTGTATTTGTCGGCGTCTCTTTTTCCTTCCTTTATCTGATTCTCCATGACTGCCTTTGTTTCCCCTTCATTCTTTACTTTTCATCTAAAAGTCATGAATACTTTAGACGGCAGGGTTCAGAGAATTATCATCATGCTAAAGCTTCAGGATGTTTGTCCTGTATCAAAAGCAGTGCTTCACTTCCATCGCTCTCTATTAACGCTTCTTTTCTTCTAGTCGTCCGTTTTCTTTCTCCTTCTCTGTTATTTTTAGCAGCTTCGTTAACTTTCATGCCTTAGTGTTTCATCTGATTACTTTTCATTTGTAAAAAAATCATGTGGTTATAATGTGATTTTTAGCAGCAGCAGTTTTCCTTATCACATTTTTTAATAATAAGCATTGTGTCTTGGCAAAGAATAGATATGAGGATTTGAACCCCAGCTTGTTTTTACCCACGTTTCTTCTCAAGACTTCATTCTCTGTGGCTCTTATCCCTCACAAGCGGACGCCAACATCAACCGGCCAACAATGTTTCTGGCCTTCAGAAGGAAAACACCAAAAGTTTGGAGGTCAGACTGCTGCTCTGGGGTTCCCCTGTGAGCCCTGGACCTTCAGTTCCTGCCCCCCAAGTCCCAGCTTGGTCCCTCGCCTACCTTCGGCAATAAACCGACTCCCTGTTTTTGCCTGTCTGCTTTTAGGTCCAGGTGTACTCGGTCCTGACACCGAACCCCGGAGCTTTGCATGTTCGCCGACATAAAGTACATCTTCTCTGTTAATGGACGTTGCGGAAGGGGAAGAGATATTTGTCCAGAAAGTTCATTCTCCATGGAGTCGAACCATTTACCCCTCCACCCTATTGCAGATGAAGCAGAGATTATGTCCAGGCACACTGGATAAACAGTGAATGGTGTTCTGTCAGGGATACCAAGAGATAGAAGAACATCAGCCAGAAGGAAAGGAAAGGAAAGGTGGAGGAGACACTGGTGAGACCAGAGATGCTGGATAGACTAGAAACTATTACAACGACCAAAAGACAGCAGGCAGAACTAGAGGTTGCAGAGATGAAGATGTTGAGGTTCTCTTTGGGAGTGACCAGGATGGAGAGGATCAGGAAGGAGTCCATCAGAGGAACAGCACATGTGAGATGTTTTGGAGAGAAGGTCAGAGAAGCCAGACTGAGATGGTTGGGTCATGGACAGAGGAGGGATAGAGAATATGTTGGTAGACGGATGCTGGAATTGGAGCTGCCAGGCAAGAGGTCTGGAGGAAGACCAAAGAGAAGATTTATGGACGTAGTGAGAGAAGATATGAAGGTAGTTGGTGTGAGAGAGGAGGATCCAGAGAATAGGGTTAGATGGAGAAAGTGGATTCACTGTGGCGACACCTGAAGTGAAAAGCCGAAAGAAGAAGAAGAAGAAGAAGAAGAAGAAGAAGAAGAAGAAGAAGAAGAAGAAGAAGAAGAAGAAGAAGAAGAAGAAGAAGGAGATATACATGTATGTCTTCATATTGCCGAACAGCAAATCACACATGCAAACACAAACACACAAACTGAAATACTGGAGACCAACATGGTGTATTTTAAAGAAGTGAACATTTAAAAAGCGCCATAGAGCTCCTGAATGCCCAGAGACTGACGGAGGAAGTGGAATCAGACAAAGTTTTGATCCGCATCGATTTTGGCCTCATTTACAGTGAATGAGCTCCATTAAAGGAAATGAAGAGTAAATGAGTGAAGAGGCCCGAGGCTTCTTTTCTTTCCCACTGTCTCCCCATCCCTCCTCCTCCACCATCTATCTCCCTCTTGCACCCACCATGTTAATTTGTCTCTTTTTTTACCCACTGGCTACCCACGATTTCCATGCCTTCATTTTATCTTCACCATAGAATTGGGAAAAAAATTGTCACCCTCTTTGACCAGCACATCTGCTCACAGAATGTTTCCAGACTCCTGGACAAGATGCTTCATCCAGCAGAAAAAAAATCTCTCACAGGAGATGAAGGGACAGAGTCCAAACTTGGTCTTCTTCTTCCTCTTCTTTGGTCTTTCCCTTCAGGGTCTCCCCAGCAAATCCACCCTCTCCATCTCACCCTGTTCTCTAGATCCTCCTCTCTCACACCAACTACCTTCATATCCTCTCTCACTACGTCCATCCATCTTCTCTTTGGTCTTCCTCTAGACCTCCCATTCCAGCATCCGTCTACCAATATATTCACTATCCCTCCTCTGTCCATGACCCAACCATCTCTGACCTTCTCTCCAAAACATCTAACATGTGCTGTTCCTCTGGACTCATTCCTGATCCTAAGTACTTGAAATCCTCCAGCTTCTTGATCTCCACTCCCTGTAGCCTCACCGTTCCACCCGAGTTCCTCTCATTCCCAAATCATTCTGTCTTGCTGAGACTTACCTTCATCCCTCTCCTTTGCAGAGCATACCTCCACCTCTCTAGATTTCTCATTCCCTGCTCTCACGACAGATCACAATGTCATCTGCAAACATCATGGTCCATGGGGATTCCTGTCTAACCTCATCTGTCAGCCTGTCCATCACCATTACAAACAAGAAGGGGCTCAGAGCTGATCCCTGATGGAGTCCCACCTCCACCTTGAACTTCTCTGTTACCCCTACAGCACACCGTACCAGTGTCTCACAGCCAGCATACATGTCCTGCACCAATCTAACAATCTGCCACTCCAGATTTCCCCAGAGAACCACCAGAGCTCCTCTCTCTGCACCCTGTCATATGCTTTTTCTAGGTCTACAAAAACAAAATGCAGCTCCCTCTGGCCTTCTCTGTACTTTTCTATTAGCATTCTCAACGCAAATACTGCATCTGTAGTACTCTTCCTAGGCATGAAGCCATACTGCTGTTCACAAATGCTGACTTCTGCTCTAAGTCTAGTTTCCACTACTCTTTCCCATAACTTCATTGTATGGCTCATCAACTTTATCCCTCTATAGTTGCCACAATTCTGCACATCCCCTTTATTCTTAAAAATAGGCACCATCACACTTTGTCTCCGTTCTTCAGGCATCTTCTCACTCTCTAAGATCCTGTTGAATAATCTAGTCAGAAAATCTACCGCTGCCTCTCCTAGACACTTCCACACCTCCACAGGTATATCATCAGGACCAACTGCTTTTCCACTTTTCATCCTCTTCAATGCCTTCCTCACTTCACTTTTACTAATTAGTGCTACTTTGTGGTCTACAATAGTCACCTCTTCTACCCTTGCCTCTCTTTCATTGTCCACATTCATCAGCTCTTCAAAGTTCTCTTTCCATCTTCCCATCACTCTTCTAGCATCTGTCAATACATTTCCCTCTCTGTCCTTTATCACCCAGACCTGTTGTACATCCTTTCCATCTTTATCTCTCTGTTTTGCCAACCTGTATAGATCACTCTCTCCCTCCTTACTGTCAAACTGAGCATACAAGTCATCGTACACCCTTTGTTTTGCCTTTGCTACCTCTATCTTTACCTTACGTTGTATCTCCCTGAACTCCTGTCTGTTCTCTTCAGTCCTCTCAGTGTCTCACCTCTTCTCTGCTAACGTCTTCCTCTGTATACACTCCTGCACTTCCTCATTCCAGCACCAGGTCTCCTAATCTACTTTCCTTCCAGCTGTAGCTGTAGTTGTACAGTCATCTGGAAGCTCTCCCTGACCACCCAGAGCATTTTTCAACTCTATAATTCTATATATATGTAGTGTTCAAAAAATAAAGGGAACAGTGAAACAACAGAATGTAACTCCAAGTGTTCCCTTTATTTTTTGAGCCGTATATAGCAGTAGATATATATATATATGAACTACATTCACTCCAATCCAGTTTATGATTCCTATCAAAAGTATCCCATGTATCACTACCTTGGCTTTTGACTTTCATGCGTTAATTTGTGCCGGAGAGAGAAGCAGTTTAGCAGTTTGGGTGAGCAGTATGACCCTCACACATGAGGACGTGGCTGGCAGAACAAGACCTGTAGGACTATGTTTTGCACCAACAATGGAGACAAACAAGACAAGGCTTTGGAGATGAAAGGTTTTTTTTTTTTTCTTGCACCTCTGAACAATTCCTGGACGCACCTCTGGACGGCCCGGGCGTCTCCGCGGGGATCCGCCGGCCGACGGGCCCGAGGGAACATCGTCATATGACATTTTGCCGGTGTGGTTCAGAGTACAGGCTGTTCTCATGCCATGTGAAGGGAAATACATGAGGAGATAGAAGGAAAAGACCTGGAGGAGGAAAGATTTTACTGGCCTGGATGAGCTGAGCGCTAAATCAGGATGAGTCATTTGATTTTCTCTGCATAAACCAGGCCAAAGTTAAACACATGGAAGTCATGGTCCATCATTTGTTTTGTTTTGTAGGCCTGCATTTCTGTCACACACACACACACACACACACACACACACACATACACACACACATATACACACAGAGGACTGAAATATAATTTGAAAAAAAAAAAGGTTCACCTTCTTTTCAGGGTTGATGATTTTAGTGTAACTAGAAAATTCTTGGAAGAAAAAGCAATAGCACAATAATAATTATAATAATGATAATAAATGAAAAAAATTAAAATAAATAAAAAATGGAAGGCTTCAGTAACATCCAGGGCTTGAGTACGATGACCTTGAATTGTAATTATCTTGTGAAATGATTTTTCCCAACTCTTAACCTCCCAAAAATGAGTCACTCATAAAAACAACAGTGAATCCACCTTCTCCATCCAACCCTGTTCTCTGGATCCTCCTCTCTCACACCAACTACCTTCATATCTTCTCTGAGGTCTTCCTCTAGACCAGTGGTTCTTCACCTTGTTGGAGGTTCTGAACCCCAACATTTCGTACACTTATTCACCAAACCCTTCTTTCCTGGAAAAATAAAATGTGATTTTTAAAATTCAAGACATGGGTCTATGTTTTACTGGAGCTCAAAATGAAGTGTGCATCAACATCACTGTGTTCAAAAAACAAAACCAGCAAAACATGATTTTCACACAAAAACAAAAACATAATAATGAAAACTTGCTGCAGATCAGAGTAACTTCTGTTGTTGCTTCTCCAAAACATCTAACATGTGCTGTTCCTCTGATGGACTCATTCCTGATCCTCTCCATCCTGGTCACTCCCAAAGAGAAGCTCAACATCTTCATCTCTGCAACCTCTAGTTCTGCCTGCTGTCTTTTGGTCATTGGAACAGTTTCTAGTCCAAACATCATCTCTGGTCTCACCACTGTCTTGTACACCTTTCCTTTCATTCTGGCTGATGTTCTTCTATCTCTTGGTACCCCTGACACTTTTCTCCACCCATTCCAACCTGCTTGAACCCGTCTCTTCACCTCTTTTCCACACTCTCCTACACTCTGGACTGTTGACCCCAAGGACCTGAAATCCTCCAGCTTCTTGATCTCCACTCCCTGTAGCCTCACCGTTCCACCCGAGTTCCTCTCCTTCACACACATATATTCTGTCTTGCTGATACTAACTTTCATTCCTCTCCTTTCCAGAGCATACCTCCACCTCTCTAGATGTTCCTCTACCTGTCCTCTGCTCTCACTACAGATCCCAATGTCATCTACAAACATCATGGTCCATGGATTCCTGTCTAACCTCATCTGTCAGCCTGTCCATCACTTGAACTTCTCTTTCACCCTGACTGATATGCTAAGCTTCTGGATATGACCAATTAGTAAAATGTGATAAATAACCCGTTCCCTGCATCACTGATATTTCAATAAGCAAGACTCACACAGTGGTGACGCTCACTGTGGCCTCATCGACCCAAGAACCCTCGTTCCATTCTGGCAAGGGGACCTTCCTGTGCTCTGCGGATGGATGGATGGAAGGATGGATGGATGGATGGATGGATGGATGATGGATGGATGGATGGATGGATGGATGGATGGATGGATGGGTGGATGGATGGATGGATGGATGGATGATGGAGTCACACAGACCTGTTATTGTCAAACACTTACTTTGGGTCCAAATTGCTTCTACAAGTGAACGTAATCACTATGTATTTATTTATTCAAAACATTTGATCGCTTTCTCATTCTGTGTTGTTTCTGTCTCTATTTCCTTTCACTGAAAGGTTTTATTTCCTTTAGTTCAGATGAGTTGGGACCCAAATCCGCTTGAAACCCAGACCGACATGAAGCTGCCACAGGGATCTTCCACATCTGAGACGGAACGGATCGCTGACGTTGAGACAGAAGGACGTCTTAAGCTGAGTTTAATGCTGACTGGAATCTGAAGCTTCCCATCAGAAACGTGGAAGTGGGACGTTCTAACTTTAGTGGACGGTCTTTGAAACAAAGAATACAGAAATGATGATAACCTGACCCGTTCTACTGACACCCAGGAAACGCTTTGCTTAAATTAAAAAAAAAAACAATATATGGAAGAATTCTTTTCTTAATTGAAGACGGGGCTCCAAAAGTGTTATAACTTCAGTTTTAAGTATTTAAAAACCCACAAGACATGCGTAAAAACTATTTCCAGATGCATGAGTTGTGTCTTCACCCACCATGACTGTGCTTTTATTTCCAACAAATCTTTGGGCGCCGCCGTCTCCTGCCTGTTCAACCAAAGGCAGACGGATGATTCAGCTTTTATTCTGCTTTCATACTTTTTTTCAATCTCAACCTTTAAGATATGTAAAATGCTGCAAAACACAGTAATACAGCTTCATGGAAAGGACATCCATCCTCTTCCTCTTTGACCGGCTGAACGTGAGCTTTTCACTGCCATTTTTGTTTTCTTTTTTTCTTATTTCACATCACGCGTCTGTAGCCGTCGCTACGTCGCAATCCTCAGCTTAACTTCTGATCGGTGTTTAATGAAGATGATGAAGATAAAGTCTTTAAAACAGGTTCAGGTGTTACATCGTTCAATTTCGATTTCCTTTTCGAGAGTGACAAGCGAAGGCCGGTCGGGTCTCGGGGTCACACGTTCATCGGGAATTCGGATTATAATACGTGCGTAGCTTCGTCACACGCGGGAAAAACTGTTGAACTACGATGTCAGGAAGATATGGTGAAGGTTGGAGGTGAAAACGGAGTAAAAAACACTCGCAGAGACACAAACACAAAGCAGCTCACCGATCGCTCACAACCATGAAACCAGGATGTTGATGTTGGGTTTTCATGCTTTTTAAAAGACATTTTACAAGCAGAAAGTTGCAGCCGTGCTAATACGTGCTAATAATAAAGAGCTTCCTCGAGTCGGCGGTTTGAGGGATTCTCTCTGGGACCCCGATGTGACGAGGAGCCCGCGGAATTCACGTATTAAATACCGCTGCCTTTCGGGGATCGGCCTCTGCCGGAGTCAAACATTCCCGCCGGTCCGTCGGATCGACCGACCTCAGCGACACGATGTTCGGTTATTCAGAACGTTGCAGAGTCACGTTCAATTAAATAATCATTTAAAAATGATATCACGAATATAAATAGTAATGATGCCTGTAAGTGAGCGTGAGCTGGTCCGTATGCGTGTAAAAACGATATATTTTAAAAGTATATATTCAAAATGGATAAAATCAACCCACATGCGTACATAAACACAGTCACTGACATGCATCGTTACTGTTGTTAGCGTTAGCAGCGTCCAGATGTTAGCGCCGCAGAGGTCGGCGCCGTGGCCTCTCAGCACGAAGTAGCCGTGTTTCAAGCATGTTTGAAAGAAAGAGGGAATGTTTCTCGGTCCGTTTGGTGGCCGTGGGATCGACGAGGACGGGCGGATGGATACGATACAATGGCTTGATTCAAAATAAAATGCAACGACTGATACTGTAATAGTTTATCCGTATATATATTCATAACTGTGCAATATTTCATAACAGCTACATGTGCAATATTTTTTCATACTCTTGTGCAGTCCTTATCTTTCATCAGTACTTAAGACCTTAAGACACTTTATAGTCTTCACTTGTTACTTAAGACACTTTTATTTTTTTTTTGTATTTCTTATTTTCCCCTTTTTTTTTACTGTTCATACAATTTTCTACTATTATTTATTATTGTTATGGTTTTCTTGTTACTCTGGCACAACAATTTCCTACGGGATAAATAAAGTTGTTTTCATTCTCAAGCAAAAATAAAGCAAAATATTCATTGAAATCAGGAAAATACTTTGAATGTTTTAAATTTCATGGTAACACATAGACTCAAAAAGAAGTCATGTGACAAAAACCTAACAAATAAACGAGCGGGTAACGTTGAAGCGCCGGCACTTGGGGGTCACATGGAGGTCAATGACACCCCGAAGAGAGAATCGCAGCGGACGAGAGAAAGCCTGGAACAGCCTGCCGTTAAATGACACACGAAGCTCATCTTCATCTCACTCACGTGTGACGTTTTTCATTTGAAAAAATCCGAAAAGCGAGGCGTGTTTTCAACACACTGCCTCCCGCAGAGACCGAGACGAACCAAAGACGAAAACACACAAATAAGAAGCGACGGCTTCGGATCAGGGGGGGTATCGTTTAAAACCGGCTAACTCGCAGATGAGACGAGCGCGTACGTGTGTGTGTGTGTGTGTGTGTGTGTGTGTGTGTGTGTGAGTATTTGTTTGTTTGCAACCAGAGTCACACATATGACAAAGTTAAAAAGGCTCAGACAAGAAAACAGAAAAGCATCTATAAATCAACTGACAGCAGCCGCCTGATGCCTCAAAGTCATCCCTGCATCGCTTAACCACAAATTGAGCTGCACTGGAAGAATACCAATGTATGGGTCTCTTGACAGGGTGTGTGTGTGTGTGTGTGTGTGTGTGTGTGTGTGTGTGTGTGTCGGGGGGGGTTACACTCTTACAGTCTACATACCTCGTTATATTTCAATCGTATCTGAGAGAAAATGGCAGATAGAGTATATGAATATATGAATGTTCTCACCCACTCACTTATTGACGCGTTCATTCACACACACAAGCAAATACACACACACACACACACACACACACACACACACACACACACACAAACACAAGTCCCAGGGCTGCAAGATAAGAGAAGAGAGTGTTCTGGTGAGAAAAGAAAAAATCTTCCTCATTGGTTTGCAAGGCTGCACATGTTCTAACCCTCCCTTATATCCACTGTGTGTGTGTGTGTGTGTGTGTGTGTGTGTGTGTGTGTCCATTTTCCCCCTCCCTCACTACCGCTAAAAAGATACAGAGGCCCTATTGTGCCAAAGGAAGGAAAACCACTCCATTTTCAGCGAAAGGAGAGGAACGAGCAGCTCCCATACTCTCCCTCTTCCTCCCTCTCTTTCTGTCACTCTCTCCTTTATTTCTTTCCACATTTCTCTCTCTCTCTCTCTTTCTCCTTCTTCATCCCTCTCTCTCTCTCTCTCTCTCTCTCTCTCTCTCTCTCTCTCTCTCTCTCTCTCTTTCTGCCCAGCTCGCCTCCAACCCCCCCATTCAGCCGGCAGCTGAAATGGCGAAGCTTGTTAAAAAGGAAGCGTCTCGTCTTCTGCAGCAGAAATCAGGAGCGAAAGCATCGAGTACTAAAAAAGAAAAGCATAAAAGTAAAAGGGGTGGAAGAAGAAGAAGAAGAGGAGGAGGAGGAGAACGGGTGGAGGAGGGAGGAAGGGTGAATGAGCGGTTTGTTGCAGCAGATTGTAATACCTGGTCATATGTGTCCTTTTCTATCTGAGACAGAAGATGAGAAGATGAGATGCTTCAGGAGCTCCAAGGTCACCGACCTTCTCAAACATTTTCTCACGGAAGTTAATAAACCTGACAAATCTGGGAAAGTTCATAAATTACAACTCAGATGTTGCATTTGAAATATCGCTGGCCGAATCATCACCGGCAAAAAAGACCTTTTCTTGTATTTTTGATTTAATTTGCTTTATTTTTTTTTTTGCAACTCTTATTTCCGTGAAACTATTATTTTAATTTATCTTTATTCTAATATTTATGTATTACTGGAAATATTTAACCCTTTATTACAGACCTTCAGGATTTGGATGCTTCTTTTAAAAGAGTAGCAGCTATTTCCATATGAAGGTGTTTTCTCAGATTTCTATATTAATGAGTGGAAAGTTTCTAAATATTCTAGTTTCTGGTCAAATTGCAACTTCTTTTCATTGTCAGGAAATGTCTTTTTTCAGGGATGCATCACTAAATTGCAGGTAAAGTAGTTTTTTGTTTGTGAAAGTCTTCCATTTAATTATTGTTGATTTTTGTATATTTCCAGGTTATTTGTACGTATTACAGCAGCTATTTGAATGAAATGAAAAGTACCAGCCGCATCTAACATGATGACATTATAACATTCTACATCTTTGTTTTTCCTGGTTTGTTTCTTTAGCTTGTGGCATTTTTTTAAATATTAACACATGTGATGATATTCCATATCTAACAGCTCCACCTGTTCCAGCGACAATCCAAAACAGCCCAGAGAAATCTGACATCCTGATACCAAAACAAGCCTCTGTCGTCCAACAAACGTCAACGTAAAAGGACGACGCGAAGCTCCGTCAGTGCTACTGTGTTGACCAGCTGCGTCTTGACAAACACACACACACACACACACACACACAGCGCTTGAAGAGTAAAGCAAAACCATCAAATTTCAGCCGGTCGTGGAAGGTTTCAGCACCTCGGACAGATACAGAAGGAGCCGATGTGACACGGAGCCGAGGAGAGGGGGAACCGCTGAGGGAGAGCAGATCTCGCGGCGTCGGTCGACGTGTCTCGCGAGAAAAACATGGTTAGAACCGCGAGCGTGGAAGATCCTCCTTCCTCGTCTCTTCCATATCGTCTGATAATTCAACCCCGCGTTGAACAAATTCGAAAAAGAGAAAGTCTCGCGGACCTTTTTTTCATCATGTGACGAATAAAATCGTGTCAAATCATAAGACGTTCAATCGGCGAGGTTCTCTTTGTCATCCAGGGCTTTTTTTTTTTTTCCTTTTTTCTGAGAATAAGTAGAAACGCGGTGAGTCAGACTTTTGTTTCTGCAGTTAGTTCACCAAACATCTCACTACATTCAGGAGTTTCTCTTTGATGCAAAAGGCCGATGAGCCTGCGCTTGAATCAAGTTACTCTCCTCCAAAATCAAATAATTAACCACCAGCACAGGATTAAAAATGACTTTGGTTAACCTTTAATTTCTGCAATATCTGGATAAAAATGACAAAATCAAATACATTATTCAGAAGCCCCTTTTCCAGATTGTGTTTGCTGATCTTTAAATTGCAATCTAATGATGTATTTACGAACGTAACTAAGAATTAGACCGACTTTAGGCTGTTTGGAGGTCGTTTAAAAGATAGTATCAAGCTTATTTTGGGTTTTCGCATTTATTTCTGGACGTTTGGCTTCCTGTCTTCTTTCTGAAATGACTTTTGTGATTCTGTCTTTGACGCGGTTCGGTGATTCTTCGCTTTTTGTTTAAGTTACCAATAACGGATTTCGAGGTCGGCCGCTATTTGTGCCGACTCCCGTCGAAAGAAATGATCACTAAATTAGAAATAAATTGCCAAAAACAGCATGCGAGATCCTTCATATAGATATCACAGTTTCTAAACATACATGGACATGTTTCTCAGTACTAGTGAGACAATCAAACTTAAAGAAACTCCTTGGCAAGATTTTAATGCTGCAAACTTGTAAGGTGAAATATTCTAGTTAAGTTCAGTCTATAAAACATGAAAAACAGGTCAATTTTGCATTTAATTCACCGTAATAGCCGTGAAAAATGCGTACATGTTTGGAGTAAAGAAAGAGGGACGTAGAAGAGTTTCTTTCAGCCAAATGCGATCATCGGAGGGCGGCGCCACTCGTACACAAACGCACACACAAAATCATGCACGGTGAACAGAATCTAGATGGAGGAGTGGATCTTGACAAAGTGCTTGAGTGAAAATTTAATGGCCAGTTGTGCGGCGCTGTATTGCTGCCCTTTAGCATACAATGTTCTCGTACATCCAGACACAGATAATTCATCACAAAACCACGTTTCTCCCTGATGACGACAACTTAAATCATTTTCACACCCGGCCATCTTTTTTTTTTTTTTTCTTTTTTTTTTTTTTTTTTTTTTTTTTTTTACTGTTTTTCTATCCATTTTCAATAACTGACAAATCTAATTTACAGAAAGGTTTCTTTAAAATACAGCGATTTTTCCGAAAGAAAAAAAAAAAAAAAAAAAAGAAGCATTTTCCTTTCGCGGAGCATCTTTGATAAAATAGTCGAGTGCAAAGGCACTTTCTGGAGGATAGTGAGATTTTCACTGCTCGTCGGGTTTAGAAAGATTTTCTTTCCACGTCTGTACAGGAATGTCTTTCCGTCTCTTCGGCTCCGCGTCTCGGTGAGAAAATAGAACACAGTTTTATTTTGCACATGATTTACCTGCCGTCGTCAGCGCCTCTAAGATTCCTTGTTTTTTTTTTTTAGTTGTTTTTTTTGTTTCCTTTTTTTTTTTTTTTTTTCTTCAAACAAACCAAGAAATAATTTATACCTTCTGGGCGGAAAAATAGAACTGCATATTAATATATTTCTTATTATCCCTTTATACATCTTGGAAACCGAAGAAGAAAAAAAAAAATAGGAAAAAAAAAAAAAGAGAAAATAAAGAAGAGCTCCAGTCCACCATGTGGGTTGAACACAGACAGATAAGATAGATATATCGATTATATTACAGTAACTGCATGATTATTATGGATGCTGCACAGACCCTGGAGGAGGAGGAGGAGGAGGAGGAGGAGGAGGAGGAGGAGGCGGGATCGGGGCGGCGAGGTGGAATCGCTATCTCACAGTTGGCTCATGGCAGTCTGTTTCTCCAGGACTTCTAAATAGTCCGGTTCTGTTTTTAGTTTCCCGTGCAGCAGCAGCGGCTGCTCGCTGTTTTTCGGAGCGTTCTCGGCGCCAAAGTATTTTCGGGGGGTTCCGTACAGCGCGGTTTTGTTCAGCCTGTCGTGTCCGAGGGGGCCGTGGCGCCGCGCCGCCGCCGCCGCCGCCTCGTACGGCGGGACGATGCAAGGTCTCTTGGGTAAAGTGCAAAAGCTGTAGGTGAACGGCGGGTTCCCGGCGGCGGCGGCGGCGGGAAGCTCCTTGTTGGACCTCTCGCCCAGGTTCTGATAGAGCAGCTCGGGGGGGTCCGGGCTGGTCAGACCGCACGAGCTCGGGGATTTATCCATGAAGTCCACGGTGCTGATGGTGTAGGCCCCCGGGCTGCAGCTCAGACCCTCGTCCTTCTTGGCGTCCGGGGGCCCGAAGCTGAGCTCCTTCAGGTTTCGGTAGAAGGCCACCTGCTCGCCGTCCTTCTGCATGTAGATGGGGTTTTGGCACATGGAGCCCACCGGAGGGGGGATGTAGTTGTAGACGTGGCTTTCGGAGGATTTGTCCTGCGTGGGCTCCGGGTTGTAGGAGCCGTATTGCACTTGGAAGGAGTTGAGATCCAGGTTGTTGGTGCCGGCGGGCACGTGCTCCACGCCTTTGCGCCGCTTCAGGACGAACACGAAGAGCCCGGCGCCGAAACACACGGACAGGATGAAGACGACCAGGAGGCCGAGGATCAGGACGGACAGCGGGACCTCGGGGTGCAGCTCGGGGGTCTGGAGCCGCGACTCGGTGGGGCCGGCGGAGCTGAAAGCCGAGGGCGACGACGCGGTGCCGGACGCGGCGCCGGGGCCCGTCGGCGTCGGGGCCCTGGTCAGGGGCGCGTGGCGAGGCGGCGGCCGCTCGCTGGGCTCCGGGCAGATGGCCTCGTTGCGGAGCGAGCGCAGGAGGCGCCCGGCGTGCTTGGACGGCGAGTCGCAGGTGATCTCGTTCACCACCACGCTGGTGCTGGACAGCTCCATCCAGTTCTTCAGCGCCACGATGTGGCAGGTGCAATCCCACGGGTTCTCCTGCAGGTCGATCTGGATGAACGCCGACAGCTGGTCGAGAACCCCCCGCACCGGCAGGTAGGAGAAGTGGTTATTCCGCAGGTTGAGCCTGGTGAGCATGGTGCCGCCGAACACGTTGTCCGGGAGGGATCGCATCAGATTGTTGTTGAGGAAAAGCAGCTGGAGGTTGTGCAGGGAGTTGAAGGTCTGCGGTAAAATATCTTTGATGATGTTGTATTCCAAGTAGAGGTACTGCAGCGACTGCAGCCCGGCGAACAGCGACTGCGAGAGCGACTCGATGTAATTCCCGTTCAGGTAGAGCCGGCGCAGATTGGTGAGGTTCTCGAAGGCGCCGTCCTGAACCGCGGCGATGCGGTTGTTCCCCAGGTGCAGCAGCTCCAGGGAGCCGTACTCGCTCAGGTCGGCGCGGTAGATCACCTGCAGGTAGTTCCCCGTCAGGTGGAGTTTCTTGGGGTAGGTGGGTCTGGGGCTCAACTCGCTGATGTTGTGCAACTTCCTCTCCTGGCAGTTGATGTTCAGGCCGCTGTCGGGATTCTGGGACGTGCACACGCACACGCTCGGACACAGCATGGGCACCGGCGAGCGCGTCTGGTACACCATGATGGGCCCGAACACGTGCTTGTCTTTGGACAGGCGCGGCGTGGGTCTGTAGCGCATTTTGGGGGGGCGGGAGGCTTTCGGGGGCCGCGTGGGGGTGACGGCGCCGGGCCGGTGGGTCGGGGGAAGGGCGGCTCCCTGGAAGCGGGAATCGGACGGAGGCGGGATCCGGTCCCCCGAGTTTCGGCGCGGACACAGGTCCTGCTTTATCAGCTGGGTGACGTCCTTGCCGTGCAGCCTGAAGGGGGTTTCGCACACGATGTCCCCCACGAACACCGAGATGGTGTCCAGCCACGACTTGAGGGGGATCAGGTCGCACGTGCAGTTCCAAGGGTTCTCCTCCAGCTGGATCTCCATGATGCCCCCGATGTGCTCCAGCACGCCGGCGAACGGCAGCGTCTTCAGCCGGTTGCCGCGTAAATCCAAATGGGTGAGGAGCACGAAGCGGAAGATGTTGGGCGGCAGCGACAGCAGCAGGTTGTCGTTGAGGATCAGCACCTTCAGCTTGTTGAGCTTGCTGAAGGCTCCCGGCTCCACCGTGCTGATGTAGTTGTAATCGGCCTGCAGGTACTCCAAACTCTCCAGCCCGGAGAAGGTGTCCTCCTTGATCACCTCCAGGTTGTTGTTGTTCAGGTGAAGCCGCCTCAGGAGCCGCAGCCCGTTGAACGCGTTGGTCCAGATCTCCTGCAAACCGTTATTCCCCAAATGCAGCGAGGTGACGTTTCCGTAATTGACGAACTCATTGGCGCCGATGCGCGACAGGAAGTTCCCGTTCAGGAACAGCTGCGAGATCTTGTTAGGGGGCGCCTGGAACTGACTGACGCTTGTAAATCCTTTATTCTCGCAGTTGATGTTGAGGACGTTCTCCCGCTCCTCGCAGGCACAGCGGTTCTTGCAGATGTCTTTCGAGGCTGAAGTTTTGCGGCTCTCTGTTTCCGATGGCGACAGACTGGTGACCGTGAGAACACTCAGAAAGAGGACGCCGCTCAGCATGTTTACAGCCAGAAGTGGTCGCTGAGATGTAGATCCAGCATTTAACTTAGCAAGGGGGGGGTGGGGGAGCCTTTTGAGACGGAGGATGGGGGGGGAGGGGGGGAAAAAAACAGGGTGTGAGTTCTCCAGAGGGAGATGGGGGAAGAGGGGCTCACAAAGATACACGCATAAACGCGCACACACACACACACACACACACACACACTGAAATACGCAAACACACACACACACACACACACACAGACAGACAGACGCGGTGAAAAACGGGTGAACTACCGAAATGTTGTCTTAAATTGCACCGTGACGCACAAAGCACTTCACTGACCTTCACTCGGAATGGAAAATAAAAGATCCCAAATCCCGCGGCGGGAAACGATGGGACAAATCAATCCTGGAGAGGAAAAATCCAGCCGCTATTCCCGCGGATCCTGTATGGCGGATGGACTTGGCACATTGTCAGGCGCAGAGGAGAGTGGGGGGGGCGGGGGGTCCTGCTGCAAAACCCCCCTTTTTTTTCCGCTTCTCTTCCAAAGAGACGTTTATTCGGCGGCTTGAAACGGATCAGAAGCCGCAGCCGCAGCCCGACGTCCGGAGAGGAAGCCGGCGCTCTCCCGCCGCCTCGCCTCGGCGCTCACTGACAGCTTCATCATCGAGGCAAAAAAAAAAAACAAAAAAAAAACACAAAATAAAATAAAGAATGAACAAAACACATGATAAATTAAAAAAAAAACGTGCAAAAAAAAAAAAAAAAAGGATATCCAGGGAGCGGAGACGCGCTGCGCGGCGCGGCGCGGCGCGGCCGTCTATTCCCGGCCGTCTCCCCGCCAGAGGAGCGCCAACTCTAATTGGAGGCTGGAGGTGGAAAAGAAGAATGTAGAGAAGAGCAGGAACTCCAGCTGTCCTCCTCCTCCTCCACCTCCTCCTCCTCCTTCCCTCCCTCCTCTTCCTCCTTCCCTCCTCTTCCTCTTCTTCCTCCGTGCCGCACAATGAGAGCAGCACTGAGCGTCTGCAGCCGCCGCGGCCGTCTTTGTGTGTGTGTGTGTGTGTGTGTGTGTGAAAGAGAGAGTGTGTGTGTGTGTGAGTGTAAGTTTGTGATACGCAGAGAGAGAGAGAAAGAGAGAGAGAATGTAGGGGTTGTTACGTCAGTGACACGTACACGCGCTCAAACGCGCGCACCAGCGCCATCACGCCTTCAGTCACTTTCGGACTTGAGTCGGTTTATTTAAATCAGCTGTTTTACGCGTCCGGAGTGGAAAGACTTGGAAAAGAGACGCAGAAGGTCCGTCCTCATCATTCCGTGCACTTGGGAAAAAGAAAGCGTTCGCCTCCCCGCGTCCACGACACCCACGACACGCACGACACGCACGACACGCACGACAGCCACGCATACTCCGCGGCGGGTGGTCGTTCACGCCTGCGGTGCGGGGACGTGACACCGTTTGGTCGATGCTCGATTCCGAGCTCGTCGCCGTGCGTGTGTTGCAGCGCGGGACGAGACCGTGCGTGTTTTGGGGGGAAGATGACCCGCAACGCCACTAGGAGGCAGCTCGACGCTGCCTTTACGCGCGGGGGGCTCGTCGCTGTTTCTCCCGTGGATTTCGACACTTTTATCAATGTTATCAATAAAAAAAATAAATCAAACAACATCAACACATTAAAATATAAACCAGAACAAATTGTAATTCATATTTACATGCGTGTAAAAAGAAATGATTGCAAAGAGAATCTCCATGCCAACGCACTGCTTTAATTTACTGATACTCAAGAAGACTCGATTACTATAGAGTCTATATTTTTCTCAAGGGTGTGTGTGTGTGTGTGTGTGTGTGTGTGTGTGTGTGTGTGCGTGTGTGCATATATACATACATCCGGTGCTCTTGCACTAAAGAAGTTTATGTTTTTCCACAATCATCTTGTAATAATGTCATTAGCACAGCGCGCAATATTGTTATTTCAACATGAGCTGTTCGACTGAAATATTTCCCCATACGAGTGTTAATCACACACACACACACACACACACACACACATGCAAGTGCATCAATAGACGGGTGGACGGATGCATTTATTTATTGATTAATTCATGCATTGGTTTTAGAATGAAGTTTCCTTTCATTAAACCCAGCGATGTGTCAGGAGGGCGTCATGACTGGAAAAAGGGAAAAACAGGAAATCCATGAAAAAAACCCGAAAATATTTGACCTGATGACACTGAAAAAGAACCAATAAAACAGTAAAATGACTCATTCTATCCAGATTCAGGAGGTACAAACAGGATCTTTTCAATAATCCAGCATTCTGATCCTCACTGGGTGAAAACGTAGAATACCATCTTTTCACCTGATGTGTTTTTGATGACAATGATTTGGTCTTTTTGGCCTCGAACATCAGGCACGTCTGTCTGGGGACGTCAAACATTTTGGATGAATCTTTTTTTCTTCATTTAGATTTTATATCGGAGTACTTTTGCTACTTCTGTCAAATGAAATACAACCCACTTGACTGTAATTCATTCGTGTCAGGGAGACGTTTAATGTTGATCAGGACGTCGCTGAACGCCAGGAATCACTATGACGTCTGTATCCAAACCATGAATAACAAAAAAAATAATAATAATAAAACACATTTTCAACACAAAGTTTGTTGGAAGACAAACAACAGATGTTGAATCAGAATCAAATTATTTAAAAAAAAAAAGTGCTTGATCTCAAATCGAATGTAAAACGGACAGTTATCGTGGATCGTTTGCAATAAGTTAAATGAAATCCCTTTAAAACCTATAATGAGTGAATTGATGTTACTCATAAAACGGTTTTCACAGGATTTTGTTGAACAATGAGAAATATACAACCTCTTCATTTACAAGAGTGTTCATGTTGAGCTGCATTTTGTAATAAAGGTGTATTTTGTAATAAATGTCAAAAAATGTAATAACTTTTTCATTTCATTTTGTAATAAAGCCGCATTTTGTAATAAATTTTGCTGCATTATGTAATAAGTTATTACATTTTGAGAAGATTATTACAAAATGCACTTGCAACTTTTTTATTTTCTAGGAAATGTAATATCATGGTGCATTATGTAATAACAATTCTAAAGCATGAGTTTGTTAATTGTATTTTATTTTACTTTAAAGTATTTGTAAAAGCTAGGCCTATTATTAGTATCACTGTATTAGCCTAGTAGCAGTACTTAGCCATTACTATCAGTACACTATTCAAAGGTTGCATTAACAGAGAATATTCTATAAATTCCATGTTATTACATTTCCTAGAGAATAAAAAAAGTTGCAGGTGCATTTTGTAGTAATCTTCGCAAAATGTAATAACTTATTACATAATGCGGCAAAACTTATTATAAAATGCGTCGGGGCAGTTTATTATAAAATGCGGCAGTTTATTACAAAATGCAGCAGTTTATTACAAAATGCGTCTGTATTACAAAATGAAATGAAAAAGTGATTACATTTTGGACGTTTATGAACATATGCACTGTTATTCCAAAATGCGTCTCCGCAGGCCAGCAGACGAGCTCGCTGCAGCAGGAAGCCAGTAAATGATCCCGTGATCCTCCGCCCGTCATCCGGGCCGCTTCCAGAACAGTCCGAGCGCTCGATCCCGCTGAGGTTCGGTCGCCGGACCTTCAAGAGACAAAACAACCGTTCGCTCTTGCGTTCGCACATCCGGTCAATTACAGGCTCTTCAGTTGACCTTCAGCGTGTTTTCGGACTGTGGAAGGAAAGCGTCCAAACCAGAAGAAGCCCGGGAAGACGCAGCTTGGAGGCGAACGCTAAACAGAGCCGCCGCTCGTCGGAACCGAGCCGCGGACCTTCTTGCAGGGAGCTGAGAGCGCTAATCGCTACGCAACGCGACCTCTATCATCCTCTATTATCCACAATGACGCCACATCATCTGCGAAAGGCGTCCATCGATCAGGAACGCTGTGAGCTTTTCATGCTTCCTTCCCTCGAGCAGCTGCATGGAGCGGCTGCTCACACGACGCTTCACCTGAAGCCGGCCATTCCTGCAAGAGGAGGCCCAACCAAGTACTGGCTCTCTGCACTGACGGCTTCACGTTTCTGTCTTAAACCATCTTTTTCTTTTTTCCTATTCCGATTATCTGAGACGCACATTCATCGGCTGTAAGCCGTAATCATCAAAAATGCAAATGAAAGGTTTCGTTCGATGAACCTACGGGTTTCACTTTCCCCAATAAGTTACAAAATATATCAGACTTTTTCATGATGTGCTGATTTTCTTTCGGCCAGTATCTCCAATACCACGAGTGGAATGACTTATTTTACCATTCATTAGATATGCGCAATATGTTCATGATGATTTGCACTTATGTGACATCCGGGTCATCGTCTCCTCTTTTTTTAATTGAGAAATCTCGCCGCCGCAGAATCCTGCGCTGATTTTCTGGTGAAAACCCAGGTGGGTTTATGTCGTCAGAATGTTTATCCAGTCAATTACTGGAGAGGAAGCCACGTCGGCCTTTTAAAGACAAATTCATCTCTATTTTATTGAGATGAAACTTGTTCGTGTGAAAACACAAACGGTATTTTACGAGATAAACTCAATATATGGAAAGGACGCGAGTTCAATTTTATAGTAATTTGCTATTTCCTCTGCTGTAGCCTGGATATCGGACGCCTCCCACTGCATCTCACTCACAAGAAGGAAAGACATCGGCAAGAGAGCCTGATATATAACATATATATAACTTGTTATGCAATAAACCGTCACGTTTAACTCGAGTTTGCTACAACATTACATTATATCTGGCCAATTTAATATTTACAAACATTTACTGTCTTCTCGTGAATATATTGGTAGACGGGCGCTGGAAGTGGAGGTCCAGAGGAACCTGGAGGAAGACCAAGGAGAAGATGGATGGACGTGGTGAGAGGAGGATCCAGAGAACAGGTGAGATGTTTCTTTCATTGTAAGAAACATTTACCAACTTCTGTCTTTGACTATATTTGTAATTTCTCCCGATCATTATTTTCTCACATTGTTTCCGTACAGATGATACTAATATTAATGCAGCCGCTGATTGTTGTGGTCTTTTTAGAAATGACTGACTTTCTGGATCAAGATAAACACTGACACAAATACAACCGTATTCTAAACTCATCGGAGCATCAAAACTCTTGTAATCGAATGATATTCTACACCTGGTCGGCGTGCGCCAGCTGCCGGTGAACCCGTTTTCCCTTCAAGCTAAAAAGCTAAACCCGAGGAGTCGGAAGTGAAGCGTCCGGCGTCGGCTGTCCTGCGGTGGATTTATGAGTGGCCGCCTGCAGAGGCCTGGCCTGTGCGTCTCTGCCTGCTTACAAATCCATCATTGTAATTTAGCTTCTTCGGAAGCCCCGGCTAACCAGTGGAATCCATTTGTTATGAAGTGTTCCGGCGCTAGAACCCTTTTATTTTGTTTTTAAAGACAGAAATTGGGGATTCCTTAAAAACCCTCCCAAGATATTTTACTATCTATGAAAAGCTCTCACTCCTTTTCTTCTCGTTTTCCCTCGAGTAAGATGCGATCGAAGCAAAAACTCCTCCCGAGTTTTTCCAGAAGAGCTGAGTCGAGTGACTGTTTTTCAGAGCGAGTTCACGATTTCACAGAGTTTTCCGTTGTCCTGACGTCGTCTTCCGCACCGTTCGGCCGCTGCCTTCGGGGGTGGAAGTCCTCTCCTTAAACCAGGGGTCAGGAACCTCAGGCTCCTCTGGTGATGCCGTGCGGCTCCCAGACAATTTTGAGTTGAAAAAGAAAAAATCCGTGCAGAACCGATTTAAAAATACTTGTGATTTCAGGGTTAGATGGAGAGAGTTGATTGGCTGTGGCGACCCCTGAAGGGGAAAGCCCAAAGAAGAAGATTTCTTCATAATACTGTGTCATTTTAAAGTAAACAGAAATTAGTTTTGAAGATAAATTTCACGGGTCACGTCCGGGTCATTGTGGAGGTGAAGAAATTAATTTTATCAAATAGGCAACGGCTTTATCCGCATCGACCCTCGTAACGGAAAAGATGGCGACCGAGAAAGAAAAGACGATGATTCCCGTCCGTTCCAGGCTGCTGGACGGAGGAATTTACATTTGGATCTGCGGTTTGTCTAATACGCTGTGATAAAATTGCCTCGATGAAACGGTCAAATATAAAGCGGCACTTCGAGCAAATCCATGCAGCGCCAGAGGTCGCATTAAAAGTAAGACAGATTTCATTTTTTGTGCGTTAAAAACCCTATATGGCTCTGGATGAAACATATCAAGAGGTATTTGGCTTTTGTGGCTCTCCCAGTCAAAGAGGTTCCCGACCCCTGATTTAAACCGATTCTCCGGATCCTCTTGACTCACAGCGACTAACGTCCTCGTCTTCACTCGGTATCATATCTTCTGCCGCCTCCAGCTCTGCTTCCTGTCTTCCAACCGCCGCCTTGTACACCCGTCGTTCCGGCCGATGCTCTTTTATCACCCCTGGTATTTTTCTCCACCCATTCCTTCGCCTCTTTTCCAAACTCTCCCTTGTTCTGGACCGTCACCAACAGGTGCTTGAAGTCGTCCCCCCTCTTTGTCTTCGCTCCCCCGCAGCCTCGCCGTTCCACTCGCCCACATCTACGCTATCTGGCTGCAGCGACCCTGGATTCCCCTCTTTTCAAGGACGCACCTTTACCTCTTTCCACTTTCCACCACCTTCTCCCCGCTCTCACCGCAGATCACGGTGTCGTCCGTCAACGTCAGAGTCCACGGAGATTCCTGTCTAACCTCATCCGTGAGCCTGTCCGTCACCTCCGCCAACGAGGAGTTAAGAACTGATCCCGGATGCCATCTCGCTTCCGCCTTGAACGTTTGCGTCGCTGCTGCAGCACGGCGGCCGCTCCGGACGTCCTCAGACCGAACCATAGCTCGTCGGACGCTTCACACGTACAACCTCCAGAAGTAACTGCTGCATACTAACAGCTTAAACACTCAAAGGGATTACAATGATTAGACCTTTGGCTGCTCCTTTGGTAAAATGGCCTGTTTTACTCGAGGCGATAATGAACAAAACGTCAGGACACCCATGCAGCAGAGCTGCTTGTGTGATTTTCCACAACATCGTCCGGAAAGACTTCACAACCCAAGCGTTCTATATTCAACTCGAAAGCTGCGCATGACAAGTTAGCCATTTCTGGGAGACTTCTGTTCTTTACTTCTCTGTATTGGCATGTTTCCCCACAGTCTGGATCTAATACATTGTTTGTTTTTAATTCTATGGTGTGGCCGTGCACCAAACCCAACGCCTGGCTTCTGCCAGGACCAGACTCCCCTTTTCATCCTCTTGCATCTCAATGCCTGAGCTGGTTCTTCATCAAACATGAAGGGATGCTGTATATTTGTGTGTCCTTCACTTGTTTTGAAAATTTACCAGATGCCTAACTAAGTGCTTTAGATTTAACCTATGTTCATAAATAATGCACTTTTTAAATTGGACACACACACACACACACACACACATTTATCAATGACAAAACTAGCCTGTATGAGATTGGCACAAACAAAATGGGAAATTAAATTTGCCAACACCGACAGTCAATAAGGTCCAGCATTCAAAACAGCTGGAACAAAGACTCGGGCGCTCCAGCAACCTTGAAGATACCTGTGCGAAGGGAAAGATACTTTGTGAGATGATGCTTCTGTGTGGACCAATGCTTAAGCTGTAGAATATATCTTGTTCTCAGTGGAAAAGTACTGAGCGCGTGAAACTCATCGAGGACCGAGAAGTGAAAATCGTGCACTCGGCCTTGTTGAGCACCATGTCTGAGGCTTCATCAACGATCTGTCTTCCTGACAACGCGTTCTTCTCCATCTCATTGGTGAAACCAAGTGATCACGAGCAAACCTCCGAACCGAGAGGACGTTGACCTCCAAGACGGCACCTCCTAGGTGTTTAAATAAAAACAGTCCTGCGCGGTGCTTTGTGTATCCTCCTACGGAGTTCTGCAAGACTTGTACCTTTTGGGGCCTCAAGACAAAGCATCCAAAGACCGTTCCAACTATTCAATATTATATTCCCAATGAATGAAGCCTCCAAAAAATGTTCGACACCTGTGGCAGCAGTTTCTTGTTAACCTTTTTTAAAATCAACCGTGATGTAGTTTGACCCCCAGGCTGGTGAATTCAATAATCTTTGAGAACATTTGTGTGTGGTGGAGTAGTTGTGTCATTACTGCCAGAACTAGTCCAAACTGATTAGAAAATAATTTGACAGCTTGTGGTGCACAGCTATGGATATTATTCTTAATATTCTGATCGTTAAAAAATGGTCAGAGAATTCAGCTCTGTCATCACACCGGCCAAAATCACCGCCGCGAGCTAACGCTAAGCTAGCAGCGGAGGAGCGCTACCGCCCGATCGGCAGTCATACGAAAGCATATCCAGAGGCTGCTGTGATTGCAGCGGGCGACTTCAGTCACGAGGAGTTAAAGGCTGCGCTCCTCCGATTCCAGAAATCCATAAAGTTTCCAACCAGGGACAATAATCTACAGGATCAGGAACACGGCAACATTCTGGGCGCATAAAAGGCTGCTGCAGCACCTCCATCTCAGCATGTCAGATCATCTCTGTAGAACTGATTCCTGCCTAGAGACCGCTCATCTGCACGTATATAACTAGTGTATTATCCCGTGCATGAGGAAGATTGTATTGTGCCTGCACAATGACAATTAAACATCTTGAATCTATCGACCTATTACAGTCTCTCTCTCTCTCTCTCTCACTGAGGTGACCTTTCAGTTTTGTGCAGGAGATACTTTTAGTTCATGACTTCTTGTCCGGTTAGAATCGACCTACATGTTTCCTTGCTAAAGGCCTGGTGATGTCAGGCAGCTCCGCCGGTCGGACCAATCATCTTAGACGGCCACGGCCGATTAGCTTTCTTGAGATTCCTTTTTGTCTACTCCAACCCAAGCCACAAATCAGTTTTAGCGTGCTCCTTGCTCTGAGAAAATTGTATAATGCAGATGGATTTACTTCAAACACCCCCTCAACCGCTGGCTCACATATTGATAAATCCAGTAATTGTCTACACAAGCTGGAGTTTCTGCCGGCTCCCCAAATGACAAGGGAACTAATATGTTATAATGAGACTGCGTGCTGAGGCACCCGAATTCAATTTCCATTGTGTTCCCAGGCCGGGTTTCATGAGGACCTCAGGCTAAACTCTTTTAAGTGTTGACTGATACTTCAGCTTGATGTGACTCTCAAAACTCATTCCTGAACGAGTGAAACTCCTCGATCCAAGATGGCGGCGCAGACACATGCAGCGCCCCGAGGCTGCCGAGGTTTATGTTTTTCCTATTCTTTCTCGGTTCGATTTCTGCTGTGGACGCACTAATCCAGTGGGGGCAACCAAACTGTTGGGGGGTCAGAAGTAACCCGGACTTTGCTCATTTCCAAAACCAGACTTTATCCCATCAGAGCTGCGGCCCCATCATGGCCTGGGAGACGAAGGAGGCGCCGTAAACAAAAACGGGGCAATCGGAGTGGGCTAGGCTACATGCTAGCCCTCCCAGACCGGCTCTGCCCAGTCTCCTCCTCGCAAACACCTGGTCACTCACCAACAGAGTGGATGAGTCAACCGGTGATCATCTCACAGAAGTTCAAGAGCTGTGCGGGGATCTTGGCCGAGACCTGGCCGGACGACAACACCCGACGCCACCGTGGAGCTCTGATCTGTGTTGACAGGACTGCAGCTCCAGGCAGGTCCGAGGGAGGAGGTTTGGCGCTGCACACTCACGACTCTTGGTGCACAGCTACAAACATTAGCGGAACATCTGCTCCCCTGAGTTAGAACATCTTGCACTGAAACACAGACCGTTTAAAATGGTCAGAGAATTGAACTCTATTATTGTAGCAGCACAGAAACTGTTGCGAGCTAATGCTAAGTTAGCACTGGAGGAGCTCTACGGCCTGATCAGGAGCCAAACTGATGTGAATCCAGAGCCCACACAGACCGGCTCACGGAGTTAAAGGCTGTGCTTCCCAAATTAAACAGAGTTTCCACTGAGGGCCAGTAATATACTGGATGAGGTACACTGCAACATTCCAGGTGCACACAGGGATGCAGCAGCACCTCCACCCTCGGAAAGTCAGATCACATCTCTGTAGAACTGATCCTTGCCTATAAGCCTCCCCATCTGCGGGTCCAAACCCGTCAGGATGACCCAGGTCTGGACCGAGGAAGCCTCCTTGGCCTTACAAGACTGCTTCAAACATACAGACTCAGGAGTGTTGAGATGACGACTGCACCTCCCTCCTTGCCGGTGTCCCAGCGGTGACCATCAGGCCTCTGGAGCTTCTTCAGAAAGCAGCAGCCCGCCTGGTGTTCAACCGTCCCAAATTCTCCCTCACACTCCCCTTCTTATGTCCCTTCACCGGCTCCCGGTAGCCGCCAGCATCAAGTCCAAGACCCTGGTGCTCGTCTACCGGCCGGTGAACGGGACGGTCCCATCATATCTCCAGGATATGGTCCAGCCAGACGTCCCTACCCGTCCCCTGCGATCCGCCACCTCTCGCCGACCGTCCACCCCGTCCCTCGGAACCCCCGGCTGACGATCCAACCGGTCTCGGCTCCTCGGTGGTGGAAGGAACTCCCAGAAAAGGTCAGAACAGTGAAGTAGCTGCCGTGAGCTAAAAACATACCTCTTCACCAAGCACTACCCCACTAATCGCACTAACCCCCCCCCCCAAAAAAAAGTAAAAAACAAGAAATGAATGTATGTATATGGTTTTGAGATGGATATTTGGCAGAAAGGTGACTTCTGAATAACGACTACTGGTACCTTGGATCTTCGGCTATTGAACTACAATATTTGTAAGCCGCTTTGGATAAAAGCATCTGCTAAATGACTGAAATGTAATGTAACAACCTCATCCTGAACACAAGCAAGACCAGGCAGAAGGTTGTGGATTACAGGAGGTCCAGGAGAATGGCCTACACTCGTCTCCTTTTAATGGAGATACAGAGGCCTGCGGTAACAGCTTCAAGTTCCACCTTCCACATTTCGGCCGACCTGGGCTGCTAACACCTCACGCCTGGTAAACAAAGCCCGGGAAGCTGAAGCGAGCTAGGCTGTCCTCTCAGCCAATCATCAACTTCTACAGATCCACAATAGAAAGCATCCTGGTCTCGGCACTACAGCGATGTAAGACAGAAAGCAGCTGGTCCGTGTGGTGAGAACGGCCCGGGGCATCGAGAGCCGCCTTCTTCCGGATCTGGACTCAAAGATGCCCGGATGCAGAAGACGGCTAAGAACATTGCGCTGGATCCCTCCCACCGTTTGAACTGCTCCCGTCAGGAAAGCGGTACAGCGCGATCAATACCTGCACGTCGGCTGAAAAACAGCTTCTTCCAAGAGCTGTAAAAGCAATCTCTCCCAAACTCTCGCAAGCTACCGCACCCCATCCCCCAGCAGAGCACTCACACACACACACACACACACACACACACACACACTCTTCTGACAACCAGTCCATCCTCCAACACCTTGCACTTACTGTACACTCACTCATTCATATGACCCTTCATACCATCCGCATCACATTTACAACTATATACTGTGTAAATAACTTGTCTATTTTTATAAAAACCTGTTCATGCTCTGAACCAGGAGCTCTCATTGCAGAGTTTCACAGTGTCCCTCTGTTCCCTCTTCCTCCCTTGATGGATTCTGAGTCCTTTCAAAGTGGTAACGTTCTGCCGGCTTCTTCCCCTGACCCCTGAACTAGTTGCTCCCTGGTGAAACAGATTCCTACATATGTACGTCTGACACCAAAGCAGCCGAGCCCACAGTTTGATGAGCGGGAAGCATTGCAGCGTCACTAGCGGTGGTGGGGTTGCTCTGCTTCTGACCTCGACTTGAGCAATTTTGGGTCGGTGGAAGACCTGAAGCCATGATCCTCAGCCATAAAAAGGTGGAGTGCCTTCCCTTGGTCCGGGATGAGAGGCAGGAGGTGATGGACCAAAAGGCAGAATGGTTTGGCGTCCACAGTACTGGTCTCTATACTGGTCTACAATGGCAAAGAAGGATTTGCTGAAAGGCAAAGCTCTCAGACTCATTCAGGGTCAAAAGGTGTGGATGGTGACTGAACCTGATCACAGATACAAGCACACAAAATGAGTTTGTCGTGATTTCTGAGGGTGTACCGACCCAAGGCACTGGCAAGGATGGACTTCTGGACGGTACGTAGCTGGAACAGCTGCGAGGCTGGGAGCGACTCTCGGGCTCTTCTGAGAGCCGGATTGTTCGCTCACGATTTCCAGAGAGTTTGCTCGAGCCAAATGCAAAGACACTCTGGGGGGATGAACGGAGGGCTGTGCTGGTTTGGGTAGTTTCTGGGGCGGCGCCACAGGAGTCCAAGGAGCAGACGAGGCATACACCCGCGTGGGAAGAAGCCCGGGCAGGGTGGTACATTCTTGACTCAGGAGTGAAACACAGATTCTGGATCTTCCTGCGGAGATGAAGACCTGCCAGGAAGGGACGACTGGCCTCCAGGAGAGGGTTTCCTCCCGGCAGTGCCGACTCCAGATGCAGACCTGGTCCCAAAGGGCCAACAGCAGGTTCCTCTTGTCCTCCACCTGACGAGGCCCGATGATCTGCAAGTTTGCGTTGCCCCGCCTGAAATCCACCCTGCTGCTCAGTCAGGTTCTCTGAGGAACTGAGAGGGAAATGCAAACAGACTCCCAGCCACGGATCCCAACAGTTTCCAGCGCAGGGTTTCGGGGCTCTCCTGTAGAAATAGGGCGAGGATCTGGCGGCTCGGGCATCTGGTCAGGATGCATCCCGGACATCTCCATGGTGAGGAGGTCTGGGTGTGTCCCTGTGGAACCTTGGAGAGACCAGGACTCACCAGAAGGTCTCCCTGCTGGAACAGGACTACCTCGGGATTCCTCCAAAAGCACCGGACAACATGACAAGCTCGGTGTCAGATTCAGAGAAACACATGCACGAACACCAAGTTGTACTATTTAAAAGGAAAATGGACGACTCAGTGGAATCTGTTTGAAAACGATGATGACTGCAACTAACAGAAAGTTTAAACTCCATTTTACCAACTGTTATATTATATTCTGGGATTGTTATTTCTTGATTAAATACAGAGGAGAGGCTGGAACATACTTCTCTCCGTGACAAGGGAAGAGGGAAAGTCAATTTGCGCATGTGGGTATTCGTGTGTGTGTGTGTGTGTGTGTGTTTGTGTGTGTGTGTGAATGAGAGAGGGGAGTAAGTAAAGCAGATTGATGTAACAAAGGGGTTTCCATCCATCACTCATGTTCTCTGCTTCTTGTGAATGTATATTGCTCTTCCTCTCTCACATCCAGCAACACACACACACACACACACACACACACACACACACACAGTGAACCTCAGCACTTTTCTATCGGCCACCCTCGGGCCATCTATCAACCGGCTATGGGACAACCCCCCTCTCCCTTACGCACACACACACACACACACACACACACACATACACAAACATACTGGTCACAATCCATCACTCTAGTGATGGAACAATCTCAGACAGTGCAAGTTATAGCAGGGCTGCATGAAGCCTGCGGTGCCTCAGACACACACTCACACACTCACACACTCACACACTCACACACTCACACACTCACACACTCACAAACACAGAAGCTCCCGTCCGTCAGAAAATCCTGGATTTGACCGCTGGAGATGCATCTCATGAACTGTGCATGTGTGTCGCGTGCCCGGATTGTCATCTGTCTCTTGTAAATCACAGTGTTTGTAACCACGGGTGTCACCCTGGAGCCCATGGCAGTCGGGGATGCATGTCGGGACAGGAGACCTTTCACACATCTGGACTTCTTCTTCTTCTTCTTCTTCTTCTTCTTCTTCTTCTTCTTCTTCTTCTTCTTCTTCTTCTTCTTCTTCTTCTTCTTCTTCTTCTTCTTCTTCTTCTTCTTCTTCTTCTCTTCTTCTTCTTCTTCTTCTTCTTCTTCTTGTCTCCATAGTGAATCCACCTTCTCCATCTAACCCTATTCGCTGGATCCTCCTCTCTCACACCAACTACCTTCATATCTTCTCTCACGACGTCCATAAACCTTCTCTTTGGTCTTCCTCCAGACCTCTTGCCTGGCAGCTCCAATTCCAGCATCCATCTACCAATATATTCTCTATCCCTCCTCTGTCCATGACCCAACCATCTCAGTCTGGCTTCTCTGACCTTCTCTCCAAAACATCTAACATGTGCTGTTCCTCTGATGGACTCATTCCTGATCCTCTCCATCCTGGTCACTCCCAAAGAGAACCTCAACATCTTCATCTCTGCAACCTCTAGTTCTGCCTGCTGTCTTTTGGTCATTGGAACAGTTTCTAGTCCAAACATCATCTCTGGTCTCACCAGTGTCTCCTCCACCTTTCCTTTTCTTCTGGCTGATGTTCTTCTATCACATAGAACCCCTGACACTTTTCTCCACCCATTCCAACCTGCTTGGACTCGTCGGGTCTCATCTGGCCAATGTTTCCAATTTATTCCAGTGAACCTTCTGTGTGTTTTTGGTCTCTGAGAGGAAACCGGAGAGCTCTGAGGGAACCTGCGCAGACGTGGGGATAACATGCAAACTCCACAGAGAAATCATGCAACCCCACCTCCACCCCTGCAATCGGAAGTGGGAATCAGTGCACAGACGTCCTGCCACGCTTTGCCAACTGGTAAAACAATATTGAAAAAAATAAAAATAAAATACATTACATGAAATAAGAAGCATGTCAATCTTCTTAATCTATCTTAATGTATCTTCTCTTCCTTTCAGTTTTTCCCTTCAGGGGCCGTCAGAGCCAATCATCTGACCCTGTTCTCTGCTTCCTCTTCTCTCCCACCCACTAGCTTCATGTTCTCTGTCACCACCTCATCCATCTTCTCTGGTCTTCCTCCAGACCTCCTGCCTGGCAGCTCCAATCCCAGCATACTTCAGCCATGACATTCACTATCCTTCCTTGGCCATGACCCAGCCCTTTCAGTCTGGCTTCTCTGATCTTATCTCCAAAATATCTGACGGGCTATTAATCTGGACTGATCCTATCCGTCCTGAACGCTCCCACAGAGAACCTCTAAATCTTCATGTCTGCAACCTCTGGCTCAGCTTCTGGTCTTTTCTTCAATGCCACTGTTTCCAAACAACACATCATCTCTGGTCTCACCAGTGTCTCCTCCACCTTTCCTTTCATTCTGGCTGAAGTTCTTCCATCTCTTGGTACCCCTGACACTTTTCTACACCTGTTCCAACCTGCTTGAACCCGTTTCTTCCCCTGTTTCCACGCTCTCCGTTGTCTTGGAGTGTTGACACAAAGTACCGTAATTTCCTGACGATAAGCCGCGACTTTTTTCATGTAAACAACGATGCGGCTAATATATGGACTTTTTTAGGGGGGGGGCTAACGAGCTTCACGCCGCTAAAACATTTATCCTCGTCGCATCGGACCGATGAAATGACCGGGAAGTTCTGAATCACGTTCAACTCCGACACCGAAGAAGACGGCTTTGACGGTTTTAGTGCGCAGGAGGAAGACCGAGATAGCGATCGGCTAGCCGGTGAGGCTTATATGGAGGTGCGCCCTATAGTCCGGAAATTACGGTATTTGAAATCCTCCACCTTCAGTCTCCACTCCCTTTAGCCTCACCGTTCCACTTGGTTTCCTCTTATTCACACATTCTGTCTTGCAGGTACAAACCTCACTCCTCTCCTTTCCAGAGCATACCTCCACCTCTCTAGAATTTTCTCTGGCTGCTCCCTGGCCTGATCACAATGTCATCTGCAAACTAGCTGCTCCCTGAAGATTCCTGTCCACCCTCATCTGTGAGCCTGTCCATCACCACTGCAAACAAGAATCCTGCATGAAGTCCATCTCCTGCCTTGAGCCTCTGAGTCCCACCTCCAGCCCCCCTCACCACTGTCTCACAGCTGGCATGCAAAATCTTTAGTTTTAAGTCTCAAGATGTTCACCAAGAGTAATTTAGATCAGGGCTGCCCACACTTTTGACTTGTGAGCTATTTTTCTAATGACCATTTGAAAATGATCAAATCACGTGTTTGGGCAGCTCGCAAAGCTGCAAGAAACCTTATGGCAAACTACAGAGTACATTTTTGATAGTTACCTTACTTTGTTAACTTTGGTTTACTTACACACACACACACATATATATATATATATATATATATATATATATATATATATACATATACACATACATATATACATATATATACATTCACATATATATGTGTATATATATACATACACACAGATATATATATATATACATACATATATACATATATATACATTCACATATATATGTGTATATATATACATACACACACACAGATATATATATATATATATATATATACATTCACATATATATGTATATATATATATATACATACACACAGATATATATATATATGTATATATATATATATATATATATATAGTTATTTATTTATTTATTTTTACTTTTTTTTTTTTTTTTTTTAATTCGGCGATCCTGCAGCTATGTCGAGAGTAATCTTTTGGAGTTCTGTAATGTCTAATTTTCTGTGACTGTGTTTGGATGGGCGTGGAGGGCTGAGGTCCTGAGGTCCTGAGGTCCTGAGGTCCTGGACCAGGTGTGAATTCCAAGAGTGGAGGTTCATTCGAGCTGCTGTTGTTGGTGTTTTTGGTCACTGTTGGCCAATAACTCATAATCATCGAACATTTCCGCTCGGACGTTACGATACATTTTTGCCGCACAAACCCGTGGTAAAGCAAAAAATATGAGTATAAAAAATTAGAAATCATTATCAAATCATACCACGATACATTGAGACTGGATTTTCAATTAAAGTATTTCTTTGAGTAATAAATTTGATTCTAGTAGGTATCGTTTAATTACGATTGGCTTTTTCATGGAGATTTTGGTTATTTCTAACCCTGTGTTTTGTTTTTTTGCATTAGCTGTATCAATAATATCATCATGAGAAGTGACGTTTTTGCTTTTTATACATTTTTTTATATTTTTTTTTATAAATTACAAGCATTGCTCGGTTGGCCAAATGTTTCAATCTCAAAGAACCCAAGACAATTGTAGAGCCCCATTAAACTGTCTGGCTACATCATTTCATGATATTCACTTCACACTGACAATAGCACTTTTCCACTCTATTCACCCATAAATTTAATGTTAGATAAAGACTTGACGACACAACGGTGACACATAACTGAAGAAGCCTCACCACAGAAAACCATATTGACCATATTTTGGTCAATATAATGCAGTCCGAGTCTGGTTTCCATGTATCACCTTCTGTCCAATCACATCCAGCAGACTCTGCATTATACGTCTTCATCTGAAACAGCCAATTGCATCGCTCACCATTTGAAAAATAACCTCTCAGCTAATTCTGGCACATTTACACTGATGTTTACGAATGTTCATTAAGTCCCTGACAAATACGGTGATAAATAAAACATGAAAGTGACCTCCTTAGTCTGAAAGCCTCAAACACACTCACACTCTAAGAGGTTCTTAAAAGTTTTCCCCGTCTCTCTGCAGCGTTACAACTCAATCTCTTTGTGACACACACACACACACACACACACACACACACAGCTGTCAAGCACAGCTCACACAGTCTGCTGTAGGATGTGAGTTATTACAGTGAAGCAGCTCAAGCAGCTCGATGTGACGAGACTGAGGCTGGAGGTTGTTTCTCCTTCACTGTCTCAGCACATTAAGCCTGGATCAGACCTTCACTTCATTTTCTCAACTTCTTGTTTCTCCTCCCACCGTTTTTCCTTGAGCTTATCGTCGGTAAAATCATGGACCGAATGTTATTTATAATTTCTATTTCAAATCAGTGAAAGAATATAAGGGGTTACGTACGAAATGGTTTAGAAGAACTAGTATAAGCCATGTTTTTATCCCACAATTATGCATAAACGCACTCGATAACAGACAGAATGGCTATTTATTTATTTGGTTAGTTTTAGACAGACTCGTTTTTGCAAAGAACATTTTGAAGACATGCTCGGTGGAGCCCCAGTTACCGAAGTGCATAATAATAATAATAATAATAATAATACATGGGATTTCTATAGCGCTTTTCATGACACTCAAAGACGCTTCACAAGTAAAAAACAGAAGGAACAGAACATACATATACATTTATATACATCACATATACATATACATTTAAACCAGCGCCGGTCATTTAAAGATGTCTGACGATGGGTTTTAGCGGCGGGAGATTCCTGGTGAGACTCCCGCACCGTTTGCGGCTCAATCCGACGCTTCGTTCATTCCCAGAAACCACGGACGGATTCGGTCGGATCCCCGGCGGGGAATTCAGACTTAACTACCTGTCCGTCACAGAAAATAACGTCTGCCTCCGCTGACAGCCGCACTCTTAATGCTCGGCTTTCAATGCTTCTTGACATTCTCATCTTTTTGCAATTCAAATGCCAGGCAAAGAGAAATATGATGTATAGAATTTGAATTTAATGCAAAGTCAATGACTGATTCTAAAAGGCCTTGAGGTCAAATTATAGAATTGATGATAATGATAATAATAATTCTAATAACCATCAGCAGTTGCAGCAGCACTATCATAGATTAACTACTCCGAACAATACGCATGTTATTAATGCCCTTTGATGCAAAGATTCAGGATAATAAATGATACGGAGTGAGGGAGGGAAGGGGCGACCAGAGCCTCACAAACACAATAACCAAGAAAGCAGTCGTCTCCCTGTGGCTGCAGAGTCACTGATCAATACGGGAGCCTTGTTAAAATTCAGGACTCAGCTTGAAATGTGAGCTATGAAGTCAATATTTGATGGATGGGACATATATATATTGGCCTGCTGGAATTTAACCTACAGCTCTGCAGGCGTGTGTATTAGTGTGTGTGTGTGTGTGTGTGTGTGTGTGTGTGTGTGTGTGTGTGTAAGAGGCTCAGTGTCAGGGGATGTCAAATAAAACAGAAGAAGATGACTTGAACCATGAGGTAAACCAGTTAAGCCAGGATCCTGCTATAGGATACATATGAAAGTCTATGTAAATATACACACACTGTATGTGTGTGATGTAAATATACGTATATAAACATTTATATGATTGTATAAATGAATATCAGTTTACTTCTTAATTTTGCCTGCGGTTATGCGTTTGTTTTCTCACCCCTCTTAGTCATTCTTGAAAAGTGTGTTAGCATCAAGCAGGACGTGTGTGAGCTGCTTTCACCTTTAAACTGGTTATAAATTATCTACATATTGTTTGGTTGCAACTTGTTAAACAAGTCCTAGGAGTTTATATATATTGTTAAGACTGTTTACTGTTTATAGTTTTCTATTCTTAATCACTTTTTCTTGCACAGTCCACTGTCTGCTGAGCGTGGTTGAAATGTCTCCACTGTGGGACGATTAAATGAATATTCTATCTAAAATAAATCAACGTGTTAATGTCATTCTTTAAACTCGTGTTGCATGAATGGAAATGAATGTAATAAATGTATTATTTATTACATAAATGTATTTCGCCAGAACGAGAATATGAAGGTATTTCTTGAAAACACAAAGAGCAGTTCATTTCTGCTCAGACACCGCTTGGAAAACAAGGCTCTGCACACAAACATGAACCAACGTTTTTTCTTTGCCATAAACAATTTCTTTGGCACTGCAATTACTTTTGTTTATTGGATCAGCAGCAGTTGTACACCAATGTGAATTCCTGAAATATCTTCTCCCTTCGCCCATGGAATGGCACATTTACTCACCAGGAGACACCTTTTTAACGGCTCCACATGTTTTGTTTCTGCAGACCAGGTGGACACGGAGACGGACACTGTTTCTTTACACCTCACATTACGTCACTCGATTCGTCCACAAAGACGTCACGAGAAGGTCAGAGCGCTTAGAATGAAATTAAACGAGATGTGTGGGATAACAAGCGTGATTGTTTCATGCAGATGCAGATCCGTCCATCAGGTCCATTGTCTTCTGCTTCTCCCGCTCAGGGTTGCTGGATCTGATCCCAGCCGCCGGGAAACAGCGGAAAGCCCAAAGAAAGGAAACCCCGTCGGAATAAACCGGGTCCTTGGTGCCGTCGGGCCGAAGCGCTAACGGCTAATGTCACCTGGAAATGAATATCTTGCAATGAAATGACGTCACTGGCTTTTAAGCATCTTAGAGACAAAGTGGTAAATACACTTATCGGGCGGGTCGAAGGTGATTGCGAACATGATCTATTTGCCAGATACAAGAAGTGTGAAGAAGCAGGTATGGTGGCTCTGAGAAAAGCTGGACAATCGGCAAACCGGGAGATGCTAGTGAAAAGGCTCTGTTGTCACATCAAGTGTCTTCAAACATCATCACGCCAGGTTATCCCAAAACATCACCCTTAAAGTCTAGAAGACAAAAAGACCCTAATTAGTCTTTATTTCCAATCAAGTGATGAATTCTATTTCACCTCCATTCATGTAGAAAAGGGTTTAAGCTCCAGCAACGCGATGCCGTCACCTGCACTGAGGATGGGATGACGCCTACATCGGACACACCGGACAACCTCAGCTGTCCATCTTCAGCTGAAGGACAAGGGACCTCCTTTAGAAGACGGCAACATCTGTATTCTGTCCAGAGAAGACAGACGGTTGGAGGGAGGAGTCAAAGAAGCCACCTTGGTCAAAACGGACTAAACATGTGAACAGAGGAGGGGAGCATCAGACACCACCTTTCACAAACGTACGTCGTATGGGATCAACACCAAGAAGGACCAGGACCTTCTGCGGCCTCCACACAACCAGGAAGGATCCACCATCAAAGCAGCTCCGGGAACATCCACATGACCCTCAGTCCGTGAGATCCAACAGGTTTCACTGCTTTGTTTCGCTTGACCTTTTCACATCCCGATCCAGGTCATCCCACTGAACTGCTGTTTTGTCGACACCCCATCAGCACCTCGTGCAACACTAACAACAAGCCGCCCAAAACCCTGGCAGTTGCACTCAGAAACTCCCCACAGGTCAGTAGACCTGGAGAATCCTCTGGGATGAGGGGCTGAAACCTCTTCAAGTCAAGAAATTCAAGTCCAGCTGCCGAAGCAAGAAAATTTGGACAAGAATTGACCCTGACCTGGATGACGGAGAACCTCCTCAGACACCTATCCAAAGGTGTTGCCCATGCAAGCAACTTTCCCTATAATTCCAAAGTAATTCAGTTAAAAAGAAGAATTTATCTTGAATGCTGTCGAGAAGGAGTTGTTGAAATTCATATTTCAACATAACAGATGCAAAGAAGACGGCATCCGAACGGTGACGTGACGACATCGTGCCGCTCAGGATGCTGTCATTCCAGTCATTTGTTACAGATGCTACATCTCCACTGAGAAGGAAGTTTCTCACAGTTTGTGATCACAACGATTTAATCTAATTGCGCGTCTTTGAGCCGCAAAGAAGCAGCAGGAGCTGATCGAGGCCAAATGTCTCTGCCGGGATCAATGTGGTAAATTAACTCGACTGCAAAGTGTGGCACAACTGATTAGCCGTCCAAGTTTCCCAGCTTGTTAGTGACCAATAATGCATTCTAACAATTTATTTTGGATATTGAATTCGAGCTGATCTCCAGGGCTCCTTTTCTCTTTGGTTGTCTGATTTTCCTTGACACTCCTTTCTCCAGTTTCCTGACAGACTTTTTGCAGTCCAACCTCCTTCTGCTTCACTGCATCTTTACGGACCGATGAGGATCTTTGTCTCCTGCTGGATCACAGATACAATTGTTATTGCTTTCATGCTGCATCCAATCCTATTTCTCCATCTGCAGTTCTTCAACCGCACCGATTTGTCTTTATCTTTGGTCGTCTCTACTATTTATTATTCTTGAGTCCGTCTCTTATTGATTAATAATCTGCGAACGCTCAAACAAATATGTATATCCAAAGTGAGCAGACAGCCTTCCAATCAGGAAGCAGAGCCGGGGACTCTGGAGCGGAAAAACCCATTTCGGGGGCTCGAGTTGGTCTTCAGTAGTCTTAGCGGTGGATGAGGTCCACCCTGGGTTCCTCAAGGTTCTGGATCTGTCTTGAAGGCTCTCCTGGCTGACACACCTCAGCATTGCGTGGACGTCCCTGACGGCGCCGCTGGGCTGGCAGACCTTTTTGAAAAGGGGGATCGGAGGGTTTTGTCCTGGTCTTGTCACAGTGGACCGGCTCTAGACCCTCGGCAGGGTCCTCGAGCGGCCGTGGGCGTTTGACCAACCAGTCTGCACGTGTTTTGTGGATCTGGAGAAGGCATTGGACCGTGCCCCACGGGCAATCCTGTTGGGCTGCTCCGGGAATATGGGGTGCCGAACCCCGTTCTACGGGCTGTTTGGTCCCTGTATGATCGTGTCGGTCCGACTTGCCGGTTGTAAGTCGGACTTGTTTCCAGTAAGAGTTGGACTCACCTTTGTCACCGACTCTGTTCATAACTTTTATGGACAGAATTTCTAGGTGCAGCCAGGGCGTCCAGGGGATCCGGTTTGGTGGCCGCAGGATCGAGCCTCTGCTTTTTGCAGATGATGTGGTTCTGTTGGCTTCATCGGTCCATGATCTCCAGCTCTCACTGGAAGGGTTTGCAACCCAGTGCAAAGAAGCCAGGAAGAGGTTCAGCACCTCCAAATCCAAGACCACGGCGCTCAACCTGAAACGGGTGGAACTCCCACTCCGGGTCGGGGAAGAGGTCCTACTCCAAGTGGAGGAGCTCAGGTATCCCTGTCTTGTTCACAAGTGAGGGAAGGATGGAGCAGGAGATGGACGAGCGGATCGGTGCGGCGTCTGCACAGATGTGGACTCTGTACCGGTCTGTGTTGGTGAAGAAGGAGATGAGCCAGATGGTGAAGGTCTGACTTTACCGGAGGATCTACGTTCTCACCCTCACCTCTGGTCACCAGCTGTGGTTAGAGACCGAAAGAACCAGGTCGTGGATTCCAGCGGGTGAAATGAGTTCCCTCCTCAGGGTGACCGGACTCTCCCTTGGAGACAGGGTGAGAAGTTTGGCCATCCTGGAGGAGCTCGGAGTAGACCTGCTGCTCCTCCACATAGAGAGGAGTCAGACGAGGAGTCTCCGGTCAGGATGCCTCCTGGACAGGGAGGTGTTCCAGGCCTGTCCATCTGGGAGGAGACCACAAGGAAGACCCAGGACACGATGGAGAGACTCTGTCTCCAGGCTGGGAACACCTTGGGGTCCCCAGAGGAGCTGGACCATGGGGCCGAGGAGAGGGAGGTCTGGGCCTCTCTGACACCCGACTCTGGATAAGCAGCAGAAGATGGATGGATGGATGGATGGATGGATGGATGGACGGATGATTAATTTATCCCCAAATTAAAGCAACACAAGAACTTTAACAATCTGACTAGTTTGACATCCTTGACCTTTGAGTAATGAAGAGGTTGACAGAGTTTCCATCTTGTGGTACAACTCATCCATAAGGGATCACGTGCTTTTCTGAGAAGAAGCAAATCCAGGGCATCGATCGATTTGTTATTTTTCAAACGTTGATGACAATAATGTTTGTGGACGGAGAGGAGCGAGACGGAGGTGAAATAACGTCATATTCTGTGTCGGTGCCGTTTAGAGGGCTCCGTTTGAAAACTTGAAACTCTCCTTGTAAGATCTAAATCCTGCTTCTGTTAACTGAAGAAAATGTCGACCTTATCCTGCCATTGGGATTAAAATAATCTTAAAGATTTTCTCTTCTTCAGACTGTAAGTTCAGATAAACTTATTCACTGGAAACAAGCCACTGTCAATATTTACAGCTGAAAAAGGAGCCCTTAAGTGCTTCTATAAGCAGCAGATCAGGCTGACAGCAGCAGCCCGAAGCCGACCGGGATAAATCCTGGGATTTGGAGTCAGATTCTCATCGAGGAAAAGGAAGAAACAAGACAAGCGTCTCATTTAGAGACGTGAATGTTTTGTTCGAACTCCGATCACCGAAATTTCAACACTTTATCAAGTGCCATTTTTTTCCGGCGTAAATCCTTTAAATTTGTGACCCGCTAGGTTGTTGTAAAATCCGTTATCATTATTATCATGATCCATCATCTAAAGCTTGACCTCGTCAGGGTTGCTTGGGCAGATCCTCCACCGCAGGGCCTCATGGAGAAGACGGGGAAACCAGACCGGAACCAGTTCCTTCTGTGGGTCGGAAGCACCAACCGTTGCACCGCCCTGATCTTCTGATCAGCATCATTATCGCTCATCATTTCTTCAAGTCCAGAACTTCAAGTCCAACTACCACAAGAAGAAGACGACAGGGAGGAACGAAACACGACCTGGGTGTCACAGGAAAAGGTAGATTATCATTTTTTCATTTAGGAAGTGCATCTTATTTTTAACTATTGCTGACCAAAGGTGATAACCTTTGTTATTGTGGAGCTTTTGGTGGAAAATAGAAGTCCATTATTAAATGAGTTGAGGGGTGTTTCCTCTCCGCCGACCGGTTTACATGCGAGGCGTCTCTGTTACAAGGTGTTCCTTTCTCACTCTGGTTCAGCTCTGGAGGAATAAAGTTTCCTCATGGTTCCTCATCCTGCCACATCACTATCACAGGTTGCAAATGGCTAAAAGGATTATTATTATCACAGATTAAAATGTGAACTGAATACAGTTATGATTGGGAAATAAAGATGCTTGAAATGTTTCTCACATTCGAGATGAAATTATAACATTTTAATTTGTTTCAAGACCTCGTACATACGTAATGCCTGATTCACTCTGCATTCATGCATCAGCTCCTTCTCTCCACAGTGCAGTAAAGTTTGATTTATTGACTGGCTAAATCACAAACAGCAGTGGAAATACATGTTTCCATGATAATATACGGTTTTCAAAGTGTAAGACCAAAACAAATATAAAAATGTGTGTGTCGTCTGTGCGGGTAAACTGACCCTTCGGCAGTTTATGCTTATTTTGGGGATTTCATGACTGTTTTTTTGTCATTTTAATATCATTGTCTTGTGATTGTTGGAAATAATTTTGTATCTGGTATTTTTCAATCTTCACTGGTATTGTTTTGAAAAAAAAAAAATGTTACTTTTGGGACAAAATACTTGGCTCAGTTTGCAGTAACTTGTGGCCAAGAGGGGGAATTATTTTGCTGATTTTGAGAGAATTCTTTAAGATAAGATGAGAACAACTTTATTAATCCCGAAGGAAATTGTTGTGCCAGAGTTGCAGAAAATATAACAGTAATAAATAATAAAAAGAAAAAGGCAGAATTAGAAATAAAAATAAACTATAAAGTGTCTCAGTGAAACTATAAAGTGTCTTAGTAAACAAGTGATAAAACTATAAGTGTCTCAGTAACAAGTGAGGTAAGGAGTGCACAATAGTATGATAAAAGGAAAAATTGTAGTGTAGCTGTTATGAAATGAAATATTGCACAGCTCTGAATATTGCACAGTGAAATGAAATGTAATGCACTCGTAATGGATTTTTTGCTCAGTTACAGGAAAATGTCCCGTACTTTTTAAATACCGTACACCCCCATTTGGTAGCCTCGGTTCATTTTTGAGACAAAAAGGCACCTAGAAGAAATAAAACCACGTGCTTTCCAAAGTGTTGCGAGGTGGGTGGGCAGGAGAGGCGACACCGGGAGATTTCCAACACAGACTGTGTGAATGTGGACACATGAATATGTTTAGAAACACATGGAGTGCAATAGGATTGTGGGGAGGTCTAATGAAAGAGTGATACTGGAGGAGAAGGTGTCTGTTCTCCGCCTGAGAGAGGAATCGATTTCAGGGTCTATTGTTGCCCGTGGACTGGATGACTGGAGCTGCAAAGAGGATCATATACAGGCTGCCAGGCTTTTTGTGACTCCAGCGTTCATTCTGGCAGCTATTTCAGATTAAGTGTGAGAATGTAGACGCATTTTAGTAGACTCGTCCTTGCGGTCCATGGGTGATTGCTGTATTTTCTCTTTTTTTAACAGTTTTTATTACATTATTCTAAAGTGTTCATTGATGGTTACACTAAGAAAAGTCAACACGGTTCAAGTTAAAACCCGATCCCTGCTGTGGCTGGGGAGGGACAGGTATTAATCTGGACGAGTCACCGGTTAATCACGGGCCACATATTGACAGGCAAGAATTTACGCTCCCCATTTCTTGCCCACAGACAATTTACAGTCTTCTAGGAACCAACTGCATCGTCCTTGACTCTGGGTGAGCGCCAGAAGCAACACAGGCAAGGAGACAACATGCAAACTTCATGCCAAATGGAGTGCATTGGCCATTAGAATGGAACCTGAAATGATCTTCTCCGGGAAGTTATCAGCAATATATTCAGAGTCACTGGTAGTGGTTATTGCTAATGCAGTCCTGTAAACTACACCTTTATCATATCTTAATGACATTGTTTCGACCAGGAGTGTCAAACGCACGGCCCGCGGGCCGGTACTGGCCCGCCAGGGGGTCCAACCCGGCCCGTGGAATAAAGCTACGATTTGAAAAAGGACATAGGATCATGAACTACTTTTTCAAAATAAAAATTTAGTTCCTATATTGTCAGCTAGGTGTGCAGTGTTTGTGTGTGTTAGCATCATGGCATAACACAGCGTGACAGCAGATGGCAGCAATGCGGCTTCCAGGCTCGTACAAAGCATTTTTACTTATTGTTAGATTTGTATCTGCTTTCCGTTGGCCACAACAATCTCAACAACAAGATAATGTTAGAGACATGGTTTCCCAAGAAAATGGATCCCTTCTTATTTGTTGGTTGAGGTTTAGAAACCGGTATGCTTGCTGTGGATGCAGCAAGTTCCGGTGCCACTCTGGGACTCACCAAGGTGAAAAACACAACAAAATGCAGGGAGAACTGAGAGGACAGACCGGAGGCATGGTGTTGTTGAAATTGGATTTACTTTTCTTCATGAATCTCAGCTTTGTTCATTCTGTATCTTTTTAAAGGGTTAAGATTTTTATAATATACCTGTTCTCTTTTACACTTAAACAAAGGAAAAATTTGGACTTTGTGTAACTTCCAGGTAATTACGCTATGATTTTATTGGTCAGCCCCCTTCACATCAAATGATGCCGTATGTTGTCGCTGGACCAAAATGAGTTTGACACCCCTGGCATTGACTCATGTTTTTATCTAAGAACTTTTTATTCAATCATTAATTATACCGCTCACCCCTCGCCCAGGTTGGTGGGCTGCAGGAGTTTACCTCGGCTGTCGCTGGGCGATTGGCGAGGAACACACTGGACCACAGCGTGTCGAAATGTTATAGGTGAGTGACTGTTTTCAGGGAGCGTGGGGGGATTTTGGCAGGAAAATAAAGGGGCCTTATCTTTATCTTCAACAGGAGCTTCTGTCCAGAGATATGTTCGAACAGAAGTGATCTGTCACAGTGAAACCACTTTGACTTAAACAAGTCCCACCCAAGGGAACAAACTGGTGTTTACAGTACAAGTGAACAGAACACTAAATCATTGAGTGCAACTACTAACCCTACAAATAAGACCTGCAGGTCTCAGTCCCACGTAGGAGGTCTGACCACCCGCCACAGCGACTGCACCTATCTTAATATCCCAAGATAGCTTGTAGCTCCGAGTATCACCTAAAACTGCCCCTCCTTGGCAGGATGATACATCTCGGTGGGCCAATGGAAGGGGTCGAATAGGACGAGTAAAAATTGGTCCTGGAAACCTGAATCAATCCTTAACTGCCCAAAAGCTGGTTGGCATCAACTGGAGGTTTGACTCAGAATGTCTCCACAGAGCCAAAATGGGTTGTTTCTTTGCTGTTCAGGCTCCGGCCGGTTCAAAGGGGTGTTTGGTGGTTTATAATGGCTTGTCCTGCGTCATGTGACGGCACAGGTGTCGGATCGCAAGACGTTACCCGTGGGAAACGAGTTGATGACATCGCAGGTCTTGTTATCCAGTTGTTGGTGGAGAAGGAACGTCTGGCTAAAGCCGTGGCAGTGTTTTGACGGCACAGCGGTCATGTCTTCTGGATTAAACGGAGTGCAAGCTAAAGTTAAAGAGACAGCGGCTGGACACATTTGTGTGTTTGGCGCTGACCGTCCTCGTCTCCGCCGCTTCTGTCGAGCGGACGTTTTCAGCCCTGAAGGGAATTAAAACTTATGCCAGAAATACGACGGGGCAGGTTTGACTTTCAGCATTAGCTTTGATGGCGATGGAAAAGGACTTCTTGATGGACCTGAAGCTCACGGATGATCTATACCACAGAGTAATCAAACTCTGAGGAAAGGAAGGAGGATGGATTTTGTTAACAAATAATCCAAATGTTTGGTGAGTAAAAGGTTTCTATTTTCCTAAATATTTCAGTCTTAAGAGGGTATTGTTGCTTGTTTGTGTGTCGCAGTTGTAGCACATGTGCACCTCAGGTTTGTTTCCTCAGTAACAGCATTTATTGTGGCTCCACAAGTTCTGTGATGTAACTCTTTGTGCTTCATTTCTGCATAAGACTTTTTTTTTATAGCCATAAAACAGTTAGAGGGTGGATAAATGTAGAACTCCTGAAGGCCTCGGTGTGAAATACACAGCCAGCCACTGCAAGAACCCTGATGACTCAACTCCATACAAGCGTCTAGCAATAAATAGATTAGCTGTAAAACAATCAGCCACCTCTTTTACATAAATTACATCAGGCTGTATGTCAAGAAGGAGCATGACATCGACTTCCTTTATTTACCTCAGAATATAGAGCCATGATATTGGGATGTCATAGACAGGATAAGTGAGGTGCTGAAGGGGTTGAACTACGTGAAGGCAACATGGCAGATGTTCAGCACAGCAACAAATACCTTTGGACACCACAGGCAGGCGGCAACCGTGAGGTGACGGGGAGGTCAACCACAGCCGAACACCGCAAGGCGAGGCAGGTCCTGAAAATCCAGCTAAATGGCAAGAAGATCTGTCCAACACTACTTAAGCCCTGCCAATGAGAACGTTCTGGTGTGATATTCTGGCCCTTGGAGGATCGCCACGGATTAAAAAACAAAAACTCATTAGAGGGTTTCCTCCTCGGTCTAAGCACAAAAGAGGCTGCAGGAGCCACTATCTTGGAAGAAACAGCAGGTCTCAGAATACATCCGGAGGATGGATCCAAAGGATTTGCAACAAGAATACTTCAAGCTCCAGAAGGCCAGGAAGCAGGAGCCAAAGGAGCAGCCATTGACAAACCAGCCCTGCATGAGTTGCATCGTTGCTTTATTGGAGTGGCTAAAACACAACGGTGGCTGGAAAAGGCTGGCCTGAAGAGCAGAGGCATTGGTTTCAGCAGCGTGGCACAGCAGGTCCAGCAACCCTCTTTGGAAGCAGACATTCCTGGGTGGATTCCCGGCTCCTCCGAGGGTTGAAATGTTGTTGAGCATCACAATGAACCCCTCACGGCTCCCCTGACGCCGGTGGACGGCAGCCTACCGCTCATGGCTCATCCCCGATGGGTTAATGGCAGAGAACGAGTTTCCCCGCAGGGATTAATAAAAGATAAATTCATGGTCACAGAAAACAAAACCTTAAACAAGAGACTGATCAAGGTCTGGATGAACCACACCTAACATGACCCCAGGGAGTCCAAAGGGTGAGTGCAAGATGTTGCCAGGAGAGGCTGAACGGAGCATCATAACCAGGCTAGTATTGCGCACAAAAACATTTGTAGCTAGTTTGAGGAAGGTTTCAGGTTCGAGAAAACAAAGGGATGCAGAACACATATTTAAATCATGCTGTTTTATTATTTAACACCACATTACATGAATGGAATTCCTCATTGCTGTAATGTAGTGGATTAGCGAGTTACAGAATGGAGGTGATTATTCATAGATTGGTCAATTCCTGTTCTTACATCTGTATACTGTTGGGACACTGGAGTAGTTTGTAACAGGTGGGTTGTATGGACCCGGTTGCAACGACGACAACTACGCACCGCATTTGCCTGAGAAGCAAGAGAAGGCATTTAAACTTTTTAAGATTAGCTCACAGAGTCAGAAAAAAGGTATTAGAGATGTAACAAGTAAGCTGCTGTAACTGCTGTTTAAGATCAGGAGCGCAGAACAACAGTCGGAAACAGCAGCAGAAAAGCTGAGTGACGTTTGAAAGACCCATACAGCTTCAAAGATACTTCATAGCGGGGAAAAAAACAGGCGTGCTCTCCGGCTCAAAGTCTGAGGTAGAAACTCACAGCGACTCCAACAGGGGTTCGGGTGCAGTAGCCAACCGCAACATAGATTGACGACCTGGTAAAACAAACCCTAAACACAACCAGTCTGGATGCAAGTGGGCTTCCAACGCAGCTGCAGAGCAGGCAGTGAGCTCTAAAGTTGCAGGAGAGTCGGCAACCCACGTGTCCACCGGCATAACCTCAGCTCTGATTATTTTGCCCAAACCTGGGGAGACACAAGTGCAAGGGCCAGACAAGGCATGGTGCCGGCGGACGTGCGGAGCAGGAGAAACCGCTAGCAGTGGAACAAGGTTCCCTGTTGGCCTGGACAAAATGGGATTTGTCCAAGCACAAGGAGAGACCTGTGGCCACTTGAGCCTGACCGTAGCTCTTTCCTCTTGGTCTGTCTACAACAGTAGTCATTCGGCAAAGCGGCTTACAAGAAGTGCAATTCAGTCACAGAAGATTGGAAGTACCAGGAGTCAGAAGTGCCCAATCAACCAAAGAGCCATCTCAGAACCAGAAACACACTTTTTGGGGGGTTGGGGGCTAAGTGCGATTAGTGGGGTAGTGCTTGGAGAGGAGGTATGTTTTCAACTCACAGCAGAAGATGGGCAGCGACCCCGCTGCTCTGACCTTTCGGGAGTTCATTCCACCATGAAGGTTCATTCCACTACCCCCGGCTGCTGATCGAATCTTCGAATTCATTTTAGCATTTATTTTGAAAACAGCCCTTTGAGTCCCATTGAAATGCCCATCAAAACAAGCAGCAATCTGTAAATATGGGAAGGTTTAAGGAACATAGAGTGAAGAGAAAATCAAGTCAACCCTCAAAACATGTTGAGACAATGTGATGAGAAATATCGAAACTGATAAATTGATGTCAACCTGCTCACACAGGAAAGATATGACAGGTACAGTCTCATGTATATAATCATCATGTCTCTTGAGAAAATTGTAGTTTCACAACCAGTCCTGCATTGCTGTGTATCACAAGTCACTTTTTCCACCAAAGCAACATAGTTCAATACATTTTCATGGAACGGACCTGACAGAGCAGTTATTTAATAAAAAACAATAAATTGTCTTTCACAAAGCCTGATCCTGGTTGTGTTGTGGGTTGCAGGTCATTGTGCTAAACTGTTTTTCATCTGAATTTAAGAAAAAAAAAAAGAATAAAGAGGACTTGTGTATTCTACATGCCGTGAAAATAACTCCAATTACAAAGAGAAAGTCACAGCTGGGCTTTGGCCTCTGAACAGAAAAAAGTTATGAGCATACATGTGGATGAATAAAGAATCTCAAATGAATTTAATGTTATATATTTTAGAAGATTTGGGTGGAAAGAACAGGAAATTTTCAATCGCTTTTGATGTGTGGTTCAATAATGAACGATTCAGAATGAATCTGGACCTTTATATGTCAAGGTCACGGTTTTCAGAGGTGATGCCCGACCCAAATGCAGAAACTCTCAGAAGAAGCGCTTTAAGGGGTTTCATTTTACAAGGGGATGGATGGAGGCCTGCTCAGGGTCCAGGTGGACTCCTCACAGGAGCCTCAGGAGCTGGGAAGGGGCGAGGAGAGGCGGCGGCGACCTGCTGGAACCAGGGGGAGGTGGCCGGCATACGGCCACAAGAGAAGAACCCTGGTCACGGATGGCAGATTCAGGACTCAGGAATGAAAATGGATCTTACTTTGGGGATGATGACCCGCTTGGAAGGGATGGATGGTACGGTGGACAGAACAGCCCACCAGGAAGGCGTGGGCTCCACATGGCGGTACCCACTCTAGGCAACCATCTGGACCCAAAAGTGGCTTCTGGGACAGGCGGCGGGCATACCCCAAACAAGGGCAGAAGCCCAGTTGGGGACGGCTGGCAAATTCCAGACTCAGGAATGAAAATGACCCGTCTGGAAGGGACGCCGGTACTCCTCGAGCCGGGTCCATGTGGAGGCACCTGCTCAAGACGACCACCTGGCCCCGAAGGGCCCAAAGGGCCGGCGGGGTGCTTCTCTTGAGCTCAGCCTGATGAGGCCCAATGATCCGCAGGTGTGCTTTGCACCACAGCTGAAGTTACCTCCTGCTCAATCAGGCTCAATGGAGAAAGACCCGGGTGAAAGAGCTGCACACACACACACACACACACACACACACACACACACACACACACACACACACACACACACACACACACACACACACCAAATCCAGTTATCTACAATCATGTTGTTGTAGCCTCAAGTTTATCGAATTGTTTTTTTTTATTTCTATTTGTGTGTCTTTTCTCACGTCACACGTTTCAATCCCCTTGTTGTGTGTTGTTAATTGTTGTGATTTCATTCAAATTCACCAATTCTAAAGTTTCAATTTCAACATTTACAAATCAGGCAACAGCGAAGCACGATGACACGATGACAAATGAAAGGCTGTGAAATTTCCCACAGAGCTACACGTTTTCTGGAATGGGGTGAAAATACAAAGTAGAAGAAGGAAGACCTTCATTGCCAGATTCAGTTGTACGTTCAAGCCCATCGGCAACACTGGACCTTCATGGACGAACCATGAGCAGATGCTACCGAGCAGCGCCAGCAGAACCGACAGGGGTTCAACGTCTTTCTCAACAACACCGAGAACTGAACCGAGAGCGCTCGTCTCCAAGGACGATCGCTCTTACCTTAAATGCATGGTGATTGGACACATTTTTCTAAATAGCCAAACATTCCCAAATATAATGAAGAGTCGTCTACCTCGGTTCTATTATGGGATTCATCCTGGCTAATCTGCGGCAACGACAGAAACCCTCCATCTTCTCAGCAGGGTTGCTGAATCAGTGTTCCACCTCAGTGATAATCAGCTGAAAATCTATTGATGCAGCTTTGCCAAATCTGCAGTGTCTATTTCTTCATTTTATCTTATTTTTTTTTTAATCTTGGGTGTGAAGGGAGAATACACAGATATTGGATCCAGAAAAAAATGGTACTTTCCTTGTGTTAGTGATACGGTCGTTCCAGACCCATAACCTGAAGTTCTTTTGGATCTTTTTTGGACTGTAACATGTGACATCTTTACAATATTAAAGCTTTTTTGTTTTTTGTTTTTTACACACAGCCTACAAAATAAAATAAAATGATAATAATAATAATAATAATAATAATGAACATAATAATGAACATAATAATGAACATAATAATAATAATATTAATAATAACAATAATAATAATAATAATAATAATAATGAACATAACAATGAACATAATAATGAACATAATAATAATGAACATAATAATAATAATGAAAATAATAATAATAATAATAATAACAATAGCAATGATAATGATAATAATAATAATAATAATAATAAAAATAATGAAATGAGATGGGATGAGATGAGAACAACTTTATTTATCCTGAAGGAAATTGCTGTGTCAGAGTTTCAAGTAAATAATAATAATAATAATAATAAATAAAATAATAAATGAATGGAAGAATAACAAATAAATAAATGAATGAGTTGATGAATAAATAACCAAACAAATACAACAAAATGTATTACCTGGAAAAATAATCAGAGTGTGTTCACTCACACGGCTTCACATTCTAATGATACAGGATGTTTAGAGATCTGCTGCAGTCATTACACTTAAAAGCTGCTCAGCGCTAAATGATGCACAAACTCATTTGACATCCACGCTCAGTCTTCCACGTCGTACACTCGGTTGTGAGACCGGCCATTAGCGTCTGGTTAAGACATTTACCTCATCAAGACAAACAATGTGTTCGCAATTTCGCTTTTTCGACCAGTGAGTGAGGCCGTGCTTGTGACGACCATCCAGAGATATTATAAATCCATGGCTCTTCGGCGAGAGTTAGCTCCCGGTCCGGTCAGCAAAGAATATTATATTTTATTATCTTTGTGGCCATCAAATTACAGATGTTACCATTGAAGGCGAGAAAGAGTGTAGACTAACACAACTTCCTCGACACGACCCTGGATGAGTTACTTTGTCGACCACAGTTGCTAAAAAGGCAAACAGGAACCGGGGCTGTAAAAATAAGTAAATTTTCTCTCACAGCGCAGCTAAATACCTCAGGGTCTTCTTCTTCTTCTTCTTCTTCTTCTTCTTCTTCTTCTTCTTCTTCTTCTTCTTCTTCTTCTTCTTCTTCTTCTTTGGTCTTTCCCCTTCAGGGTCTCCACAGTGAATCCACCTTCTCCATCTAACCCTGTTCTCTGGATCCTCCTCTCTCAAAACTACCTTCATATCTTCTCTCACTACGTCCATCCATCTTGTCTTTGTTCTTCCTCTGGACCTCCAATTCCAGCATCTGTCAACCAGTATCTTCACTCTCCCTCCTCTGTCCATGACCCAACCTCTCCAAAACATCTAACATGATGGACTCATTCCTGATCCTCTCCATCCTGGTCACTCCCAAAGAGAAGCTCAACATCTTCATCTCTGCGACCTCCAGCTCTGCCTGCTGTCTTTTGGTCATTATAAGTGTCTCTAGTCCATCCATCATCTCTGGTCTCACCAGTGTCTCCTCCACCTTTCCTTTCATTCTGGCCGATGTTCTTCTATCTCTTGGTACCCCTGACACTTTTCTCCATCCATTCCAACCTGCTTGGACCGTCTCTTCACCTCTTCTCCACACTCTCCTACGCTCTGGACTGTTGACCCCAAGTACCTGAAATCCTCCAGCTTCTTGATCTCCACTCCCTGTAGCCTCACCGTTCCACCTGAGTTCCTCTCCTTCACACACATATATTCTGTCTTTCCTTCCTCTCCTTTCCAGAACATACCTCCACCTCTCTTGATGCTCCTCCACCTGCCCTCTGCTCTCACTACAGATCACAATATCATCTGCAAACATCATGGTCCATGGAGGTTCCTGTCTGACCTCATCTGCCAGCCTGTCCATCACCAGTAGGACCCTAAAGACTTCATGGCGTCGAGGGAAAACGCCGGCGGGAACGTTTGAGACAGGTAGTTTCTTGATGCTCATCAGCTGGGATGTAAACAATAAGATCGCTGCGATGAACACATTATTACATAATCTGTAAGATGCTTCTCCAGTCTGTCCAGAACACATTTGATGGCTCCGCCAGCAGCCGCTAATGGAAAGCGATGCTCTTTGTTGCGAACGCCGTCTCTCTCTTCCTGGCTCAGCAAGCGACTGTCTCATCTTCATCCATGTGATCCTTCTCACTTTCAAGTGCACTTTGAGTGATTTCCTCATTATCCTTCACTCCTTCGATGTCCTCAAGTTCAAATTGAAAAGGCTGGATAGGAAACACCGAGTCAAAGTACGGGTGCTGCTCGACGGCGCCAACGTGGCGGTAACCGTTAGACGCCATTACCGAGAACACATTGTCATGTCAACAGCGAAGGTTGTGCAGGAGTCAAATGTATTTTCCTAAATTGAACTCAAACAATACGGTGTTTTTTAAAGACAGCATTTTGTACCCGAAGCTAATTTTTATCAAACAGGGTCTTTTATCCCTCGAACTCAGTGTTCGTCCAGAGTACGAATGTCCTTCCAGAGTCACACATCACGCCTCCAACACCACTGTATCATTTGAGTTATTCATTTCATCATCTGCATTCTTTACATTTGAATTCAGAAACATATTTTATTTTCCACATGACCTATTCCACTGTCCATTGACTATATCTAAGCTTGAGCTGTGTGTGTGTGTGTGTGTGTGTGTGTGTGTGTGTGTGTGTGTAACATTTGTGATGTAATTAGTTAAACTGAACTGTGCGCCAATTAAAAGCAGCTACATCAGCAAGTGTCAGCAGCAGAATGTTAATCCGGTCGGAGTGTTGGAGGTAATGAGGGCTCTGCAGTGAGTGTGTCATCTTGCACTTTTCACTATTAGCTAATGAAGCCAGAGAACACACTTGGTGCACTAATGGTCACAAAGTGTTGTAAAATGCAAATTTCAATACCCAGACGTTGCATTTTCACCTCCGAGGTTCAACAGGTCCACCTCGGGGTTTCACCTCCTGTGAGGTGGAAATGTCACGAGCCGAAACTGATGGAGGCGTCTTTCCGTGCACGTCTTCATAAGCTCTCCGCGAGGAGACGGGGGTGTCGGCGCACGTTTGTGTGTTTGTGGTAGGAGGCTGCTGCAAAGATGAATGGATTAACATGCCTTTTTTTTTTAATTAATGCAAATATAGTGCTCAAAAAACAAAGGGAACACTTAAACAGTGTCACTCCAGTGTCACTCCAAGTCAATCACACTTGTGTGAAATCAAACTTAGGAAACAACACGGATGGATTGTGACGTAACGTCAACGCTGGATCAGCCTGGAGTGTTTTTACGGGCCGTGCATTTCACACCTAGGCCTTCAGTAGTGGTCTGCTAGCTTAGGAGTTGCCCTACCGTTCTTTACTATGTCCAGCTTTTCTTCAAAACTTCACCTAGAAAATGGCTTTAACAATATATTAGCAACTAAGTCAGTTTCTTTTCCTCCTGCAGCCATTGTGGGTTGACAAAACCGATATTAAACAAACATAACTATATTTCTGTTCGCAGCTCGCTAGTAAGCTTCTCCTCGCTAATACACTTGTCCGTTCTCTGACTATCCAATCAGAGGGTGTGAATACGCTGACGTTGCTGAAGCCTGCAAGAAGGCTTTGATGTCACCAACTCAAAATCTGATTGGTTGAAGCAACGTCATCAACACTTATTTTTTGCGTGAAGGGCTTGCAGAACCGATTGTGCCCCCCCCCAAGGCAGAGTTCTTTGACTTGGACCCTGCCCGGCAACAGATGATGGCTAAAATGTGATTGGTTAAATGCTGAAATATGAAAATACATGTCTGGAAGCGGCACAGCCAGGGGAAAAGCTCTGAAAGGAAGTGGACAGACTAGGAATTATTTAATAAGTATTCATGGACAACATATTATTAACATCTGTGATTCAGATATTTTCTAGGCCAGCAGAGAAGGCCTTGCAGGCCCTGACGGCCCACCACTGATGGGTTCATACATTTCATTTCCATCGTGTGATTTTGTTGTCGGCACATTCAACTATGTCAAGAGCAAAGTATTTCATCAGAATATTTCACTCATTCACATCCAGGATGTGTTATTTCACTGTTCCCTTTATTTTTTGGAGCGTTGTCTATTGGTTTGATTTCATTTTAAGACAATTTCTCTTTTTGATGGTTCAGTGAATCACCTGAAATCCCATCACCCTATCATTAGTTTGGAGAATAGAGTATCTATTTACAGCCACTTAAAAAAAGCAGTAACGTGTTTCCTTATAAGAATCCCGTGTGTAATTTATTATTCTTTACATAAGCATTAATTCAATCATATTCAATTATCCAGGTCAGAACGCCGTCCGCCCGTCAGCGTTTGCGTCTCCTGCCAAGGAATCGATGCCTGTTCACCTGCAGATTGAAACCTGCGTCTCTTTATCCGACCAGCGCTGGGAAACCCAAACACTGCTTGATTTCAGAGGCGTCAGCTGGCCGCTCACACCGCTCCCAAAGTAGACTCTGGGGAAAAGTTACAATGCTAATCCTGACGCCTTCTTGCCAGTATTTTCCACGATGTAGTGCTTATCTCACACACACACACACACACACACACACACACGCGTCTTTCTACTCAAGCACAATGACTGCAGTTTGACGTCTTCTATAGTTCTGCATTCACTTCAACTGGAATTTGTTGCTGATTGTTATAAGATATCCTGGTTTTGACTTTTTTATTTGTTTTCCTTTTCTACCTGTGTTAATATCGGGATATGTTCTGTCTTGTTTTTCAATGAATTCCTGCTTACTTTCTTCACTTCTAAGAGACGTCTTGCTTATTTTTCGGGCGATACTTTGGTCAAACTAAAGCAGTTGAATTGTTTCTTACATAAGCTTACTAAAGGTTCTCCTCCTATGTAATGGGCGTGCAGAGTAAAGCTCTTAAGTTTGAGTTCAGCAGAAGGTTTCAGCTTCATGTTGACTCGCCGCAGAAGTAGAGACTCGCTCATCCAGGAACACCTTCTTTTCATTTCTAAAGTGACAACAGCACTGACACAGAATCACACCTGACAAATTGTAAATAGCGACAAACTCTGTGCGGCTGTCAAATTTTCAAAGGTCATATGACACACACTGCACTTGCACAAGTGCCATGGTAGCAAATGCTGGAATTCCTAGAAAAGAAAAAATGGCAGTAGCTATAGCAGCTAAATGATTTATAAAACCTTGTTTTTTGTGCCTTTCTCCATTTTAAGCATCTTTTCCTTTTCCCCAGATAAAATACTGATCTTCGAGGAAGCTGTTACCATACTCTCCGAAGTGAATGAATTAATTTATCTTTAATCCAGCCTGTCTTTTTAATTCTTCATTAAAAAAAAAACAATAAATACAATACAGCATGTATTGAATCATGAATGCATCATGAATGCAATTCACACACAGAGACTCACAGAAATGTTGTTTTTTAAAATAATGTTTTGCAAAACATCAATTTCAAATCATAGCGTCAACTATCATTCTTTCAAGACGTGTGTGTGTGTGTGTGTTTTCTAAAATGTGATACAGTATGTTTCACAAGAGCTGTGTGCTGTGTGTTCTAAAGCGTTCTAAAGTGTGTTGTTCTTTGTGCCATGTTGTGTTATATTGTGATATGTTGAAGTTTTGTGAGCTTCAGGGCAAAAGCATGTGATGTTGAAAGTCGGAGGAGCCATATTTCCCAGACGCTCGTTCCAGCGAAGCATCATTGCTTTCAAACTGTTTGCAACTGAATGACTCTGCCAGATTCTGCCGAACATTAACATCAGGCTCCTTTTTGAACACAATTCAAAAATCCCTACTTTTAGTGGTATAACAGATAATTAGTCCGGCTGTTAATCGCTGTTTCCCCTCGGAGGCTTTTCCACGTGAAAATAGTGCTTGTGACACTCGGTTAGCAAGCAGAATGTCTCATGAAAGTTTGTGTTTCATGTTTAAAGAGGCTAAATGAAAAGCCAAAATGTAAACATAAAATTCACTGCAATATTTAATATATTCATTGCATTAGTTCATCCCCTTTTATGGTGATGGGAAATGTGGTATAGCATGTTTCTCTTCCATCACAGAGGCTGAAGACAAAATTGAGTAAAAGCTCCTTTCAGTCACAAATAGATTATTACTGCATAGCAGGTTATAATTTTAGATGTTTCAGACAAAAACAAACCTTTCCAAAAAAACAAACTAAAAACTATTTGATCAATGCAATAGAGACCAAGCAGAAAAGTGGACAAAGTCTTATCATTAATTGAATAAAGAATAACTGTAACACAGGGCCAATATTTGGTTTCTGGAAGGTTTGTAGCTGTGGAGGCTGCTTCCCTCCCCCACTGCTTCACATTTCAAATATTTACATTCCAAGATGTGAGGTTCTTCCCCGGAGGAGGATTTCTTGCGTCGAAATAAAACGTATTTGCAGCTGAAAGTCATATTACATTTCAGATCTACAGCAATAAGACAATGACTCATCCTGCTTGGTGTCTGATTGTGTGTGTGTGAGTGTGTGTGTGTGTGTGTGTGTGTGTGTGCGTGTAAGGAGACTTATGTCATAATAGAGTAAAATCAAGTTGGTCAAGAGTGTGTTAGCTTTTGTGTGCGTGCCTGTTATCATCAGAGCTAACAGTTAGCTTGGAGGAAGCCCTTGATTCAAACATAAGTACATCAATATGTCTTTATCTGGCAACATCACACGGTTCGATAGAAATGATTGGCTCATTGAACGGACACAAACATGGTCAAGCAGGTTGAGATGCCTTCAGGGATGTACAGTATGTAAGTTATCTGTTTTTAGTATGAATTTATTTATGTGGAAATCAATGTTTTTCTAAGTCATTGACATGAAGAAACAATATACCGAATCTTTAATCAGACTGATTCTGCGAACCGAATCTGCATGTCGAACAAACTCAAGGAATTGAGCACTAAAAAAGTCGGTTTATGTCTCATCTCTTTTAGTTAAAAAGTCCAGTGGACAGAACGGGCAGATGGACCTTCCCCTTCTTCCAAGGCCACTGCTCAAGCGGCGGCTGTGGACGCTAGCAGACGTAGCGAGCTGATCTTCGTCAAGAAGTTCCTGGTGGACTGTGGCTCGCGAATCAGCCCGCTCCTTCTGGCTAGAGCGGACATACCGGCCGAAGGTAGCCGCCAAAACTGAGCGCATGTAACGGTTCGTCCATCGCGACATTTGGCACCAAGTCGGTGTCTGATTTTCTGTTTTCTAATGGTCTAATTTAGATGTTACAATCTGTCATTTGATTGAAGCTGTGTATTTGCCGCCAACACAGGTGGAGCCGGGCCGCTAGCACGCTAGCACGCTACCATGCTAGCGCACTCCCGCGCCGGCTCACTTGAACTGACTTTTCCTCCGTGATTGCCGGTGTAGAGCATTTTATTCCTAATGTTGGGCTGCTATTGTAGGACCGCCTCGACAAGGAAGAGTTCAGCACCATGGAGTGTCTGAGGATAGCGAGGCAGTCCGACAGGCCGTGGACTTCGCCACCTCACATGGTTCCCCGAGGTCAAAGGATTTTGGCCGCTTTGCGGTGACTTTCTCCATTTGCACAACATCACCACAAATGATTTCTATCCTCTTCTATTCTCTTCTGGCAGCTACAACTATTTTCTTGAAGGTGGATCGGTGCGTGGCTATCAACAAGTTGCCGTGCAGGCGGAAACTGCAACCATCATCCCACTTGGGCTTTTTGTTTTCAGTGCGCACGCCATGCTTGAGGAGCAACGTGGCCCACTTGCAGTGTCGGACTTAGATTTTCTGTCGTCTAGACGAACACGGCCTGATGGTCAACCCAGTGATTGACTTCTTGGGTCATCACCTGTTGCCAGAAGTCACGGTCAGAGTTGTAGCTCCGATGCTGCCACCTTCTCAGCCCTGACTTCTTGAGACTCCCCTCCGTCGGTCCCAGTCTGCAGATACAACCTTTCGGTCTGAAGGACCACCTCAGCTCGGCACCAACCCTCCACGTTTCTGACGCAAAGCGACAGTTCACAGTGGAGGTGGACGCACCAGACATCGGTGAAGGCGCCGCACCGTCCTAGCGCTTAGCCAACGACCAGAAGCTCCATCCAATCACCTTTTCTCCCCGCCGTCTCTTCAGCCGAGGGGAACTTTCTGTGGCAGCGCTGCTCGGACTACTGCTGTTGCGATTGGGCCCATACACCTCTGTTTCAGTTTTGGCAGCCTTCCTGTCTGATATCACCTCGGACCAGGGTCCGTGGGGTCCTGCAATGATTCATCCATCCATCCATCTTCTGGCCCTCATCCTGCACTCGGGGTCGCCGGGGTGCTGGAGCCTCTCCGGCGGTCATCGGGCCGGAGGAAGCTTCACCCACCCTGGGCCGGTCAGCGGTCAAATACAGGGTGAACGTACAGGAGAAACAAGCATTCACTCACTCAAGAGCCTTTTTTCTTTCAGTGACTTGCAATGCGAGATTCACCAAACTGTTTCAAGAGAAACGTCTCGTCCACAAGACACAGCTTTGAAATGCCGCGACTCGCAGATCCAGAGTCTTTTTAAAGCTGCGGGTCACATGTTTCCCTTTCATCATCTGGTAACATCCTAGAAGGAAGAGGAAACGATATTTGAATATTCGACTGTTTTTTTGCTTAGAAGAATGATAGCATTGACTTTAATAACAGCATAAATAAAAGAAGCAACCGCGGCTTAATATTATAATGTTTTAGTTTCCTTATCATACTGCATTTTTAGAAACTTACACTTGGATTGCCTGGAAAAAAACAAAACCGGTTTGCACCGTTCACTCCGTTGGTGGAGAAAAAACCAAACACACAAGTCACCATATGAAGGAGTCGCAGTTTGGAAAGGCGACGATGGGAAGTGGAGAAGATTGATGATCTAACCACAGATGATCAACGAGTCTAACCTGCCAAACATCACCTTGTTTTCATGAGAGGAATTTCATGATCCACCAGATGGTCAATCGTCCTCGGAGCCTTCTGCAGAAAATCTTGTTCCTTCTCCTTCTCTGCATGGAAGAAAAAGGGAAAAAGAAATCGAATCCTGATAGCTCCACAGTAGCAGCGGCTAAAATCACAACGTAATCGAAGTCATCCTGCTCTTGCCGCTCTACGATTCACCGCCTCCAATGTGTTTCTGTCTCCAGTGATTGAAAGTGTTGATGTGGCAGATCTTCTAGATCTTCTCCCTGCTGGAACACCTTGATGGCAGTAAGTCCACCGCAGAAGAGATTTGGGGAACTTGTGCTCGTTCACCGTGCAAAAAGAACTCCTCAAGGTAAAACTAGTGAGACCGATTCAGGAGTCAGCGGGTGATGCTCGGGACCCTCGGCGTCTATCCGTCAAAAAGTAAATATTTTGATCGTTTCACACAAAAAATACATTTCTGCAGGACCGCTGATGCGATTCAACGGTGTGATGGCTTGTAGATGAGACTGGCTGTGATTCATCTGCCTGTACCTTGTATGTTCCTCAAGTGCCCGTCAGGTTTGAACATCAAGACAACATTATATATATCGCTCAAAGAATAAAGGGAACACTTAAACAACACAATGTAACTCCAAGTCGACCACACTTGTGTGAAATCAAACTTAGAAGCAACACTAATTCATTTTGTCTTGTTTTAAGGACGTTACATCAGCGTTGGATCAGCCTGAGTATATTTTTACACTTTCCTTTGGAGTCCAGACCTCCACGGGTTCATACGTTTCATTTCCATCGTGTGATTTTGTTGTCGGCACCTTCAACTATGTCAAGAACAAAGTATTTCATCAGAATATTTCATTCATTCAGATCCAGGACGTGTTATTTTAGTGTTCCCTTGATTTTTTTTGGCGCAGCGTATTGTCATAGCAATTTAATCCAAATTGGATTTGCCTGGAGGAAACTTTGACTTATATCTATTTCTTGATGTAATTCCCACGGATTCACCCGGCAGGACGGCTTCAGCCGACGATCGCCATCTTTTGTCGCAGCTCAACGACACCGAACAGCAACGGTGAGAAGCACAAAGCCGTATCGACTATTCGGTCTGATTGTGAAGCAATAACAAAAGCAATTAGATTTAATCGGATTCATTAACCGCCAAACTCCGGTAACAAAGTTTGGGAAAGTATTTGGGGAATTGGGATGAATGAAATGAAAAAATGAGCCGTGACACAAATCCAACGCAAACGTTATCATGAGTCAGCGCCGATCGTCTCCTCCGACCGGCGGCTGCAGAACGCGACCGATCGGCCGGCTCGTTGGACGCCCGCGACCCGAAAGCGGTCGGCGGCTTCTCTTTGCCGCAAATGCAGAGCGTAGACATGAACCATAATCGACATCCAGGCTTCCCCTGAACGCCACCGACTTTAACCATCGATTCTCCGCTCTCGTAAAGCTCTCGCTGCTAAAAATACAGTATGTTTGACGAGCCTGTCGGCGAGAGACGGCTCAGGTGGCGCCGCTTCGGCCTTTGAAAGGATCCGGCGCTCAACTCTGAAATGGATGAAGTTTTTCTGTCACGGTCGAAGCGGCACAGAGGCGGAACACGAAGGTTCGGGTGAAAAATACGTTGCTGCTGCCGGTGAAAGTTAGAATTATTGGGATCCCAGAGAATCGTCTGCTTTTCAGTCAAGCAATGTGAGTGATTTCTCATTGAAGTCTCATTTAAGAGGACAATTCTATTCGATTCGACTTGAACTATTCTTTTCGTACATGCTTTTTTTGTAATACCTCTTTATGGAGAGAGAGAAAAACACCTTTTCATTTGCTATACATGTGGAGAATTGAATTCTTGATGCCTTGAGCTCATCAATGTTGATAATATAAAGTAGAAATTCAAAAGCCTTCATTTTTTAAAGAAACCCTTGCCTCCTACATGTTGTCAGGAGGGCGTCGCTGATGCTGGAGGCGAATAAAGAACTTTCTGAACATCCCAGGAGCTTCACCTGACGCCGGTGACCCGCCTCGTCCGAGAGCCGGCGCTGAGATTATAACTGGAGCCTTTTTTCAAAACAACGTCGTGAAAGCATTCGCAAAAGGATGTTTTTGGAATATTAGCTAGCTGAAGCTCGCCTGTCGGAGGAGCTCCGACGTAACATCGTATGATGTATTAGAAAAAAAATACATCGTGTGTGTGTGTGAGTGTGTTAGTGTGTAAATGTATCAGTTTGGCGGATGACAGAATTTATCGCTGAGCAAAGTTTCTTCTGCTTCCCGGCAGCACTTCAGACCTTAAAACACTTCGCCTTCTCCTTCCTACTGTTATCCATTACTGTTGTGTTTTTGCTTGAAACTCTGGCACAACAATTTCCTTCGGGATAAATAAAGTTGTTCTCATCTCATCTCATCTCAGATCGGGGTTTGCTCTTGTCCTTCCTGGTCGTGAGTTCTTCCACGCCGTCCTACAAAAGATGTCGGGTTCCCGTCTTGTCGGGATTAGAACCGACCGTCGAACCCTTCAGACCCAAAACAAATCCGGCAATTCACAGGTTAGCCACTGACGTGTCGCGAGTGAAATCATGGTCTCCAGGGAGTCGACGCAGTTTCATCTTTGGCCTCGTCTCCTCTGTGAAGATGTTTGCCGTCTGTCATCGGTCATTGCCTTCGTGGCCGCACGGCTTATCGTGAAGACGAGCAGCGACATGAGCAGCAGAAAGATAAACATCTAAACACGCCGGGTATTTCGGATTAAATCCCTGGAATACATGTGCATGTGTGTGTTTATACTTGACACAGTACAGTAGAAATCTACTTTTCACGGTATTGCAGGGATGCGGATTTGGGATCGTGGCCGCTTTAGAAATGCTCTAACTTGTGGATCGTGGTTCCGGGGCGGTAAGTGAGTTCCACTTACCGGCTTCTCGGAGAGAAAATGTTGGTCCTTCAACAGCGTTTAACCTAAATTTAGCTAAAGAATGACTTCTTTATGATGCCCTCTCTGCACCTGCATGATTTGTAGGATTACACAAGTTGTTTAAGTGGAGGTGAGTCAATAGGTGAATTGTGGAGTGAACTTTTTTCATAAACCAGACACATCTCTTCCAAAAAAAAAAAACTGTAAATGTTATTTAACAATGATGAAATCTGCTTTTTATGGATAGGGAAAATACAATATAAAACTTCAGACTGGAAGCAGCGTATCTTCCTCTTCTTTTCTTTTTGTCCGTTCCTTCCTGGGAGGTCACAGCGACTCATCTGCCTCCACATCCAGTTTCTGTCGCGCAAACTATCCTGACAAACTTGAGTCATTCAAACAACATCTCTTTTCAGTTCTCGTTCCATCCTTCCATCTGGCCGCTCGTGTCCCTCTCTATCGTTCATCTCCCTCGTCCGCGCAGCCTTTCCGTTTCTACGTCTCAGGTTTGCCGACTTGGAGAAATCGATCCCTTCCTGTCCCGTTATACCTCGCAAGTCATCACACCTCCTTTGCTTTCACCAGCCACAGCTGTCCAATCATCTGGAAGCATCTCCTGACCACCCAGGTCCCACCTCGACCCATCCCTGGACACCGTACGACTCTTTCTTTCACCCGCAGACCCTTTCGGTCTTTGTCTTCTTCATCTTCCGTGTCCTTGGACTCATCAAACCCTGTCTGGCTCCAGCCTCACCTGCCTGGATGTAGCGCACCTTCTTCTTCTTCATGGAGACCGGAAGCGGCGGCTTCTCCGAGCTAACGCCTGAGCGTAGCATCAAGGTGGCCGCCGGCGGCGCTCCGTGCAGCGAGGAGGCGGCGGCTTTGGCCTCGGGAGAGTCGATCGGCCACAGATCTGAGAAATCGTCTGCGCGGATGGAAGCATGCGGTGTTCTGTTCGGGGAGAATCAGAATCAGAAAAACATTATTTGTCCCTCAGGGGGCAAGTGAGGGACACATGGGGTAGCAGCATCAAAAAAGAATAGTATCTGTGTGTGTGTGTGTGTGTGTATCTATATAGATAGATAGATAGATAGATAGATAGATAGATAGATAGATAGATAGATAGATAGATAGATATGTATATACATATATATATGTGTATATGTACATGTACACATACATATATATGTATATACATATACATGTATGCATATACAAACACACACATTTATATATACATATACATATATGTATATATATGTGTGTGTATGTGTGTTTTTGTGTATATATATATATATATATATATATACACATGCATATATATATATACATATACACATAGATAGATAGATAGATAGATAGATAGATAGATAGATAGATAGATAGATAGATAGATAGATATGTATATGTATATGTATATATACATATATAAGTATATACATATACATATATACAAACACACACACACACACGTATACGTATATATTTGTGTGTTTGTTTATATATATATATATATATATATACATATATATATACATACATAAACATATATACATATACACATAGATAGATAGATAGATAGATAGATAGATAGATAGATAGATAGATAGATAGATAGATAGATAGATAGATAGATATGTATATGTATATGTATATATACATATACATATATAAGTATATACATATACATATATACAAACACACACACACACGTATACGTATATATTTGTGTGTTTGTTTATATATATATATATATATACATATATATATACATACATAAACATATATACATATACACATAGATAGATAGATAGATAGATAGATAGATAGATAGATAGATAGATAGATAGATAGATAGATAGATAGATAGATAGATAGATAGATAGATAGATAGATAGATAGATAGATAGATAGATAGATAATGCAATAAGAGCAGAAGAAAATATGAAAAGTGAAAAAGCGTGTGTTGGATCAGCGACAAGAAGAACGTTCATTGACTGGCCGTTTTTCTTTCTTCCTTTTTTCAAGTAGATTTCTGACATTTTCACACAGATGTGACATTTTTCTATGGATTTCCAGATTGTTTTATGTGGAATTGATGTGGACATTTGCAAGAATATTCAGTCTTGCTAGTTTGTAACTGTGTCACCGAGAGACAAGCTGAACTTTCTTTAAACAAGCTGCTGAGGAGGGAAAATAATGCGTGTCTGTGTGTGTGTGTGTGTTCATCTGTGTGTACGCCTGCATTTATGTGCATGTATGTTACTGTGTGTGTGTGTGTGTGTGTGTGTGTGAGATGATGCGGCGAAGGAGTAACTGTGATGAATGTGCAAAAGCAATATAAACGTGTCGGTACTTTCTGAGTGGAAAGACATCCAGGAAAGAAGAAAAGCGCCTCCTCAGAGCTCATTACTTTGCATTAGCAGCTGCTCGGAACTATATTTAGCACATTGTTGCATATTTTAAGCAACACTCCAAACCTGACACTCGTACTTATATATTGCGCAATTCAGCATCTCTTCTTGTACGTCTACGGCTGCAGCACGTTTGCTGCTACGTTGAGGTGCTCAGGTTCTTCCAGCATCTCAGGAGGACATGGAGCAGCAACGTGGCGCTGAGGTCGATGCCTCTCGGTCACCGACAAAGGACTCGTTCAATAAATATTCTTCATGCTGTTAAATTGAAAGTCACTATCAGATTCTTCACGTGACAGCATTTTCTTTGCTTAGATATAGTTTTTGCCGAGTGTTCAGTCTTACTAACTTCTATTAAGAGTCCTATCAGGCCTTTCTGCCCCGCGAGGCTCCGGACACGTTCATGGACCGGCAGGCCGAGCGCTTCGGTCATCGCCAAGGCAAAAACTCAATCGTGGGAGGAGTTCTGTGAGTCTGTAGAGAATGTTTCTGGGAGCTTTGAGGAGATTGTTATCCATCATACGGCAGCTATGGAGGGAAAAGCAGCGTACCGTCAACACCAAGCAAAGCGGGGATGGTGTGCTGCTGACCTCTAGTCAAGATGTTGTGGATTAGCGGAAGGAGAACCTCCAAGACACACCTTCCAGTGGGCAACCAGAGTCGGGGGACTTTGGGTCGAGCCTTCTCATTTCCGGCGCTGCAGTTGCCGAGGTAGTCGAACAGCCTCTCCGTAGCCGTGCTCCAGGGTTGGATGGGGTTCATCCCGAGTTCCTTAAGGCTCTGGGTGTTCATGCCTCTGCAACATTACTTGGGTGGCGGGGGCAGTGCTTCAAGAATGGCAAACTGCGGTGGTTACCCCCTTCTTTAACAAAAGGAGAGTGGAGTGTACTCCAACTTCAGAGGGACGAGGTCCTGTCCGAGGTAGAGGAGTTCAAGTACCTCGGGCTCTTAAGAAGAAATGCCTATCTTGTCACATACAGCTAAACGTACAGCACAATATCAGCAACGTTTGACCACTGCAACCCTTCATGGATGAACCATGAGCAGACGGCAGCTAAGGAACAACGGTGTCTTGCTCAACACCACTTCCCCAGGCCAGGAGGTACCGGGAATCAATCCAGAAATGTTCGGTTCCAAGGACGACCACTCTCGCCCCCTGCGCCACGACACCCCTTCTTCACAAGTGGGGTAACAATGGAGCTGGAGATCAACAAGTGGGTTGCCGTGGCGTCCGCACCGATGCAGATTCTGCATCGGTCGGTTGTGGTGAAGAAGGAGTCGAGCCATTAGTTGAAGCTTTCGATGCACAGGTCAGTCTATTCCTGCCCTCAACTATGGTGATGAGCAGTGGGTCGTGTGCGACAATAAGATCACAGATGCAATTGGATGAGGAGATTTGGCCTCTGGAGGGGCTCAGAGTTGAGTCGCTGCTTCTCCAAGACTTCTCCAGGATGCCTCCAAGACGTCGTGTCCAACCAGGAGGAGGCCCAGGAGAAGACTCAGGACACACTGGAGTGACTTTGTGTCCTGTCTGGCTGGGAAACGCCCATGGATTCTCCTCGAATAGCTGGACCAAGTGGTTGGAGGTTTAAGTCTGGGGCTCTTCTTCATCTGCTGCTCCAGTGACCGGAGAAGTGAAGGAAGATGGATGGATTTTTTGTTTCCCTCGATAATTGCCAATCACCATAATATGGAAACGCGGTACATCTTGACGCTAACCACAAGAGCAGAACATTAGTGTCATACTTGTTTTGAATGAATACTTTATTGATCCCTAAGGGGAAATTCATGTGTTGCAACAGGCTGCCGTCTTCTAGCGCCATCTTAGGGGAAAAAGGGAGAACAAGGAGAAAGGAGAGCGGAAAAAAATCCACTCCCAAGGAAAAAAAACAAAACAAAACAAGAACACAACACCTCAGCACTAACAACACAAGACATTACAACAGTACTTGAAACATGCCTATGTGTGTGTGTGTGTGGGGGGGGGGGGGGGGTCTCAGCGCAGGCACTGAAGGCCCTGCTAGCTGCCCAAAGAAAGCGCTCCTCTGCTGCTCGGGAACGGGTGCATTATGTGTCTTCGTGTCACCGCGGACTTCAAAATCCCTTCGGTCCTTCCCAAATGTGCCTTAGATGATGAAGACACGGCCGTTGCCATGGAGATGCCCTCAGAGTTCTGATACAGGCAGAGTTTGTAGGTGGAGGGGGAACGGGGAGGGAGCGTCTTGTCTGCATGACATCCAGGAGGGTGAAGAGACACCAGCCTTCCGAGGCCGAGTCGGAGGCCGATGAAGAGAGCGGTTTGGGTTCAGGCCGACGCCGTAGTTTTCCGTCCGCCCGAGTCTCTCTGGTCCTCCCGGTGGATCCGATCCTCCGATTTAGGTGGCTGACGTGCGTCGAGCCGAGCTGCCGACATCTCCAAGTTGGCATCCGTCCTTGACAAATGTTCTTCCTGTCTCCGAATGTTCTCGCTTATCATTTGAGTCTGAGTGTCGCCGCCCTGCTCGACCGCATCTCACGTCCCGCCAGCTTCTCCGGCATTTTGCCATCAATCAGGAAACCGGCAGCTCCAAACAGCAGCACACCGGTCATCATAAATCCAATTATGCAGATGTCTGCAGCGTCCTCCACGGAAGGGATGGAGAAGCACACGGTCCTCTGGAGTCCATCGAGTATCTGGGAATGAACCCTCCATCGGGGCAGGAGGGCTCACCTTTAACCCGTCTTCTCATCCAGAAAATATGGCCAATTTGACTTGTTTGTTTTGGCCATCATACCATTAAAAAGCTGAACGTAGCAATCAGTCAAGGAGCTAGCGCAACCATGAAATGTCCAAACACACACACACACACACAGATGAACATTTGATTGGCAAAACACAAATTGGAGAAGTACTCGGTGTGCAGACTAAAAACCAATTGGACATCCAGAGCAAAGCAAGATAGTATTCCGGGACCGGTCTGAAAATATTTTCTTTGAATATACAGGACTTTTTTTTTTTTTTAAGTGAACTATATAATCCTTTGAGGTGCTCGGCCTAATAATGGAAATACGGGGCGGAGAGTTAAGCTCCCTGTCCCTGCAGGATTACTGTTACAGGCTTCATGCACGGGTTAAATCATCAAAAAGCCGAGAGTTCACTCTTTCCTCAAGAGTGCGAACACATGACGAGTCCAAAGCGAAGACGAGCGACGGCCGAGCGCGATAATCTCTCAATCTTTGGAATAAACAATCCCGGAAAAAAGAAGTTATGTAACAAGGAATGACAAGTATAATTCTTCCTATTTTTAATGTATTCGTGAATCTTTTTTTAATGAATCAAGGCTTCCAAATAGGAGTTGAAAGGGTTCTGTATTTGTACTGCGCACGGTAAAAATAGAAATGACTCGCTTTGAAATTGTAAACTTGTGAAATAAAGTCTGAGAGTGACAGACGTCGTTTTAAGAGTTGTTTTAAATTCTAGTGGATAATCTGACCTCATTGGAAGTTTTTGTCGATGCATTTCTTTCTGTCTTTCGTTATTTCGACTGCACAGTCGGGCAATTGCTCAGATTTAGACGGAGACGGTGGATTCGCTGTGGCGACTCCTGAAGGGGGAAGAAGACGTCGGGCAAATTGGCGGTTGGGTTTGAAATGAACCTTTTTAACCAACCGGTATATCATGTGGTTCGGTGGCTAAAACAGGAGCCGCTCACAAGATGATTCCGGCTGGTGGAACCACAGCGGCGGGATTGAGAACCGCAACTTTTGATCGAACCCCGACCCGGGTTTCCGATTGATCGGTCAGCGCAGAAGTCAGTCGCAAACGGCGTTCAGGTGAGCGCCGTCAGGCTCTTGGCCTCCGCTGTGTTTCCAGAGTTCCGTCACGGTTCTGACGCTCTGAAAATGCAAGCGGACGGTTTTGCGGAAGAGTCCGTTAGACCGAACATCGGACAAATCCGCGATCATATATCCCATCATATCCATGTCTTATATAAGATATATAGACATTGAACATGTTGTCGTATGATATTTGACTTATGGACCACGCAAAAAAAACAAAACGACATGTTCATTTCCATTTTCCAAAAGAAGCGTTTGATAAACCAAAGGTTTTCTTCCTTCAGATCGTCTCTGACGCAGACGTGAAGAGTCGCCTTCAAAGACCTTGTTCAGCTGAGTCGCCTACAGAAGTGGAAGAAGAAGCGCTGCCTGCTCGCACACAACGCAGGTTGACCATCAGCTTTTCTGCTCACGTCATGTCGAAAAGACTGCTCGTGATTTATTGGTCACCCCGGAAAACACACACACACACACACACACACACACATTTCTACAACACCAACACTTAAAACATAATCCTTAAAATCCTCAGAGCCTCGTCCTGAGCTCAGCATCGCGGGTTCTCAGGCTCGGTGTTTTGTTTTTTTTGAAAGGTTCCTTCTTGATGGGCGTCGGTTTCTCAGTTCTCTTGGCTTTTCTGGTTGTTCCATCTCCTCAGCTGATTGGTCCACCTGGACTCACCGCTGTGGGCTGTTTGCCTCCCATTGGATTGCAGGAAAGACAGGAGGCAGAGCTGGAGGTGGCAGAGATGAAGATGCTGAGCTTCTCTTTGGGAACGACCAGGATGGAGAGGATCAGGAATGAGTCTATCATGGTAGATGTTTTGGAGAGAAGGTTAGAGAAGGTTGGGTCATGGACAGAGGAGGGAGAGGGAATATATTGGTGGACGGATGCTGGAATTGGAGGTCTAGAAGAAAACTAAAGAGAAGATGGATGGACGTGGTGAGAAGATATGAAGGTAGTTGGTGTGAGAGAGGAGGATCCAGAGAACAGGGTGAGATGGAGAAGGTGGATTCACTGTGGAGACCCTGAAGGGAAAAGACCAGAGGAGAAGAAGTGCATCAAATTCCTTGCTGAGGACGAGACCGTACCGCAGATAAAACATCTTGTAGGAGAACAAAATTATTCTTTCCCTTCAGAGGTGGCCGTTGCGAATCAAACTTCTCCAATTGATCGATTCTCTGTATCATCTTCAGTGACGGAGGTCGAATAGCAGGTTTTAGTGCAAGTTTTACCCCCAGACGCTCCTTCTGGTGCGACCCGACGCAGGGGTCTGGACTTTGGACCGACTCGGAAAGAAACCGGCCCGTGTCCCCTGGAGGCCGAGCTGGAGGGGAACACACTCGCCGTCTTAAATGGATCTAAAACCAACAAAACTACTGAAGCAGGTTATCTTATTTTTTTCTTTCGTTCTGATTTGTCATCGTCCAGCTGTTGGGCTTCTTCGGGTTTTCTAAACCAGAACGGGAGGAATTCCTGAGCAACCGTAGCTTGAATGGCTTGAAACTTTAAGGGTGGTTGCAACTCTACTCTTGTTTAGTCTTTATTTATTTTGAGTTCTACAAAGGTTGTGACATGAACATCATCATGTCCAAGTTAATAATATCACACTGTGAAGATTGTTTTTATATGACTTTATTTAGTTCTGCGCCGGTTACATGTATATTCATCTATAGATACAGATAAAAAATGAAATAAAAAAAAGGAATATCCTGAAAAAGTTTGATATTTTTAGTCACTCATTTCAGGAAGTGGAAACCATATCGAGTCATTGGAGTCTAAGTTCCCGCTGCCACGATAGGCACTTTTTTTAACTTCACCAAGAAAATATCGATTAAAACCCATTGATGCAAATATTGATCGACACAATTTAACGAAAGAAACAACGTCCTCTAGAAAATAATAATAAATGTGATTCGCCATCTGTTGGACTCGTAAAAAGAGCAAGAGGAAATGAAGAGCTCATTCTGCATGTGGGGACAGAAAGCTCCTCAGCGGTGACCTTGGTGTTGAGTCCAGCTGTATCTGAAGCCTGCAGGTTCTTCAGGTCCTGGAGTTTCACGCTCGGACCGGCCGGTCTGCAAGGAACCGGCCGTCACGGGCAGGGTCACTCCAATCACGTGTTTGAACTTCTTCTCCATCATCCTCACCATGGCTTTCTGCTCAAACGCGCCGGGTCGCAGCTGAACAGGTGTGCTTAATGAAATTGCAAATGCTTCTATTTCCCCGGTAAACACTCGGCTGCGAATGCAACGAGGCGGCGGAGAGGTGACTGTGGTCGCCCCCAAACGGTTAACCATAGTATTTCTGACCGCCGCGAGTTTATCCGAAAGAGTCGCCGCCTCGAGATAGAACTCATCCTTTTTCCTTCTCGTGGCAAAAATAAATGTCTAGAAAGCGGCATGGAGTTTAGCAGCAGATGAAACACAGATCGCCTACGGGGAATAAGAGAAAAGAAAGCAAGGAAGAAAGAAAGTGGGGCAAGAGATTGGGAAATAAAACACAGCATTAATCAGCTGGCATTGGGTTTTGGACCAGCGAGCTATAGACCTCGATAGAACTTTGAATTAGTTTGGAAGTAGGCTCGCTCTGGCTGGCCTACTTTCCTCGGCAAACAGAAAACCTGACAAAGCTGGTTTTCATATCCAGCACATTACGACCCGCCGATAGAAAGTTGACTACCAGCCGACTGTTATAATATCTGTGACGTTAAAGTCTCACACAATGAGAAAACACATGAAAATGCTTTACGGGTAACAGCCGTCCCGATGGACACATTTTAAACATCAAGACAATTAACACGATTTAAATGAGATACAAGAGGAGCAGTTTTGACATAAAAACAATCCCGTATATTTTCCAAAGGATAAAATGGGGCGAGAATGTTTGATCCTGGGTATCAAAGATCGATGCAAACAGGAACAACCAATGGACGTATTTCCTTCTGGTACTATTTTTCTTGTTACATTTGCATTCAGTGAAATCTATTTAACCCTCTCCAGGCAGATGTTGCAGATTTGCGACAGCTAAATGCTACTTAGCTTATTACGCCACAACTTAATTTGAGCCTGAGAGGGTTAAGTCGCTGGATTGCCTCTGAATTTTTCCAGCATGTTGTGAGCATCACCAACCACAGCACAGACGACAGCGTTCTTCATTTTTAAAACTTTGTGTAGTTTTCATCCCATCCTACCACCAGTGTCGCCTGGACACTAGCAAAGTACTGCGGGTAAAATTATTGAATTTTAGAAAAATATGCAATGATCTGAACACTTTTAATCCTCTGCCTGTGGAGAAACCTCATGTAATTTATTTAGCAGTGTGAGGATGAATTGATGACATAAATGTGTCACCTATCATAACATGACCACTAAAATAAACATTCGTAATTGTTTTTTTCAGAAGTAAAAACAAGACAAATTTAGGCATTGTATTTCGGGAGACGTGACAAAAATAAGAGTTTTAACAAAAAAAAAATTAAAAAAAAAAGGAAAAACATGAACTGGTTACTTAGGTTTGATGGAAAAAGGGGGTTTTCTGGTCAGAAACGTGTTCGGGGCTGAAACCGTAGGAAGAGCAAAGCAGCACAAATCCCTCGTATGATGAATCGACATGGAATAGTTTGTGATCTGGCTGTGGAATCACTGCTAGCTGTCCCTTCGGTGAACTCCTAGAAACCATACCAGCCGCCTAATCTCTTCCCATTTACTTCATCCACAAAGTGGGATGTGGCATCATTCCTCACGTTTTGCATGCAGATGAGCTGGAAGATGCTCGCTGAAATCTGCGGATTTGACAAATGATGTTATGGCTCGAGACAAAAAGATGGTGTTTCCTGCTGTGGCTGAAAGAATACTGCGAGTGACGAGCAGGAAACTAGCATTTTGAATCGCACTCTCTTCCATCCGTGTGTTTTGGGGCGTTTTCTTCTGTGCCGCTGGTTTCTATAAATAAACGTTATATCTCCATAACGCACATCCGCATACTTTTGCTCAAAGACCAAAAAAACAGAAACTAAAGCGCCAACTTCCAACGTGGAGGCAAACGCCGCGACCCCGAAACTAAGATAAACCTCAAATATCGTTGAAGCTTTGCAACTGTTGGCGTACCGGACACCTCCCAGCCGGGTTTGCCTCAATCAGCCCACTTCCAAAATCAAAAAACAAGCAAAACGCTAATTCAGAGATGGCGGCCACAAGCTGGTCCAAAAGAATGCATCGGATCCAAAAGGTAGTGTGGACAAAAAAAGCGCCTGACAAAAACATGGCCAAAAATCAGGAAAAAGAGCAAAAAAACGAAGATCCCAGATGTTTGTGTGTCTTTATTAAGTGCAAAAACCAGGGTAGAAAATGTAAAGGCCTTTCCTCCTAGCATGCATCTTCTCCAGAAGGACTTCCAAACAACCCAAAACACACAACGAACCAGAGGGACGGAACAAATCTGAAACTTTGACTGACCGACTTAATAAATTAAAGTCATTTTGAGGTCGTGTATGAAGAGCTTTCAAAGTGAAATATCATCAGATCCATTTCATAAAGCTGCAACCTCATCGTAATATGAATATTGTTAGAAAGAAAAGATCACATCTTTCATAAAGTCATTGTTTTTTCATCCAAATATCTTCAGTGCAGAATTAAAACAAACAAAAGGAACTACAAACCTAACCTTTTTGTATGTCAGCGAGCGTTTCTCCTTCTGTGGAGCAGAACCGCAGATTGATTACGTATGTGATTTGAATTGTTACCCTTTGTTTCGCTTCGCAGAGGGGAAATGGAGAAGGTAAAAATTGCCTTTGTGGGGCCATTTATTTTAAAAGGGAGCGAACAAAGTGAAAACCGTGTTCAGCAGAACTGTAATTCCACATAGGAATACTCTGATCTTGTTTGGGTTTTTTCACTCCAGCTCGACACGGTGGAAAATAAAAGGTCGGGACAAAAGAAGGTCCTCATCCATTTGGACTCAGAAAATTTAGCAAGCCGGCCTTCTATTAGCATTTGAAGAACTCGAGGCTTCAATCGCTTTTAGGTTTAGCAGGAATATAAATGATGCTCTTCAACAGAACGACCTCTAGTATCAATCGTTAATTAGCGTTTTATCATAAAATTCCCAAACAAAGCAGACTCATGAGGGCACAGGCTCAAATGAATGTCGAGGGTTGCGTCAGGAAGGGCATTCGCCAGAAAACCTCTGCCAAAACCAATGATGCCAAACAAACCTTCAAATCTCCTACCGGTTCGGTGGAGACCCAGGCTAACAACGACCGACGTTGGTGCCCATCAACTCCAGGGTACCGGTGGAAACTGGGCTACTGTGGGTTGGAGATGAGGAGGAAGGTGTGTTCAGAAGCAGAGACAGAAGAGGAAAGGCAAGAGTCTGAGACTGAAAGGAGGAACTTTGAATATGGAGACGATGACAGGAAAAGGTAGAGTTAGCTGACATGATGCTCGGAAGGAAGATGGATAAACTGTGTGTCCAGTTGATAGAGTGGAAAGGTGGCAAGGCTAGAAGCTGAGGTGCAGATTTTAAGTTGTGCTATCATGTTATTGACAGGAAGAGAAATGGAGTAGGAGTTATCTTGAAGGAGGGGTTTGTTAGGAATCTTCTGGACATGAAAAGAATGTCAGATTGACTTATGAGTCTGAACCTGGAAATTGAAGGCTCAGTCTTGTTGGTAGCTATGCCCCACAGGTGGGATGAGAGTTGGAGGAAAAGGAGATTTTCCGGCGAGAGTTCGATGAAGTGATGTAAAATATACCCAAATGTGAGAGCGGTAACTGGTGCAGACTTCAGTCATGGGCAGGTTTGGTATCTAGGATTGGAACACAAGGGCACAGATGGTGGTCGACAGGAAAAAGGATGAATAGCTGTAGTGAACCATTTTTTCCAGAAAAGGCAGGAGCATCGGGTGGTCTGGGAGAGCTTCCAGATGACCAGACACCTACAGCTAATATGATCAGGGAGACTGGTAGGAGAGTGCTTGTTGGGGAAAGTAGATAAGGTTACTTGGTGGTGGAATGAAGAAGCACAGGAATATATACAGAGAAAGAGGTTTACACACAAAAAAAGTGGAACTGTGGGGACTGAGGGGATCAGTCTGAGGATTTAAAATGAGATGCAATGCAAGGTAAAGGGTAGAGGTAAGAAAGGCCAAATAAAGGGCAAATGATGACTTGTATGTTAGAAATGTTAAAATTGTGTTAGACTGGACAGTGAAGAGGGAAAGAATGATTAATGCAGGTGACAAAACAGAGCGATTTAGCTGAAAAGGAAGCACAGAAGATTCTGTTGATTAAGGATAGAGAGGAACATGTATTGGGAAAATATTACTAGTACCGGAAAGTGTACCTAGGCTGAGAATGGAAGTCAGCATTGGTGAGCAGCAGTATGGTTTCATGCCCAGAAAGAGTACTACAGATGCAGAATTTGCTTTGAGAATGCTAATAGAAAAGTACAGAGGGAGCTGCATAGTGTTTTTGTAGACCTAGAAAAAGCATATGACAGGGTGCCAAGAGAGGAAGTCTGGTATATTATAAGGAAGTCTGGAGTGGCAGAGAAGTATGTTAAACTGGTGCAGGACATGTATGCTAGCTGTGAGACAGTTGTATGGTGTGCTGTAGGGGTAACGGAGAAGTCCAAGGTGGAGGTGGGACTTCCTCACTTCACTTTTACTAATTTCTGCTGCTTTGTGGTCTGCAATAGTCACATCTTCTGCCCTTGCCTCTCTTTCATTTTTCATATTCATCAGCTCTTCAAAGTACACTTTCCATCAACATACAATACATTTCCCTCTCTGTCCTTAATCACCCAGACCTGTTGTACATCCTTTCCATCTTTATCTCTCTGTTTCGCCAACCTGTATAGATCATTCTCTCCCTCCTTACTATCCAACAGAGCATACAAGTCATCGTACGCCCTTTGTTTTGCCTTTGCTACCTCTATCTTTACCTTATGTTGTATCTCCCTGAACTCCTGTCTGTTCTCTTCAGTCCTCTCAGTATCCCACTTCTTCTTTGCTAACCGCTTTCTCTGTATACACACCTGCACTTCCTCATTCCACCACCAAGTCTCCTTATCTACTTTCCTTCCCAGATGACACACCAAGTACTCTTCTACCTGTCTCCCTGATAACACTAGCAGTAGTGGTCCAATCATCTGGAAGCTCACCCTGACCACCCAGACCCTTTCTCAACTCCTCCCTGAAAACCATGCAACACTCCCCCCTTTTCAGCTTCCACCACTTTGTCCTCTGCTCTGCCTTTGTCCTCTTCATCTTCCTTGTCACCAGAGTCATCCTACAAACCACCATCCTATGCTGTCTGGCTACACTCTCACCTACAACTACTTTGCAGTCACTGATCTCTTTCAGGTTACCTCGTCTATACAAGATGTAGTCTACCTGCGTGCTCCTACCTCCGCTCTTATAAGTTACCCTATGTTCCTGTTTTTTCTGGAAAAAGGTGTTCACTACAGCCATTTCCATCCTTCTTGCAAAATCTACCACCATCTGTCCCTCTGCATTCCTACCCTGGATGCCAAATCTGCCCATCACTTCTTCATCCCCTCTATTGCCAACTCAATTCACCAACTCTCCACCTTTTCCTGTCAAAGTCCCTACTCTCAGTCCCAGACTCTTTCCATTACTCTTCTCTCTCTGCTTCCGAACACACACTCCTCCTCTTCTTCTTGTTCTTCGACCCCCAATTTCCATTAGTACCCTGTAGGTCATCAGTACCAATGGTGCTTGTTGTTAACCCGGTCCACGACCGATCCAGTATGATATGGTTATGGTTGACTCGCAGGTTTGTTTTTGGCAAAAGTTTTACTCCGGATGCCCTTCCTGACGCAACCATTGGATTTATCTGGGCCTGGGACCGGCTCAGGTAGACACTGCTCTGTGCCCCACAAGGCAGGCTTGGGGGGCACAGAGCAGTGCCACCCTGAGGCTGCATTATATTATTTTCTATTTTTATAAGCTACCAAAATCTATTATTGGTCTAGATGTTAAAAGAACGGCTATTGCAGTCAACTATTAAAGAAAGGGTTTGCCTGAGCAGATGATCGGACGGAAGTCAACCTTCCACGTCCTGGTTTGTGCCTGGCATAAGAAAGGATGCCCAGGAAAATACATCCCCTGTTGTCATGACAAAACCCTGTAAAAAAGGAGTATATATTGGAAAACCCATCATCTGTGCTGTTCACAATTAACAAGCTTTTCTTAGAATCAGCTCTGCACTATTAATACCCTGTTAAATATTCAGCACTTCATCCTCCCGGTTCCCCTTTAACGCCCCAGCATTCAACACGCCGCTGACTTCTATTGGCTGAGCGGAGAAGAAAGACCGTTTGTTCTCCATCTTCTCCTATTAGGGAAGGATATGCTGAGCAGAATTTAGCATTAATGAAACACCGAGTGTGTGTCGGCACGCATTGTGTGTTCAATTACAGCCACATGCACGTGTATTTGTGCACATGCTCAATGAGCATGTATTCAAAGCTGATGTTTAACGTGAAGTCCCAGATGGGGACGGTTTGACTTCCAGTTCATGAAGTGTCACATCTGCTGTAGCTTCCTCCACCTCTGTGGAAGCGACCACAAGTAATGATATATTTGATAGGTCATGATGGGTTTTCCCCTTGACCCCGTGTCCTTTTCTTGCTTCAAAAGGCTTTTTAGAATCCATCTGAACTCGGACGCAAAGACGAAACAGCTTAAAACTATTTTAGACATTTTTGAAAAACAAAAGTGTACCTCGGGAGTTTTTCCTGTCTGCCGCTCCGTTGGGCAACCACTCCAGGTTAAAATCAGATTAGATATGAATTAGAGGCACAGCTGGGAAATTAGCAGTTCTAAAGCAGCAACAGGATAGAAAAGTAATTCAAATACATTTGTTATGAAAAAAAAAATCTGAGGAATAAAATAGAATGATACACTGTAAAGTATTATGTTTAACATGAACAGAATGGAGTGTTTTTCCATGTCTTTGCTATTAAATACTTTATATAGCAATGAAATACTTTTAAATACCATTAAATACTTTATATAGCAACTATAGCTATAGCAAATACTTTATATACTTTAACGTCTATTTGAAGTTTTCTCTGTCAGCGGCCCCTCGACTCCTGATCAACATTACAAACAAATGTAAAGTGAACCTTTTGAATTTCCTCATTAAAAAGTTTTCAGTGTCATTTTTTCTGATACGGAGTCAATATTTAGAAATTGATCGGGAATATAAACAAACATTTCTATGTATAGTATCTTCTCAATGAGGATTGGATTCATCAACCTGAGAATATAAAGACGGAATAACGGATGTTATTAATCAACATAGTTATTAACTCACATTTATTCGTGTATTTATTTATAGGTTTTGTTTTGTTGATCGGACCGATCACTTGGTTTTCCGAAAATCGTCTTGCCTCCAAATCTCACGTTGCTGAGGACGAACTGCTTTCAGTCACCAAATAATCTTTGCAGGACACGATCTCAACCTGGAAGGAGAACGTGAGCTGCAGTTTCTGACCAGCAGCTGCAGACAAACTGCCGGCTGATGTTTTACTCGGACAGAAAAGAAATCAGGAACAATGGAGTCAAATCTTCTCCTGGCCTGAGTTTTCATCCCACGGGGCGGAGATGTTCTTCTCCTGATGAGGTGTAATCTGGGCAACACCTGCTTTTTGCTGAAGGCGATTATTTTTCAGATGATAATTGCTTTGTTCATCCATTCTGCCATCTATCTTCTGGCGTTTATCCGAAGTCGGGTTTCGGGAGCAGCGGCCAGAGCAGTGAGGCCTGGACTTCCCTCTCACCAGCCAAATGGTCCAGTTCCTCAGGCCAGCCTGGTGATGTCGTCTCTCCAGCGTATGGATCCTGTGGATCCCTTCCAGATGGACATACCGGAACATCTCCCCGTCCGGGAGGCATCCTGACCAGGTGCCCGAGCCTCCTCGTCTGACTCCTCTCCATGTGGAGGAGCAGCAGCAGCTTTACTCCAAGCTCCTCCCAGATGGCCGAGCTTCTCACCCTGTCGCTAAGGGAGAGTCGGGACGCCCAGCAGAGAAAACTCATTCCAGCTCTGCTTGTATCCTTGACCTGGTTCTTCCGGTCGCTACCCACGGCTCGTGACCATAGGTGAGGGTTGGAACGTAGATCCGCCGGTAAAGTAAGAGTTTCACCGTTTGGACCTCTTCCCCCGACCTGGAGCAGGCACAACTTTCCAGTGAACCGGACATGAACCACATCATCTTCAAAAAGCAGAGACTCCACCTTATGGCCGCCAAACCAGATCCCCTCGATGCGCCTGGAAAGTCTGTCCATAAAAGTTAGGGATCGAATCGGTGACAAAGCGCAGCCCTGGCGGAGTCCAACTCTCACCAGGAAATTCAGGCCAAGCTCCAACACCAGTCATACAGCGACCGAACAGGGTTCGGTACCCCATATTCTTGGAGCACCCCCACAGGATTGGTCGTGGGACACGGTCCAATGCCTTCTCCAGGTTCACCTAACACATGTAGACTGGTTGGGCAAAGTCCCATTGCCCGTAGGAGGACCCTGCCGAGGGTCTAGAGCTGGTCCACTGTTCCACCACCAGGACGAAAACCACACTGCTCATCCTGGATCTGGGGTTCAACGACCAGGCGGACCCTCTTCTTCAGCACCACTTAGGAGACCTTCCCAGAGAGGCTGAGGAGCGTGATCCCCTGCAGAAGATCCGCATTAAGAGGAACAGAACTGGAACCAGTTTTACCCTGACCGGACGCAGATCAACGGGGGCACCCGGAGCCAGACGGCACCTGATGGCGAGCACCTGGTGACCTCCTGCACCCGTGGGGCTCGACCGGGAACAGCCCATAAAGACGGTTCCTCCTTCCTGCGCTCACCGCTCACAGGAAGCTGACTCTAGGATCTGTATCCCTAGATACTGGAAATGTATCGTGCACTCAGGGATTCAACTATAATATTACTAAAATGTTATCAGTGATTAATTAACTGATGAAACATTCAGAGAGTTTGGTAACAAACACAAATGTACATAGAAATAGTTGGATGTTGCCTCATCTGTAACGGGTGCCTGTCATTGGACCAACATGCCCTTCCACGAAAGACTTCAGTTTAAAAGTGAAACAGCCGTGACACAAACAAAACACTTGTCTTTTTCTGCAACTCATGGAATATCCATTCCACCGCATTCATTGACGGCAGAGAGCTGAAAGCACAACCTGCTTCTGCACGATGTGACAACGATCAGCTTTTATTGACATTAAGGAGTCCATAGATCCAACGCTTCATGCTGTTCTGGTGCAAAGCCTTGATTTCCACTCGAACATTCTTGGTGGACTTCATCGTTACACATTATAGGAAGAAAACCGCTCGAACCGAAGGAGAAAGATATGTTTGCTGTCAAGTCAACTGAAAGCCAAACGTTCCAGATGACCGATCTTGTCAGAAGATCCATAGATTCCTTGAGATTTTAATGCAGATCTTCAAAATGTATTTTGAGATGCGCGAATTGTTGTACACAATAAAAACTATGGCTCGTGGAAACCACTTAAACCTTGGCAGATGACTTTACAGACACATCAGCAGTGCATCTGCCAAGGATTGGATGAATACTTGGCACACACACACACACACACACACACACACACACACACACACAGAGTCAGATAGGCCGGAGACACAAAAGTTCTGGCAAATATAAAGTTGTCCTGCTTAATAAAGTGTAAGAGGCTCATTAAATAGCGGCGTGTTCAAACCTGACAGGGATATAATATTTCCCCTTTTGACTGTACATTCTGTAAAAATGAGGGTTGGACGTTTACAGATCAGTCCGGTTGGAACCTGAGGCTGGAAAAGTTTGAGATGAAAATCAAAACGTGGCACTAACAAGTATTAACTGTACAAAAGAATAAAGTGTGAACATAAGAAACACCTTATACCGTTTGCAAGAGTTGGTTATTTTTCTTCCCAGACGAAGCAGGAACACGGGGTAACTCAGGAGCAGAGCAGGTGGACCACGTCTTGTAAGGACGACGTCATCTGGAGGAGATCCCAGCAAATGAGCGGAGAAGAGAGGCAATAGGTGAGAGCGCAGGGAGGAGGATGTTAGCGGGATAAATCTGGTGACAAGAAAGATACGGAGGACAAAAGCTGAGCAGAGGATAAAGTGGTGGAAGCTGAAGATGGAGGAAGTTCCTCTGGTTGTTGAGGAGCTGCTCCTGGTGGTCAGGAGAACTTCCAGATGACTTGGCATCCACGGCTAATATTCACACTCATTTGAGAGACTTAAATGTGAAATAAATGTGCAGGCCGATCGTTTCTTTGGATGCGTTTAGTCTCAAAGCACATTTTAAAGGTTGTTTTTTTTTTCCCCCCCACTTTTCAAATGTGTTGGAAATAAACCAGGGAATGTTCTTCCCCTCCAGCAGCTCGAGTTTAAACACGGGGCAGCCACTTAAAATCTGTCTCCAAAGCTTCACTTCAAGTCCATCTCTTTCTGGATTTTTTTTTTTACTTTAACATAAAGTGCAATTTTTACTCTTTTATTCAAAGTGTGTGCGACACAAGACCTGCTCTGCATTTGAACACGGGATGAAAGCTGGGACTTCAGCCACGTTTCCTGGGTTTAAAGCGATTCCTCGGACGAGCGAGGCTGAAAATGGATTCGTCTTTCCACCGCGTAACCTTGAGATGTTACTACAAATCATTATTTCGTTGTTTTCTTTTTTTCCTTATATCATAAGAGTTTAAAACCACAGCAGGTAGCGGAGTTGAAAGACAAGGAAAAAGGAATAAATAAGAAAAATAACTTGTGTCAAGTCTTTTTCCACAAAAGACGTTAGAACATATATTTGCTTTAGAAGAATAACTTCACTCTTGAATTAATACATGGATAAATAATTACGTTCAACATGAAGCTCAAATTGAACCTGTTGATATATTAAGAACTTTTGGGCGTATTTAAAGATTGTTTCCGGGCAACAACTTTTTAATCTATTTGTGCAGGACCAACAATAATTAGTGATTTAGTTCGAGCACAAATGTTGTTAGTATTTGCAAAAAAAGGACAACGGTTATTGTATTTCACATTTTGTAAAGCATCACACTTTTTGTAAATACAGGTGGTTTATTGGTCGTTCGCCTTGTCAGGTGATGTCATTCATCATCCGAGTCAGTTCCCATTCAAACTTTTATTCAACCTCTGTAACTTAAGTCAAATAAAAACGTAAAGGCCGCATTTTTTCCTATTTTACGGACGAGAATGAACGATACGAGATTATCGGGTTAGTCCGTCTTTCTGGAGCTGAAGATGCTGCACGTCCAGTTGTTAGACCATATTTGAGAGCCTTCTCATGTTTTCACCGAGATATTGATCAATTTATCCTCTCAAATGTCACCCCTGGAATCAATAATCCTAAAGCAGGTCTGTTTGACCCCGAACCCGCTCAGAAAAAGACCCGACCGCCGAGGAATCAGAGAGAAAACACCAGGAAGTCAGGAGGGCTCGATACCAACGCACTCTTTGCCGTTGTTCAAGAGGTTGAGACCTGATCTGGGTGTTGGACTTTCCTCCAGAGTCCTTGTGCACACATGACACACCGCCTGTGTGTGTGTGTGTGTGTGTGCGCACGCGCGCACGCGTGTCGTTTTGTTTATATATTCATGTATAAGTTAATAGTTGTGCTGGACATTCAATAAACAGACTAGGTTGTTTATAAGCACAACATACAACATGCAATGTCCATCTGTAACCGCACACACACACACATGGAAACATGGATGTTGGAGAAACCTCACTGTATATATGCATAACGCAGGTGTGTGTGTGTGTGTGTGATAAACATGGCCAGTGAGTATCAAATGCCCGAGGGAGGGGAAGCCAATCAATAATGCAGCCAAGTGCAAAAGATCCATTGTATGCAGAGCCTTGCACGTGTGTGTGTGTGTGTGTGTGAGAGAATGTAATACGTTAAGCTTGAAATAGAGAAACCTAAATAAGCCATGGGCAAAAAGAAAAGAGGGGAAAACAAAGAAAGACGAACAAAAACATGCTATTTCTTGGCAGCCCTGTGGCTTGTAAAGGGTTTGTTGACGAGAGTTTTGTTTGTTTTGTTTTCTAAATTTGTGGACCAACGTCAGTACGTCGTGGTGTAAAAGCAAACATCTGTTAATGAGAAAACAGCAGATGTTTACCTCAGGTGCATTCATGCTGCTCTGTTATTTACATTTGAATTTAAGGCGGTAGCTTGCTGAGCCGTTCTGTATTTATCGCTGATTTGAATCCACGATTTGGTTTGAAGTTAAATGCTGTGTTCCACTTGTAATTCAAGATAAGACGCCAGCATTTTGTTCGCCTTGCTTTTCATTTGTGTAGGACTGCTGGCCTATTAGGTCCTGGACCTATTACAGCATGTCTAAATACCAAATCATAACATCTGATTGGTGTGTCTTTCCAGCGTCGCCCTCTGCAGAAAGAAACAGGCAGGAAACACTGAGGTCTGAATTAGCAGCACATTTAATCAAACAGTTCCTGTTGTTCTAGGCTGAGAGAGACAGCAAGAGCAGAGTGACACACACACACACACACACTCACTCCTCCACCCACATTGATGAATGAGGTGATCTGTAGTAAATCTGGACACACACACACACACACACACACGAGACATGCCAAAGCTGGGCCTGTTGGCGCTTTTATAAACGAGCTGTGCCGCGAGGCCTGCAGTGGTGAGACTGCAAAACAGTCACAGGGTGACAAAATGCACAGTCACACCTTCACACACACACACATTATGTGAGCTATGACACACACACACACGCACACATATGAACACACCCACAATCACAAAAAAAAGTGTCAAGCGGTACGGACGACTGAAACCTGCAGCAGATTAAACCAAGATGTGATGGTTAAAGACGTGTGTTGTTAAACACAGTTGTGTTTTCTATTCCACTACATTAAGGTTCACTCTGGTGACCTTTCCGTGCACACTGTGCACGTGTTCCCCAGTTTCCTCCCACAGTCCAAAAACATGCAGCGGGTCGATTGAAGCTTTTGAACGGCCCAGACGTACGACTGAGTGAAAGGTGCGTGTCTTCGGCCCTAAAGGCCGACGGATGAGCGGCGCAGGGCAAAACCCGCCTTTCACCCAAATACCACCTAAGAGGCTCCGGCAAAGAAACGTGACGGTAAAGAGGACGGCGGAATGGAGCTTGAATGCAGTTAGACGGGTGAAAAAGGTAATTTCTAGTATTTCTTGCTCGTTATCTTGAAAATATGCCCCGGTTGCCCGGCAGCAGCTTCTTTATACTCCAGCGATACTGGGACTTCCAGTTAACCCCTTGCACTTCAGGCACCTCACGCATTTATAGCGAGTCAATTAACAGGATATATAAAGAGCAGGTTAACAAGAATGAACAATAACATTTTTTGTGAATGTTTTTCTGTAAAATCCAGATAAAGATGAGCTCAAAGGCAACAAATCCACCACACGACTGTACTGAAGAGTATGATTGGATGACGCACCCGCGTGAACTGGATGAAGCATCCTGTAACATGAATCATGATTATATAAGCACATGGTTATGTTGTACTCCTATTGTGTCAAAGCCTATTATGCCAGCGCTAAATCCTATCATTGCATGTTATCGTATCTGAGTGTTAAATTGATTTGTGTCAAGCGACATCATTTCAATCTGAATGTTATAGTCAGGATTCCGGAGGTGACGCCTGACCCAAATGCAAAGACGCTCAGAGAGAAAAGGGATTTAAAGCGCAGACCAACTCGGGCTACCGAGCTCAGCCCGGGACGCAAATTCAGGACTCGGGAATGAAAATGCATCTTACTTTTTGGACGAAAGGCCCGGCGGCGCAGCTGAAGGGCCTCCGGGAGCCGGAGCCGTGTGTGTGGAGGCTCTGCTCAAGACCAGCTTCTGGACCTGAAGGGTCGGCGGCGAGTTCCTCTGACGCTCAGCCTGACGAGGCCTGATGATCCACAGGTGTGCACTGAACCAACGCTGGAATCATCTGCTGCTCCATCAGCTCAATGGAGAAACAGCTGCACACACACACACACACACACACACACACACACACACACACACACACACACACACACACACACACACACACACACACAGGACCTCGGATCCCAACAGATATCATTTGCGGTTGTCTCATATCAGGCTTCAGTTGTTTCATATTTTATCATATTATAAAAAAAGATGAATAAGAATAAGAACAACTTTATTTATCCCGAAGGAAATTGTTGTGCCAGAGTTTCAAGTAAAACATAACAATAATAAATAATAGTAGAAAATTGTATAAACAATAAAAAAAAGGGGGGAGAGTAAGAAATACAATTGAAACTATAAAGTGTCAAAGTCAAGGCTATAAAGTGTTTTAAGGTCTTAAGTACAAATGTTTTGTTATCTTTTGTAAATCCCAAAATGTCACTGACTAAATACATTTATATGTGTCCTTTTAATAGTTTGCCTATTGAGATGTAAAATGAAGTATTTAACTCCATCGGTGAGGCAGTGGAAGCAGCTTTTGCTCAGCTTTCTATCTTTAAATGGATTTTTCTTTATTGGAGATAAACTTGGAGAAGTTTAACTATGTTTTCATTTATAGAACTCTGTGTGTGTGTGTGTGTGTGTGTGTGTGTGTGTGTGTGTGTGTGTGTGTGTGTGTGTGTGTGTGTGATCACTTATCAATATCCAGTCCATATGGTAATGTTTGGTTGAAGGCCGTCAGTGTCATCTAAAGTTAGTCAGCTCTAGTTAGCTGAAGCTAGTTGGACACAGTGTGTTTGATGACCGACTTTATTAAGTCCACATGCCCGCACATAAACAAACACACACACACACTCACTCACACACACACACACACGTGTTTCCAACAGATAGGCTGTTGAGCATTGAGCAGTGATCCGCTCTTAATATTTTATAATGTAAAAAACTCCTCAGAACTGCTGGTGTGGCACTTATTCATCACGCTGAAGTGAATGTTTAAAAAGTAAACTGGTAATCCCTGGCGTGGGTTCTTGCAGCCTCCGCAGCCGAGGCTAATATCTAAAAGTCAATATGCAATCAGAGCGTCGCCATCATCTCCGCCGCTGACTGATTTATTAGCGACCTTTCCCAAATATGCAAGGCGCTAGTGTTGGACACACACGGCTATTTGACAAATGACACCTCAGAGTGAAGAAGCCCTGCAGCGTCACCATGTTGGCATCATCAAGGCTCTGCAAAGCTACGCTAATCAATATTATTATATTACCGATTGATCGGTTAACTGTGTGTACAATGGGCCCGACTATCATTCAACCCTTCAGACATACGAGCGCTTCCTCCATTAGCCTCGTTTCGGTTTGGGAGAAAAAAAAGGAGAGCGAAATAAAAGGATTGTACTTCTCCGTCCCACAGCTAAAGGACATAGAAGGTCAGTGACCCAGAAACCAGAATTAACCATGAAAGTGTGGAATATATCTGAGAGAAAAAAAGTCTGTAAATGTAAGATTACGCCGAGAATGACATGGATTAAATGCCAGAGACGTCAATTCCACTTTAGGAATATGTCATCATTCAGTCAGATCAGTCAAGTGAAAATACAAAAATCTATTTCATGTTCAAAATAACATACATGAAACACCAGGCTGGAATTAATGTGATGTCAGAAAGAAGACAGAGGAAAGAATGACATTAATGAGGTTAAGAAAACAAGTAGCACAGGCAGGAAATAACTCTTTAAATTCCAAGAAACCAGAACATAAGTACATGACATCCAGTTTTCAATGCATAAACCTTCTGACAGTTTTGGATGCAGAGATACCAAAGTAATGAGCACAGGTTTATGAAATTATTTCTAAATGCGCAAGACTTTGACTTCCCACTACAATAATTTGTACCCTGGGTCGACTAATGGGCATAAATATGCTTCAATGTCTCATACTAGAATGTGGTGTTAAAAAATCACAAGGAATTATTTCTTTAAAAAGCACAATTTCTAACACCGATTCTATCCTACCGGCACAGCAATTGTTTCCCTCGTGCCGTGCACGCTGGGCTGAGGACATGTACAGGTTGTCCATGTTAACTTTGGCTTTCTGCTGGTGTTAACCTTTGCTCGGTACGCTACGGTATATACTATTATAATATACTGTTATGATGTCGCATGGCGCTGCTTTCGGGTGCACGTTCTGGTCCAAGGGAAACAAAAGGGACCAATGCAAGTCTACACTGTCTGCACAATTATAAGGCAAGTGACTGTTTTGACCATATCATCATTTTAGCCATAATTTCCAACCCCAAGCTGTATGAACTTATTGGATTGAATGCGTATCAGGTGGTGTGCATTTGTGTGACGAGGGAGGGTGCGGTCTGAGGAGATCAACAAGGTGTGCATAATTATCAGGAAGGTTCTTCTCCTCAGGACAAATGGGCCAAAAAAGAGATTTAATGGACTCTGAAAAGTCAAAACTAATAAAAAGTCTTTCAGAGGGATGCAGCGCTCTTGAGCTAGCTAAGATATCGGTTGCAATCACAGAACCATCAAGCGGTTGCTTGCAGATAGTCCACTGGGTCGCAAGTAATGTGTCGAAGAAAAGACTCAAATGAAACGAAGATTTGAGAGGAATCAAAGATGAAGCTTCCAGGAATCCATTCTTCTCATTAACCTACCTGGAGTGTCCGAAAGCACAAGGTGTTTGCTTCTCCGACACCTGGCTGAGGTAAGTAAGGCTGAAACCCGACTGCCTCCGAACAAGACTCATTCAGGTTGAAATGCCAAGAAATATCTGAAGACAGATGTTTCAAAGCTTTTGTGGACTGATGAGTGACTGTTGACGGAGCAGATGATGGACCCGTGGTTGGATCAGGAACAGACACGGAGCTCCGCCGGCGAGGTGGAGGTGGAGATACTGGTATGGGCAGGTGTTATTTAAAGATCAGCTCGTTGGACCTTTTTGGGTCATAAACTAACTCCATATCAACTCTCAGACCTGCTGCCATTTTTAGAAGACCCTTTCTTCAAGCAGTGGTGCTGGAAAAAGCCTGCATCTTCCAAGAAGACTGCTTTGTTTCTGCAAGCAGCGCTCATCACATGCATCCAAAGGTCCACTGTGTGTCTTTACGGCCAGTAAAAGCCTTAAAGATGGAAAACCAACGGCATGGACAGGTGGATCGGTGCGCCGTCCACAGTGATGTGGACTCTGTACTGGTCTGTCATGGTGATGCTCTCAGTTTACTGGTCCATCTACGTTCCCACCCTCCCAAGCTGTGGGTAGTGACCAAAAGAACCAGATGGCGGATGCAAGCGGCTGAGCAGAAATGATTTTTCTCCGCAGGGTGGCCCGACTCTCCCTTAGGGTGAGAAGTTTGGTCGTCCTAGAGGAGCTTTGAGTAGAGTCACCGCTCTAGCAGATGAGGTGGCTCGGGCGTCTGGTTAGTATGACTCCTGGATGCTTCCCTGGTGAGGTGTTTCAGTATGTCCAACTAGGAGTCCCCTGGTGAAGACCCTGGACAAGCTGGAGGTCTTTCTCCAGGCTGGCCTGGGAATACACTGGGATCATCCTGGAGGAGCTGGTCCTGGTGGCTGGGGAGAGGGTGGCCAGGGTCTCTCTGGCTCAGCTGCTGACCCGTGATCCAAGTCCAGATAAGTGGCAGATGATGGGTGGCCTAAACTAGTACTTCATACACTCTGTATAGAAGCCACCCACTGCTTGATGAGCCGTGGCAGATTGGCAGCTTCTTCTTCCCACCCCAGGGCAGAAGCCAATGCTTCAGATACTCCTTTGCTGCTGTCCAGTCTGATAGCGGCGGGCACAGTTTGGACAGCACACAAGTTTGGACTACAGATGGAAATTAGCTATGAGCTACAATCTGGTACAAACATCTCTGCCTCTGTGCGACATGTAATTGCACACTGTCCTAATGAACTTTTTAAACTAAACACTGAGCTGCATCTGTACTTACTGGACACTTCCTGAAACTTCTCACTTGAGTGAGGGAAACTTGTTCGTATGTAGCATTCTTATTTGCTGTTTGTCCTTTTAATGCCTTTATAATGTCTTTGGTATTTATTGCTTTCAACTGCAGTTTTTGCATAGCATAACCTATAATCTACAACTCCACCTGTAATCTCTCCATAGTCCCAGCCAGTGGTTCCCTTTTCATTCATATATCATCTGTATAATATGGACTTCACCAATCTGTAAATCATCTGTTTATTACCAATATAAAACATCAGACTGTTAATTTATTTATCATACTGTTAACTTGTGGATTATATCTGCACCTGCTGCTTTTTTTGCACTTCTGTTAAAATGCCAAATAGCATTTCATTACCCTGCGCTTTTACATGTGTAATGACAATATAGTTGAATCTAATCCCCTTAATCAAATGTCTCTGCGCTTCTTGGCTCCCCTTGCTCTTACTTGTAGCCTCACCGGCTAACCTTGGGTTTCCTAGGTTTTTTTTGCTTTTGAAATGGTTTTTATAACCTGACTTTAAGGAAAAAGCAATGATGAATTGAGTCTTGTCCTCTAGTTGCCTACAGCAAACTGGACTTGCCACAATATCAATCATGTACAGCGTATGCAATACTGACGCTCCAGATATTCTGTCCGTGAAGTTTAATTGATCTACATGTGTTTGTTTATTTCACGGGGGGGAAGTGATTGTCATCGTTGTGCTGCTGTGACAGAAGAACTTCCCCTGGGTCAGTGGTCTGCAACCCATGGATCCGTCTGATGGAGCTCCCTGTGGCTTTTGAAAATCCTATTCGTTAAAATTTTAGTTGGCTCATTTTTAGGATGTAATTTTAAAGTTTTATATCTGATCTTGTAACCGCTAAATAAAACATGTTAATATTTTTCAACTACACTTTTTTTCAGAATTTGAAATGCTTCATTGCAATACTTTATCCAGCATTCCTGGTCACATGCACAGTGTAGAACCGTGATTCCCTGGACACTGAAACTACTTTTCTGTCCGCAGTGCATTTGGATCCATAGCATAACGGTGAAAACGGTTACATGCCGTGTTGATTGGTTTTAAATTTCCAAAAGGTCGTGTGTTTTCTTTACTGTGGGCAAATGGCTCTTTGAGTGGGAAAGGTTCTATGGGGATCATTAAAGTATATTATCTTATTGCCGGTAATTTAGTGACACTATTGACAGAAAATCTTCCTCATTGGACTTCCGATCCTCACCGAACCCCAGAACCAGTTCCAGTCATGACTTACAGCCGTAATCCGTTTGCTTTTTTTCTTCCCCTGAAAAGACTTCACAAAAACTAACTTCTGAGTCTATTGTGAGAGAACTTGTCAGGCCAGGATGTGTAAAACGTTCCTTTCAATACAAGTCTCACTATTTTTGATCAAGTTTTATCTTTCGATGTAACTTTTTAATGTCTTCCAGAGCCAAGGGTCTAAAGACATGAAGTGCTGTAAGTCGTCCAGAGTCTAAGGCCCTCTCAGGCATATTGACATGTTTGACTTCAACATGAGCTGCCTTGGCGGTGAGACACAAAACTGCATGGATCGTGAAGAAAACATTATAGCCTTGTTTGTTTTTTTTTTTTGTTTTGAAGGGCAGAAGGCTGGATCTCTGCTTCTCGTGCCAGTGAGTTGAGCACTGATCTGATGGCGGCCAAATGAATGGTCTATTGAAAAGATCTGATGTGAAGGTCTAAAGTTAAAATGTTGATGTTTGTGCCTTTTTCTGAGGCGGTGATACACGAGGACAGCAACTCAACACAACTTTCAGACAAACGGTGTGACACTGACTCAGCGGAGGCAGTGACTAAGATGTGAACAAACTCTGCCACCCACCGTTTACACAAAGTGAAAACACAAATCGCAAATGCACACACACACCTTTTTTAGTCTAGCCTGAGGCTTTATCCCATTTTTTAATGCACGGAAAAGGTCAGTCCATCAAAAAGCAAATTGATGGAATAATCGGATGAAGTATGAATACTTGAATGACTCCGACAGGCCTCGCCGTCAAATATGTACGTCGACTTTCTCAATTATGTTCTCGTGATCACGGGGTTAGGGACTCTCCTCCCACTGACATTTAGTCAAATGACTATTGAAAGAGCAACATTTTCTGGCATGAACTATTTCAAGGGTGATTACAGCGGATATGCATCAATTTCACTTCATATCAGGTGAAACCATATGTTCTCTGAATATAGTCTTAAAAATAAGTTCTGTCAAGACATTTAGATTTCCTACATTGATATCAACCGGGAATAAGATAAGTTTACAGTAAATATTAGTTACATGAAAGTGTGAAATTGAATCAAGAAGAGGCCTGCCGATGCTGTCGGGAGTTTATTCTTCGGATGAACTCCAGGTTCTCGTCGTCTGTCGAAACCAGGAAGTGGTGCTTGGTTTCCTCCGGCAGTCACCACCGCTCATCCTGGGCCAGTTTTAGCGCTCAGAGCTCTGGGTTTAAATGTATATCCAGTTGAGGTGAACGGTGGGAGCCTGAAGGAACGAGGCGGTGGAGGACGAACCAAGAAGAACCGCTGAATGAATCATGACATCATACGCATCTATTGCTCCATTTATTTCTATCGCCATTTTTAGGAATGCAGATGTGCTTGACGTATTTTAGTTCGTGACAGTTGATTTTTGGTTTGTCAGACAGTGTTTGAATGATGGCTGCCGTCACACTTTGATGGAGTACTGCAAATACTAATAGAAGAAGAATGTACCGAATTTCTGGACTATAAGGCGCACCTCAATATAAGCCGCACCGGCTAGCCGATCGCTATCTCGGGCTTCCTCCTGCACACTGAAACCGTCAAAGTCGTCTTCTTCGGTGTCGGAGTTGAACGGACTTAGAATTTCACGGTCATTTCATCGGTCCGATGTGACGAGGAGAAACGTTTTAGCGGCGTGAAGCTCGTTAGCGCCCCCCGCCCGAAGTCCATACTTCGTTTACGTGAAAAAAGTCGCAGCTTATCGTCCGGATATTACAGTAGTCAGTTTTAACTTTTTTCGATGTGAAAAATGAGCCCCATCGTCTGTTCCTTTGCCAAAGTGTACACTATCATTTCCGAACCGTTTTTGTCTGGCCTCTGACTTCATCTTCAAAACATATAACACGCGTTGTCTCTAAACCAGGGATCTCCAAACCGTCGGCCAGTCGTGACGATATTTTACATCCCCTTACTTGACAAAGTTTAGCGTTTGTTTTTGTCACGCACGCCTTTTTGCATCGTTCGAGGCGGTTTATATTTTTTTACTCACTCAGGGCAACGGTCCACGACCTTTTTTGCGCCTGTAATGCTTGGAACATCATGACTCTGCACCAACAGTGAGAGAGTTCAAAACAACTTTTCGGAGGCTCATGGCAGCGGGAGAACAGTTCACAGCAGCAGGACGCAGACGAAGACGGGCAAGGTAAGTACCCCAAAACAGCCAGGAGGATGTTAGGGTTCCTGAAGTCCGACAGGAGATCTCAAGAGTTCCTGAATTCTGGTGAGAGAGTTACCATACCAGTTCCGGTCTTCCGTCGCAAGCAAGGCAACCAGTCACTGGCAAAGGAAAGAACAACAACCTGGCGACCAGCAGGATTGGGACCAAGGCTTTTAAGTCCACGCCGATGGAGATAATTTATGTGCATGGCAACTCTGAACTCTAAACAAAGTTCAGGGAAATTAAGTGGAAAAGCAGAACAACTTGGACAATTTTTGAGAGAATTACCTGACCCTACGCGATGTTGGAGCAGACCGTGTTCCTTTCTGGGAGCAAATATCTGTGAGAAAAGCTCTTCTCCACTTGGGACTTTGATTTGTCGAATACTCATTGATAAGAATCTCAAGATATTCTGAGGATCTCAATCACGTCCACCCTCAAGCCAAATGTGGCTCAGCTGTGCTTCCAGGTATCTAGCAGCAAAGAAGGGGTAGGAGAAGTAATAGTAACTAAGCTTATGTTCTGAGGAACTGTTCTTGTCAAAGATTGAGAAGACTGTTCAGTGGTAGAATAGAATACAGTCATTTGGCAGACGCTTTTAAAAGTGGAGATGCAGAGGATTGAACCCAGAAACATCTGCTTTACAACTCAGCTACTCGTTGTACCTCCACTTGTACTGTTTTGTTTTTTTCAATTCTTGAAACCCACATTTTGTGGACTACTCGATACAAGCCAGACTCTACTTCCAGCGGCCTCCAGCGGAGTTTGAGATCCCTGCTCGAAACGGTATAACGTGGCGCGGTGGTCTTTTCTGCAGGCCGAGAGGTTCTTAAACAGCATCTCAACCATTCGCTGCAACACACATTCATTCCCACAGCATCCAAAATCTCGCCCATTCATCTCCTCACCCACTCACTAACTCACCCATCCGCCGTCTCATTCAGTTATTCACTATCTTACCCATCCTAACTCTACTGTCTTTCTTATCTTTGTTTGTCCCGGCCCACGCACATCCCGCCTATTTCTGTTTATTTATTTTATTCATTGCTATTGTCACTCTATTTATATTGCCGTTTAGTTCTGGTTGTGTATTTTTCACCCTCACTGTTCCTTGATGTTGTCCATTATTATCCCTGATGTTGCTGTCTATTTATTCATGGATGTCTTACTATCTTCTGTCGTCTGTCTTTATATTTTGTCTAAATATATATTATTTATATTCCTATTTATTTAACTTTTTTTTTATTTTTTGACGTTCTAACTGTTATGCTGCTGTGTAAAAAGGTATTTCCCCAATGGGGTTCAATAAAGTTTATCTCATCTTATCTTGCCCAAATCTCTATATTCTTTGGAAGGTCAGGTGAGGATTCTTCTTCAGCCAATCACATTCTTTCCTCCGTTTAGGGAATTGTCTTCTTCCCTGGTCGGGTCATTGCAGGTCACCTCTTCCCTCCTTCCTGGGCACGATTCGTCAGGCAGGGCGCCGTGACATTATCTTGCGAGCTGCTGGGTTCAGGACTTTCTCAAACATTCTGCAGTTTCTTCTTCATACATCACGAGAGAAGACGTGCACGTGAGACACCAACCATTCGGCCGTCCATCGGCAAACATTTGTCCGTTACATGGAGGAAGTTTGTCATGGAGGAAGATATGCTGGTGAGGAATAAACAATTTACCTGTAAATTATTTTCCCATTTCAATTGCTCATCTCACCACCGTCTTGCACACCTTCCCTTTCATTCTGGCTGATAATGTTTTATCAAATATCCCAGCGAACACATTTCTCCATCCCTTTCAACTGGCTAGATCACGTTTCTTCACGCCTCTTATCCACAGTCTCCATCGCTCGACTGTGGGCACCCACTACTTTATATCCTCTCCCTTTCTCGTCTCTACATTTGTCCTTTATATACCCCGATCACTTCATTTGTTTTTAATTTATTGGAATAAATAATACAGCCCATGATACAGGAGTGAAAATATGTTTTCGAAAACACTGTAAAAACACTTCTCCACCATGTACTGCGCATCTTCATAACACTAATGAAGTAGAATAGAAATAATCCTGCTGGAAAATAAAATAAAAGGTCCCTTGTCACTCTCCAGCCTTTGCCTCAGTGTATTCCAGGCCTGATTTGCCGTCCAAGACGGATCAATTAACCGTGCATCTTTGATTAGAGCGGGGCGAGAGGGAGCCCAGCGCCTGCCTCGGGGAGGAAGGATGCTGAAAGTGTTAGAACACCTGCAAAAAGCCCGACAGACTGGAGTCGTGCAGGGCAGGAAGAAGAAATACCCTGACTGTCACATTCAGTTACACATCATCGGAGAAGTTTGAACCCATCATGGATGAACGGTGAGCAGAAGGAGCGGCGCCAGGGGAGCGGTCAAGGGTTCGGCGTCTTGCTCACCAACACTTGGACCGGCGAGGAGGAGCGCGAAGGAACCACCAGGAATGTTCGCTTCCAAGGACGTCGCTCTGACTCCTTGAGCCACGCCGCCTCCAGCTTTTGTCCCCATTCAACCATGGACGCTCTTCAGCACATTCTCTTCTAAAAATACACTTCCAGTTTGATGGAAAGAGCTTCCAAAAATGTGCTGCTCTTTTTTTTTTTCTCCTTATTTTACCATTCATGAAGACACGGTCAATCTAATTACAATTTGGAGACACTGACCTACTTTAACATGGAGCTGCAATCTTGCAGAAGCTGGAGTACCTCTTCTGGACCGTGAACGCTGCGTTGCCGGCCAAAAAAGAAACACACCAGCATCTCTAATTCCTCCACAAGCTGAGAAGAGCCAGAGCCGGCGAGACGGCGGAACCAGTTTCAGCCAAAGACCGACAACAGGTGCCGTCGATGCCGCGGTTCACAGATAATCCGTGAGCTCGGCCAAAATCTCCGCCGGCCGCGGTCTGAGGCGGCGGCCGGAATGGAGTCCTTGCTGCTAGCGCTGGGCGCTAACATGCCATGTGACCTGGTTTCTCACGGAGCATTCCTCCGTTGGTCATCGATCAGCCGGCCTCGCTCCTTATCCAGATGCGCTGCAGGGCTGCACTCCAGGTGCGCCTCAGCAGAGTCTGGAAGCACTTCTTCATCATACTGAGGCAGCTTCAGCAGATCATGCTTGGTCCTTCTGACATTCTCACTTCTCCAAACGTTGATTTGCATCCTTCTTCTGACACCAGTGTGAAAAGCCAGGGTTGCACCAGGCATCCAGAGTACAGGAAGCGCTTCTTCAAGAATTATTCTTGTTATTTAGAATAGAATAGAATAGAATAGAATAGAATAGAATAGAATAGAATAGAATAGAATAGAATAGAATAGAATAGAATATTGCTTTCATCGTCCCACAGCGGGGAAATTTCAATCACTCATAGCAGAAATTTGACAGTGCAAGAAAAGTTTATCAAAATAGAAAAACTAAGATTAAACAATAAACAGTGTTAATATACATAAACAAGTAGGATTTGTGTTTAACAAGTTGCACCTAAACAATATGACAAGATGTGAACAGTAGAAACATGTACAAAAGTTGCGACAAGCAGCAAACAGCGACAGTCCTTGCAGTGGCAGCAGTGCAGTATCGACACCTGAGGTGTCTGAGAGAGTGGATGTGAAGGAGAAGGGATGAATGAATGAATGAATGAATGAATGAATGAATGAATGATTTGTATAGCGCTTTTCATGGTACTCAAAGACGCTTTACAAGTGAAAAACAAGACACAGGACATACACAAAATTATTGGGAAATTAATGAATGAATGAATTAATTCATTCATTCATTCATTAATGAATGAATGAATTAATGAATGAATAAATGAATGAATTAATGAATGAATAATAATAATAATAATAATAATAATAATAAGACATAAGATTTGTATAGCGCTTTTCATGGTACTCAGAGACGCTTTACAAGTGAAAAACAGAAGACACAGGACATACACAAAATTATTAGGAATGAATGAATGAATGAATGAATGAATGAATGAATGAATGAGAAGTCTATAGAGCCCGATCTCACCGACCATATTTGATTAAAGAAAAAAAACAAGCCTGCAATTTGAATCAATTTGCAGAATCAAGGTTATGGAAGATTTGTTGGCTGTATTTATAGACAGCAGCACAATGAATACCTTTTAGAGCTGGACTTTGGAAATAAAAGCTGTATATGATGCCAGCATGTTGAGGGACGGTTCTACGGCATCTTCGAATGGTGCGAAGAGGAAACAGAATTCTAAAACTGAGGCCAGATTTAAGCCCCTTGGTTGATTCAAAGGCCTTGTTATCGGCCTGCGTTCATGGAATTCACTTTGTCGATGTCGACACTCTGAATACCTCTGCCGCTTGATCTTTTCTCACGTAGCCTCTCCGCAGAACAGCATCGGTCCTGTCATCAGATCAATGCCTCATAAAGCCATTTTACAAGAACCAAAGTAAATCATTGATTGTTTCTCTGCACCGTTGGCACAAATACAGCCGAGCCTCTCGGACAAAAAGCGCCTTCTCTGTATGAATCGGAAAAGGCCACAGGTAGGAGATCGACGCGACGACTTGAAACAACAAAAGGGACGTTGTCTTGCAACTCAGGAGCATCTCCAGTGTTTTGTGAAGAAAAGCCAGCCAGAACAAACCTGCGTGTTTGCACTAGTCATTGGTGTTGATAAAATCCTGGTGTGCCTGGATCACAAGTGGTTTGGATAAACCAGGGGCTTTTTTAGATATGTATAAGAGTTGTAGTGCTTTTCTGCGCAACATAAAAGCTGCCAAATTTGATCAGAACAAAAGGGCTGATTTCTCAGATCTGTTTCTTATAGTTAGTCCTCTTACCTCCTTAAGCATCCGTCCCAAACATACAACCAGTAAAAGTCCTACATTGTCAAGGTCTGGGTGCACGTTGTCAGTGCTTCCCTCCAGTGTTACCACAATCTAAGTTTGTATCCGAACAAAATAAAATAACAATGATATTGGCCTCATTTCCCATGAAAAGAATCTCCGTCCAATGCGCTATGAATGCCACATGTAAAATAGAGATGAGCTAATCATGGAAAGGTCAGCGTCTGATTGTCTGGTCAAATCTATGGCTCGGTCTTTAACAGCTGTCAAAGGACACGCACAGATCCGCTCTTTTTCATTAAACTTTCAACAGTTTTCTCGGCTGAGCAGGCATGACATTGCTGAGTGCTTCCAAACAAAACCGGATTTGATGACGGTTCCTCACAGGGCCTCCGTTGAATTTGAAAGAAGATCTTACTCCTTCACTATATCTGATGACCTGCTTATTTATAAAAAAGAATAATGTTCAAAACAACATACTTTTTATATTTTTTAGAAATTTGTATAGAGCTGCATACTGCTATTTTAATTTATTTCTCACCCTCTCTTTCTACACACACACACACACACACACACACACACACAAAATCTACGTATTTAGTACAATATAATAATAATAATAATAATAATGATAATAATAATAATATTAATAATAACAAGAATGATAATAATAATCACAATAATAATAATAATAATAATAATAATAATAATAATAATAATTTTGTTAATAGCACAATAAATATGGAGGTGCACATGGAATTATCATTTGGGATCACTTATTGCATTCTCCAATGGTTCCCAAAAAATGTGTTTATAAAAAATGAACAAACCTGGCGATATGGGTAAATGTAAAGATATTCTCCATCTTTTGCATAATGTTCATTCAACACTGTCAAAGTGTCAAGTTGTCTAAATCAAGACTTGCAAATTGAAAAAATAAAAAAGTTATATGTAGTTTTTCTGGTTTATATGTTTTCCTGTTTTATGTTTTTGTTCTCAGGATTTTGTATGCATTTCTGAGTGTTGATTAGTTGTGTTTCCTGTGTTTCTTATCACAGTACAGGCTTAAAATGCTTTTTCTTCAACTTGATTATTCTGTCAATTATTCGTACAGAAGTCGGGGTGACAATATCTCGATTTCCGTTATAATTCTCAACTACTTCTTATGGTCTGTAGCACAGAATCATACCTTTTTGTTTTTCTTTTCTATTCTTCCACTAAAGCAGTGATTTAAATGCACTCACACAAACAATTTAAAAAAAAAACAAGTCATATATAGACATACTTTGGAGCCAGTGTTCATGAGTGAGATAAACAGCGGGTACATTAACAATATTTAATATGCCGTGATTTTACCCGTCTGGCCCACTTGATAATAAATTTTGCTCCATGTGGCTAAAATGACTTTAACAGCCCTGCTTCAGAGGCAGAGGTTCAGATGTGAACGGTGGTTGGACAGACACAGACAGGGAAGTGCAGATTGTTTTCGACCATGGAGAACAAGCATGCATCCTTGTACGTTCTGCAAAACTGCGTTAAAAACAGTTTTATTATGTTTTTGAATTAATCTGCAATGATGAACATTACTTCGACTGGAATGTTCTCAGTGAATTGATGGCCATTTTATTTGTTACTCAATAAATCAACAGAAGACAGGAGGACAGGAGGAGTCAGAGGTGGCAGAGATGAAGATGCTGAGCTTCTCTTTGGGAGTGACCAGGATGGAGAGGACCAGAAATGAGTCCATCATGTTAGATGTTTTGGGGGAGAAGGTCAGAGAAGGTTGGGTCATGGACAGAGGAGGGAGAGGGAATATATTGGTAGACGGATGCTGGAATGGGAGGTCTCGAGGAAGACCAAAGAAAAGATGGATGGAGGTGGTGAGAGAGGAGGATCCAGAGAACAAGGTCAGATGGAGAAGGTTGATTCTCTGTGGAGACCCTGAAGGGAAAAGCCCAAAAAATAAGAAGGCAGAATATTGGCAGCCACTCCAGAGGGTCTCCCATGCATCCAACTCAAGTTACGGTTCACTCGGGGTCTAAATAAAATCTAAAGGTTCTCACTTGTTGCTGCAACAACATCATTTCTTTCCAGACAAGTATAGAGCTTCCAAGAAATGGATAAGCAGTGACTGCGTTCAGTGTTGTGCACGTTCTTGGATGTATTTTTGAAAACTTGAGACAAACAATTACAAGTCAGGAAGTTTTTGTCTTTCAGTGTCTTGGATTGCTGGATTATCAGGAATAATACGGGAAATATGGGGGTCACATGTTGGGGATCAACCAACAGATACTGGGTCATCACCATTACCTGGGAACACGATTGGCAGATACTCCAGTGACGGCGCACAGAGCAATTTTGAGATTTGCCTTCCACAGGTGATGAAAGCTGGAGTTCTATGATGGTTCCTTTCCTGTGAAACTCGAGGGGAGGTTCAGCAGCAATGAAGACTAGTTTTGAGGACTCACAGATCAATCAATGTGAAATGAAATGAAAATGAAAGGTATTTCTTGGAATGAGGTGAGTCAAAGATTTTGCGTCGAGGAAGCTTATGTCAAAAAAGATGATCCAGTCCGTTCATCCATCTTCTGATGCTTCAGGTCAGCAGCTGAACTCAACCAGGGTGAAAATATTCTAAACTTCTTGTCTCTTCAATAAGGATATCCAAGTATCTCCTGCTTGTAAGACCACTGTTCTGTCACCTTAGGTTGATTTGGACTGTTGACATATCGTTCACTGTCTGCAAACAATATGTGTCTTTACGTTTTCTTGAAATTACCATAACTATGCGAGATTATTGACAGGTTGTTTGGAAAGAAGCCATTTAGTTCATTTTTTGTCGAGCCGCCTTTTGAATCCCAGTTATTTTCCCATGAATTTCGCCAGTCTCACCCTTGATTGTCATTCAAAATCTGACAAGAGTAAGAAAGAGTCTAGAAATGTCATTGGTTATTTGAATAAAATGTGAATCTGCTCTGAAATTGCTGTCTTTGCCTGCTAATTGCCTCTCTTGGACCCATGGAGAGATTGAATATGGACTCTTCTACACTAGTTAGCACTCAGACTCATTATTGATGACCCTTTTTAATAATTGCCATGCTCAATTATGGATCCGTCGTCAGATTTAAAAAGAGTAAGACGATCCTATCGTTCTCTCTCACACAATCACTCTCTTGCACAGGAAACACAAGCACATCTGAGGTGAAACGCTAACATTAGCAGTTGAGGCTCCCTATGGCTTTTTGATATTTGTTGTCAGAGTCAGGTTGTCAGAAGCAGAAGGCCAAATATGGTAGCTACCACTCTAATCAACTGCACGATGATTCATCCTCTATCCGAGGGGAGAGTGAGTCCGTATCTAACATTCGAGACAAGTCATTGGTCTTACTTTTCTTTGCATCTGATTTCAGGCAAAAAACATTTAATAATAATACCCATCCATCCGTCTTCCCCTGCTTTTCTAGTGTCGGGTGTCGGGCAGCAGCTGGAGCAGAGAGGCCCAGACCTCCTCTCCCTGGTCACATGGTCCAGCTCCTCTGGGGGGACGCCAAGGTGTTCCCAGCCTGGAGGCAGAGTCTCTCCATCGTGTCCTGGGTCTTCCCTGTGGATCCCTTCCAGATGGACAGGCCTGGAACACCTCCCTGTCCAGGAGGCATCTTGACCAGAGCCTCCTCATATGACTCCTCTCTATGTGGAGGAGCAGCAGCTCTACTCCGAACTCCTCCAGGATGGCCAAACTTCTCACCCTGTCTCCAAGCGAGAGTTCGGTCACCCTAAGGAGGGAACCCATTTTGGCCGCATGTATCCGCGATCTGGTTCTTTCGGTCACTACCCACAGCTGGTGACCAGAGGTGAAGGTGGAAACGTAGATCCACCTGTAAATTGCCAGCTTCGCCTTCTGGCTCATCTCCTTCTTCAACATGCCGGAACAATACAGAGTCCAAATCACTGCAGACGCCGCACCGATCCGCCCGTCCATCTCCCCATCCATCCTTCCCTCACTCCTGAACAAGACCTTGAGATACTTGAACTCCTCAACTCGGGGCAGGACCTCTTCCCCGACCTGGAGTGTCCACTCCACTTTTTCCAGTTGAGCACCGTGGTCTTGGATTTAGAGGTGCCGATCCTCATCCCAGCTGCTTCACACTCGGTTGCGAACTGCTCCAGTGAGAGCTGGAGATCATGGACCGATGAAGCCAACAGAACCACATCATCTGCAAATGCAGAGACTCGATCCTGCGGCCACCAAACCGGATCCCCTCCACACCCTGGCTGCACCTAGAAATTCTGTCCATAAAAGTTATGAACAGTGTTGGTGACAAAGGTGAGTCCAACTCTTACTGGAAATGGGTCTGGATCAGCAACATTTAATAATAATATTATTATAATATCATTTAATAGTAGCAATTATGTGTGTTATTTGAAGGACACTGTACAGAAATGTGCATATAAAGAGTACACGTTAGTAACCGGCGAGTTACCGTCAAGCAGTGGCAGCAAGTTGCACTAGTATCCACTTGTCCGGGTATCTTTCCTCCGGCGGCTGCGAGAGACCATTTCTGAGTGCCGCTGCTCTGCGGTTATGAAACAAGTAAAATTACAGAAACAAAATGCCATTTTAGTTCAGGAAGAATTAAGTCAAGATCTAGCTGAAGGCATAGGAAGTAACAGGTCACATGATCGGGTGGCAGAAAGATGTTTCCTTCTCCGTTCTACCCTTGGAGTTTGTATAATGGAATATATCTTTGTTTTAGGCCACAGTAAAACTATTTTGCTGACTTTATTTAGATTCATGAAATATCAATTCAGTGAAGTGAACTTTCTGTAGAAACACATTTTTAAAAGTTTTACAACTACAAAATACGAAAAACAAAAATGAGTTCATGGCAAGCAGTTATGGATAGTAACAGAAAAAAAAGTCAATTAAAACCCATTGGGTCAAATTGACCCTTAACATAATATGAGGGTTAAATGAATCAGTACTGGTACTTTCAGCTGATGATTTTTCTCTAGTCTTTTTTCAGTTAGTGCCAGTTTGTTGGCAAATTAATAAAAATGAAAGCATCACAACGAGTCAGCACCTTAAACCTTTTACCATCATTCTTCTCTTTTTTTTTTTTGCAGTCACATCTTCTTCTTTTTCCTCGAAATGAATTCAACTTTTCCATTTTGTTGGGATCATTTAGTTTTATCCCTCTATCCATTGTCTAGCTGCTTATCCTACTCGGGTTGGCAGGGAACGCTGGAAGCCATGGAAACTATCCCGGCCGCCGCCGGACGAGAGGCCGGGATCACCCTGGAAGCTGGAGGAAACCCATGCAGACTGTGGTTTACGTGGAACAGGATCTTAATTTAAATCTAGGCGACAACAATTTATGTAAATCCAGGGCAGAGTCGATTTCCTTGGTTTAAATACTGAGGTGTGTTTGAGGAAAAAGGATATGGCCTAGAAAGTCAGACGTTTCACGTTCCACGACCATACTTTTTTCTTTTTTATGAGATTTAAGGCATGAAAAATATTAAATTCCCTGAATTATTAAATCAGGGTGTTCATAATGCAAGCATACATTGCATATCATGCATTAATTACAACAACAGTATACAGAGAATAAGCTATATTTGGAATAGTACAATATGCACTTTTTTAAACCCACCGCTGGAAGAAGTCGTCTCAGGAGGGAATGCAGCTTTAATTGAATATAATCCCTGTGCATGTGGCGGCACATGTGACCAGAGAAAATGGACTCATTATCTGGTATTCAGCTGCCAAGAACAGAAGGTTTACTTTTAATGATAGAAATAATCATACCTTCAGCAATGGGGCAATGATAATGGAAATTTACTCTGAAGAGTTTAACTCCAAATGATCTATACATATCACAACATACAGTAGGGAGCTGCCGCACTGACTTCAGATGGACGGTAATGAACGATTCCGTGCGTGTATGTGTGAGGAGATTTACTGTGATTTTTTTTCTCTCTGACGAAGCAGCAATTCCCATATAGACATGAGCTAATTGGGGTTTCAGCTCTGGAAACAGTATGTTAATGAATATTTTGAAGCCACAAGCCAAATCGGTCGTAGCATGCTTGGGACACAACAGAGGATTCCCCTGAATTCCCAGTTCTCCCGGCGACATTAATTTGCCTTTCAGTTGGCTAACCTTTCATTCCTGTGATATGCTAAGTCACAACGCAGTCACGGCGTCTTCCATGTATGATGGGTGACCTCAAATGTAATTGAATGTGATTCATTTTCCCCACACAATAGGACATGTCACACGGAAAATTCCCAAGCCCCAAGACCTTTTGCTTCCTGCCAAAAATACTCCCTGCCTATGCTGGATAATTTCCGCGGCATGTCAAGCCACTGAATCCCCAGTCCTTCTCGCTATTATTGGGGGTTTGAGTGCTGGACGGATGGGAAGGAAACGCTCCATCAAGTGTGACCCACTTAGCTGTTGGAGAGGCACCAAAGGACCACTGTGGCAATTATTTAAACCTCCGCTTTATTATTCATAATTAGCAGACGCTGTACAGAGTGTGTGTGTGTGTGTGTGTGTGTGTGTGTGTGTGTGTGTGTGAGTGTGTGTGTGTGTGTGTGTGAGTGTGTGTGAGCGACTGAGTGTCTGTGTGATTGCGTGTTCTGAAAATAATGTGCCGACTCTCTGCCAGAGAAATAACAGGGCACAACAATGCATGCACATATGTGTGCAGAAATTGGTTGTTTGCTTGTTTGTTTGCAACAAAGGCTAATGTAACCCAGGTGAAGACAAACCTACGTTAAGAAATACTTGAATAAATAAGAGTCAATATTGAATAGAATTTCATCATTTTAAATAGTTGTATTAGTGATACAAAATGCCTAAACGAGATGAATCTGATAAAAAATATAATTTCCTATCGTTGATGAATTGTTTTGTCGTGTAGTTTATAATGGTACTGTTGTTTTAAGAAAAGTAAGTAAATATGACAGCCAATCAGCTAATCAGCCAGTCAGCCAATCAGCCAATCAGCTAGTCAGCCAATCACCCAGTCAGCCAATCAGAGCGCAGATAGCGATTCAGTTCCAGAAGTTTCGCGAACGAATTGAAAAACCCAAGCTAGAAAATCGTGTTGTCAAATTGATCCAATGAAGGAAACAGATACTAACTTTTTCGACGTTTATTTTATCTTTTGAAGTTTTTTATTTAATGTTCTGTCTATGCTGATAGATTGTGGTTACTTTAAACATTTTCCTGCTTCGTTTATTGACTGTATTGCCGTAGAAACTGTTGAAGCCTATGAACGCTTGATGGTGAGACACCCTCGATAAGAACCTCCACCGATCTGTGTCACATCGGTAGGAGAACTTTTCTACACTTCTGTTTTTAAACTTTTGAAAAACTTTTGAAAAACTTTTGAAAAACTGCAGAGCCGATGGAGTCTAGTTTTTTTTTTCTCAACTGTTTACCGAGAGCGGATTTCTACGCGGTCGTTAGGAAGGAGAGTTATACATTCACCTGCTAGCTTTGCATTTACTCGCTAAAGGTCTGATTAAGTAGCAAGATTTTGCTAATTATAGAAGTTTATATTCACTTTGTTTCATTTTATGTGGCATATTTTGATTATGTTGACTTGTGAATCTTATTGTTATTGCAATCGAAGGTGTTCATTTCCTTGTGGGTTAATTGAGATGCTTCATGTAACTCGATGGTTTCTATAGTTGAAATAACCTGCCCTTAAGAAGGTCAATACCATAACAATACTGGATCTCTTCATACTAAAATAGACCTATGTTGATTTAAAGAGAGATAACTAGTTAAACAAATAACTTATTGTTTAAACATTTAAAAGTGGGAATTGAATAAGATCCTATGATGGATAAAGACTGAAACTGTATGTTAACAGCTCAATTAAGACACTGAAACTAATTACGTTAAATCAATAGAAGACTATGAAATGCATTCTTACTTCAAAGGAAACAAGGATTGAAACCAAAACAAATTTTTTGCATGTCTATGTAAATGGTTTTGTAGACTTACTGTTATATCTGTGTAAATGTCTCAAATTCAATTTGAGGCAGTCTGGGTGAGGTTGGGCCGCATCAGCTTTTCCACATGAAAAGCTTTTTTAAAAAAATTATATCCTCTAAAATCTCTTTATTTTTATTTTTTTTAAGACAAAATAAGATGAAATATAATGAATAATAAACAATTAAGAATTAATATTAAAATCAATCAATCAATAATAAAAAATAAAATGATAATTGTAATAATGAAAAAAAAAACAAAAACAGATTTCTCTTGTCAGCAACTATATGTGGTTTCTTTGGTCTTCTATATCTGCTGTATTCAGATTTAAATGTCTGTATTAACAGCTCTCTGTGTGTTTAGCCGGCACACGGATCTCAACGCATTGAGTATGTCATTTCTGCTTCTTTTTCTTAAAACCGCAGCATGGCAGTGGGCGGATAAAAGCCTGGTAGCAGTCTCCTTTGTTTGCTTGATGATCATGTCTTTCATGATGACATAAACATGGTATTTGTAAATTGTAGAAAGTACTGGCATAGCCAGTGCAAAAGAGGAGATCGCTCAGACTGTTACAGGAAAAAGAACTGGAAATAACATCCTGCTGTTGTAGACGTCATTTGTTTTGACTACTTTTACATCATATCGAAATATATGTAATGTTCACTGTGTGAAGCAATGCAAATACAATGCAAATAGCGCGATGCAAATAAAAAACAGTGACCCAGTGGGACCCTACATTTGGTCCGGGCTATGGGGGGCCATTATTGGCCATGGACAGGTGTTGCTGTGTGACGGCAAACTACTTTAGGCTCCATGGAGTTCCTTACTTTTCTTTTATCCTGCTGCGTTAGCATAACTTTGATTTATTTTGTCAGAGAGAGAGAGAGTCCTCTTATTCACTAAATGTCCGCATGTGCCCAATAGAAACGAGGCAGCCAGCCAGGCAAGGAAGAAAACACTCCATGGCAACGCTGGTGTAACTTTCACTCATTGGGAAATGTTTCTCAGCTTGCATCAAGCCCGGATGATATCCCACCCCCGAGAGCCATATACCCCACTGTGACCGGTAGGTTTGTTCAGCTCAACTCTCAACACTGAAAACTCGTGGGCCGCATCAACATTAAAGTTTCATATTAAGGTGGGGGCCAAAAATAATTGTTTGCAATTAGCCTGCAGGTTTGAGACCCCTGGTCCATATGGTACCGATTTGTAATTACTGTTTCTAGCTACTTCAATTCTTTTTGATTAACAAGCCAGTGTTTAAACTAACTCTTGGTCTGGGGTGTCTCTTTATCTTTTCACCATTTTAACCTCTTCTGAATCTAGTCCTGGTCCAAACCCTATTATATTTGTGGTAAATGCTAAACTAATATGTGATCTTGTGTATGTATATGTCTCTGTGAGTAGATCATTGTAGGGAATCAAGTGTGTGTTTGTCACAGCACTGTAACAGCAGTTACAGCTTATTGCTGCTTGTGTTTTTGCGTGTCTACGCGTTTGTTTGTGCGCACATGTGTTTGTGTTTGTGTTTGTGAAACACATTGTTGGACAGTCAGATATGTGTGGAATTATATGGAGTCTTTTTTTGCCCCGCTAACTGTGAACATTTGAGCATATGCACTGAAGTGTAAGTGAATATGGAGTATAAGCCCATATTTGTTGGTATATGTTTGTCAAGACCCTCTTCACCGGCTGCCACTGCATCTCTGCGGCACAAACATCCAGAGTTTCATGTATTATTGGTTCCTCTGTTGTCTCTCATGTCTCAGCAATTAGAGGCTGCTTTAATGAGACAAATATCGCAACTCCAACCCACTTTACACCACTCAAAATAACAAGAGGGTGATAAGTAGGAGTGTGTGTGTGTGTGTGTGTGTGTGTGTGTGTGTGTGTGTGTGTGTGTGTGTGTGTGTGTGTGTGTGTGTGTGTGTGTGTGTGTGTGTGTGTGTGTGTGTGTGTGTGTGTGTGTGTGTGTGTGTGTGTGGAGAATGTAATTATTGAGTATTGAGTTGGGCTGTGGAGAGTGAGGTGCTGGTAGGGTATTACACACAACCTTAATGACCAGCTGCTGTGTAATCAGGTGTCCTGTTTATGAAAGAGTGAAAGGATAACCATAGAAATGTAAACTAGGAACTTCCCTCAACAGCCTTGTCACTTTATTTTTACAGCTGAATGAAAGCAGTTTTTGCCTAAAAATGTGTTTTTAAAGCAAGGATATACATCACAACATGTACAGAGATCAGCGAATTGTATGTGAGGTGACATTAGATGATTGAAAGTCTCCATTTAGATGTTAGTGCATTACATGATCTGTAAGGTGTTGTGATAATTTTTGTATTTTGCCGTGTGATAGCTTGTGGAGGGGATAAAAATAAAAAATAAAAAAAAAACAGCAATGAGCTGTTTGCTCAACAGGCAAACTGCATGGGCGCCAGCAGAGGTCCTGTGTTGTCTTTCAGGTGTGACAACACAAGCTTCCCAAGGGACAAGGATTATTTTGGGGCATTTGAAGCAGCTACTGAAAATCTGTGTGAAGATGGAGACCAGTGCAGACCTTCAGACAGGAGGGTGATACATTGTCTGGTGCTGTAACCTCCCTGGTCTTCTGTAGCCTTGAGAACTGGCACACAGCCGCCTAAGAGATCATGAATGATGGTGAGGTGTCACTTGGGAAGGGTGAAGAATGGGTGAGGGTTGGCCAAGGTGGTTTGGAGTCAGTGTGAGAGCAGGTAACGGCTGTGACTGTACACCCCAACTTACAATAGAACTTCTTCAGCTCGTCAGCTATTTTAATTTTGGGAGCGGTAGTAATGATGTCTGTCACGGCCTGGCCAAGCTTCAGTGGACTAACCACCCCACTCACCAGCCACAGCCAAGGTCCCAGTCTCCAGCTCATTAGGACTTGTTGTTCAACTGTCCCCCACCTGTGTTTCACTAATTCACTTCACCTGTTTGGCTCCCTTCAAAAGAACCTCTTAGACCTCTTATAATTATCTGGTCTTGTTGATGATAGGACTCCTTGTATTCCCGTGTCATATCTGCCTTCAGGGCTCCTTGTGTTCAAGACCTAAGGTCAGTTTTGAGTCTCAGGCTCCTGTTGGATATTTAATACCCAAAGGGATGTTGTTGTAGCCTTTTCAATAAGTATGAAGACTGGAAGTACTTTGGTTGTTAAGGGGTCTGTAACAGAAGACAAGACCGTTAATAACAATGAGAGGGGTCAAGCTTCCAACCCAGACCTCATCAGCTAACTGGTGACTGAATTGCAACGGGTCCAGTAAGTCAAACCTGGACATATTCCCGATCATCCTCTGCTTGCAATGGGTTTTTATTGCAGTGTTTTAGATGCAGCGCTCAAGGTTCCCAACTGAGGGAATCAAGATTGCCTACAATAATTCTCTGCTCGCAAGGAGAGCACTTAAGTGGGTAGAGAGTATTTGACAACAAGGGAGTTCCATTCTAGAGTTTGTGGGCAGTTTCACTAAACACTTCAAGGAGGTCTTTGGGTTGCCTGTCAGCGACTGCTCTATTTGAAACTGGCTATACCATATCTGCCAAGGTTTGTCCCGCATCACGGATTACCCCATACTAGTTGCTGGGATAAACGCATCCTCCTGACATCATATTGCCAAGGTGTAGCTCCAGCACTCCATTTGCAGCTCTCGTCCCATGACAGTTGTCATCTAGGCCCAGAGAAATTCAACCAGTTGGCCATCCTGGTTGCACATGGTTGAGGGGAGTGTTTAGCAGAGTGTTCCACCCCACCAATAGGAGATCAAGCGTCAAACCAGGTGACTGATGATGAAAAGCCAATGGATGTTAATCCCTTGAAGCTCACACCCTTGGAGAGGAAGTGCTGCAGAAGTTCTGCGCTGTGTCTCTCCTAAAGGGTCCATGGTCATGTCATTGCCACATGCTTTTGTCCTATATAAGCCTCTCAGTTGACCCCACACATTACCTCGGACTGCTGCATAGACTTAAGACCCAACTCACCCCTTCCCCATGGTCTGCTTCTTATCGGTCCCTAAGCAAGAATGCTTGACAGCTATCTTTAAATGTGCCTACAACCTCACTCGAATCCGAGAATATGATGAGTGGAAAAGTGTGTTCATAACCCTCATGGGCCATTATGAATACTATGTGATGGTATGGCAAAATGTCCCACCATGTTCCAGAGTTTTATGAATTAGGACCTTGTTGAATATATCCGTCATTATTTATATTGATGATCTTAATTTACTCAAAATACTGTATCTCTCAACTGTCATGTGTGCTAAGTCCTTTCCATACTTTGCCAGAATCTCCTCTCTGCATAATTGGGGCAGTAGTTCACTGGCCCAAGCTTCATAGTGTGAAAGAGCTCCAGCACTTTCTTGGGTTTTCTACTGTTAGTTTTCTAAGAATTACAGCATGATAGCCACTCCATCGACCTCCCTGCTTTAAAATAAGTCTGATACCCTAGTTTGGACCACAGAGGCTGACGCTGAGCTGGAGTCCCTCAAACAGGCCTTCACAATTGCCCCTGGGCTGAAATTGCCAGGCTTGTCTAGACCATGTGTTGTAGAAATGGATGCTTCTACTACTGGGGCAGGAGCGGTCTTATCACTGGGTCCCTGCAACAGACCCACTCTCCTCCAACCCTGCGCTTTGTACTCGCGGAAACTGCACAAAGCAGAACAAATTTACATTGTGGGAGATTGTGAGTGGTTATCCATTAAACTGTCCCCAGAGAAATGGGGCCACTGGCTTGAAGGCGCCACTCACCCACCCTTTCATGGGCGTCACTATCCGGGACGGTGTAGTGTATTTATTAGTGTATTCATTAGTGAGGACAATCTTGTAATTTACTGAGCTTCCGCTCAACCACAGTGAGTTAAGTACAACTGAGCACGATTCTGCTTCTTCTCACTTCTACCCATGTATCTACGACATGTATCACTCAGTGGTGCCTCCTTGTGACACTTCAACTAACAGTATTCAAGAAAACAGACGCTACCTCGGGGGTTTGTAAGCCACGGCCTCATCAGGCTCCAGTATGCTGGCCACACCCTGTCACCAGACACAGCCCAGTTCCTGGTCTCCTGCTAATTAGTAGTCGGTGTTCATCTGCCCTGTCCTTTGTTTCGTTCATTCACTTCCTCTGTGTGGCTCTATGTAAACCCCTTTGACCAGGCATAAGTTGTCCGGTGTCATTGATGACAGGACTCCTTTAGTTCCTGTGCCGCTTCTGCTTTTAATACTTCCTGGGCTCCCAGTGTTTGGGACCTAAGGTAATTTTTCTTTTTGAATCTCAGGCTCCATAGACGACCAAGGTGCTGTCTTTGTCGAGTCTTCAATTAACATGAAGAATATACCCACGCTGATTGTCTGGGGTCTGTAAGAGCGTCTTGAAAGCCGTCACAATCCTCTTCACAAAAGCTGATGAAAGATGTCACAGTATTGAGAGCATCCCAGTCTATAGTTGCATCCTCAAGCATTCCAACCTGTTGTAATAGCAGGCCTATAGTTCCAGCTTTGCCTCTGCGGTCCATGTTCTCAGTCTTCAATAAATGCTTTGCAGATTTTAATCTGAGGAGAAGATGAACTGTGCAGCAATCAGGAAGACCCACGGCTGTACGGGAGGACAGTGTGATTGGCATCCTTTAAAAATTGTGTAACCGAGGCCCGCGGTGTTTTTGTCCTTGGTCCCACACTAAACGTGCTGTCTTCACTGTGGCAGTTCAATGAATAAAAATCTTTGCACCAACCTTTGTTGATGTAAAAAGCAGATTCTCCATCCCCCCCCTCCTCCGTCAGCTCTGGTTCACGCAGGAAATTTGAAAGCCCAGTATATTCACTGCTGTGACACAGTTGCTGAGCCAGGACACAATGAAGCACAGGTCTAAAGAAGAAATTATTTCCACTGAAAACATCAGTTTGTCCGTCTTACTGGAAAGAGAATGGATGTTTGCCAGATAGATTGGAGTGCAGTGCAGAATCCCTGCTACCACAACCAAAGATAAATAAGCACACCAGTTAGTTTTCCCTGCATCTGTAGAGCAACTCACAGGAAGTTGCGGCTCCCCTGACTGAAAGCTCTGGAATACTTTCAGGATTGAAGACGAGAGGAAGTGTCAGTAGAAGACGGAGTGAAGCTCAAAGTTCCTCTCGGTGTATTGCATGAAGGAGGGACAGGCTGTGATGCAAAAAAAATCACAAAAACAGAAAAAGTATGAGGGAAAAACAACCAGAAGCAGCCATTGCCGAGTCATTGCCGACTTTTGAGGCGTTTATCAAAATGCAATGCAATTGGTTTGCTAATCCATAATCAACCGAGGCATATGATATTTTTATTGTAAAGGTTAAAAAACGAAAACAAATCAGTAGTCGTATTAACCCACAGTTCAGTTGATTGAGGTTTTAAAGTGATTACGAAGTTGACCAGAAGTATGAAATATAATACAATATCTCGACTAGGTCTTTCCTGCTGAAAAGTAGAAATAGAGAACCTGGAACCAAAGAAGCATCATTCTTATCTGATCAACTTATGTTTCTACAAAGAAAATGTAACGTTTCCACTGTCTCTGCAACAGAAACACATAACCTTAAACCCAAGGTGAAGTTCTGACTAATGGTTTTTGTTTGCACTCAAAAGCCTGAGTTTAAATTCAATCTTATCAAGAGAAAGACTTCCATTCTCTGTGAAAATGGCCTCAAAGCATTCCCATGGTGATGCTATCTGATTAGTTGATCCGCATTTGGCAGTCAAACTTGCTAATTTGTGTCTTAATGTTAACATTTTAATAGCACTAGTCCATCAGTGTGGTGTTTGAAGCCGTGCAGATAAATGGTTCACCTAAAAGCTGAATGCAGCAGAACCAGCGGCCAAGCAATCTCCCTGATGGAAACCGTCCAAACTGTATCAAGAAAATGGTTTGAAGAAACTACGGGAGTGTATAAAGCCAGGTGTCCAGTGGCCAAATGCTGATCAAATCCTCCTTTCACCACAAACTAAACTAGCCCTCTTTGTTAGTTTTGACTATGAAGTATAAATATATTTCATGGTCAGTGTACAATGCATCATAGATTATAATTTTGTTTAAATGTCAACTTCATGTTTTTTTTTTTTTTGGTCAGAGTGACTTATTGATTTTTTTTTTTTGTTAGTAATAAAAAGAAATACTATGACATTGGTCAAGTTAACAATTCTTCAATGTTTTATGTTCTGTTAGGCATTACTCCAAATGATTCGGGGTGGAGGCAGATAACTTGCCGTGTGTGTGTGTGTGTGTGTGTGTGTGTGTGTGTGTGTGTGTGTGTGTGTGTGTGTGTGTGTGTGTGTGTGTGTGTGTGTGTGTGTGTGTGTGTGTGTACATATATATATATAATAAGAGGCTGATAAGTAGGAGTGTGTGTGTGTATATATATATATATATATATATATATGCTCAAAAAAATAAAGGGAACACTTAAAAAACACATCCTAGATCTAAATGAATGAAATATTCTTATGAAATACTTTGCTCTTTACACAGTTGAATGTGCTGACAACAAAATCACACAAAAATGATCAATGGAAATCAATTATATCAACCCATGGAGGTCTGAATAAGAATCACCTGTAAAGGTGAATTCCAATCCCACCACTTGTGTGTGCATAAAGACCCCAAAATGTTATCTTTCAAGAGACATGCTTATGACGCAGAGTTTAAACTGAAGGCGATTAATCAGGCAGTAGAACACGGAATACAGCAGCGGCGAGAGAATTCAATATTAATGAATCAATGGTACGGAAGTGGAGGAAGCGACAAGATGACCTGCACCAAGTAAAGAAGACTAAACAGAGTTTCCGAGGGAACAAAGTGAGACGGCTACAGTTAGAGGACAAACTTGAACAGTGGGTTGCCGAACAGAGAGCAGCAGGTAGAAGCGTCTCTACAGTCACTATATGAATGAAGGCAACAGCGCTAGCTAGCGACATGAACATCAATGAATTTAGAGGCAATCTTTCTCGGTGCTTTCGTTTTATGAAACGCTTTGAACTGTGACTAATGGAGTTGGAAATACATTGTTTTCAACGAAGGCGGCGCAAATACCGGTAAGAGCTACCGGTACGTACGGTACCGTATTGTGAATGCACTAACTTGTTTTGGGAGTGAGCGGAGTGGTCAGATGGTCGGTTTGTATTCTATTAATAAAGTTTGACTGACTTATCTGACTGTTTTGTTGACGTTCCCTTTAGCGCAGCTCCATTTAGTGGATGCATAATGCTACCCCAGCCACTACTGTAGCTTTTATTATATGCGCCTTATAATGCGGTGCGCCTTATATATGAAATATTTTTTAAAAATGGGCCATTCATTGAAGGTGCGCCTTATAATAAGGTGTGGAAACACCTTATGGTGTGGAAAATATGGTACTTTTCTTCATGAATCCCAGGTTTTTCATCCTGTATTTCTTTTAAAGGAACAGCTCATTACGTATAAAGATTTTTATCATTTACCTGTTCTCCTTTACACTGAAACAAAGGAAAAATTTGGACTTTGTGTTACTTCTAGGCAATTACACTTACCCATTTTTTACTGATTTTACTGGTCCGGCCCCCTTGACATCAAATTGGTATCCGGACCTGAATGAGTTTGAGACCCAGATCTACCCACATCTCTTCTATGCCTTCCCTTTTCTCATCTACAACAGGATCTCCCTCATCCATCGCAGTGTCCATCTCCTTTAGGATTGTCTAGTTTTTGCACTGTTGTGTTTCTTTGGTTTGCTGTGGCATTTGTCTGTTAATAGCAGGGTATGTCTTGTCTATTGTGGTGTCGCACTTCCAACAACAGTATCTAATTTGTCATAGCGTTTGTTCTTGGATTCATGAGACTTATCTTTGCCAAACAGCTTCTTGAAAGGCCTTTACCATTGATTGAGAATAGCATCCTTACAAGACAGCTATGTTTACATAGTCCCGACACTTTAATCAAACAAAATTGTATCGTTTGTTGAAATATTTAATGTATGATTCTGAAGACTTTATTGCAGCTCTTCTTCAAGGTGACAGTCACACCAAGTCACACTTCATCACTAACTTTTATTGATTAAAAAAAACTGTTGTATGAATGTATTTTCTTGAGAAATTAAATGAAACACTATCCTTTAAACTTCAACCAAGAAATTATGTATTACTTCCAATCCATCAAATAGATGATAATGCTTTGCCCCCTTCATTCTTAGAAGAAAAAAAAAATCCCCTTCAGTTGGAGACTTTTCACAGATTATGGTTATATGGTATCCACAATTCTTGTTGTGATATATATTTGCCTGTTTCTCCTTGAAGCTGCATGACAACTACCAAATCATTTAGATTGATAGCAGGGTTTAACTGAACAGCACCGACCTCTGCTGATACTTATTGCAATGTTTTGGTTCCTGTTGTAATGAATGATGTTCTTCATTACTTGTTTGTGTGTGGGTCTGTCAATTTGTCACAAATTATTTATATAATAAGTCCCATACACATCAGGTATCACAAGCTGAAGAGCTCAGATTATTGGCAATCAAAGATTTGAACTTGCAGTTTATCTAGTACTGTTGCATAGTTGCCTAAAACTTGTACTTTATGGACTATTAAAGATAAAACAGAAAAAAACAATAATTACGTAAATATTCTGAATATCTTCAGCCATTATCCTGCCAATTGTAGCATCTGGCTTATCTTTGGCATATTTTCTCACCATATATAATTTCTATGTCACCTGAAGTTTTCTGTGTTTTCTCCTGATGTGTCTGTCCTGCTCATCTTTAGCCAACAACATCACTGCTGTCACTCTGTGGATACTCAGTATCGCTTGAGCCCAAACACAAGTAGACAAGACATTTAAAATGAAAAAGTATTACTGTATAATTAAATACAGTGAAAAGATTATTACGGAATAACTATTCCTTAGACTGCAAGATCAGAAACGACAACCTTTGCTTTCATTTATTGACTCCAAGAAAGTGTATGGCTCGATGCCACACAAATGAATATTGGAATATTGTCCAGCTTGGTCCTAACGACTGATAATTGAACGCATAATACACAAACTGGGGATCAGGTCAGTGATTCTGGAGGCCAACTCAAAGTCAAGTGAAAACATTACCAACAAGTGCTGCATATACCAAGGGGATTCATTACTCAGCTGCTCTTTTGACAAGCTCTGAGCTTCTTCTGGCAAATCACCCCAGTGATGGGTACAGATTCAATTGCTAATGTAGAGCATTACAACCCAGTATTCTACAACAACAACAACATCATCAGAGTGCCATTTGCGTTCCATTTGATACATGTGTTTAGATCCTCTCAAGGAGAGGGAAGATGATATGATGTGAGCGCGTTGAAAAGTAGATAGTAATTCCATGGTGTTTTACAGAGGAATGAACACAATGAAAAGGATGCAAGGAAATTAGCCTGATACACAGATAAAGGCAGGTCTTGGAAATTCAGCTGAACTACAAGAACAATTCGTAAGCCATCCTTACAAACAGTACGTCTTGCTATTGCATCACATTACCCTGCTGGTAGAGCGCCTTGGCTAGTAGAGGAGATGTGGGTCAGTTATGTTGTTATAATGAGGTTTCATCCAGAATCAAACACCCTGAGACTGTACATAAAGCAGGACAAGTGAGGAAAGACACTGAGGATCAGCAGCACTCTCCGAGATGGAACCCCAAAGATCCAGGATTCTGAAGGAAGTTGGCCCTCAAAGAATTGCTGCTCACTCAATGCACAGGAGAAATGCAAGGTAAAGGAAAAAACAAATCAAGCGTAGGAAGAAGATGGAATGATCATCGAGGGACAAGGCCCTGCATGGCGTACACTATTAACACGTAGAAGAAGGGGGTTGTATCAGAAAATGGATCAGTAGCAGGAAAACATGGGTTCTCAAAAACAGGATGGCAGCTTCTGTTCCTGACGGAACCCCAAATGAAATCTGTGCAAAATGCAGCGTAGAGTGGCAAGAGGCTGGGCAAGGTGTGCATGGATATAGGATCATCAATACTGGATCTCCAGCGGTCAGGTTAGAAGTCAATCACTCTTGTGCAAAATCAAACTGTCCACTTAGGGATCAACACTGATTCATTTTGACTTGTTTTAAGGACATTACATCGACGTTGGATCAGCCTGGAGTGTGTTTTACACTTATTTGGAGTCCAAACCTCAATGGTTCACACATTTGATATCCGTTGATCATTTTGTTGTGATTTTGTCATCAGGACATTCAACTATGTGAAGAACAAAGTATTTCTTAAGAATATTTCATTCATTCATTCATGTGTTATTTTAGTGTTCCCTTTATTTTTCTCAGCAGATTTCTATCTGTTTAAAATTTTCCAATAGTAGGACATTGTTTGTTGATTTATATTCTATAAAAAAGCTAGACGAAACAAATTTTGGTGTGAAAAACTCTCCAAATTAAAACCAAAAACAAGAAAGAGCAGAGTGTGTGATTGCAGACTAAAGAATGGAAACTAATAATGCACGAAGCATGTTGATCAGTAGTTTAACATTTTGTGTGTGTGTTTGTATATATATGTATATGTATTTATTAAGTTTTTTTTGTTTTTTTATATCTTGCATTGTTTCTCTTAGGATTTTCTTTTGATTTCCTCTTAATGCTTTTCTTACTTTCCCACATTTTTAACATGTAAAGTGAATTCTGTTTGATGAAGTTTTATTTTCTATTGTTTATTGCTGATTAATATTCTGGAGATGTGAGATGTCGCAGTGGCTAAAGCTCATATGCATTTCATGAATACTAATACGTTTCATTTTATAATAGGAAAATAACAAACTTACGAGGAAATATGATGGGTTTAGAGGTGATTCAACTGAATAAATGTATCTTTAAGTTATTCACGTAAGCATTAAGAGTAAATCTTAAATGAAAAGACAGGTTATTGCAAATGTAACATTCCAGAGATGGAAGTGTTGGAAAGAAATGTTCTCCTTAAGAGGAACAATAAGCATGAAATATAAAACTTCCCTCTGAAATTTGCATTTAATGCTGAAATAGAATGCAGACATTTCGGACAACTAACCAATATTTACCCAAATTATTTTTCACAGTTTTATTTATAATGATATACATTGTTCTTTTATTATTCTATTTTATTCTTATGTTCTTGTGGTCATAAAATAAATCCCCTGTCAAAATTTTGCTTCCATTTGGTAGGTTAGGTCACTCCAGTGTCTAATGACTGAAGGATTGCTTTGTCTTATATTGGTTAAATCCACTTGCTACCATGTTTATAGGCTTGCTGCTAAATATTCTGTGCTGCTGGTTTTCTATGTTGATCCCTAGTTAAGATCTGGTTGCTCCTTTGGTGACTCATCTGCTTCTTTTTGCAGAACTTGCCAAGATAATGTCAAACTTTTGTCCTTTGTTTGGATTTTTTTTCTTTAAAACTCTTTATTCTCTAATTTTAGTGTGTTTTCGCTATTGCAACTATTTTGTCCTTTTAAAGGCCTGCAGATGACTTTCTTGGATCCTTTTTTTTGTCGTGCATCCGATATGTAACACTGAAAACCGTGAATGGCTGGAATCTCGTGGTCAACAATAATTAAATGATAATTTAATTGGTCAATGATAATTAAAGCAGGTCATATTAAAGGTTCACCCACGTGACGATGACAAAGTCTTGTCATATGAGATACAAACGTGAGTAATTAGCAATGAGGAACTCTGGGGCAGTCATACCACTGTTTTTAAAGGAGCTTGGTCACCCCGCACACCCAATGTTTGTTGAAAACACTCAAGCTTCAGTTTATCATTGCATGTTTACTGAAATTGCCATAATGCACCCGCGCCCCATCCAAAAGACAATAAAACCACTACAGGATACAGGATGTAGATAATTACAGCTGGTCAGCTGGTCAGTCAGCTGACCAAGTGATAATATAATGAATGAACGAATGACATGCATTTATTAGTAATGATGATATTTTGGATTGTGCAGCTCCAGCAAACAAACTCGACAGCACAGATACAGTAATTGTATCAGCGATACAATAACTTTATACCTGCTTTGAAATCACATTTTACGCTGAACAGTAAGGACACCAATTTGGAGAAAGATAACATTTTAAATAATTTTCCTTATGAAACAAATGAACAATCATTGTTACAGCCAACTGTGGTGGTTTTGTACACTTCCATTTCATTTTAACTATTAAGTCCCTGAAACTCCCATCCATGGCTGCAGAGTTGTGAGTGAAAGTTGTTGCATAAGATTACATCAAACACAAAGGATTTTCTGAATTGTCCAGCCTTTGCAAGAAAACGCCAGACCAATCCAATGCAGAAATGTAATCTTATCAGAACCTCCGTGTCTTGATAACTGTCTCACAGAATGTCAAAATCAGCAAACTGATTTGAAAAGCACTCCATGAATATTTGCCTGGGGACTACTTTCAGCATGTGCTCATTTGTTCCCAGTAAGAAAGATTTCATTTCACTCAGATCCTTCATGAAAGGGTGGTCTTGAACCCTGTATGCGTGCAGAGACGAAGCAGAGTGATTGATTGTGTGGTTTTGTGTTTCTGTAATAATAATATGAGATCCAGATGGCTTTTAGTTGTAACAGAATCCACATGTTGGCAGAGGCTCATCAACACCCTGCAGCGAGAAGGTCAGTGTCCTGCTGATCCGGCTTTCTCACTCATGTACTCATCTAATGACTCACATTTGGGATCTAACAGCCCAGATTCCAACTTCTAGCCCACCTTAGCGTTTTAGTGAGTTACATGATTGCTCAAACTTTATGGAGGAATAATTTTTTTCACATTCCTTTTTTTTTTTTATTCAATGATATGTATGGCAGAGACGAATAGGTCACATGAAATGGGATGGTAGAAATTGTTCAGCAGGAACAAAAAAAGGAGTGAGTTGGTTTCATTGGTCAGGAAGGATATTTAGGGTAGGAGCCATGGTGGTTTACAAGCTTGTGAAAAGAAGATTAAAAATAATGTGATGTATGACAAGTAAAGCAATACAGTAATGTACATTTAAAGGGCCAGATTTAAAAGACACAAAACAAAGAGAACAGAAAATTGCTGTGGTAAAACTGTTTTTTTGTTCAGTTTAGTTTTTTATTTCTAATTAGCAAGGAATATTGTTATCATATTACACAGATCAGAGCGCTATAATTGTTTAAATCTTTGTAGACTTAGCATGTCTGTACTTTTATTGTAAAAATAGATTTCAATAGCTTATGTAAGATAAAATGCTATAATTTTAAAGACACATACTCACCTTGAATATGCATGACAAAAATTAAGAAAAAATAGTAAAAAATGAACAAATTAATCAAGCATTTTATAAAATGGAAATATATTAAAAAACATAGATGCTGATTGCATGCCTTCATATCTTCAGTCTTGCAGTCAAGCTTTTTGAATTAAGGTTGAAATCACTTCAGAGGGAATTGGAGTTGGGCCACATCTGGACACCGTTACAAGTGTACTAAACAGGAAAACCTGATGCGGCATTTTTAGCAGGACAAAACAGGTCACTGTTGTCAGCAATTTAACCCCTTACTAAGTAATATAAATAGGCAAATAAATAAAATAAATAGCAGAGGGTTATGTCTGGAAGTGTATTTGGCGTAAAACTTGCCTAATAAAACTTGTCAAACATGCAAATCGAACCTAAGAATCTCACACAGGATTGGCCGAGTCCCAGTTTAATAATGGCCACCAATGGTGCCGATGACCTACAGGGCACCAGTGGAAATTGGGCTTCTGTGGGTGGAAGAAGGAGAGGAGGAAGGCTTGTTTGGAAGCAGAGAGAGAAGAGGAAAGGCAAGACTCTGGGACTGAGAGGAGGGACGTAAATATTGGGATGATGACAGGAAAAGGTAGAGTTGGTTAACATGATGCAGATGTAGCGGTTATTGGTTGCCTGTGTCTTTAAGCCACAGTGTTTGTCGTCATCACATGTGACGGATTGGCACCGATCGCCCGTGTCTGAGAATCTTTAAATGCAAGACACGGACGACTCCAAGGTGTGTGGCAGATTTGGTCGTTTGTTACAATCTCCGGCTGTCTGCCGGGTTGGCTCTTGGGAGTCCGAGCCCGTAGGGATCTGCGCTTCACGGAAAAGTGGCGATTTGCATGGAGTCTCGTCCGAGTCGCTGGTCGTGAGTTTGGCCCACGTCTGGGTTTCCAGCAAGACCACCGGCATGGTTTCTCTCTTTGTATCGTCTCGTTGCGTGTTCTCCCTACTGCTGATAGACTTGTGGAGATGTGGAAGTGTCCAGGAGAAGCAACGATAGAGTTTCTGACTAAATTATTCAACAAGATCTTCGAGAAGATGTCCGAAGAATAGAGAAGAAGTGTGATGGTGCCTGTTTTTAAGAATAAGGGGGATGTGCAAAATTGAGGCAACTGTAGAGGGATAAAGTTGATGAGCCACACAATGAAGTTATGGGAACGAGTAGAAGAGAGCAGAAGTTAGCATTTGTGAACAGCAATATGGCTTTTATATTATATTTTATTCCATCACTCCAAAACAATCACCATGGAAAAAAGGCAGGATTAGAACCTGTTTTTCTGACCAAACAGGACTTCTGGCAAAACAAACACAAATTCAAGCCAAACAGAATCTTCAAACTCTCTGATGTTAGTGCAGTTTCTGCCAGAGGCACAAAGACGATCTCTCAAAGTATGTTTTTTAAATCTGGGTAAATATGGTCAGTAGGATGAGTCCTGATGGTTCTGGCTAAAAAAGTCTCTCTTTCTCTTTCTCTTTCTCTGTCTCTTTCTTTCTATTTTTTCCCCCCAAATAAAAGCTTGCCTCGTGCCAATTTTTTAAGCATAATGTTGCTGCCCATTTACTCTCCTCACCATCCCTCCAAGCACTGCTTGCTTCAGAATAAATGGCGCTCTAGTTCTACTGAAGTTACACAGAATAAATTGGAAAAAAAATACTTTCTGGCATGTTGAGTAATGCATCAAATTCAGTTCTCTCCTGCTGCAGAGCCACCCTGGCTCCTCTATTTCATCAGCAAGGTTCTTCAGGCAAATGAATTGTTTCCCCAATGCTTTCTTTCTTTATCAGGTTCCCTGAGTAAATCGTGCTGCTTGCTTGAAGCAAGGATGACCAATGAGAAACTCACATGACTTATTTTACCTCCCTTTCTCTCTCTCTCTCTCACACACGCTTAACGAAAGAAATGGCAGAAATAATTAAAATAACTGGCTTCTTAACAGACTGCAAATGAGTTCAGCACCTTCTTCAGGGCAAACCTTTAAGAAGTTTAAGAATGTACTGGAGGTGAGAAGAGCGTCAGGTAGACTGAAAGTGGAAATTGAAGGTGTGATGCTAAATGTTGTTAGTGACTATGCCCCACAGGTGGGAGGTGAGTTGGAGGAGAAGAATATCTGGAGTGAGTTAAAAGAAGTGCTGCAGAATATCCCGAGAGGGGAGAGAGTGGTCATTGGTGCAGATTTCAACGGACATGTTGGCGGGTTTGGATTCGGGTAAGAGTCAGGTAGTCCAGGTGATGAGAAGGTTTGGTATCCAGGATAGGAACACATTGGGAGAGATGGGGGTAGACTTTGCAAAAAGGATGGTGATAGCTGTATTGATTTTTATTATTAAGGCAAGAACATAGAGTATCGTTTAAGAAAGGGTAGGAGCACTCAGGTAGACTACATCTTGTGTAGACAGTAGATTTTGAAGGGCATCAAGGTGGGAGGTGAGAGCCAGGCAGCGAAGGATGAATCTGGTGACAAGCACGATAAAGAGGACAAGGGGAAATCAGAGGGCAAAGTGGTGGAAGCTGAAAAGGTAGGAGAGTTGTTAGGTTTTCAGGAAGCAGTTGAGAAAGTCTCTGGGTGGTCAGAGAGAGCTTGCAGATTACTGGACTGGGATTATAGTTAATGTGACCTGTACAATGAGAGAATTCCCCCTTTCAAAGTCCTCTTTCTGAAACACTAGCTTGTTAGAATCATTTTTGACAACACTTTGAAGACACTGTTGCTCATTAAATCATCTGCGCAACTTGTTTTATTTTTTTTGTTTCAAGACCAATTTTTGCAAAGGTATTTGTCAATTTACATGCTGTTGGCTAAAGTGGATCAGAAACTGAACCAGAGGTTTTTATTCATCACGCACACACACACACACACACACACACACACACACACCTGCACACAAGCTTTCAAGTGGGCACCCAGGATTTATCATGCGTCGACTCAGACAAGGCCGACATGCTGTTCATTCCTACAACCACATGCACCGTCACTCACGGATTCACTTGCACGATACATTCACACACTCAGCATACCCAATCTTTCCTGCGTCAGACACCCTATGAACATTTAAATGGGCTTAAAGGCTTTGTGTGTCATGTTATCATGCAGCCCTGTGATCTATTCCCAACTGCTGAGCCTGCTCATCAAGGGTATAAGGAAAGCTGTATGTGTGTCTGCGTGTTAAAAGCACTGTTGCAGCCTTCAGCAGCTTTGCTGTCTTGCATTGTACAATTCAGTGGAGGCGCTTATTTTCGGTCATGGTGAAGTAATGTTCCTCGATCCTCCATCTTATCATGGTGGAGGGGTTTACGTGTCCCAGTGATCAGGAGGGCTTTCTGCCCCAGGCAATCAAGAAAAAGAAAAAGAAAAAGACAAAAGGACCTGGTTTTCCCTTGCCCCAGACGGGGGTCCCAAGGGCCCACCCCTGGAACCAGGCCCGGGGACGGGGCTTGTTGGGGAGCTCCTGGTCGCCGGGCCTGTGCCAGTAGGGCTTGGCAGGGCTCTGCCCGAAAGGCCAACATAGGTCTCCTTTCCCTTGAACTCACTAACCAGTAGGCGGGGCCATGGGGGTCGGGTACAGTGTGAGTTGGGTGGTGGCCAGAGCGGTTGTTCCAGCTGACACTCCTCCGCAGCATCACGGGGAAGGCTGGGGCAACCCCACTGGACTGGTGAACTGGGATGGTGATCCCATCCATCCATCCATCCATCCATCCATCCATCCATCCATCCATCCATCCATCCATCCATCCATCCATCCATCCATCCATCCATTTTCTCCTGCTTCTCCTGCCAAGGGTTGTGGTGGGATGCTGGAACCTATCTGCGGCCATCGGGTTGACAGTCAATCGCTCTGTCATATCTATTTAGAGACATTCAACCATCTGCTTTGTCATTCACACATACCTATACTTTGAAATCTGTGATAAACATACTTTCACTTGCTAGAGGTACAGATTGCTCTAAGAATTGACCACTGGAAGCAAACCTTCCTGTCTTGAGGCACAAACACCTACGCTGCCTCCCTCCTGTTATTGTCTTTCCAAAGGAATCAGATCTCGGAGAAGTCAATGAAAATTAAAATGCAGCCACTAAGAGAGAAATGTTTTAACTCACTATTGATCAGATTATTATTATATGATACATATATTTTTAGTTGTAAAGCTTTAATAAATAATTGCCAGAACATTTAAATAGATGACCGAATAAAAAAAAAGAGAGAGAAATAAAAATGAAAACTTTATATTACTAAGATAAGCATCCATACGACTTTCAGACTGAAACATAGTAATGCAATTCTTGAAATAATTTTTTTAGTAATATTTTCACACAGAGATGATTTGTTATATTTTGTTTTTGGTCAGCTTCAGCTCTGGTCAAAATGTTTGTTCTTCATCTCCATCACGTACACAGCATTTATTTAATCTGGTTTGCAGCATGACATTTGCCTCCTTATAAATGTATTGGCCTGCCAATTTCTTGTTTTTTTTGGACCCAGCATTTTCAGTTTTCATCTTATTAAACGCCATTACAAATAGCAAACTTTCTACAGAATTTTTGCAGCAAATAGGGTACATACGGGGACACCTATGGGAGTGTGAGCCAAAGTGGTCCAGAATTCTGTTGTATTTTTGTGCATGGTCTTGGCATTCCTCGTAAGAACAGCTTAATGTTTTCCTTTTTTTATTATATACTTATTACCTATGTACTTATCACATACTTTGAAATAGGGTCCTAAGCCATGGCAATACTGTGATAAGTGTTGCAGACATAAGCATCAGGAAAGTGATTAATTTGATGTATTTTCACTCTTGTGCTTCAGTATGAGTCATGGAAAATGGCACCAAGCAATAATTATTGGGTCCTGCTTGTTGAAACATTGTAATTAATGGATTTAATGTCGGACTGCAAGGAATATCTGCACTAATTGGGAATTTTATGGGTAAATTTCCCCTTAGTCACAGAGATAGCTCAGTTTATTTTAGGCTGCAGTCCAGAGTTCAATAGGTTGTGATTAGTTGGCAACGGTAATATTGTAATATCTATCTTTCTTTTTTTTTTTTTTTTATTTTGTTGTCGTCTTGGTGAAGAATCAATGATAATTGCATTGTGTTGTCTGCCTTCTACAACTGGATTCACAGTTATTGTACCGCAATAAAATCCATCTGAAGGTTTATTTTTTAGCCACATGACTGATGATATATGATAGAACCCCGCTGTAATGAATTGGAACTAAAGATAAATTGTTTATTGTTTCATTTGTTTGATTGTTTTTGTATGTAATTTTGGGAAAAAAAAACAGCCCGCTTCTTTTCTTTGAAGGGAGTTAGTTAGAATCATAAAATGTTGCCATTGCTTCTTTCACATACAGATGTGGTGGTTTGGCTACTCTTGAGTTGAAGAGGCAGTGAGAGGGAGACATTCATGGCCAGACTTCAACAGATTCATAATAACTTCACTTCTTTGTTATTTACCACATACTTTGAACTGACCAATCAGAAATAGAAGAGGTCACACAAAGGGACCAAGTGTAAAATAATTAAGTCCGATATACCAAATCATTATCAGCTATTTTTGAAACTGTCAACATACATTTAACATAAAACCCATGAAACATGAATGTGCAGAAACTACACTGTTATGGACAAAAAAATGACCAAATTAAGCAAAATAGATGAATTAACTTAAGTTTACATCTTGCACTTCCAAGAAAAAAGATCCAGATGTCACCATACATATAATTTTTATTTATTTTTTTGTTTTTTATAGACACTCTTTCTTATTTACAACAACTTCAAACTGGATTTGGTAAAATCCATATTCATTTGAAGAGCTCAAGCTCTCATGAAGTCATTCATTCAGCCCATAGCAGAATTAGCACAGATGATACTGTCAGAATCATATTTTCATACTCAAAGATGGTGTTGAGTTTCCCACGTTGAAAACATCATTTCCTTAATTAGTATGTTTGAAGTGAGGTTTGAGAGTCTTTTTTTTTTCCAGTCAACCTTCTACACGCACAACGCTCAAGAGCGTTGTGGTCTCAAAGTTGTTCACATCCATGATTCATATAATGTGAGAAAGTTAGCTGATCTGTTTCAAGAGCTCTTTATGTGTTGAATGATTTTGTCTTTGCAATGTGATTGTCACTTTCAGTGTACTCAAGATACAACACAGCAATCTTCCCAAATCCATTTACACATGCCTTGAAAGCTTGAGCGTTACACCACGCACTGTTTAACAACGTAAAAATTGTATCAAGGAGATGACTTTGACTTGTAATATAGATGAGTATTCATATCAGCAATCAATTATGGAGTGTCTTCATATTTTAGCTGTAACACAATATATACACATTCAGGAAAACCAAGAAGAGCTCACAATAAGCAGAATACAGAGAGGGGAGGTGAGCTGCTATAACCTGTGAAATTATATAAGTTGCACAGATACATTATGAAGCCTTGTCTCAATATTAATGAACTAGTTGCTTTTCTGCATTTTGTGGGATACCAATATGATACATGCATTGTATGAAAATGAAAAATTGTATTCGTATTGATCATCGTCATTTGCGATGTTGTATTCATGGACCTGTAAATATTTTTATGATCCCTAATTGCCGGCTCTGGGTTGAAAGATTTTTGAAAGCTCATATTTCAATCGATGAAAATCACATCCATTAGAAACCACCAAACAGTAGGACTTTGTCTATTCAGGCTTCGTTTCAGACGTTGGTCTTCCACATTTTGGTACAGTTGTTTCTTGAAAGAGATTGATTGCTCCGTACACAGACACTTCTGGGTTACTGCTTCCGTGGGCAAAAAACAATTTGATTAGGCCTTGAGTGTGATGCTGGTTTGAAACAGCTAGATTACAGAAGACTGAAGGTCTAATGCTAGACAGAAAGATCCATTAGTCTTGTGTCATTTCATCACGGAATTTTATCGTGTGCTTTGAATATGTATTATTTATGGAGAAGGTGAAACTATAAACTTAAAGCTGCTTGTGTTGTCAATGTTGAGGAATTGCTGGAGGCTTCTTTAAGAAAGTTGGTGACTGACAAAGAATGTTTTGTGATATTTACTTGAGGCCCCGAAGGTACAAGTCTCACAGAGCACAGAATAATCTGCAGGAAAACCTTTTGTACAGCTTAGCGGGACCGTTGGGCCTCCTTGAGGATTGACCCCTGTGCAACGGTCACGTGTTCTCCATGGAACCAACGTGGCCATGGGTTTGTTAGGAACCAAGACACTCAGAAAACAGCAGGTATATCATAAGGAGGGGCAGTGGGGGGGCAAGTAGATAACAGGTCCGGTCTCATTAAATTCTCCATACATGGAGACCCCTGGGAACATACTAAATTTTCCATTACACCAATTCAACACTCAGCCCGTGTCAAGGAGCTTTGGTCGGTGGCGTCAACTGCTGCAGAGTGATCTAACAAGACAAATAGAAACAAATGAGTGTTGCTTCTTTGTACCTGCCGAGTCGTTCCCTGAGCTTATATTGCTCTAACAATCTATCATCTCTGTAGCTGTGTGTGTGTGTGTGTGTGTGTGTGTGTGTGTGTGTGTGTGTGTGTGTGTGTGTGTGTGTGTGTGTGTGTGTGTGTGTGTGTGTGTGTGTGTGTGTGTGTGTGTGTTCAGATGCTTTGCTTCCTCTTCATTCATTTGTGCTCCAAACAACAAGCTAAATGTCATTGGCATTCATCTTATAATAAGTCGACACCAACACAGGAATTACGAGGAGGAAAGTGATTGCCTGTTTAAGTGGTTTCTCAGAAGTTCTACATCTAATTTGGCAACTCATGAAGTGTGTCATTACGAAAGAGGGAGAGGATGGAGGGAAGGATCACAGCGTTTGCCTCCAATCTTTAGTTCACCCAGAAAACACTTCCATCCCTGCATTTCCAACCTTTCTTCAGATTTGTTTTGTCTCTCCCATCCCTGATTCAAATCCCACCTTCAATCAGATGGTATTTTTTTTTTGTTGTCTCTCAATTTTTTTTCCTCAGCGCTCTCACCACCACCACTGTTCCACACACACACATTCTCTTCCCCACACAATCCCCCATTTCCTCAACTCACTGACATCTCCTCATTCCTTTCAACACAAACACAATTCTTTCTTCTCAGAGTGTACCGCTATGGTGTTAGCAACGCTTCCTTTGTGCTTTTTCCACACTTTCGACAGCTAAACAAGCCCTGAGGCACTTCAACTAAACTGTTGCAAAGAAAGTGTGACACTGGCAGGTGATAGAAAACAAAAAAAAGGAAAAATAAATAAAAATAAAAGCTCTGAAGCACGACATCTGGGTTGATCATCCCTCCAAATCCCTGTGGCTCGGTGGCAGTAAGTAGGCGTGTTCAGGAGTTTTGAGAGGTCAGGACTTGAAAGAGGCAATGCAATGAAAAAGGACAGGGCAGAGTGAGGGAATAAGAGAGCAGGATAAATAATATCAGGGGATATTGATGAAATCTACTTTATTTGTGTTTTGTCGACGACGAGAGATACACAAGAGGGGATCTGCAATCAGTGTGAAGGCGGTAGCTACAAAAACACCATGGCGTGGGGTCGAAGAGATCACTTTCCTTCGCCTGTTGAAGAGGCTTTTTGATGGGCGGCAGCTTTACATGTCAACCAGGCGTCAGCACCCACTGCAGAGCTGAAACTGATGTTTTTCTCATGTGCTAAATGAAAAATGCAGATTCTGTAGGTTGAGTGCGTGGGGGGGGCGAGGGTTCAGAGGTACCTTTCAGAAGGTACCTTCTTGTCTCCATTTCTCTTCACCTCCAACTTCTGCTACAACTTTGGTTCCTGCCTCCTCCAGAAGGTGTCCCATGAGTCTTCCATTGTTGGATGCATCAGCGACGACGACAAAGAGGAGCACAGAGGTCCGATCACGAGTTTTGTTGAGTGGAGCAACCGGAACCACCTTCTACTCAACATCTCCAAGACCAAGGAGGTGGTTGAGGACTTCAGGACGAATCGGAGGAGACTGGTACCAATCACCATCCAGGGTGAGGAGGTGGAGATAGTGGACTCCTACAAGTATCTTGGGGTCACATGAACAATTAACTGGACTGGACACAACACTGATGCTCTCTACAGGAAGGGTCAGAGCAAGATGTTCTTCCTGAGGAGACCGAGGTCCTTTGGTGTTTGGAGCTCCCCAAGACCTTCTACCAGTCTATGGTAGCCAGCGCACTCTTCTTGGCTATAGTGTGCTGGTGAGGCGGTGCCAGGACCAGGGAGGTCAACAAGCTAGTGAGGAAAGACCGTTCGGTGGTGGGACTGAACCTGGACCATCTCCAATGGACGGCAGTGGGGAGGGTGAAGGACAAACCAGGAGCTATCTTGGACAATTCCTCCCTCCTGCACCACGAGCTGTGGCTGATGGGCGGCTCATTCAGCCGATGGCTCATCACACCATCATCACACCATCATCACCACCTGCTATTGTCACTCTGTTTGTCTTGGTTTGCTAGTTTTCACCCTTAGTGTCTCTTTTTTGTCTTCTCAATTCTATTGTCCATTCTTATCCTTAATGTTTTTGATGTTCTCTCTGCTGTCTATTTATTTGTGGATGTCTTTTGCTATTTTATTACTGTCTTCTAATTTAAATTTATATTCCTATTTATCGACACAATCGGTTACGCCGCTGTAACAAAATAATTTCTCCTATGGTTATCAATAAAGTTTATCTTAATTTAACTTTGCTGTCTTTTGCTAAGTTTTTGGTTTTACTCAACAGAACAAATGCATTTGTTGGGAGATGTTGTAGCTCTTAAATCACAAAATTCCGAAGTAACTGAGAAATATTCTCAAATAAGAAACCCTAAATAAAGCAGTCGTTAAAGACGCTTTTTTTTTTTTTTCATTTGTAGATGTAGTGAGTTTATTAACACTTTCATAACTGTTGCCATTTTCAATAAAAGCATAGCTACAATGTGTTGGAGGATTTCCTTTCCATATTAAACCAACTGTGAATTGACATTCGTAAACAAGTCATTGCAATGAACACACTACTGCTACAACAACTAAAATAAAAGAAATAATGAAACAAAGATTTTGAAGATGGGTCAGATGTGCTAAATGATGTACGTCAACTGCTAAAAGGGGCGATGCGGTGCTCGGCCAGGAAATGGTGACGGGGTCTCGGAATCGTGCACGGACTCAACTTTAATCAAAAAGCCCTGACAAACGGCTCCCACCGCGAAAGACGCAAACATTAGAAAGTTCCATCAGATTCAAACTGAGTTAGCTCCTCCTGGCTAACTAGACGTTTATGATCGGTCCTTTTGACAGAGAATTGGAATCTAAATTTGAGCTCCCTACTATTTGTCGCTGTAGCACATTTACAAACCAAAAACATACAACGTGTGTGTTAGCACGATAGCAGATACTCATTGATAATATATAGCAATCAGGAAATGTGTCTTCAATGATTTAGCCCATCACTTACACCATCATGTAGGTGTGGGTTTACAGGGTCAATCTGCTGTGAACACACATGCACACAAACACGCCGTCTTTGGAACCCGTGTTGCATTACGGCCGAACACCGTGTAATACAATACAGCAACTGTTGGTGTCAGGGATTACAATGTGTTCAGTGTCCTCTGAGACGCTGATGAACAGTTTGATCACTATCAGGAAGATGTGGTTTCAGCCTGCGGTTTGTCTGAAGCAAGACACTGATCCTCAAAGAACATGGCTGGACAGTTGGCTGGATGATTGTTAGACAATCTGTGTGTGTGTTTGTGTCTGTGTGTGAGTGTGTGTGGGGGTGTGTGACCTGGAAGTAATGTTCATGATAGTTACGAATTCATATATTCATCATTTTCTTGATTACTTCATTGAAATTAAATTCAAAATGAATATTGTTCAACAGAATTTTACATTAGCATTTTTGCTCTATAGTTCCCTTGATTAGCTGTATTTTTTTCTTTACTTTAGTTGAAATTAATAAATTACAAAAGAGTGTATTTATTTAATTTATTTTTATCTATCTATCTATCTATCTATCTATCTATCTATTGTAAATTCCAACTTTTAGCTGGTTCTTATTTCACTCACTTTGATCACTGCGTCTTCAACCATGATTATAATAATTTGTGAGTTTTCACCGGCTAACAAGCTTCATGCTGGCAAAAATGTATCCGTGTCACATGGGACCGATGACGTTACTCGTAGACACTGCAAAACACACATCAGTGTTGCGCCATCACTCACCATTTGCTCTTTGTCTGTCTCCTATATCATCCCTCCCCATTCTCTTTTCCGCTGTCATTGAACACCAGCGCCTCTTGCATGGCCGCCCCGACCAGGCTTCCCTCCTCGGTGTATGCTAGCGCCTTCCGCCCATTTAAAATGAACTAACACGGCATATAATGATATATATAATTTTTGCCTTTATGCTATGTGTCCAAATGCACTGCAGACAGCAAAATAGTAATTTCAGTGTCCAGGGAAACATGTTTCTACACTGTGCATGTGACAAGACACACTTTGAATGGATAAACAAAATGTGTTGCAGTGAAAAATTGCAGAGAAAACCAAATGACATTTCTGCATGCAACAAAACATTTTGAGCTCTGAAGAGGTTACTTTTCAGAAAAACACTCGTCTATTTGACTCTTTTTTTTGTATTTATCAAAAAAAAAAAATGGCGTCCTCTCTTTTAACTGTCATCCTTTTAATGGCGCGTTCAGTCGTTTATTAAGAGCAACAAAAATATTTTAAGGTTTTATTGAGATGTTATTAGATTGCTATAATCTTCCAATTTAAAAATGAGCCAACTAAAATAAATAGAGTTTAATTAATTACTCAATATATTTCCAAAGCCACAGGGAGCCGCAGGTTGCCGACCCCTGACCTGGACGGGCTTCTCCCAGCAGAAGAAGAAGGGGTCACCTGAGATGAGATGATGAGATGAGAACAACTTTATTTATCCCGAAGGAAATTGTTGTGCCAGAGTTTCAAGCAAAAACATAACAATAATAGATAATCGTAGGAAGGAGGGAGAATAAGAAATACAATAAAATATAAAGTGTCAAGGTTAAGGCTATCAAGTGTTTTAAGGTCTTAAGTACAAAGACTTGAAGATCCCTTGCGCCTGAGGGAAGAGGATTTAAAAAGTCTGATAGCCTCAGGTAGGAAAGACCTCCTGTGGCGTTCAGTGGAGCTCCTTGGTGGTATCAGTCTACGACTGAAAGAGCTCTGACGGGACGTCAGTGTCCATGCAGGGGGTGATGGACGTTGTCCGTGATGCTGAGGAGCTTCTCTGACACCTGCACCACAGACTCCAGCTCCACTCCAGGACAGATCCAGCTCTCCTGATGAGCTTGTTGAGTCTGTTAGCATCAGCTGTCTTGATCCTGCTGCCCAGCACACAACAGCGTAGAAGATGACGCTGGACACCAGCGAGTGGTAAAACATCTGCAGCGTGGTCCTGCAGACGTTGAAAGATCTGAGCCTCCTGAGGAAGGACAGGCGGCTCTGACCCTTCTTGATGATTGCAATTACAACAAACCCCAGTCCTCCGACCTGGTGTACAAGTGTACAAACAATCAATAACATTTATTCAATCCTTTGGGCGTTACTTATACCGTGTATCCTGCGCTTGGGGTTGCATGGGGGGTTCGAGGTGGGGTACAACCTGAACCCCTCGTCAGTAAATCATAAGGAATACATAATGGATGGAGAGAGAGAGAGAGAGCACTTTCCATCTGAGTGCTGTACATGTGCAAAAGGGTTATACACACAAATATATAATTCTGTCTTGATAAAAAGCTCAATTTTCCCCCTTATCTTGCAGGGAGAGGGCTGTGAAACAGTGTTTGGTTACACTTTCCCCAAAGAGCTCGCCTGTGAGTTAATGAATAGACTTTGTGTCACAATTGCTCGTCATAGAATGACACTTGAGGCAATTAGTCCTGATAACAAAGACAAATGTTCCACTCAACAGATACATTACTTTATTATTACTGTGCTATTTGTGTGAATTATGAGTCAGATTGGAGCCACAGGCGAGACCCCATGAATGAATGGAGCTTCACATAGCATCATTATCATTTCTCATTAAATCACATTTCATTCAACATGCCATTCAGTTAAACGGCAGCAAAAAAATTCAGCTAATTTTGATCTCGAAACCTCTTCCTCGAATTTACAGAGTGTAAAAGAGGCAGAGTCATTCAAAATTCAGGGAGAAACAGCATAGCAGTGTGCAGTGAGATACTCGACCTTCGTAAAAAACTTGGAATTATTATTTTCAAGTCAAATTGAAACCGCTGTAAAAGGTATCTGAACATTAGCGAGACATGTATTCTTCTTCTTTTGGACCAAACACATTGTAAAGGTGGAAGATTCCTCGATCGTTTAGTTTAGAGCGGCAACATGGATGACATTCACACGAGTAGTAGTGGATTTGAGTGATGCAGATATGGATGCGGTAGCACAGATCTCTAAAGAACGCCGTGCATGATGATGCTCCGGCTCGCTGTCTCATACCTCCGCCTAAACCCCGACATCCCGTTGAGCCAGAAGATCAAACACTTCATGAAGCTCATCTGGCCTGACAACCTTCCCGGCCTGTGCAGGAATCAGACGCACCATGAACCGTTCAGTTAGCACGCCAGCTAACGGGCCAAACCCGACAGCTCTCCGCAGCCGCAAAGAGGGAATGTTTCAGCTTGCTGGGGTTCAGCCCGGAGCACATGCTGTGCAACCTGACGGAGACCTCCTGGATTGAAAGAATGACCGGTGCACCATCCAAACAGCCATGACACAGGAGCAGCAGTTAGAAGGACACAACCAGGTGGAACTTTGGCAAAACAGGACGCAAGTGGGAGTCGGAATATAAACTGGATTATCTCCAAACCTACTCAAATGTAGACTGCTTTTGCCTTCCTGAACCCTGCTAGATTTAAGGTTGCAAATAAACCAGACCGTGTTACAGCAATGTAGAATTTAAATACTGGTATGTTAGATCACAATCTGATAATAAAAGATTGCACACTGAGAAACAATACAAGACTCAGATTACATGCGAATGGAAAATACACTGAAGAGAACCTGGGGTATTTGGATAATGAACTGAAATGGGTTAAATGGAACGACAATGTCCAAGGTAGCAGGTTGCATTGATGCTGATTAAATGAATGACAAAAAAACAAAAAGAAAAAAAAAATCAATCACAGACACTCTGCCCTAAAAAAAAAATCATCCCAACTCAAGCAATATATTTTATTTTATTTTTTTCTGTTGTGTGCGAGATTAAAGAAATAAAGTGAAATCGTAAAATTGTGTGGGAAAAAAAAAACTGACACATTTGTTAGTCAATAAAAAATGAAGCGGTCAATTACTAACAGCCTAGATCAAGCTATCGTTTAACACTAGCCTTTAATTTGGTCCAAACTTTAAAGTATGACAATCTATGTCTCCACGATCCATTATTTCTTGTCTCTGATTCGCCTGTTTTGTTTTTGTTTGGACTCAGCCATTACCAACCTGCTGCTAGAACCTGAGTAATGTCATTGAACTGGTCTTCTGTTTTTCAGAAAAAGCCATCACTTCGAAATGAGAAAGCTATCTTGAGTCCCGAGCTCTGTCATAGAATTACAAAATTGCCTTTAGACAAAAGGGAAGTGGTTGTACTGTTTATCAATGACCGACCTTCAATTTGTGACAACAGAAAATCCTCAATGTATTCAGGTGACACCTTGAGCTATCAAATGGAACAGAAACAGTTGAAAAATTAAATGGCCAAGAAGCACAAAGACTCATGTGTCACTCTGCCTTCAAATGAATAAGCAGGAATTTTGTTTCTTGTTTTGCCAACAAACTTTAAAAAATGTCAATTATTCCTATGTAACGGTAAATGGAGAGAATATAAAAAAAAAGTGACCAAATTCAAATGTAAGCCATTTAATTAAACTCCAATCTCAGTTTGGAAAAACATAAAACAAAAAGATTTGTAATAACCAGAAATACAACTTTCTCCTTTCAAAAGCATAAATGCCACACTCTCCTCAACCAGTACTCAGCAGTCACTGATCTCCTTCAGGTTACATCGTCTCTACAAGGTGTAGTCCACCCGTGTGCTCTTACGGCTGCTCTTATGTGTCCCTGCATCCTCGGGGAAACAAGATTCACTCCCACCCTTTATATTCTTTTTGCAAAGTCAAGAACCCTCTGCATTCCTGTCCCAGATGCTGAACCTGCTCATCCCCTCTTCATCACCTCTGTTGCCTCCACCAACATGTCCATGGAAGTCTGCACCGATGACCCTTCTTTCACCTTTGGGCATGTTGTGCGTCACTTCATCGATCTTGCTCCAGAATGGTTCCTTCTCCTCACGTCCCAGCTGTTTGCCACCATCACACCTCCACTTTCTAGCTTCATACTCATCATTCTATGTGAAACTTTTGTTCACTAACTGAACATTCCTAAAAACAAACTCCTTTTTCAAGATAACTCCTATCGACCGAAGATCTGCTCCTAAGCTTCTAGCTTTGCTACTTCTACGACTGGTCTCCTGGACATTAAAATACATCCACCTTCCTTCTGCATCGTAGCGACCAAGTTCCTCACTCTCAGTCCGAGAGTTGCTCTTTGTCTTCTCTCTCGGCTTCTGAACGTTTAATCCTCGAAGGTCATCGGCACCGATGGCAGACGTTATCCCGGGTCTCGACCGATCCAGTATGAAATTTGTAGGCTTGATTAGCACATTTGGTTTTGGCACAAGTTTTCCGCAGGCTACCTTTACTGGAGCTATCGATACTCATCTGCATTTATCTGGGCTTGGGAGCAGCTCAAACAAGCATGGGCTGGTGCGCCTCCAGAGGCTGCATTCAGAACCGAGCAACAATGAATTTGAGTACAACTAAAAGAAAATGAATGACTTCAAAAAGTGCGACGGAAATATCGGGGCCAGCTCAAATGGGAAAATAACAATAGTGGCTGATTTCCCCTTCTGAACCAAAACACTGACATTGCTCTGTGTCATGTTGCTGGGTCTCCAATGTGCAAGGCCGAGTGTCAGAACCGACATTAACTCATGAATTCATTCATTGATTTCTGGGGGGTCGTTGCGCTCGTAATCAACCCTCAAAGTGTAACTCTATCATTACTCTGAGCCTTTTTAGCAGCAAAATGAATTCTGAGTTTCACTTTTCCTTGATTAATAGCCGCTATACACTGATTTGTAGGATTTAAAGTATAAAGTGAAGCAAATTCACAACATTTTAGCTCAGTAACCCTGACGAGTCCCCGTCCGATGTCCATATTCCTACTGCGGGCGCTTTTGGTGACATTAAGGTTTTCTGTTAATAGACAAACAAAATAACAACTATAAAAGGAAATATATCAAATTTTAAAAGTCTCAGAAGATGAACTGCTTTTGTTTGTGTTGGTGGGATTTGAAATGAAGCAAAACCTTAATGGCTGTGGATCTGGTTTGTACCTGCAAAAACTGTGACCCTCCATTATTTGATTTTAACCTTTTATCACCCCATGTTGGTTCTCCATGTATTTTGTTAAAATAGTTTTGTGGTCAAATCTCAACAAACTTCTGTTTTGACATTTCAACGTAACTGCTCGTATTTTTCTTTATGCATTTGCTTTGCACCCAATTTTTCATGCCAATGACAAGGATTCTGAGGTTTCATCCAAAGTATCCAAGTCCATCACCACCATTATATTAATCAAAAACATTTAATCTATTTCCAATATTTGCCAAATTCTATTTAAGAAGCTGTCTGGACTGTTTATTCCCGTTGCTTGACAAGTTAGTAGTTAGTACCATACCAATTTTTTTTTAGTCACATAATTTAAAGTACCCATTTTATTCCTTGTATTATTTCCCCCTCCACTACATGGAGATTTGTTTTCACCTGTTCTCCAAACCGTTCCCAGAGCCTTTGAGAGAGCGTTGCATGTTACTTTTGCAGGCTAAATGTTCAGTGTGAGAAGTTAGAGGTTAGGGGTGAATTAATGTGGAAGTTCTGAAGACCATGATCAGACTGGATGTACCACTTTATCACAATATTCTGCTTCGCTCGACTATTCTTGGTCTGGTTCCAACTTGCTGCTTCCTTTAGAAAACTATGAAAAGTACAGTAAAGTAAAAAGTACTTTGATTTTCCAAGTATTTCCACATATCCTTTTTTTCCTTCTGTTCTGGCCCTGAAGAAGGCATTTAAACTGCTCTTACTTTCTCATTTCTGCTGCAAACTTACCTTAACTTTACAATCTAACTGTCAATTTGGAAAGGAATGCCTCGTGCCTTGGAGCTTGTGAGTGTTTCTTTGGGAAACACAACGTCATTTCCCTCATCTGACTCCTGTGTGTGTGTTGTCTTGCAACAAATGAATGATGAATATTACGACATTCGGTCACTACGATCGTAAATTGTTACAATTGTGTTATTTGTGCAACCTCATCAACTGTGCCGCTGCCATTTTCTTATAACTTCTAACTCCCGAAATATGAAACTTCCCTCGGCTTGGAATACCAACACATTGGATCCCCTTTTGGCATTTTGCGACAAACCCGGAGCCATTTCTACATCAACACCAGTATCTTTTTCTAAACCTTAAGCAAATAAAAGCAGAGTTTGGATTTCCCCTATATTTCTGATGTAAATGAGACCGATGACAAAAGAGGGCCGTCTAATGCGTCAGTACGTGACGCTAAGGGAGGTTCCCACCTCGTCAGGCGGTTGACGCATTGGGAGTGAGGATGCGTCGCCCTGGTTGAATAAAAGTTGAACTAATTATCTCAAACAAAAGAAAACTTCATGCCCACGAACCCTTTCGCCGATTCTCCGGTCTGATGGCGCTTTATACGGATTTGGAGTGTATTTGTTTCTTTATTTGTTTGCTTGTTTTTCTTCTTGTTCCCACCTTTTGTGCGTCTTCTTAACTAAAAGTGGAGTCAGCAGCAGCTGCCACGAGGGCTGTTTGTGATGTATTTGTTTTTCCCTGAGATGCAGAGGTACTGTATAAAATTAGCTGGGGAAAAACTTAAGCTTAATCTCGTACATCCCCGCTTCCTTCTCTATCCTTTTGCAAATACTAACATTTGGGGGAAAAATGGTTTATTTGAAAAAAATGTAGATTTAAATTAAGCAAGAAAAAAAAAAGGAAACAAACACACACGCATGCACAAACTAAGTTAAAACCACAATAAGGGACACACACTCCTATGACGTCATTATTCTTTTGCTATGATATATGACCCTATTCTGACCTCTTTTTTGATCGGCCTCCCAAAATCCAACCCTTGGACCCTATTTTTTTTTTTTTTTTTGGGTTGAGCTGAATGATGGTTGCTGTTCTGCTGATGGTTGTGAATCCACCTTCTCCATCCAACCCTGTTCTCTGGATCCTTCTCTCTCACACCAACTACCTTCAAATTGTCTCTCACGACCTCCATCCATCTTCTCTTTATTCTTCCTCTAAACCTCAATTCCAGCTTCCGTCTACCAAGATATTCACTGTTCCTCCTCTGTCCATGACCCAACCATCTCTGACCTTCTCTCCAAAACATCTAACATGATGGGCTCACTCCTGATCCTCTCCATCCCGGTCACTCCTGAAGAGATCCTGAGCATCTTCATCTCTGCCTCCTGTCTTTTGGTCACTGTCAGTGTTTGTAGAGCATCTCACCACCATCTCCTCCACCTTTCCTTTACCTCTGGCTGATGGTCTTCTATCTCACGTTCTTCATCCATTCCAACCCGCTTGAACCCAGTGATTGCATAACTGTTGTGTTGTGCATGAACTGAACAGCACAATAATGAGAAGTGAGGAATCCTCTCCATCCTGGTCACTCCTCAAAGAGAAGCTCAGCATCTTCATCTCTGAGACCTCTAGTTCTGCCTGCTGTCTTTTGGTCATTGAAACAGTTTCTAGTCCATCCATCATTTCTGGTCTCACCAGTGTCTCCTCCACCTTTCCTTTCCTTCTGGCTGATGTTCTTCTATCTCTTGGTACCCCTGACACTTTTCTCCACCCATTCCAACCTGCTTGAACCGTCTCTTCACCTCTTCTCCACACTCTCCTACGCTCTGGACTGTTGACCCCAAGTACCTGAAATCCTCCACCTTCTTGATCTCCACTCCCTGTAGCCTCACCCTGTAGTTCCACCCAAGTTTCTCTCATTCACACACATATATTCTGTCTTGCTGCGACTAACCTTCATTCCTCTCCTTTCCAGAGCATACCTCCACCTCTCTAGATGTTCCTCCACCTGTTCTCTGCTCTTTCTACAGATCACAATATCATCTGCAAACATCATGGAGATTCCTGCCTTTTCCTTTTTAATGACAACATTAAAGACCGGACAGCAAAGATTTCTGGATGATTTATTTCCAAGGGTTACTTCAATGCAGTGTTGGCCTGATCCCACAGCACAGGTGTCCGCAAACTGATTCTAGTTCATTGAAATTGACTACAAGAACAATTCTTGTCGAAATCTTCTTGTCTTGGCATCTCGACTTGAGTTTTTTCACTTGAAGACATTTCATTGCTCATCCCAGAGGCTTCTTCACTTCTAATGACCTGTGGGAAGTTTCCTACTAGAACTGCCGGGGTTTATGGCAGCTCTAGATTATGGTGGCTTGTTGTGTGTATGGAAGAGTTGATCTGCAGAAACGAGGTGTAAGGGGGGTTGTTATGCTAATAGAGGGGGTTAAACAAAGGGTCGTCTTTTTTTCTGAAAGGTGTACTATGACTGTTTGAAGACAGAAAAACATCAACAGTGCCTCGCTCTCGTGTGTTTCTAGGCGTTACAGCAGTCGTGTTTGGAACCAAACACTCTTGGTTCGATTCCTGTGTTCTCCTATCATGTGGAAGTGTTGTTAACCAAGACAGTGAAGCCCTCAATGAAACCCCTAAGTGGCCATCAACTGCTCGTGGTTCAACCATGATGAGTTCAATGCCGGGAGAAATAGTTGTCGTGGTTTTTGTTGAGGACCAGCCGTCTGTTATTTGGACTGTTGCTAATCCATCTTTGTACAAGTCATGAGATTCCCTTTTTATGCGCAAACACATTTTTGTTTCATAGATTTTGATGACTTGAAGTGAAGTTGAGGTCTCGGAAGGGGCGTCAATCCTTAAGATCAGGTTTTCCTTATGCCTTCAATGCCACTCAGTCATGGTCGGCATTGCAGCAAAAAAAAGATCCATTTTGTTTAAGTTTTTTTCTCATCACCTCCCACGTTCCTGGAATCTTTGTAATGTCTCTCGCTGGATGAAAGCCCACATGAGGAGAGACTTTTCAACTATTCGCATCATCTTAAGATAAAGCGGATGATAATTGAACGAGGGGGGGTATTTAAATATGAATAGATCTTTGTCAGGTCAAAGTAGCTCCTCTTGACATGTCATCCAAAGCCAAGAAGGGAGAGGAGGAAGTAAAAGTCTTGCACAAGACGCCGGCACATTTGCATATTACCATCATAAACAAGCTACAAAGGATCCTCCTTTAGGTCTAACATATTTTGTGTGTGTGTGTGTGTGTGTGTGTGTGTGTGTTCTAAAGCTCTGACTCATCAAGAAAAGGCTTTCACACACAGCCTTTATTGTCCCAACATTTCAAAAAAGCTGAATGTTCTTTCTCATTGTGACTCTAAAAGGACCTACCGACCCTCTTCAAGTTCAACTACTATTTACTACATTTTAGTGGCGGAGCAAGATAACATGAATTTATGAAGCTTTTCAAAATATATTTCAACTTGTTTATTTGAAAGTCTAGCATGAGTGTGTGTGAGTGCATATGAAAATGTACTCTTGAACTTTTAAAAGTTTGTAATGGCAATATGCGTGTGCATATGGGGTATTTTAAAGATTTTTATTTGACTGCGAGCGGAGTTATACAGCCACATTCATATTCAAAGTGCTGCTCTTTGGTCTGTGTAACAGGCACTATCTTGGAGCTGCAGCTACACTATAAAGTTTAGGACTTTCCTGGAACAAGCTTAGTCTGACTGCACGGACAAGAACGGGCCAGATCGAAAAATGGATTTATATTTTATGTCCTTCGCTTTTCTCTCTGATCAAATCTTCTATTTTTCACCTTTCCTGCTTGAGGCTTCAATTATCAGCTAATCCTTTTTTTTTTTATCCCCCATCCTTTTATCCCATCCATCGCCACCCTTTTATCTTATATATTTATTTAGTTATTTTTATATATATATTTTTTTTTTCTTTGTATCGTTCCAAGTGTCTGATCCTCCTTCACTCAAAACCAGAATGTTTCTTCATCCAACTCAAGTGGACTATTCAGCCTCGGCTCAATTCAGGCGCAGAGGACTTTCTCCGCAGTGACCCGCGTGGGAAAGACTCCATTCACAAAGGTTTTTCTTTTTCTTTTTTAAATAAGACTCAATTAAACGGACTCCCTTTTCCCTTTCTTTCTTTCTCTTTTCTCTCTCCTCCTGGTTGCTCCCTCATTCAGTGCAGGCTTTTATGAGGCCTTCTGCTGGTCATCTCCACACCTCCCCACACTCTGCCTGTCAATGAGGGGCCGCCTTGCTTTTTCTACTCACTTAGTCAATGAATTCTTTTTGTACTGCATACTTTTCAGACTCCAAGGAAACTTGTAAAAATGACAATACCCCATGGGAAAAAGGAAAACAATGTACTAACGCCACACAAAAAAATATTTTTTTATTTTCTTAAGAAAGTTCAGTGAGTATGTTATTGAGTAATTGGCAGTCATTGAACATTTTGAAAGAACAATGTGACAAAAGAACAGTTGTGACCAGACAACATGTACATGACCTTGACTGAAGGTGGGTTTACCGAGCTTCGTCCCCCAGAATGTCTGCTCTAAGGTCTGACAACGGTAATCCCCACTATTTTCAAACACAGACATGGAGAAAGAGGTGGATGTAAATAAAAGGGAGGTATGAAGTTGTTAAAGGATAAAAAAATATTCACAGGTTTTCAAAAAGAACACCAAGAGAAACATGTTAACACAGTACTGTCCTGATTGAAATGGTGCTGTAAAACATACAATAATGAGCTAATCGCAATTTAATTTATCTTAAGAGTACTTTTTATGGATCGGTAATTTTTGAAAAGTCTATCCGTGAGCTTTTTTAGTAGTTTGTTTCTTGATACATTTATTTGTACCAACCAGTGTTAGAAATGTCTCCATCTCTATTGCTGTCATGTTAAATTAAAAATGAATTTCAATATGTATTCATTGGATAACGCATAATACAATTTATTTGTGTTATTTTGTTTTAAGGTAAAATTCGGATACCGTGTGTCTTTTTCTTCAGAAAAAAGGTGTTTTTTGGTTTGTTTTTTACTTCATTGCTCAGTTTTATTACTTTTCCTTATCATACAACACAGGCAGCTGTGGTGTGCCGTCAGGGCGGAAAGGCCTTCTCTGCTGGCCTAAAAAGTATTTGAACCATAGACCGATTTTAATTATATTTTGATCATGAATACCTATTATATAATTCTAACCGCTTTCTTTCATTGCTTTTTCCCTGTCTGTGCTGCTTCCAGGCATGTATATTCATATTAAAGCATTTAACAAATCACATTTCAGCCATTATTTGTTGCCAGGCAGGAAAAAAAGAAAATCCGCCTGGAGGCCTGCAGAATCGGATTCGCAGGCACTCTAGCTGAAAATAAGTGTCGATAAAATTGTCTCTCCAACCAATCAGATTTTAAGTTGTGACACCAAGACCCTCTAGAAGGCTACGATAACGTCAGCGTGTCACACGCCCTTTGATTGGATGGTCAGAGAGCATACTAGCCAGAGCTAGCAGGCTGCATCTATAGCGAGCAGCACGGATACAAATACAGTTGTGTCGATATAAAAGCTAATTTGTCAGCCCATGATGGCTGAAGGAAGAGAAGAAATTGCTGTGGTTGCAGATTTATTGTCAAAGACACTTTCACAACAGACTGTCCAAGAAAGCTGGACATGATCATGAGGTTATAAGGATTATAAGGTCGGTTGATTTCGAAGCTAGCAGGCCTGTAACTGCAGGGAAAACGATTTGTTCGTCACTTTCAGTTTGCTAACTATGAGCGTCACCTCTGGCTCACCGGCTCCCAGGAACCCTGCACATTGTATTGCTGGGAGTGCTCGTTATTTGACACCGATCGACTCGGTGTTTGGAGCCAAACTGGGCTTGACTTGCCGAACCAAGGCAGCAACGAGACGCCAGAGTACTGCCGGACACTTACAAGCAACGGTGCCATCCAAAACTTTGGGGGAAACCAGAGTGGATCCACACTGGCCCTACGTTATGTGACGGGCACAGGTGTCAAGGAGCAGTTTATCAGATCGCAAGATGTTACCAGTGGGAAACGAGTTGATGACATCGCAGGTCTTGTTATCCAGTTGTTGGTGGAGAAGGAACGTCTGGCTAAAGCCGTGGCAGTGTTTTGACGGCACAGCGGTCATGTCTTCTGGATTAAACGGAGTGCAAGCTAAAGTTAAAGAGACAGCGGCTGGACACATTTGTGTGTTTGGCGCTGACCGTCCTCGTCTCCGCCGCTTCTGTCGAGCGGACGTTTTCAGCCCTGAAGGGAATTAAAACTTATGCCAGAAATACGACGGGGCAGGTTTGACTTTCAGCATTAGCTTTGATGGCGATGGAAAAGGACTTCTTGATGGAGCTGAAGCTCACGGATGATCTATACCACAGAGTAATCAAACTCTGAGGAAAGGAAGGAGGATGGATTTTGTTAACAAATAATCCAAATTTTTGGTGAGTAAAAGGTTTCTGTTTTCTTAAATAATATTACAATTTTAAGAGGGTATTATTGTTACTTGTTTGTGTGGTGCAGTTGTAGCACATGTGCACTCTGGGTTTGTCTCTTTAACATTCAGTGTGGCTGCAGGAGTTATCAGCAATGTAACAGCTCTTTCTACTGCATTTCTGCATAAGGTTTTTTTATAGGCATAAAATTATTGAAAGGTGTATTGATAAATGGAACACGACCGAAGGCCTCGGCGTGAAATGCACAGCCTGCGACTGAAAGACAACAAGCTAACAAGCAAGCCATGGTCCTCCTATATAAAAGTAATGGAAGATATAAACAGAGGGTAAATGGACCGGAGGTGAAGGTCTGCTGTCTAAAATTAAAGGCAGCGAGCAGTTGAACATGACCTGCAGTTATTGAGTTCACTGTATATGCTGGAATGCAAAGTATTTATTAAAGGTGTGATTTTATGAAATACCATCAGGCAATGAAGGATTGATTGATAAGGGAGTGGCATCGCACATCACTCTGTGAGGACCTGAACAGGTGCAGTGTTTTTAACTTGAAATACGTGTAAATAACACACCTAATTCCTGCTGGGAATTTGATAAATAAGATTCCATACAGTACCCCATATCACAACGCGATAAAATTCACAACCACCACAACGCAACCTACCATTTAACTATTTACCATCGTTTGCGGCTGCAAGTATCTCCCAAAATGATGACCCAACGTCTTAAACACAATAAGACAGTGACCTCCTAACACTGCAGTGACTGAATGTGTCACAGTGAAATATTTAAAACCACTCAGACACTGGACAACTTTCCAAGTCGTATGTATTTGAATTTCCATTGATGCACAAATGTGTCTTTGCAGGAGTATAATCATTGAAAATGGCAAAGGTTGAATGATTATAGGTCAAGGGCAGCAAGGTGACGCAATAATTAGCACTCAGGAAGCAAAGCTACAAGGTTGTGGCTTAAAATAGAAGTCTTCTTCATGTGGAGTTTACATGTTCTCACCCTCTGGTTCTCCAGGGTCTCTCCAGATTTCCCATCTTCCACACAGAGTCCAAACCCATGCAATAAGTCAGTAGAAAATTCTTAATGGCCTGTCATTGTAAACGTGAGAGTGGGTGGCTGTATGTCCGGCTATATGCATCAATCTGCAGCCGCCGCCGGATGAAGCTCGCCTCTTGCAAAATGTCAGCTGGGTTGTGCTCAAGTGTCCACTGTAACCCTGGGTGCAGGATAAGCAGTAGATGCCATGAAAAAAATACAGATTATAAGGTTATGGGTTGTCACATTTGAATGGTCAAAATCCCCAGATCTCCATTTTGCTAATTCATCTTCTACGTCAGGCCATTGATGGCAGTCTGGCCGGACCTTTGGGGGCATGTGGGCCTGCGGCTGCTGGTGGTTTCACCAGTCTCAGGCAAATATTATGGCACACCAATGAAGATCGGATCGTTATGATTGACAATAACACATGACCATATCTTTTGTGTGTGTGTGTTTTGATGTGTATAACTGTATGTGCGGCACATAATGCTAACCTCGCTTTTAGGAGTCAGTCTTAGACTTCATGAATCAAGTGTATCTGTGAATTAATCATTTCATGACTTAAATTAATTGCGAGAGGACTGAAGATAAGATTAGATTAGTTTTCGGTTTAGGCAATCCAACATAATATGACCAGACAGCATTCACTGTGTTGCCTGATATCTTCTACTCACCTACATCTGGGCCTTAGGGGCTGCTATTGTCTCTGTTATAGGGTTTACATGTCAAAGAATTCAGGTTAAAAAGGATTGGAGAATATCCATTTAAATTGTAATGGAAGTTGTAGCAAAAACATACAAAAAAGTTGCATTGGGATTTCAACCGTGGTTTTACTTCCTGGTCACTCGGTCACTCCCAAAGAGACCTCAGCCTTCTGTCTTTTTATCAATGTCACTTCTTGTAGAGCATACATCATCTCTGTTCTCACCACTGTCTCTTCCATCTTTCTTTTCAATCTGGCTGATAGTCTTCTATCTCTTCATACCCCTGACACTTTTCTCCATCATTGTCCATGGAGATTCCTGTCTCACCTCATCTGGCAGTCTGTCCATCACCACTGCAAACAAGAGGGGCCTCAGAGCTGATCCCTGATGAACCCCCACCTCCACCTTGAACTTCTGTTACCCCTACAGCATGCCTTACCACTGTCTTACAGCTAGCATACATGTCCTGCACCAGTCTAACATACATCTCTGTCAGCCCCACTCCATATAAACAGGAAATGTATAGAAAGAGTTCACACAGGTAGTGGACGCACACCTCCAACAACCTCTGCCAACAACAGCAGGGAAGAAGGCTAAGCAGTACCTCCACTTCTTGCGGGTATTCAGGAAAAGTAACCTGGCCAAGAAGCAGCTTGTGACCTTCTACCAAGCGGTCATGGAGAGCATCCTTACATATTGTCTGATAGTATGGTATGCTGGATGCACAGTGACTGACAGGAGAGGACTGCAGAGAGAAATTGACATCGCCCAAAAGATCACACTGCCCTCTACCCAATGTACAGGACATTGCCAGCGCTTGCTACCTCAGCAGAGCGCTAATTCTCACCCTGGCAACCACCCTTTCAAACTGCTGCCCTCCAGCTTGTGCTAAGAGGCACACAGAAGCTGAACATATGGACTCAGAGACAGATTCTTTTCTGAATTAATCACCGAACTCAACACCAAAAGTAACTTACCTCCCCACATACCACAGGACTCTTTCTCAATATCATTCAAGTGCAACATGTAGCCCAACGCCTTTTTTTTTTTGCTTTGCTTTTCAACACCAAAAGGAGAAGTGTTACAATCTCATTGTCCTGCAATGACAATATAGACTATTCTGATTCTGGAAACGATCGTTTCATCATAAAACTATAATCAAAGCCCAAGACCTTGAAATTGTATGACGGATCTATTTTATGTAATCCTGTTGAAATATACAACCTTGACGTCAGTATGGCGAGGGGCGGGTCTAGATTGCTTGTCATCTTTGCTGTAGGACAGGATAATGTGATATCACAGCTTCTCTTCTGTAAAGATTATGTTACTTTGAATTGCATTGAGCTGTTTTTATTGATTTTCCATCAACTGTCTTGATCACGGATGAGTCAGTCAAAACTGTTACAGCCATAAGTCATGTTCAGCATAATCACTACTGCGTTAGGGTTTCAATGCACACGCAAAAAAAAAAAAACATTCAGCCTCCTCCAAATTCGGCAGCAATTTGGTGCCAATGTATGATGCAGCAAGACATCACAAAGTCCAAAATACAGTGGATACACGAGTGGACTTGAGGAAGTGGAAGTGATGCATGACCATGGACTGCAGGTTCGGCCATCAAGCAGGTGTTCCCTCTGTGGAAATTGGTGGTAGTTGAGCTGCTCGATGGTTAGCCTTGGGAAACAGCTGCAGGTTGTTGAACTCCATCGTCTGCCTGGTGGACCTGGCTTTATCGGTTGAAAATGTGCACAACGGTTGTCCTGCCTGGGAGAGGTAGTTGCAACCCTCTGTACCAGGTGGAGCATACCTGTGTCCAGCAGGCGTGTCATTTGCAGAAATGGGTACTGTTTTGGGCTCTTGCTCACTCTCCTCTAAGTATGTGAGCTGTAGTTTGTTGCGCTCCAGATATTGTTTCATGGCACGAGTCTGGTTGGTGGCATATCTTGGAAGGGAAGCGTCGGTAGTTTGACACAAGTGAAGAGGATCCATAATATGTTTCTTTGCAACTAAGAGAGGTCTTTGGTAGCCCAGTGCCTTGTGAAGTTCATGGTGAAAGTACTGCTGCAGTTGTTTTTCCCACACTGTCATCTCCTCCACTTTCTTTGCATCAAAGTCTTTTTCCTCCATTTTCATTTGCTGAATATTGTTCTTGCTGTCGTTCATCATGGAGTTATTGACGTTATTCATTTCTATTTTGGCTTCCCTGGCCTTCTGACGTTTTATTCTCTGCTGTTCGTTATAGAGTTTGTCACAGTCTTTCTGGGCCTGCAGCCACTCCTGGTTAGTCCGTATCTCCTCTTTCTTTTGCAGCTCTCTCTCTTGCATGACACACTCACGGTAATCAAAAATAGACTGGCGCATCGCCGCTTTCTTCATCATTTCGTCCCTTTCCTGCTTTGCCAGGGCTTCTTCTTTCCTCTCTATCCACTTCTTCAGGGAGTCCCCCTCCTTCAGGGTGCAGTTGGTAGTTTGTTCCTTAATCATTGCTTCCAACTGCTCCCTCACGATGTCTCGTGGAATCTGCTGTTTTCGCATCATCTCGACCCTTTCGTTTTTTCTTTGCAGCATACGTTCTTCGAGGGTCCCCTGATCACGGGATCTGTCCATGTCCTCTGAAAATTCTTTTTCCGTTTCCGTTTCTTTGTGCTGGTTTTTATCTGCGATGTCTCTCTGGGTCTCCATCAAGAAGTTCTTCTTTGACTCCACCCTTTTCAGCGCATTCCGTCTTTTCTCCTCCAAGTAGAGTTCTTCTAGAGCCTGCTGGCGTTCTCGCTCGTCCTTCTCCTGCTGCCTCTCTCGCTCTCTATGCTCTCTCTTCAACCTCATTTCCTCCAGTTGATGTGCTTGCACGGCAATGTTGGACAACTTCCTTTGACGAGCTTTGTCCTGCTCTTGTCTAAGGAACTCCTCCTGCTGTCGTTTAATTTCCTCTTCAAATGCCTTCCAGTCTTCCAGTGCCGTCAACTGTTTCCGTCGCTGTGTATCCATGAGCGCCTCGTTCTGCTTGTCCATCTGTGTCCTCAGCACCACCGTATTGAATTTTCGGATGCTGTCGTTCTCTAAAAACTTTTTTCGGTTGTAGCGATCAATCGTTTGCTGCCGATCTTGTCTCTTATTTTCGATTTCTTCCGCGGCGAGCTTATTCAGATTTTCCTCATTTTCCCGTTCCTTGTATTTCTTTACCTCACGTACCTCTGCGAACAGGGACGTAAGGGGTCGTAAAATTTTCCCATTCTCATTCTTATAATTGTGGTCTACCACTTCCTGCCTGGTGTAAACTTGGCCTTTATCTGCAGTCTTTTCAGAGACGATTCTTTCCCAATCCGCCCTGGATAAAACAATACCTTTAGGTGAAGCCATTGCACCTCGCAGCAGCAGCTATCTACTCTTCGTGGTACATTTCCCCCAGAGTTCCTATTATAAACACTAGAGCTTGGTGGTTGACAGTGAAATCATAGACGGCATCATTTTTTCTGTGTGACATCGAGTTTGCTCTTTCACAGCTTTTTTTTTTTTTTCTTTCTTTCTTTCTTTGGTTCTTACATCATCACAGTCAACGGAAGAATGTAAAGCTCCCTCTTCATGAAGCATTTTGGGGATGGATGTGTCGCTTCATTTTTTTCCGAACAAATTGCATTTCGTCGACGTTGTTTTGTATAATGTCTAATGTCTTTATATGTCAGGTCAATTAAACGCTTTCTTCTAGATTATAGTCATATTAGTGTGAATGATGTGTCTAGTAAGCTGTGATGCCACTCTGAAACTGTGAGACGACAACATTACAGGTCATTCAAAGTACTGAAAGCGGTTATTATCCTTTAGAGATTCAGGGAAAATATACGCTGTAGAACATTATTACACAGAGAAGGTTGGGTGAAGGAACAGCTGTACATGGAACGTGTCATTTGCAGAACGCTTGATACAATTAGACATGAAGACAGTGATTGAAAGTCCAAAGGGACAAAGGAACTTGGAAGGCAGCGACGCTCCATGATTGCATACCTGCCTTACAATTAAAAGATCCTAAACAAATCCATGACCCCTCATACTTCTGTCCATTCGATCCACTCCCTTCATTCTGCTCTTCTTTTTCATTTTGGGTTGTCCTTTACCAACAAATGCCTTGCATATTAAACACTGATGTCCAAAGTTTTCATCTCAGGACAATGATTTCCCAGTTGAACCGTTAAGATGATAATCTTAAAATCTCAGGCTGCTCATCATGACTTGTCCTTTGCAGTCCCTTTGCCTCCATCTTAGAATTCCCCATTTTGTCCTGGAATGACTAAAAATGCCTCCCTATCATTTCTTCACCACCCTGTCACGTATGATGGGCCTCTTTCTCTCTATTTTTTCCTTGAACTTTGACAACTTTGACAAATTTACATTGATTTGACATGCCATCCCTTTTGAAAGCTTCCAATCGGTCTGTTCCCGCCTATCTTTCATTGAATGTGCTGGTGTCCAAATACGAGCGACTTGTTTAGATGTAGCTTCCCACTGAAGTCCTCAGACTTAGTCTTCAGACTTTTAATTTATTTTTGAAACTGACACTTTTAAAAAATACTATATTTTTCATTTTTTGTGGGCTCCAAAGTTTTGGACATTTGGTTATTGGACTTTTGGTGTTTTCTTGACTTATCCCATGTCCCCTAGTGTCTTTGTGTTTTTTCATCTTTTTTTTTTTTTTTGCTTCCTGTTCGGTTACCATCCCTGTGTTTCACTGGTTTAAGTTAAGATGAGAACAACTTTATTTATCCCGAAGGAAATTGTTGGGCCAGAGTTTCAAGCAAAACATAACAATGATAGATAATAGTAGGAGGGAGGGAGAATAAGAAATACTATAAAATATAAAGTGGCAAAGTCAAGGCTATCAAGTGTTTTAAGGTCTTAAAAAGTACAAAGATTTGAAGATTCCCTTCGGCTGAAGAGAGAGGAATTAAAAAGTCTGACAGCCTCAGGTAGGAAAGACCTCCCGTGGCGTTCAGTGGAGCTCCTTGGTTGAATCAATTATCAGTCCTCCTCGATGCTCATCTTTTGGGAGCAGTGTTTACTTGCACCTTTCAAGAGGTTCTTTCCCTTTTTTGTCATCTGACACCTGCTATTGTTCCACCTCCCGATAGCCTCCCAATATTCCCAACAGCCATTTTGTTTCCCTCCTCTCAAAACATTTTTGCCTTTTCAACATTGGTTTGTATCTTAGATGTATTAACATGTGTTGTCATATTCTATTGGAAGGTTTTCATCATGAGTGCAGTTACATAGTCAGCATTAGTAGCTCAATCTCCAAAGAGAGCAATACATTATTTTGGGACAATTGCCTTTGTTTGTTCCCTTAAACTCGGGGCTCCCTTCACAAACACTGAACATTGAAGGAATATCTAATTTACCAGACCTAAACAGGCAGTCTGTTTCCTCTTAAACCAAGCTGTGATGTCAAAACGTGGATGACTTCATAGCCTGTTTTAAGATTGTGGCTTTTTACAAGAAAGAGTTCCTTGTGACAACAACCCTCTCTCATGACAATCAACTACATCCATCGGAAACTCCGGGGAAGCTAATGATGGCCAGCAGGAAAAGAACAGCAAGTGGGCTCAGGTGGCAGCTGTGATGTTATCAAAAAGATTCTCTTTATGCAAAATGCACTCACACATTCAGTCTCCAATGAACATACATCGAGTCCACCTACACTGGGGAGAAGTTACATTGACTTCTACGTTACAGGGGGGTTTCGTTCCAAGGGGTCTGTCGTTAAGCGAAACAGCGTTTCTGCCGTACAGTATTTGCACACATATTGGTCATTGTACCCTCTCTTTTACCTTTTTATTTCCTTTTATGTTTATGACTATCGCCCAATTATAAGCATGGGTAAGAGCTACGTGAACAACTTGGCTGCCAGTGCATTCCACACATATTTTATTATTATTGCAAAGCCCACCGTAACCCCGAGTCGTCTTTAAGTGAGGACCAACTGTTCAAAGTTGTGACACGTTTTTTGCCAGATAGGTGAACTTGAGTAGATGGATTTGCTCAACTGCTAATCGTATGAAACTGTGTTAATAAGAATTGTCATTTCAGTGTTATGGCGTGGGAAGATAATGCTTCACAAAGGTAGCATCACAAACTTTGGGAAAGGACGAAGCTGATCACACACTGAGACTTAATCACAAGTGACGGGCCTCCCCAATGACACCTGGAGACAAGAGTGACAGATCTGAACATGTGGCTGAAACATCTGATGGCAGTCGACAAAAGCGTGGATGGTAGAATAAACTATGCAGCTTTCATCCATGACTTCGCTTTTCTGCTGAGCTCAAGCAAAATAGCTGCTGTCAAAACAGTGACTAATGAAAAGGGAATTTCTAGAAGATTGCCTAAAATTCCAAATAAGAAAATGCCTTCTCAACATAGAAGATGAAGCAGTTGCCCGGAACGCCTCCCCGTCCAGGAGGCATCCTGACCAGATGTCCGAGCCTCCTCATCTGACTCCTCTCTACGTGGAAAAGCAGCGACTAATCTGAGCTCCTCCAGGATGGCACAACTTCTCACCCTAAGGGAGAGTCCAGCCACCCTGCAGAGGAAACTCATTTCGCCCGCTTGAATCCGTGACCTGGTTCTTTCAGTCGCTACCCACAGCTGGTGACCAGAGGTGAGGGTAGGAACGTAGATCCAGCGGTAAATTTAGAGCTTCACCTTCTGGCTTATCTCCTTCTTCAACACGCTAGGACGGTACAGAGTCCACCTCTCTGCAGACGCTGCACCGATCTGCCTGTCCATCTCCCCATCCATCCTTCCCTCACTTATGAACAAGACAGGGATACTTGAACTCCTCCTCTTGGGGCAGGACCTCTTCCCCGACCTGGAGTGGGTACTCAACCTATTTCCTGTTGAGCATCATGCCCTCGGATTTGGAGGTGCCGATCTTCATCCTGGCCGCTTCACATTTGGTGGCAAACCGCTCCAGTGAGAGCTGGAGATCATGGCCTGATGAAGCCAACACAACCACATCATCTGCAAGAAGCAGAGACTCGATCCTACGGCAACCAAACTGGATCCCCTCGACACCCTGGCGGCGCCTAGAAATTCTGTCCATGAGTTATAAACAGAATGGGTGAAAAAGGGCAGCCCTGGCGGAGTCCAACTGTCGATGGAAACGAATCCGACTTACAACCGGCAATGCGGATCAAGCGCTGACACCGATCATATAAGGACGAACAGCCCGTAGAACGGGATTCGGTACCCCATATTCCTGGAGCAACCCCCACAGGATTGCCCGCGGGGCACGTTCCAATGCTTTCTCCAGATCCACAAAACACATGTAGACTGGTTAGGCAAACTCCCATGGCCCCTGGAGGACCATGCTTAGGGTTTAGAGCCGGTCCACTGTTCCACACTGCTCCTCCTAGATCCGAGGTTCAACCACCTCGTGGACCCTCTTCTCCAGCACCGCTGAATAGACCTCACCAGGGAGGCTGAGGAGTCAGACTTTGTTGTTCATGGTCGTGTTTTTCTTTCCAAAAAGTCAAAGGGCACGTCTTGTCACGCAGGTGCTTGGTCTGCATGTGACAAACCAGTTTTGAGGGTTTCACAGCTTCATTAGCTAGCTGGTGACCGCATGTCCTGCAGAGCGATTGTTGAGCATGCAAATCACATGTTGTGATGAACCGGCAATTTAAGAAGGACTCCTCATATTTTCTTTTGAATGCAGCTGTCTTTTCTCTGGCGCTCTGAGACCCTTGTGGGGTCTCATTGTTTGCTCGTTCTCTTTTTTCAAATATGCTCTCCAGTGACATTTGTTTGCGGGCCATTTTAGTAAGTGTTCACTTGCTGACTTACTGATGGATGGAAAAACCCGAGTGCAGGTGCGAGGCCCAGGTTTACAGAGACTTTTTTTCAAAATGATATACATATATTATCAAACAACTTTATTCCCGATTCCCGCCCGATTACAAATGGTCCACGGCTGTTCTAGAGGATCAGATGATGGTCCTCTTGAAGAACTAGCAGGTGAAGATCTTTCTTCTGGCCAGGCCATCAGCTTCTGAACAGCTTTTGGTGCTTTATCTCCCCCCCCGCTTATTTTTCTCTGAACCTCAGGATCACATGAAAGATTTTGCTCTGCTTGGCTTCCTTAGCATTCTGTAAAACTACATAGATTACACTGAATATTGTTTTTATCATTATTTCTTACCATCACAATTCCTTGAACCATATACTCACAAAAGAGCAGTTATAATGGATCATATTAACATTCAGAAACAATGTGAATCAACATGAGAATAAAAATTGTGATAGTTGGAACTAACTAAGGAGCTGCCAGGCAAGAGGTCTCTAGGAAGACCAAAGAGAAGATTTAGACGTAGTGAGAGAGGATATGAAGGTAGTTGTTGTGAGAGAGGAGGATCCAGAGAACAGGGTTAGATGGAGAAAGTGGATTGGCTGTGGAGACCCTGATGGGAAAAGACCAAAGAAGAAGAGTTAGTTGGTACTCATTTTCCCTGATTAATGTAATTTTTTAAAAATTCTTGTCCATACAAATAATCAATAGCCGCAGCCCTAAAATAAAAATAAAAAATTAAAAATATTCATCTCAGTCACCAGGACTCATCTGTTGGTCAAATCAGTCAAAATGTTCAATCAAAATCTTGAGGAAAACATTTAAGAAAATCTCCACCCGGTCATTTTGAACCTTTGATAGACTCAGCTGATTTAGTTTGATTAGGTGTACAAGATACTAGTAAATACGGCAACATTGCATGGTGATTAGTCACATATGGCCGTGACATGATAAAGCTGCTCTGAGTAAATGATCCATCTCAATAGAATTCAACTGAGGGGCAACATCAAACTCCCCCTTCAGAGGTCACAGCTCTCTGAATGCATGACGGCACCGCAGAAAAGGTGTTTCCCTTTGTGCCAAAATACCATTTTCTTCATTGACCGTTTCTAGTCTTGATACTTTTAAACATTTTCTTTAAATGTAGGATATATGAAATAAATTCAGATGGAGGCAACTGTCCAATTACTTATTGTATGGAAATGGTTGTGAAGGGATCATTCATTCATTAAAAAGCAGGACAAGGTGTTACCATCCCTTGAGCCAAAATACAAAGTAAAGCACATCTAAAGCCCAATTCAGATTATAAAGAAGCTAACAAGCACTGCAACAAATAAGTAAGCTGCAAACTAGCAAACACAACGCAGTCACCACTTCCATGAAGCAGGTCAGTGGCAGCTTTCCTTCGCTGATGTTCCTTCAAGTTAAGCCCACCACATCTCAGCGAGGCTTAACCGCGAAATCCAGCATCCTGGAAACACTGGTCTCCACGGTACGTGGCCCGTCTAGAGGCAAACCATCCTGCTGCCAGACCTGAACCTCTAACTACTGGATCTGACAAATCGTCCTTAGAACTGTAAGAGCACTTCTCCTAAAAATGAAAGGCCAGAGATGAAGTAAGTTTTAAATTGCTGGTTATCCGCCGGTGAAAATAGCACCACTTTCTGAGCTCTTTTAAAGGAGTGGAGGGAATGAGATAAGATAAGATAAGATGAGGTGAGACAAACCAAGATGAGGTACACTTTATTGATCCCCATAGGGGAAATTCTTTTGAGAATAACTGAACTTTTGGAAAACAGCATCTCCTCTTAAAATTTGACAAATGACAGGAGCTTCTGTTAAGAAAGAAAAGCTTCTGCCAAAGGCCATCATTGCCCTTGTGATTTCAGTCATTTTGCAGAATAGCAGGGACAGCTGGACCTGACAGACAGCATAAGTGATATCTTTTCCACCACAACTGTGTAATATCACAGCCTTTTTTTTATCAAAGAAAAATAATGTCTTAAGAAAGAGAGAGGCACCAGTAGACAGCAATCATGATGAACCCACGGTGAATAGAGGAGCCCAGAAGAATGGGACTTGTCATACACTTGGAGCTGGAATGACCTCAGCGGCAAGTTGTCACCCCCATTGATCCACGAACCGTGGTGACCTTCTCACCTTATTAGCCTCTTTCTCCGATCAATACCTAAAGTTTAAGAAGTGTCATTATTGGTGCTGTGATGAGTCAGGCTTAAGGCGCGGGAAACCGTTTGGGGATTATGAGAAGTTTCTGATGTGAGGGTGCAGAGAAGAGGTAGAGTATTAACCTGTCACTGCACATGATGGACCGTCAACAGCTTTTCTGTTGTCCATTTATAACTAAACATCCAATCATGTTCGTGTTGTGTGCTTGGGTCAAAGAAATCCACAATATCAACGCTTTTAAATACAAAAGATGAGGAAAAATGGACCCGACAAGACTTCAACATATAATAAGTAAAAGTATTATGTGATCCTTGCGAGAATTTCACAATTTTGTCATATGATTGCTGAGTTATGTTTTCTGGTGTGTTTGAACAAAAATCTGTGCGTAATTTGGAAATGTGATAAAAAAGCTTGACAGTTGAAAGCAAAAGCATTAGATGGATAAATAAAAATACATGATTTTGTGCCCAAAGATCAGCCTTTACTTGATCAGCTTTACATTTTTTTTTTAATTTGATTTAAAGGCAATCAGTTAAAGTGTTTGCGCTACAAGTATTCTCTTCTTAGGGTTCATCATAAATTCAGAAAAAAAAAACATCTAATATTGATGTAATAATAATTCCATCTCATGAACCTGTCACTTCATTTCAAAATAGAAATTCTACCCTGTTGCAAATGAAATTCTGATAATTTCACAGTTGGTATAGTACATAATTATTTGACAATATATTCCATACATTCGAGAACAGCTCTAAATGTGTGTGTGTGTGTGTGTGTGTGTGTGTGTTTGAGGATAAGCATACATTTCTCGTATGCATCCCAATCTCCTTCTGCCTCTGTTTTCATTTATCTGCCATTGCAGGATTAGAGGTATAGCTTTGCATGGCACATGTGTGTATTCCAAGTCACTTTTGTGTTTGTGGCCTCATGGAGGCTCAGAGCTTCATCCAAAGTATTTAGACCTCCTTCAGGCTGTCAGTTTATTTAGGAGCTTCGCCAAGCAGAGCTGGAACAGCACAGGATAATATTTGACAGTGAAAGAATCAAAGTTAATTCAGAGTATTTTTCTTTGCCCGCCATGCAAATCCTCCTGTTACATCTTATAACTCTATGTCTCCTTTATCTAGATTTAGGTCTTTCTGTTTTTTTTATTGTTTTTCCACACTTGACATCCAATTGTTTACTCATCCATCCCAGGGCCACATGATCTGTTCACTCTCTTAGTTATTTCTTTATTCCTGATGGTGCTCTGTGTATGGTGGGAGAAAACCAAGGATTTGTGGTGCTTCTTCGTGAACGTGAAAATAGACCCACCCTAAGTTTCCATTGCATTCTCCACCAGGAGGAACTCAGATGTGTGACGGGCAGTTTGGCGAAGTGATGTCGCTGGTCATTCGTGCAATCAACTTTATTGTTGCTCGAGCCTTAAATGATTGAAAACACTGCAGGATGAAGTTGGAAATAACTATCCTGGTCTGCTTTTGCACAGCAATGTGTGTCGGTTGTCAAGAGGGAAGGCGCTTCGCCGTTTTGCGACTTGCCTGAACAAAATCCGGACTTTCCTTGAAACGAAAGGCATGGAGCATCCTGAGCCGGCCGACACGGAGCGGCTCCTCAGGTTTTATTATCTCGTAGATATGACTGAACATCTGAACCAGCTCAACGTGAAAACGTAGGGCATTGGAAATACAGTGTTCAACAAGTTGTGTTTGCTTTTGAAAACAAGCTCAAGCTCTTCATTATGGATCTTGAAACAGGTCGTTTACTACATTTTGCAGAACTGAGCCAGTTTAAAGATGCATGCGCAGCAAGTGAGCCTATTCAAAACCTTGATTTTCACCAGCTCTCTGGCTTCACATCCAGTCTCCTGCAGTCCTTCAAAGCACGCTTTGGAGAATTTCTTGAGCTCACTCGTCTTTTTAAGTTCATCGCCCATCCAAACGAGTGCCTCAGACATGTGGGTGAACAAGTTCAAGTCACTGAATGAAGATTTGCAAAGAATCACACGACAAAAAGCAGAGTCGGCAAGCAAGCAAGCACATGTGGACGGAAAAAACTTCAACTGGAAGACCAGCTGATTCTCAGAACTTGGAATGGCTTCCTGTCACAGAACACACACTGCAGGGTGTGAGTATTGCTGTATTGACCATGTTTGCGAGCGGTCATTCTCACATCTTAAAAACATCAAGCACAATCTACGAACACGTTTAACGGATGAGAGTCTCAACGCTTGCAGCAGCAAATTCATGCAGCACCAGAAGTCGTATTAATGGTTAGTATTATAACAACATTATCTAAAAAAATAAATGCAAAGGGTTATTATACTGACATTTAGTTGAATTGACTTTTAAAATATATTATATGGCTCTCACTGAAACAAAGTTCCAAATATTTTGGAAATTTGTCCAAAAGGTTCCCGACCCCTGGACTACAGGCTGGTGTAGAGAGAAGAAATAATCCCATGGTTTGACCTTCATTGGTCCTCCACATGCTCGACCCTCCCATCCATCCATGCGTATCTTCCACCGTGACTCTGTCTTATATTCAAGTCGCGTCCTTTACGACTCAAGCAAATGAGAAACATTTTATAATAATGTGATATTAAGCCTTTGCGGAGTATCGGCTCGTTTCCACCATACTGCCCATCTATTCTCTTGCTAGACACACTCTTCTTAATAGCCATAGCCTTTAGGTTTGCAAAGGTCATGATCCATAAAAGGAAAGAGCACTAGTGCCTATCATTACCCTCCTGCTGTGGTGACAGCGCTGGTCTGTGTCAATTTCCTTTATTGCATGGAATCCATGATGTGTGAGTGAACCCGGCGATGACTGCAAGCCAAAGAGGGTCTAAATTGCACTTTGGCGTCAGTGTGATATATGACCTTGCTTGTAGTGAAACTCACTGAATATTGTGCTAAATGCTTCCCCTGTACACACACCGAAGCTTCTATGCTGAACATTGCCCAAAAACATGGACCGACTTGGATAGCCAAGTAAAATACTCCGGTGATGTACAGAGTAGAAAAGATTTTACCTGAATTCCACAGAAACACACGGCCAGAAGCTCCTTTTGTGTTCCCAGGAGATTGAGATGATGTTAAATTTCAGAATACATTCAGGCACCCCTGTCCAGTTTCAGCGGAGTTGTTTTTCAAACTGTGGTTTTAAGACTTAATCTTTCGGTCGGATGAATTGCTTAGTTTCAAACGGTGAAGACTCACAGCTAGTTTACATCAGGCTGCTTCACCTCACATGTCACGGTGGCCACTAATTCAGCTTTAGGGATTAATTGTGGTTGTTTTATGAGCTTTGTATGGGCCGTTTTAAAATCCATCAATGGATCTATCCATTCATTCTGCATACCAGTTATCCGTCACCTCAGGTTTGTGTGGCAGTTTGCCCGACAGTTGATCGGTAACACAAAGAGTCTCGGAGGCCCGTGAATGGTTGTGGCCGCTTCTCTACGTGAGTGAGATCCAAGAAAGACAACTATCTAATTGCAAATGATGAGAGTGTGTTCATTCCTTTAGAACAAAGAGGACCAGAACTCGAGGAAGAAATGAACCTCGAAAGGTAAAAGAGAGCAAATGGTGTAAACTAAAAACGTAAAAAGCAACTGGCTTTGACAACATATTAATTACTATATTTTACAACTGAAGAAGTTTAACTACTACAAAACTAAAAACCTCAGAAGTCCAACAATGCCATACTATACTGTCAGTAGTATGCAAGAGTAAAACCGAATGCTGAAATAAACCTTACGGAAGAGAAAGCTGGCTTCACACATGAGTGAAGATGAACAATAAATATTAGAATCTCGGGAGAAAAATGCAGAGATCAAGACAGGAAAGTTCTCGCTTTTGATAGTGGACAGGTATTTACTGTCGCTTGTATTTTAGCATTCGTTCATACACAGGACAAGATGTTACCGTCCCTTGTGCCAACATCCCAGCTGAAACACCTGCAAGCCCAGTGCAGGCTGGACACAAACCTTTGGCTTGCAAAAGGATTCCACTGGAAAAAAGACAAATTTCAACAAGGCAACTAATGATGTGACTGCTGAAAAAATCAGGTCATATCATAAACACAACAGACTCTTAAAATTAAATGAATAATGTAATATTTGCGACATAACAATAATTATTCTTTAACTTGGTGGACCAGTGATTGTAATAAGGGGCAAAACCTTAGTTTAACTCGATGCTTCTCAATTATTTTCTGTTACGCCCCCAGCAAGAAGAAAACAATTCACCCACACACTCTCCGCCACAGCTATAAATAATATCATTTGTCTATAAAATTGTCAGTACAAAATAAAACAAAAGAGAAAGACGTTTAGTTCAACTTACAACAAAGAATAACTTTATTCACATAGTTTTTAGTCTGTGACAGAAAAGATTTTAAGTTTCCTCGTCTCCCTCTGTAGTCAGAGTGAAGCCAAGCGCTAAATACGCTTCGTCATATTTCCTCCTCGTAGCTTTCGGGTGACTTTCTTTTGACTCATTATCTTCATCTCTCCGCCTTTCTTTTCATCCCTGTTAAATCATTTTTCACGTTGTCTCTTGAGGGTTTGTTTACTGCACTTCCTATCGCCTGCTTGGTGCAAAAACAACCCTACACCACAGAGCTGATCCGCCCTGCAATGACAATGAGAGACACTGTCACTGCCAACTACTGTAGTGGATGTGCAATTACACTTTATTTTAATTCGGCACAAATAAAAAAAGGGCTTGATCCCCAGGGTCACACGTACCCCCACTGGCATCGCCCCACTATTTGAGAAGGGCTGGTTTAACTGTTGGCATTGTGAGTTGCAGCCCCTCGGGTTGGAATTAAAGAGCATTAACGTGTCAGCAATTCATCCTTGACTCCCTTTGTCACTTTGCAAAACCCCGGCTCACCACAATGTACAGTATCTGTAACATGATATTTTTATATGATTAAGAAGATGTTAATCTACAGTGGGTTCAAGTAGAGATAGTTTTGAAATAAAAGGATTTTATCATCCTTACCTCTGCAATCAAAATGCAGAGGTAGGCATGTTAGAAAATAGATATTTTATTTTTATTTCTTATCCATGCATATATTCCCTCGGTAAGAAGCCGCTTACAATCAGAATTCTTGTCCCTTGAAACGTTAAACCCGTGTTCTTAAGTTACATTTTGTGTTTTCACAATTTATTCGTGACCAGTGAACACTATTCCTACATAACTTTGTGGAATATAGAAACTCTTTAATATAAGTCACTTTTGTGATAAAAACAGCAAAAGAATACATTGAAATATAGATACAAATCGTCTTCAAGGTCCTCAAAAGCTGTCCACTCGATTACCGTGTTGCAATAACGGTCAAGAGGAAATGCCTTCTAACACACAATTTCCATTTTCCTACAAGAAACTTCCTGGTTGACAGCGCGTTGTAATAAGTCGACCCCTTCCACCCCCGGCGGTCCCGCCAGCCAGCCATTCAGTACAGCCTCCTGCTTATAAAATTGCAACGCTTAGGGCTGATCAATATGAGTTTTATTATATTGGCATTGTGTTGTGACCCCTGACCGAGAGGCTCTCCAAGAAAACACACGTGCATCTCTTTGTTTTGCTTCACGTCCAACCTTTTTGTTTTTCAAACCACTTCCGTACCCGGTGCAGAGGAACACTTCATAACATGCCTTCACCCCTGCAAAAGAAGTTAACTGCTGACCTGAATCGACCTCTGCAAAACTAAAGATCCACCAAACGTTTTAAACCGAACCACAATCTCAAACTAAGCATCCTCCTACACTTAATTGCTCAAAAATGATCAGCAACTCCAGGAAAATGGTTACAGATAAATGTATAATATTTTTCCATCTTACCTGCCAAACTCAGGGATAAGGAGCACAGACCCTGTACGCAATTACAGAAAACATTTGCTCATTATACATTCAAATGTATTAATGGCATTTTGCCTCTGGGTTCTCCATGTCACTGAAAAAGCAAATTAAGCGGTAAGATATCTACAAAATGATGCGGGCTTGATTTATGGAGGTGACAATGAATGCTTTATTAGCCAGGAATATTTGGCAACAGGCTTCCTCATGGTTGAACTGATTGTGTTTGCAGCAAAGAAACTGTGGCGTTTACATCAAGCATGAAAGAAATAAGGAATTTTGAGTCAATTACACATCATTTTATTATTTGGTTGTTTTTCCTTTTTTGAACATTTATTTTGCAAGGTATTGCAGCCATTTAAAGATGAAGCAAAACACATTCATGATACAAAATTGACCAATGAAACAGCATTCAGGTTTGACTGGTCTCTCGAGAAAATAATGATGTTCCTCTTTCCCACAATCTTTATGACCCTCTTAAATTATAAATGGAAAAAAAATAATTGTAGCTTAACAGATTTGGGAGTTGATTGGATGACCATGTTGCAGGGTGAGAAACGCTGTTTTTCGCTAAATTCAGTCAGAGCTCCTGGAACATGAGGAGCAACAACTTGGAGTTGCCCAGATGGTAGATCGAACCCAGAGATCGAATCTCCATTTCATGAAGCCACTGTGGAGCTCGCTGAGGAGAAAAGAGCTTCCACCTCAAAGGCGATCCCATGACACACAATGGTGGAGAAGATGCTCCAAGAAGAAGCGGTAACAAGTGCGATGGCCAGACGACTCTGAGAGAACCTCATCCAGCTCCTTGGAGAAAAGCTACACGCTCTGCAGAGCTCAAGGATCGTGACACTTGACCCCAGATTTAAAACAATAGGCTTCTTCAGTCCTACAAAAGCTGATGGAGCAGTGAAACATCACCATCACCAGTAGCTGCAGCATCAACACTATCACGGACTGAAGCTGGTCATGACCCATATCAAGGGCTCCATCGACGTCACTGCGGACCCTCACCAGTACATCTATAGGAAAAGCTGCTCCCGTGAGGACGCCGTCTCATTGATGGTCCAAACAGCCCTCACCTGCTTGGAGAGCAGGAACTCCCACATCCAGCTGCTGTTCCTGGATTTCTCTTCAGCCTTCAACACCATCATCCCACAGACTCTGAGCACTGGCTCGCCTCGCGGCTGCATGCCGAGCCCCCTCCTGGTCCCTCCGCTGGCATACGACCGCTCAGCAAGGAAGCCGAGCTGTCATAGTGTGAAGGTGGTGGACGACACGGCAGTAGTGGGAAGCATCAACGGTGAGTCCAATTACAGAGAGGAGGTGGAACACCTGGTGCAACGCTGCAGAAGAATGCGATGCGAAGAAAACCAAGGAAATGGTGGTGGATTTCAGAAGGGACAAGCGCCCTCCCTCTTCCCTGCACATCGACGCAGTCGCTGTGGAAATGGTCTCCAGCTGCAGGTTCCTGGATGTGCAACGACCTCACCTGGAGTACCAGCACTTCCTGGCTGGTCAGGAAGGCCCACCAGCGCCTCTACAGCCTCAGGAAGCCGCGGAGAACTAGACTTAGGAGCCCTGTCCTGAAGAGCTTCTACCGCTGTGTGGTGGAGAGCATCCTCTGCAACGGCATCTCGGACGGTGTGGCACGGCAGCTTCACTGCAGCTGAGAGGAAGGGTCTGCAGAGGGAGGTAAAGGCTGCACAGAGGAGTGTGAGGACTCCACACACCTCGCACACAGGCTGGCAGGACGTTGAGGAGCATTCAGAGCAAAACCTACCATGTTCAGAAACAGCGTCTTCTGGAGGCTGTAAGTCTGCTGAACTCGAGTCGTGCTCTGTAGACTCTCTCTCTTTTATCAACCTGCAATACAGACGCTTTAAAAAATCCAGCTGCAATATTTCACAACCATAAGTGCAATAACAGTACAAAACTACCTCCTTCCTTCACAGGTGAATTTAGCGCCAACAGGGCCGACCTCAACCTGAGTGAATTGCCACTCTTAATGTTTACATGTTCACATTCTGCTCTGGAACACATAAGGATGAGCCTTCTTGCAAACGACTTGGCTGGGAGCTTCGAGGCCTAAGGAAGCTTCATCTGGCCATCACTAGTGTTCAGACTTATATTCAGGGTTTGGGTGAATTTATTTAAAAGTTGGGACAAGCAAAGATATTGAGCTGTCACAGCATTTGTCTTAGCGGGATGAAAGAACAAATAAATAATTCCAGGATTATAATGCTGTCTAACGCAGTAAACAAAAGCTTCAGTTGGAGACAAAAACAGTGCTTATCAGCTGTTCCTCTGTCTAACTATTGCTTCTCTCTCATTATAACTGAAACATACAGCAAAGTTATTCACTGTGCAGAGCTCGGACATTGTACCGTAGATTCATGGCATCCAAACTAACAAAACGAGTGCCGTAGAAAACCATGCCTCGATGAATACATTCCTATATTGACTTACGAGCGTCAAAGATACATCCTGCTCTGAATGGCCATACTGTAATGACTCTTTGTTGCTGTTGACAGGCTTAACCACTATTAATGACAGAACCATCGGACTCAACATGAGTGAGAAGCCATGCATGAAGAGGAAAGTGCATGTAAAGTCCGTAAAACAATAATGATCAGGCCAAACATTCAGAGGCAGAGGAGAAATTCCTGCAAAATCGAACTGTCACCGTATCCCAAACACAAAACTTGCTAAGACTCCGATATAAACATGGAACAACTAGGCAGCAACGGTAAACACACGGGGTCAAATCAAATACCAGATTTAAGAATAACTTGCTAAGTTCAACAAGGTCTAACCAACCGTCTCTCAGACGTTCGACTGGGCAGACCTACCTATAGGAGGCGGTCAGCGTCATAACAACATGGGAGGAGGGGGGGCATAATCACCAAACACAAACAAAAACGTAAGAAGTTATGAAGTATTAATGGACATTTCAGTGGTACTTAAACAGCAGCCTGCAACCAAGGATATTAAAATGTATCACATTTCAATGATGTATAAAGGGATTGAATGGGGGCAGTTTGATCAGGGCCGTTTCCAAAATCCCCATGACGCGCAACGACTGGCCCAATTGAGGCCGGAACACAACAAATGCTGGCAGAGAAGCACAGAAGGGGTCCGAGGTAGCTACATTGTGCCTTGGTAGATCTAGAGCAAGCATACAGTGGAGTGGCGAGAGAGTAACTTTATGCAGGGTATTGTATGAAGAAGACTGGAGTGGCAGAGAAGTATGTTAGACTGGTGCAGGACATGTATGCCAGCTGTTAGACAGTGGTGAGATGTGCTGTAAGTGTGACAGAGATGTTCATCTCTGTTCAACCTCATCTGTCAGCCAGTCCATATCCACTGTAAACAAGAAGATGCTCAGGGCTTATCCATGATGTAGGCGTGCCTCCACGTCTAACCTTTCTATCACACCTACAACACAAAGCACAAAGGTGGGACTAGATCAGGGATCAGCCCTGACAGATGAGGTAAGACAGGAATCTCCATGGACTATGATGTTCACAGATGACATTATGATCTGTAGAAATAGCAGAGAGTGGGTGGAGGAAAATCTTGAGGTGGAGGTATGCCCTGGACAAAAAAGAGGAATGAACATTAATCACAGCGATACAGAATACATGCCTGAGAGCTGAACCAAAGTGTAGCAGTGAGGCTACTGGGAGCAGAGAGAAAGAAGGGGGAGAATTTTAAGCACTTGGGGTCAACAGACCAGCAAAGAGGAGAGTCTGGAAAAGAGGTGGGGAAACAGCTTCAAGCAGGTTCGGAACAACTGGAGAAAGTATCAGGGGTACTATGAGATGAGTCCATCAGGGGAACACAACATGTTGGATGTTTTGGAGAGAAGGTCAGAGGAGCCAGACTGGGATGGTTGGGTCATGTGCGGAGGAGGGTTCGTAAAGATATTGATAGAAGGTTACTGGGATTGGAACCGCTATGCATGAGGTTTAGAAGAAGACCAAAGAGAAGATTTATGGATGTAGTGAAAGAGAACATGAAGTTAGTGAGAGTCTATATACAGTATAACCAAAATTGTGTTAGGATAGGATAGCTTAATATTCTTGACCATAGCTTTCATGCATTTTTGTTACGACCCAATATTCACACTCTTTGTCATGATCAACTCGCCAAAATGAAGGGACTGGATGGTTAGATCCGACATGCACTTTTTTTACAGTGTTGGTGTAATTTAGGCATCACACATTTGACCAACTTGGAAAATTCATGCAGTTTTATTTTTTTTTAAATTGAATCCAAGAACTCATAGTCAGTATTATGTAAAAAATGCCTCCTTCTCGCTAATCTTTCAGTGTGAAAAATTGATTTGATTTGTGTTGAGCATTTTTGTGACCATTTCTCCAAATCCTGGGACTGTGACATCCGAGCACAACTTGCTATTTTGATTGTAACTTAATCTCCAAATGAAACTTTATATGGTATATGATCTTCCCTCCTCACCAGTAATAGTTGATTGGGGAAAAGCGCTTAATGATTCTCCAGCATGTGACTTCCAGATCACCTCAACGCAAAAACAAATTCTGTGGTAAAAATTTGTCCTTTTTACAGAGAATTTGGATGATTCATTTGACTCTTGAAATGTCCTTTTTGTGCACATTAATTCTGTCTCTATTAATACCAGGGAATATTCATTCATTCATTTATTATCTTCTGCTTGTCCTGTAATCAGGGTTTCAGGTGTTCTGCAGCCCAGGGGTCGGCAACCCAGAGCTCTATGATTGCTCTATGATGGCTTTCTAAAACGAGTATTTAATTTAGATTTTATTTTAGTTTGATCATTTTTTAAATGTAATTTCAAATTTGAAGATGGAGTTGATCTTGTAACATAACAAAAGGATGACAGCACCGCTGGAGCTGCCGCTGGATCATTAAGTTTGGCTTTTTTTGTCATAAATACAAGAAGGACTCAAATAGACATTTATTTTGCTTAAAGAAACCTTAAACCCGGCGTCTTTTTTTTTTTTTAGTTTGAAATGTTTTGTTGCACGAGGAAGTGTAATTTTGTTTTCTCTGCGGTTGACAGCTTGGTGGTGCTTCCACCTCTCAGCAAGAACGTTCCTGGTTCAATCTTGTAGATCTGCACAATAAACCCACTGTGCCTGTGGATGACAGTGTTATTCAGTGTCCTCACAGAGTTAGTAATCTCTTTTGTCTTTGAGAGGACGCCCTCCTTCAAACGCCATATCAACATAGCCGTCTACCGTCTTCGACACGTAGCCAAGATCTGACCTGTCTTGTCATTGAAGGATGCGGAGATCTTAACCAACGCATTGGCGATATTGTAACTTAGCGGTTTTAAAGTCCTGTTATCCGTTTCCCAAGAAACTTCCTGTTCGGGTGAGAGCCAACGTAAAGGTGTCGCCTCTGACCTATAAAATAGACAGTGACATCACACCAGCTTATTTATTGGAGTTGGTGAAGCCATAAGTGCTCCTGGGGTTCTGGTCTTTTGCATGTAGCCAAGGTTTGGGAAAAAGTCTGCTAGAAAGAGGAGCCTTTTCCTTTTCTACACCGACCTAGTGGACCAGTCTGCATCTCCACATCAGGCAGGCCTGCTCAGTTGATGCCTTTTCAACAATGCTGAGGACCCGCTTGTTTACCATCCGATGAGTCTTTAGTGCTGTTTGTGTTTTATGAGGGGGCAGCAGAAATGTAAAGTACTCTATGAATGGGTTATCATTGTTATTATCCGTAAGCTTTCAGCTCAAATGATCACATGAACCCACTTCAGAAACACACCGAGTTTTTCAGACCCCAAAGAGGCTGCGGAGTCTTCCAGCGTTGGGAAATAAACTTGCAATATGCTGGCGAGGGCAACCCTTCGATGCAGAGAGTAACATCCATCATAAAAAAAAAAACATCTCTTTGATTGAGGGTAAACAGGGTGAGGAATTATGATGCTAGATGAATATTAATTATGTTTATTGAAATTACAAAAAGAACAGAGGGTCTCAAGAAAATGGGCCCCTGTGGATTTTCAGTTCTTTCAGTTGTTGGCTCGGCCCACTTGCCAAATATATTTCGATCCAAAGCCTCTAAAATTTTCTTTTTCTCCTGAATGAACAACCCCCCCCTCACACACACACACACACACACACACACACACACACACACACACACACACACACACACACACACACACACACACCAATTTACATTTCAAAGGCTGTTGTGTTGCAAAGGTACCTGGTGACATGCTGCACAGTCAGAGACGTGGAAACCGAAAGAGAAAGACTTTAAACAGCAGATCAAAGTGCAGGACACAGTACAGAACAAACCTCAAGGCCACCATGACAGCATGCTACCTTCACACAAGCTCCACCTGACAAGTAGGTGATGAACGTCTGAACAGTGAGGTTGCAAAGAGAATCAAACAAAAGTTTGGAGGTTTTATTTGTTTATTTATTTTTTTAGTCCATCTATCCATTTTCTACCACTTCTCCTAATCTGGGTCGCGGGCGATGCTGGAGTCTGCCCAGCTGCCAGCCGGCAAGAGGCGGGTCCACCTTCGACTGGTCGCCACTCAATTACAGAGCCACATGCTGTTTACAGACAGACAACCACTCACTCATAACACATCTGGGCAATATTTCAAATTTACCTGAGAACTAGAACCCAGTACTACAGATGGCACCTTGACCAGGTCCTGAGAAAGCTAGTTGTGGTGCTGAAGAAGTGTCGACAAGACAACAAAAAAAGTCAATGGAGTTCTCCTACATGCCCCCCTGCGTAGAGAACCTGATTTAGGTTCTGCTTCATTGGCCTCCAGACATGCTTTGCCCTCCCAGACTTCACCACAGGGTGGCACCAACCACAAGTAGGAGTCGCCGTTGGGTGCGCAATCTCTTCAATCTTGTTTGTGGCAGCTTTTGAGGTACTACTCATTGGTGCAAGACAAAGGGTTGGAGGGATCAAAGTTGGATCAACCATTGAGAATCTACATGGACGTCACCAGCCTCCTCTGAACCACGCAACAATGTACAGCTCAACTGCAAAAAAGGATGGATGAGTTGATGGCTTGGGCAAGAATGAAGATCGGGTGTTACAGAGAGAGGATCCACTGGACGCCACACCAAGGCAGACTGGGTTCAAAACGGCAAGTTTACTGCCGATGAAGAGGTACAAACAGACCACGTAGCGGAATGCTGGACGGTTCCAGGCAGACAGGGGAGGGGGATGCAGGGCAGGAGCAGGGAGACCAAGTCGGGGTGGTGCAGGTTGGAGCAGGCAACGAGGTAGAAGGTCCAAACTATTGGCAACTCGTGAGAGGCCCGGTGGAGGACAGGTACTGGCCTGTAGTCATTGAGAGCACTCACGTGTCTTCTTTAGGCACTGGGTCAATGCAGGAGGTCTTCTAGAGGTCAGACACCTTCACCAACCTCAGACAGAGGTTGAAGAGGTGCTGGAAGACACCAGCAAGCTGCCCAGCACACACCTTGAGGACCCAGGGGCTGATGTTATCTGGCCCACTGGTTTGCTCTGAATCAATCCGGAGAGACAAGGGCTGTTAGTTCACCTGATTTGTTGGCAAGAAACTTACCGTTCCCCATGATCACCGGGAGCAGGAAGGGCTTGCGTCTTCTGTCCCTCTCGGTCTGCTCTTTCACCTTTGCACCAGCTTTCCTCCCCCGGCAGGGGTGTCTGCCTCTGCCAGTGAGGCTCAAAGCTCTGGCTTTAAGCCCTCAATGATTGCTGGGAACCTGGACAAGCAGCGCTCTCCCAGTTATGTGGCAGGTGTGCTCAATGCAAGCAGGTCAAGACACGTAGCCTGTCACTCAGAAGGGGAATCAGAAACAACTCCATCACCTTTGACGTTGAGGGAGTGTCTGTACAACCCATCAAATGCTTGGGGAGGCAGTGTACCGCCGAGCTGTCTGACAAACAGATCCTTGGAACTGTAATGAAGCAGCTAAAAGATGCCCGGCAGGGATCACCAAAGCCAACTCTTTCGGAAGTACAAGGTCTGGTGCTAAACGTTCACCCTCTATAGGGGGATAATGTGGGCGTTGAACATGATTGAGATCTCCTCATCCATTGCAAGAAGGATGGGCAGAAAAGTGACCTCATTCATCTGAAAGTGGTTTGAGGCTACCAGGGTGCCTCAATAAAACAGGCCTTTGCAGGAAGAACTGACTGCAACCACCACCGCAGTCCATTCATGAGGGCTATATGTGAGAGAAGACTAGGCTTGTTCCCGAGTTGAGGGAGTCTACTGATCAATCCGTAAAGAATGCAAACGCCAAGGCTCCTACGGGACGGAAGTGGAATGCCAAAACCGAAGTTGAACAGGCGGTTGGCATGCTGCAACATCAAGAGATTGATTGAACATCAGGCAAAAAGAGCAGTACTAGGGTGGAGAGAGGCTCGTTGCTGTGTACCAAAGTCGAATGCAAAGAGAGGAAGGACATGTTGGAGGCGAGAATGGAGGAAGACTGCTGGAAGATCAAGGTTGATGAAGCAAGACCACTAAACCCTACCACAAGTAGAGTTTACCCCCCTCATTCATGCAACCCACGACACACTTACCTCTCCCTGCAACCTCGAAACTACCCATACCTGTTACTGGCCCATGGTTTAGTCTTGATTTTGTCCATCTCTTTCCATTACAGGGTACATGAGTATATGCAGTGTATGGTTTGTTACAGTCCTCTGCCGTTACTCCTTGCCAGAGTGGTATTGTTTGAGTTTTGGAAGTGTTTGTCTTTCAGAAGACCATTTTCCCTTTGCACTTTGTATTTAGAGATTATCAGATCGGTACTTTGCTTTTGCCTCAACTTTTGACTCTGGCTGAGGAAGAGCAGGTCCTGGGGAAAGAACAGCTAGTCCCAACAACAGCCCCAGGGTAAACACCTATCAGCTGCAGGGAGTGACCGAGAAACCTCCCTCTTTGAAGTCCATTACTCTTGTCTGGATTATTCTGTCTTGCTGTGACAGAGTTAAATGCTTGGTCAATAACCACAATTGATATTTGCTGAGTTCTGATACATATTATTCTGGCTAAATGGTCAGACATGGCCTTCATGAAGACACTCCGTTCATTTCAGGGACACCAATCGGATGATTGGATTTCCATGGATGCGAAGTATGAACCTGTTTTGTTTGTTAAACCTCTGTCGCCTTCATTTCCAAGACCTACGAGTCTGATGTCCTCAGGTCCGAAAAGTAAAACTCTGAACTGAATGGAAAATATCTGAAAGAATTATTCATTATATTTCTTTTTTACTTGCTGGACCGAAAATGAAATGCAGAATACATCCGTTGCGTCCTTTACAAAAAAGTGTTTTTGTTTTTGTAACGGATGTAATAGGCTTTGCATAATTACCTCCGAAAATAGTGCTACGTCTTCAACTAATACTGGACCGACTTCTTTAATTTTGGTCTCTATCAATCATTTTGACCTACATTTCTGGAGGCGTACGCCCCAGGTTGATCACCACCAAAGTGATCATTTAAAGATGTTTCTTGTCTGCTGCGGTTCTCAGTCATCAAGGTCATGGCGAGTTCTCGTCGAAACCTTCTTCTTCTTGGGGCAACTGGACCTGAGTGTCTTCTCCTGGTAGTCCTCACAGGTCATTAGAAGTGAAGGAGCCTCTGGGATGAGAAGCGAAAAGTCTTCAAGTGAAGAAATTCAATAAGAAAGATGTTTCTGAAAAGACGGAGCCATTCAACATTAGTCTTTTGTTTCTTGTTTGTTTCTAATTTTCTCAAAATGAAGACAGGCCGTTTGGCTGATATACAACCAGCCAGTTTCAAGTCCGTCTCTCAAAAACAAGCACAGATTGAGTAAAAAAAAAAACAACTTTTTTTATTGGTATTTCTGATGGAAACAGGGACAACTACAGGCTGTGCCTCAAATGTACATTTATTTTTACTGAGCTGTCGTCTACAGCTTGTATCGTGATGTTAAACCTGCAGGCAGACATTGTGTAATAAAGGAAGTAAAACAAAATAAACTGGTGTCAAAGTCTAGTTCCATTAAGAGCCGTTGCTGTTCTAGAAACTCCTTCCATGCCGGAGCTTTCTCTTCGCCGCCACTCGTCTTTGTCGTGACGCGTCGCATCGCGTCTCGGGCACGTTGCATCGGCAAAAAGTCCGAGTCTAAAACAGCAACGGAAAAAGATGGCAGAGGAGGGAGGGATGGGTGACCCTTGAATGAAATGAGAAAGATTAGAGTGAAGGAATGCCTTGAGCCGCTGAGAGGGAAAACTAAAGTGACAGTTCCAAAAAAAAAAAAAGAAAAAAGATGTTCCCCTCGAGTCAAGAGAAGCAAGAGGGAATCAAAGAGCTGAGAAACGCGGGAAGGCAGAGGGAAAGTTGCCTGCAGCAAGAGAGGAAGTGAGGCGGAGAGAAAACAATGGCGGGTCAAAGTGACTTCATCAATCAGGACGGACGGCTGGGCGACACGACGCTGGGAAATCTGACTTACAACTTCAAGGTCTTTGTTCACCCAGGAAGCTCCGATTCAAATATTCCTGCTGACTTCCTCCTCCAGGAAGGAAAACAAGATGATTTCATAGATGATATGGAAACTTGGACCGTCTTACACCATGCTATTTCACACTAATGTATTATTTCCCAAGTTAACAGGCTTTTGCGTTTATAATGCTGGGAATGTGAAGATGTAAAAATGTTATCCTTAATTAAATTGCATGATTTGATCATATTTTTTAATGCAGTTAATGCAGCACACCAAGCAATGACTTCAATCCCATAACTCCGCTCATGGGCTGGGATTGGTGAACCTACAAAACTCCATTAAGAACGATGACCCTGAACAACAAATCGCCTCTCAATGTCAAATTTGAGGACAAAAAAATCCAAGACGGGAAAATCGAGCACCGTAAGGCAGTCGCTAATCAAAATAAATTCATAATGTCCCTGCAATTAATCTGTTTGTTTTTTTTAATCTTCTAGCAGGCCAGTTAGAAACACTGATAAATCATTTATTCCCTACCTTTTATTAATCTATTGCACATGACTCGGGCCTCATCTATTTCTTCTCTTTACCACTAATCCTGTTTTGAGGGTGGCAAGGGAGCGGGAGCCCAGCCGGCGTCGGCTGAGACCCGGCCGGATCCCGTCAATCAGTGGGTCGTAGAAACAGAAATACAACTATCCGCACAAATTATGTTCTAAACAAAACCTCTCATAAAATGACCAAGAATGCTCAGTCTTGATTTTCTCTCTCTTTCAATAGTATTTATGCAGAATTGATTCATGATACAAGGGATCCTTAACCTACGTTAAGGGTCTTTGACTCGTGTCTCATGAGCGATAAAGAAAAAGTGGATAAAATTCAAACAATGCGGGCGAACTTTTATTGTGAGTATGATGCCGTGGTTTACATCTGCTCGATCAGATGGTTGAGAACATTGTCTCGTGTCGAGAAGACCATTTGTTTGTAGATCGATGGATTGACGGGTCGAATCGACGGCAGATTGCAGATTTATTATCATTTTGATGCTGTTTCTCGGTGGTTATTATTATTACCTTCCATGATAGTAGATTGTTTAATTCAAAGGCTGTTATTGTGGAGTCACAGTTCATCACTGAGACGGGAAGAGACCAGACATTTCCACCACGTATTGACTTTGACAAAGTTAATGAGGTCTTTTCCTTTGACCGACGATCGTTTGGACGGAGATCTTTTGAAAAGCGAGCGGCATTTGCCATTTTCTGACGGCGATCCTCCCCGACTCTGCCGTTCTTCCACCTTCTGGCAGACGCTCACCTGACGGCAGATAAAAACCAAACCAATCTTTTCAACATGAATCCGCTTTTGAACATCTATCGCTGTGGTGACTGACAGCTACACAATCGATGTTGTGTTTTTCTTTGTCGTTGTTGTTTTTGTGCTTGCAAAATTTGTGCTGAAAACAGAAACCACAAGGTAAAAAAAAGAAAATGTAGTTGAAATCATTTGTTCAAAAAGCTCAACATTCCAGCCATTTCATTGACTGATGGATTGACTTTTTCACATCTTCATTAATTTATCCATTCATTTTTATTTTGAATGATTAGTGGTGATCGTAGTAGTTTTAGTCATAGTATTAATGTTAAGATGATGAGTATTATTATTATTATTACTATGTTTCCTTACCCAGGAGTGAACGTGCCCTGATCTCACATAATCCCTCACCAGCTGACAGCTGAGTTCAGACAGACCTCTTGTGCTAAAAGCCCTTGTCTCTTCAATCCTCACCTCAAAGCAATCCATCCATCCAGCGTGTGTGTGTGTGTGTGTGTGTGTGTGTGTGTGTGTGTGTGTGTGTGTCTGTACTTCTATTTTTGTCATTCTCCACCTAAGGGTGACTCTTAGTTTGACTCTCTTTCTGTCCGTCTCATGTATCTCTTTGTGGCTCTTGAAGCCAAATATGTTTCCGTCACAAAATTCTCCTCTCACTATCAGCCCTTAAATACAAACTGGACAAATGCTGATTAAAACATGTTTTAGATCTAAATGTGTTTTTAACATAGAACCATCTCATCAGGCTATCTGTTCGCGTGCTCGTCTGTTGTACAAGTCGCTATCCAACATAAATCCAAGCAGTTTATGAGATGAAAATTACCAGCTAGGTATTTTTTTTTTCCTTACCGATAAAGATGTCGTACAAGGTTATAGTTAATAGCTAGTTATTATCACTTACAACTTTATCGGCTTTACACATGCAAAGATACAGAGTAACGAAAAGCAGTTAGCTTCTAATCAGAAGTGCATTTGCACAGATTCACCGATAAATGCAACATTCAAGAATCAATGCAATTCTTTTCAAAAAATTGTTCTTTTTTTCCAGCTAGAGGCGGATGAGATATGAGCAGAATAAGAGCAGCTGGTCCAAGTAGCGCTGGATACTATGTCCAAATACGTAGTGATTGGTATGATTAACAGATGGAAGTATAAATACACAGAAGTCTTATACAGTAACTCTACGGAAGGGATAATAAAGAGACGTTATATAAACACTGCTTCAGAATACACAGAATAAATAGTGTCACCAGATGGGCAGCTGCCAGATGCTATTGAAGAGAACATGTTGTTAGCAGTTCTCCAGCCGTGAAACAGGTGCTGCTGGATGAACGCGTGGTGAACATCAACTCCGGACACTTCGGTCTGTTCTCACTTCCATGTCTGTTATTGGTTGGATTATGACACATATCACCTTTCAGTAGATGTGGAAAACTAAATCTCACCGCATCTGGCCGACGGTGCCTCTAATCGAGGCTGTGGTAGCTGGTTGTATGAAAGATTTAGTTCACGATTAAAACGGTCATCCAGCTCAAGCTGCAATGGTTTGTCAAACAGCGAAGGTCACTGGAGGACTTTCCTGCTGATATGGAGACAAAATAACCGTCAACTTGCGAGACCTTCTGCGAGCTTTTAGTTTGAATTCAATTTCTACCGTCGCTCGGTCTTTTGTTTTGTTTTTATTGTTATACATATAATTAGTATTCTGATAAGCGGGGCTGTTTTCCAAAGCCTTAACCACTAGATAAGGGAAAAACACCAAAGAGAAGAATGAACGTTTGCCGTTTGGAGCTTCAGCCTTCTTCAGTCGTCCCTTGAAGCCAGTGGACTTTCACAGCGGGAACCTAAAGACAGAGCGGACGGAATAAAGGGATAAATAATAAGGACAACATGGGTAATTAATCAAAAAAGGGAGGGGCTCCAACACGGTTGCAGCTTGGTCAACTAGGTATTGTGAAAATGGAACAAAATGAAAATCGCAATTTAAATATTTACATTTTTTAGCATTTTATTTCAACTTAAGATCATTAGTGATCGTATAAATGTACAGACATTATTTTATCTGTAATCATCCATACAAAATTAAACAAAGGGAAAAACATAAGGAGTTTCTAAATGCAATATTGATTGAAAATACGTCTTAAAATATTCAATGAAAATAGTTTGGCGGGCCGGATAAAAAAGCAAAACGGGCCATAAAATGCTTGACTCGTGATAGAAAACAGGGTTAAAAAAAAGTATAGTCTCCATACTGTGCCAATAAAACAATCCTAATAATAATAATCCAGTAAATAGCATCGCCATGTTTTGCTTTCTGTAACTGCATTTTTGGTTGCTCTTTAGAAACTCCCAACTCGAATGCCGAATTCTGCAGTGCACCTCGACGTTATGCAGGTGTCAATGATTGAAAGCATAATAAACGTACCTCACAACATCTAGACTGTGGTAATGATGCCGCAGAATTGAAAGGAATCTCACTGAACAGGTCATTTATTTGTAGAGAAATACAATATGCAGTATTTGATATAGTAAATATGAATCTTTGCAGGGTTATATTTCTGACCACCAGTATCGTGTGACATTCAGCAAATAAATAAATTCCCCAAGTCAACATTGGGATTGTCCAGTGACTTTTTTTTTTGTTGTTTTTTTTATTTTTATATGTTTTTTTTTGACAAGGATTAAATTGAAATAAAGATAATGTCATGATCATAATTTTGGTTGGAGTAAAGTGAGAAGATGCAAACCTCACATTGGAGAATCTGCAAATTTGGAGCAACAAAAGAGTTGCGTCGTTCGTTGATCCACCACTTTTAAATGTCAGGAATACACATCGGTTTCTATCGCGTCTCAGCAACAAATGGTTTTTGAGAATCATAAGGGGAATAATTTAACTTCCCACCGTGTCCTTATTGATGACATGAAGTGTAAAAAGGAGTTTGGACGAGTTCAGAATATTTCCAGCTGTTTGATGAACAAGATGATTGTGTGAAGTCGTGTTTAAAATAAGGGAAGGCGTTTTGAAATGCAAAAATGTGCACATTTTGCGATTTGAAATGTACTAACGCGGCACAATTAAACAATGTGGAATCGGTTCTGGAACTGATAAAAAAAAAAATAAGTGCCAAGGCCGCAATGACAGATCGTTACCGGTAAATTAAAGTTACACCGACTCACAAACACACTTGAGATCAGATGCCGCACAATCTTTTCGGGCCAAAATGAGGCTTTTCATGGATCTGATATCAAACAACAGTCAAACAACAGCCTCTGGACTGATTCTGGAGATCATCTGACCACTGATATGGAGGCCAATAGGAAAAAGAAATAAATTTGCTACTTTTTAATCAAGAACTGATGATATTTTTAAGGTTCCAGCCTCTTGGACTCGGGTTTCTGCCTTGATTTGGCTGCTATTTTAAGTCCCAGTTGTCTTTTGGACTAAAATACGAAGCAGTTTTAGTCATATTTTAGTCATTTTTACATGCGATCGTTTTAGTCCAGTTCTAGCTGAGGAGAACTCAAAAAGGTTTTAAATAAGAATAACTTTATTTATCCCAAAGGAAGTTGTTGTGCCAGAGTTAGAAGAAAAATATAACAATAATAAATAATAGTAGAAAATTGTATAAAAAAAAAAGGAAAATAAGAAATACAAATAAACTATAAAGTGTCTTAGGTAACAAGTGAAAGATAAGGAGTGCACAAGAGAAAGAAAACATATTGTACATTTAGCTGTTATGAAATATTGCACAGTTATGAACATTTATACAGATAAATACTACAATTTACAGTAAGTGGGTGAGTTTTTTTTTTTTAAGGTTTTAAGATGTTAAGATTCCCTGCGGCTGAAGGAAGAGGATTTAAAAAGTCTGATAGCCTCAGGTAGGAAAGACCTCCTGTGGCGTTCAGTGGAGCTCCTTGGTGGTATCAGTCTACGACTGAAAGAGCTCTGACAGGACGTCAGTGTCCATGTAGGAGGTGATGGACGTTGTCCATGATGCTGAGGAGCTTCTCTGACACCTGCACCACAGACTCCAGCTCCACTCCAGGACAGATCCAGCTCTCCTGATGAGCTTGTTGAGTCTGTTAGCATCAGCTGTCTTGATCCTGCTGCCCAGCACACAACAGCGTAGAAGATGACGCTGGACACCAGCGAGTGGTAGAACATCTGCAGCATGGTCCTGCAGATGTTGAAAGATCTGAGCCTCCTGGGGAAGGACAGGCGGCTCTGACCCTTCTTGAAGATGGCGTTGGTGTTTATAGTCCAGGTGGACACCCAGGTTCTTGTAGGTGTCCACTTCCGTACCCCTGATGGTGACCGGGTTCAGGTGGGTCCTCTGTTTCCTGAAATCCACCACTAACTCCTTTGTCTTAAAAAACAATTAAAAACAAGTATGGTCATTTAATATATTGAAAACAAAGCATTCTAACTTTGGCAATTGTAAGTTGTTTCTGAGAATTTGCTAAAGCGCAATGAATTTACACGTGCCTGAAATCTGAGCGATGGATGAGGAACACACACACTCAGCTTGAACTTGTCTTCCAGTGTCATTTTGATGGATATTATTGTTAAATCAGACGTCATACGACTGCGGCCAGTCTGACTTATTATTGAATCCTTCAGGAAGGCTGCTGGGATGGATGGCCGGGCCCGGCGTTATTTGGACCACAGCGTTTCCCAAAGGGATACAATTACTCTGTCTCTGTTTACAACCTCCAGTAACGGTTGACAGATTAATACAAAACACTAAAATGTAGGTATATCATCAAACTACAGTAGAAATGGTCAAAATACTACCATGTTCAGGAACTAGAATGGTCTTAAATATCAAACAGGCAAAAGAAAAATCCCTAATTTATGAACCCAGACTGTACTTAATGCTTCTGGTCTTCCTTCCCGAGCAGCTGATGTATCTGCACTGCTGACTTTGTATCCGTGCTCTTCCTTTAGACACGTTGAACAGCAAACGGTCCCAAACGCTGCCTTTTCCTCAATGTTGTCGACCGGAACGTGTTTCCTGACTCGAAGGCCGGTCAGTTTGGCAGCGCGTTCCACTTCCCGAACATCCCTGCAATGTTTTGCTTCGTAAGCAAATGAATTGACGTCGGCTAATGTCAGGAAGCGGCCCACTAGCGCCAAGGGTGTGCGGAAAAGTGCTTATTACGAAGTTGAGCCTTCAGTCGCTGCTCCAGCTCGCTGGGATTCTGTCCGCTGACTTTTGCCTTGACAGTGCATTCAGGGTGATTTTCCTAAAACCCCCCTGAACGGAGCCTGGCTCCGAGCCTTTCTTCCAGCGTGGCTTAGCCGGCAGCTAGCGTGGATGTGTGAGGCTGTTTGGATTGAGCCATGAGTTCAGTAACTTGTAGCTTTCACAGCTTTCTCACCGGTCTTGGTTGTTTTCTTCAACAACGCTGCCCGTTTCTCAGTCTGTTTACGCAAAATAGTCCGTGTTCTTAACTTGAAGCGAAGGCAGTTTAGTTTAGAGATGGCGTTTCGGTTTGCTCGTAACCACGGCGCCGTCGGACATCTAAAATGTGCATCCAAAAAGTAGCGTCACTTGACTCCATTTCCTTTGTAGATGACCAATTGTATAGTTCATTAAATATTGAGATTGTAATGTCTTAACTTTGAACTTCTGGAAAACACAAATGCAAATTCTGTCTCGGTTGTAGTGGAAAAAAAAAGAGTTCTCACATTGATGTTTTGGGATTTTGGCTTTTCTATGACTTGTAGTCGTTGGGTGTGAAGATCAATCACTGTTTGTTTTCCCGGTGCCTCATGTCGGTCGCGTCGACCAAACATTAAATGATTCTACTGGTTTGCACGAAATCATGTGAGACACTGAGTATTTTTACTGTATCATTCAATTTCCTTACAACTTGGATGGTAAAGAACATTTGCTCTTCACTCTAAAACATGTGACATTGATATACAGACCTTGTCATTTTGGTGGATCCTTTCTCTGCGGACGTTTGGACAATCAATATCAATTAATCAAAAAAAAAAAGCCTAACAAAACATCCTAATTTAAGTCCTTCCTGTCAGACGTGTTCTGTAAACCTCAAAAGATCCAGGTTTTTGATCTGCTGGTCTTAAAAGCAAATGTTAGAGTAAAACATCAAACGATCTTTGCCGTTAAACTCTTAGGATGGGGTTTCACGGCGGGGGGGTGCGAGGTTGGGGTTTATCATGTTAAAACATTTACTGCTGGAGAAATGTCATTTATAGATGAAAACACATTTATGAAGTCAGTAAAGCCATATTCTGTGCAAACAGTCACTGTCTTCTTCTCATAACTGTCACATACATATTTGTATCGATATATGTATATATATATACATATATATATATATACATATATATATACTGCTCAAAAAGATAAAGGGAACACTTGAACAACACAATGTAACTCCAAGTCAATCCCACTTGTGTGAAATCATAGTGTCCACTCAGGAAGCAACACAGATTCATTTGGACTTGTTTTAAGGACATTACATCAAAGTTGGATCAGCCTGGAGTTTGTTTTTACACTTTCATTTGGAGTGTGATTCCTAATCCAGACCTCCATGGGTTGATACAATTGATTTCCATTGATCATTTTGGTGTGATTTTGTTGTCAGCACATTCAACTGTGTAAAGAGCAAAGTATTTCATAAGAATATTTCATCCATTTAGATCTAGGATGTGTTTTTTAAGTGTTCCCTTTATTTTTTTGAGCAGTATATATATGTATGTGGTTTTTAACCTTGTTGGAGGTTCAGAACCTCACCAGTTTCACATGCGCATTCACCGAGCCCTTCTTTATCGTGAAAATAAAATATGATTTCTTCAAATTCAAGCCATAGGTCTATGTTTTACCGGTGCTGAAAGTGAGCCGTGCATCAGCATCGCTGTGTTCAAAGAATAAAACCAGCGAAGCCGTGAAGCCTTTTCAGCGACTCTGGATCTCTTCACCTTGAATTCAGCAAGCGTGTTCTCGGACTCCCCGTCTCTATGCAGCTTCAGGAAGTGTTCCCTCAGTTTTTTCCGGTGCAGGACTAGATTTGCTCCACTTGGCATCACAAATCGTGCAGTCAGGACGCCGACTCCCATCACCTTCTATTATGTTCCGGGATTTTCTTAAGCATGCGATCGGTGGAGTCATGACCATTAAAAGTGAGGAATCACCCAGCAGAAAGGTCATCGCCACGTCCTCCGTCCATCATTGAACTTCATCTTAATTGGAATTTGCTCTCTACTGCATCGATGATAATTGATCAACCAATTCCAAAGTTGCTGAGAAGGGTTTTAAGTAAAGTGAAATGCGCTCCCCGAGGTGGACCGCACCGGATAAAAAAAACACCTTGCTTCAATTGTTAATTGTTGCCCGGACGTATTTTTCTCTTTACAAACCGAACAAGAATCCGTAGCCAGAAGATAGAAAGCTTCCCGTAAGGATTTATTTACCTCGTAGAACCTCGGAGGCACATAATAAATTCTTTCTTCCGTCCATTATCTACACGGCTCGTCCCGCTCACAGGGTTCTGGAGTTGGATCTTCAATTATTCTACTGTCAGTTAATCTTCTGCATGTTCTTGAAATGTGGGAGGCAGCCTCAGGATCATTTTAGGTGTTGCTTAAATCCACCGTTAACTGAAAGGAACTTCCTGAGATCAGCATGTGGAGGGCCGAGCGATTAATCTCCACCTCGGGATCGGAACGCACGGTGAAAAGCCCCGGGCTTCTCCTCCTGATTCGTCGGCGATTACAAACCCTTTCCGAACGGACCGGTAGAACCCGGCCTTCACCAGGAGCGTGTTTATAATTTGCTCAAACTAATCTGTGAGCGGCTCCGTTCATCTCAAACAACACAAAAAAACTCTTAAAAGGATAAATGCTCCGACACCTGTGAAACAGTCAGTGTGAAAATGTAATTAAATTCAGAATGATTACCTTTTTTCAACAGAAAACCGTTTTTTTTTGTACTGTCAAGGAGAACTGTGGAAGTAGTTAGTCTTTTTTCCAAAAGGTTTCTTTGTTTATTTGTTTGTTTTCTACTATTTTATCTTCATCATGTCAAATTAATTTTCATTTTCATATCTTGATACGAAAATACTCATAAATTAATAGCTTCGGTTTTCAGATTTTTTTTTGTTTGGCCCAGTGTCGATCAATGTGCTTTGGAAACTCCTTTTTCTGTTTTCAATTTTTTATTCGTTTGTTTTTGTTTGATTTTCATTTATTTTTATTTTGTTTTCTTATGGTTTCTGTCAATATTCTAGATAGTTGAAAAACAGGACCGAGCAGCTTCTCATGAAGTGAATCAAGGCTCTTTGATGGTGCAGTCTGTGCTGTGCTAGATCCATAGCTGGTCTGAAGATCCTTCCAAAATGGGCTCCTCTTTCCATGTCAACTTCCTCCAGCAAATTGTGAAGGCAATTCAGTACATCTCCCTTTTAAAAATGGGCACCATCACACTTCTTCTCCATTCCCCAGGCTTTCGCTGTATCTACTCCTGCACTTCCTCATTCCACAACCAGGTTTCCTTCCAGACACCAAGTTCTCTGCTATCTGTCTTCCTGATCACATTAGCTGAAGGTAATCCACCCGGAGCCTTTCTCAGCTCCTCCCTTCCAGCTTCTGCTACTTCATCCTCTGCTCTGCCTTTGTCCTCTTTATCTTTCTTTCCACAAACCAACGTCCAAACTTGTCCAGCTGCGCTCTCACCACCACTGTGAAGCCATTGTTCTACCTGCGAGCTCCTACCTGTAGATAATAAGTTACCCCATGTTCCTGTCTTTTCTTGGAAAAGCCGTTTCCATCCTTTTTGCAAAGTCTACCATCATCTGTGCCTCTGCCTTCCAGTCCTGGATGGCAAACCTTCAGCACTTTGTTTGCACCAGTCTGCACCGATGAGCACTCACCTCTGAATGTCTAAAAATCATCCTCTAACTTACATCCCACCTGGCAAAGCCTCCAACAACATTGAGCATCACACCTTCAATTTCCAAATTTCAAACTCATAAGTCTATCTGACAATCTTTTCCTCCAGAAAATTCTGAACAAACTCCTCCTTCAAGATAACTTCTACTCCCTTTCTTCCATCTTTTCTGTCAATACCATGATCCTAAGCTTTGGCCTTGCTACCTCCCCACCTGTGGACACACACACAGCATGTCCACCTGCTTTCTCTGCAACATCACGTGAACCAACGCACACTTTTCCTCTCATCGTCTCCACATTCCAAGTCCCTCCTCTGAGTCCCGGCCTCTTGACTTTCCTCTTCTCTTTCTGCTTCCGAACACGCCTTCCTCCTTAATTCTTTGACCCTCAGCAGCCCGATTTCCCTGGTACCCTGTAGGTCATCGGCATCAGTAGCGGTTGTCGTTGACCGGCCTGATCGGGGATGAGATTCATCGGTTCTAATGATAGTTGGTTTTGGAACAAGTTTTACGCCGGATGTCCGACCTGACGCAACCTTCTTTGGAGTCAAATTGTTGTGTGTTTGTTTTTTTCTATCCTCAATATGCATTTTATCACTCCGCAGCCTGGAATCATGGGTCTTTATGGACACCATGACTTCAAATGATTCTCCGTGACGCTTTTGACATTTCAAGTCTGCTCAGCCGGTCTGAGTTGATCTGATCTATCATACATGAAGAGAAAGTGAATTTGAATCTCACAACTAGAAATGAAGATTAATGAACGTCTTCATCCAGAGGAGCAAAAACAATGGCTTCACTGTACAGTAGAATCTTCTGTAAAGAAACCAATGATCTTTTGTTTTGCCATCGGACTTTTCCTGATAATGGAAATAATGGAACTGCTAAAGTGATGCAAGAACTGAAATGAAAATGAGTTCAACATAATTTATTCAAATTATATATATTTTTTTTTCATCCTATAAACAATTTATCCTGCACAATGGCCACTTGAGTCGTAGAGTCAATAACAGTTTACAGAATTTTTACAGAAAGAATTTAATCGGGACAAAATTGCATGTCTGACTTTTTTTTTTTTCTCCAATTTTAGTTCCTACAGGTCAAAATGTAACTATCCAGCATGACATATTTGCTGTAGGATTGTTATGTTTTGCTATTTTCTGGTGTATTTCCTGTAAAATGTTTAGTGAATATCATCGTCAGCGATTATGTTTTGTTTTGTTTTTTCCTAAAATTTTAAGCCTTTTATTCACAGTCGACAGTTTCTGCTGCACTCGGGCTCAGCGATGCCGCCGTGAGGAGCGGTTGACACTGTGTTTGCTGTCCATCACAGGAGACAATTTGTAGTGAATTATCAAGGCATATTTGACAAAATGATCAAGCATTTCTTGCTTTAAAACATAATTTGCTTTCTTCTGTTTGTTTTTTATGTTGAACAGTCCAGTGAGTAGAATACCGATTCATGATGTGATTTTTGTACAGATTTATATGAATTAGTTCTCGGAGATCATGATGGAAGCAGCCGCTTCCTTTTTTCCCTGTGATTCAGATGAAACACCAGGACCAAAAAGAAATAAAAATAATAAAACATGTATAATATAGAGCCACACCAAACATCTCCTGCGGTCGTGATTTAGCTCAGTTTGAGGAGTTGATGCCTCTGCAGACGGAAGGTTGGTTAGATTCCCGGCTCCTCCCGTCTGCATAGCAAAGAGTTCTTGGGAAACCAACTCTTGTGTGTGTGTGTGTGTGTGTGTGTGTGTGTGTGTGTGTGTGTGTGTGTGTGTGTGTGTGTGAATGGGTGAATGTGAGATTTATGTAACCCACACATTGTCTGGTTAGCGATTCGCATGGTAGCGCTATCACCATCAGCGTATGATTGTGTGTGTGTGTGTGTGTGTGTGTGTGTGTGTGTGTGTGTGAATGGGTGAATGTGAGATTTAGTGTAAATACCAAGGCAGTCAAAGTGCGCTATGTGGTCACCGTTTATAACCAGTTGTCTTTCCTCTGCTGTGTATAGTATATGTCAGAGTTTATTATTCCTCTCACTGCTTTATTGAAGTGCTCGTGTCTTCAATGGACGGTGATTCTGGTTCTATACTTTAAATAAAATCTGACTGACTGAAAAAAAAAAATGATACGTCCTTGAAGTGATGTGAAACATTATTGTAAATGCAGCTTTCGGCCAAATGCTGCGCGTGTTGCGGTGGAAGTCTTAAGGGTGGGGAAGCGAGACAACAACGGGTCGTCCGAGTTTATTGGAATTCATTACGTAAACAAAGCCTGGAATTTCAATGAACAACCAGCAACAGTCCGCGAGGATCGGCAGCGATGGGAATCATCCGCAACCGCGATGGGAGCTCCAGTTTCTGCACTCGGCCGGAGAGGGTGCAGCCTCCTCGCAGACTGAACACCGATTGATATTCTAGAAGAGCTTTTACAGGGAAACATGGAGACTAAGATCATGGTCACATGTTTATCAGCTAGTTAATAACTCCTTGTCAGTGTCAATGTCAAATGTCAATAACTCACATGATCGGTTAACTTCAGACAGGCTGGATGATAAGACGGGTAAAGTACATGTTTCACAACAAGGAAAACCCGTTTTCCCCGTCAGCATGCAAGTTTAAAAACGCCATATATTACTTTTAAGTTAGTGGTCTAGTCGTGTTGTCTTTTTGAGGGCTTGTGTTTTTTGTTCTGCCAGCCGGGCGTCGTCTGGCCGCTCGGCGTCTTCAGCCGCTCCGGCTCACACCAGGATGTTCTCCAAGCTACCGTGGGAGCACTAAGGTGGGCGCCGATGGCGTGGCAGTGAGGTGGGTTCGGCCGCGGGAGTCGATCGGCCAAAGATCTCTGAAATCCACTGGACTGGATGAATGGATCCATGGTTTTACTTGTGGAGAAGGTGGTTCAGGCTCACCTGCGGGTGGAGTCTGAGATGTTGGTGAACAGGACACTCGTTCATGCGGCTATTAAGGTCATCCTGTCGTACCTCCGTACATTATTGATGAGTTCCTGTGCGGAGAGCCGTCCAGACACAGGAAGGTGGTGTCATCGGTTAGAAGGTCCCTTAAAACATGTTGTCTCTTGTGGGAAATAATGTTTATGATTCTCAACAAATGCAATGTCCACTTACATGTCAAGGGCCATGAGTTTGATTATTGGTTATTTATGAGTTCCTCATGCATGAAAGTCCCTTGCCGCTGAGCGATGAGGTGAGAATGGAGCAGGTGGTTGAGAGAGTACAGAAGACTGAAGCTTGCAGGGGTGATACAAGTGAAGCAACAGGTGAGGTTCTTGTCTACAGCAACCAGGAGACTTATGTGAGACCAAACCAGGTTAGGTGACGGGTTAGTGAGAGACAGGTGACTGAGACCATCAGTGAAACCAGGTTAAGTAATAATACTGGACAGGTGAACCCGATGGGGCAGCAGATGGTACCTGTTCCAGGCAATGGTGGGACCATTGGAAGGTACAGGCCAGATCATCATGTTAACTGCACACTGGAAATGTCACATGTATCACCAGATCTATCTGAGATACTCAATACATGAGTGCATCCATGGAAAATAAAGAGCCTATTGAGACCCCGCTAAGGAGAAGAATAGCTTTGGCCAATCTGCCGGTCGGGTCCTTCATCCAACATATCACAGAGATGGATGCTCCCTCAAGCTTCCACTTCAGCTCGGAGAGGAAAAAATGAGGATGGGAAAATGATTCACTCTGTGCTGTCAGGCAAAGGGCAGGATCTGAGTGAACCAACCCAGATGACAAAGAGGGCAGTCGAAATTTACTGTATTGAAAATGAGGAGTTTTTATTCCCGTAAAACGGCGGCCCCTGGCAGTGACGGGCTGATGGTAGAATTTCATGAAGTCTGACAGGGCCATCATTGGCCTCCTGCATGACTGTGGGGACGTTGGGGTTCGGCGCTGGTCTCATCGCTAAGATCCAGGTGTAGCTCAGTGGCATTGAATGTGGGCTGAAGGTTAATGGTCACCTGTGTGCTAATAGTGGTATGCGACAAAGTTGTGCACTGCCTAAAATGCTCTATACACTCTCCCTCAAAGCCCTTCTTCAGAAATATATGCTCCAGTATTCATGGCTTGCTTTTAAAGGTGCCTCAGGAGGGTACAAGCCAGTGTCTCTCTGAGCCGGTCCCAAACTTGAATGATTGCAGACGGTGGCATCAGGAAAGGTATCCGGTGTAAAACTCGTACCAAAACCATGTGGGAATCGAACCTCATACCGGATCAATCGAAGCCCAGGTTAACAACGACTGCCATTGGTTTCCGATAACCTACAGGGTATCAGTGGAAATCGGGCTACTGTAGGTCAAACAATGAGAGGTAGAAGGTATGATTGAGGATAGAAGACAGAAAGAGAAATGTATTGACAGATGCGATAAGAGTATTTTGAAGAGTTGATGAATGAGGAAAATGAATGAGATGGAAAAGGTAGAAGAGGCGACTATTGTGGACCACAATATTTGCTTTAAGAATGCTGGTCGAGAAGTACAGCGGTCGGCCGCATTGTGCCTTTGTAGACCTAGAAAACTTGCAGTGGTGATGGAGAGGCTGGCAGATGAGGCTAGACAGAAATGTCCATGGACCATGATGTTTGCAGATGACATTGTGATCTGTAGTGAGAGCAGGGAACAGGTAGAGGACAATCTAGAAAGGTGGAGGTATGCTATTGAAAGGAAGTTAGTTGCAGCAAGATAAATAAGACAGTGAGGCTACAGGGAGTGGAGAAAAAGAAGGTGGAGGACTTTAAGCACTTAGGGTCAACAGTCCAGAGCAGTGGAGGGTGTGGAAAAGAGGTGAAGAGACAGGTTCAAGCAGGTTGGAATGGGTGGAGAAAAGTGTCAGGGGTACCTTATGATAGCGAGACTGTATGGTAAGATAGGAAGCAGAGCTGGAGGAAGCAAGCATGAAGATGTTGAGGTTGTCTCGGATTGACGAGGATGGAAAGGATCGGGAATGAGTCTATCAGAGGAACAGCACATGTTTATGTTTTGGAGAGAAGGTCAGAGAAGCCAGACTGAGATGGTTTGGTGATGGACAGAGGAGGGAGAGTGAATATGTTGGTAGATGGATGATGGAGTTGGAGCTGCCAGGCAGGAGGTCTTACTTGGTGTGAGAGAGGAGGGTTAGATGGAGGAGGTTGATTTGCTGTGGCAACCCCTGAAAGGGAAACGCCGAACAGGCCATCATAACCTAGAACCGCCCGAAACCCTGCCAGTTATATTTGGAAACTCCGCACAGGTCATTAGAACTTATCAAGCCTCTTGGATGAATTCAAGTCCAGTCACCAAGACAAGAAGATTTCAACAAGAATTCACCATGACCTGGATGACGGAGAACCTCCACAGACACGTCTTCAGGTGAAGAAATGCAGGCCCAGTTGCCACGTCAAGAAGATGTTGACAAGAAATTTGAGTGCGGTTTGTTCAGAGGTACCTTGCAGATGCCACATACATTTGGAGACGTAGACTTTCTTCAACAGAGAAGAGCCTCTGAGAAATGAACTCTTCAGAACCAGGAAAGAAGGACGAGACATGTATGCTCCATGAAAGCCATAATGAAGGCAACCTGTGTGACAGCTGTTTGTGGACAGACTGACTTTGGTGACGCTCCTCCTCTGCAAACCACCCTTAAAGAAACACACTGGTGACCTGCAGAGAAGGATCTTACAGGTTACTATTGTCGCAAGCATTTTATCTGATTGGTCCTTCTGTTTTGGAGAAGTGTCCTTTCTGTGATCTGTCTGAAAATGTTTCATGTTTTTGTCTTTTAAACTTTGTGGCGTTTTTTTTTTTCTGGCTCTCAACATTTGAATTTGAAAAAAAAGACCCAAAAATGAAAGTTTAAACTTTTTCACTGGAAAATCAAAATGGTCTATTTATTTACCTCTGAGGGACATATCGGATTCTATAGAAGTACAATGTGAAGGCAAGGCTGAAGTCGGGAGTTCTCCTTCCAAAAGGTCACAGAGAATGTGTTGAATATGTTTTTGGCGCTTTAGAGATTGGAGGGAATCCTTTGTGGGGTTTTGAAGAAGGACAGCTGAAGCTCAGTAACATCCTTGGTTGAGGTTTTTCTTGGTTACATTAATGTTGTTGTTATCAGCAGCAATTGTTGTCCTTATTAGTAAAATAGTGTGTTTAGTAAAAAAATCTTGGTCATCTCCCCACTTGGAGCTTGCTCTACTGCAGTGCACCCTAAATAAAAGAAGTTAATACATAAACACATGACTGGCAGGTAGAAAAATGAGGCTGAAGTCATGAGTGACAACACACACACACACACACACACACACACACACACACACACACACACACACACACACACATGAACACACTGTTCAAACGTACTAATCACAGTTGTCTCATATGAAAGGCTTCAAGGAGATTCGGGAAGAAAGGAACTGCAGAAGGTGGAGTTTCAACCCCCTCTGCTGGATGAGGGTCAAACTAACTGCCGTGAGTTTGATGTTTTACCTTCCAAGTCTGAGCTGGAGGGCAGAGAGAGAGAGACATGTTGAAGGAACAAGTCTTTGCTTCCCTATTTGAAGGAAAATATTAGTCTCAACATGCTGTGTCTCAATTCCTTCTAATTCAATGTTTTTATTAAGATGTCTTTACTTTGCTCGAGGGTGGGAGTGAATGATTAAAAGCCCCCGAAAAATCAACAAAAGTCATACATTTTCAGCTTGTGCTGATGTTAGTAAAAAGATAGAGGCAATGATGAAGCTTCTAGACCTCCACTGCTGAATGTCTTCACCTCAGAACAGAGGAAGCTGGTGAGATACTGTACAATCCAACCCACCCTATCGTCACATCAGGGATCAGTGAATGTACCTATACCTGAAGAAATAAATCAAACTCATTTTGTGAATAATAAAAAAAAAAAAAAAATTCTCAGACTCAGCTTATCGTACCCGAGTCTCATGCCAACCTTCTACACGAGCCTGATTGCCACCTAATCCAGGTCCGACAAACTTGGGTTCCCCAAATTCTTACCTTTGTTGCCCAAACATCGCATACATTGCAATGTACACGTGCACTTTGCAATCCCATTCAACACAATTTCTGAACAATGATATACTCTTTTAGGTAACAGACCTGTTCTTCTTAGACCACTGCCCACCCCGACCCCCGGCAGTCATACACCTGAAACTTTCCATAGTCTTGAAGAATTAAGGAAGTTATTATAAAGTTGTACTTTATTGTGATCAGTATTCCTATTACCCTCCTTGAAGCAACACCTTCTCATGGAAGAGTGTGTCCCAATGTTCCTGGGATATCGGTGACCCATGGCTTCTTGCCCCTGCCAGGGTCTCCTAAGTCGACTAAATCCTTGGTCAGAGTCCAGAGAAAGCACAGCCCGGAAGACCTCCTATGATGATAAACAACTATGGATCTAGTTTTACCAAGCCCAGATGCAGGTTCTGGGTCCCCCAGTCTGGAACCAGGCCCACGGGTGGGGCTTCATGACAATCTCCCTGTGGCTGGGTCAGCACCCATGGTGCCCAGCTGCATGAGGTCCAGATAGACTACATGGGTCCCTCTTCCCATGGGCTCGCCTCGCAGAGGAGGGGAACATATGGTCAGTGTCGGTCCTGATGGCAACCCCTGAACTTGGACACCAACTGGGAGTGAGATGATGCAGTGTCTGGTTGCAGACCTGAGGACCTTCTTCGACACTGTGGTGGCATCAGCCATTTTCTTTGGAGTCTGCCGGAGCAGCGGCCGGCCAGGAATAGACTAGACAAACTTCTTGAGGAGGCCAGCTCTGTCCTGGGGGCTCCATGGACCAGGTCCAGGTGGTGGGAGAGATGAGAATCATAGCAAAGCTATGGGCTCTGATGGACGGTGTACTCCACCCCATGCAGCACTGAGAAGCTCCTTCAGCAACCGACTCTTTCACCCCAAATATTTCCCAGCTCCTTCCTTCCAGCTGCTGTTCAACATCCAGCTCTGCGCTCAATACACTCCTTTCATTCCCCCAGCCATGCATCCATCCCCCCAGACACTCGGAGGTGTTGCTGCTGTAAGCAATGTTGTACACCGCTAGTTGTCACTTTTGCACGTTTATAACGATTACGTTATGTTAATATTTTTACTTTGTATTTTTTCAATATATAGATATCAGATAAATAGATTTTAGTTATAGTCTCAGTCATCCAGGTGGTGGTGAATTCTTGTCGAAATCTTCTTGTCTTGGTAACCGGACTTGAATTTCTTCACTTGAAGATGTTTGACCCCCATCCCAGAAGCTTCTTCAGTTCTCAAGAACTGAAGAAGCTTCTTCAGAACTTGGCTTCTTGAGAACTGAAGAAGCCTCTCAGAAAAGGGGTGAGACGTCTGCAAGTGAAGAATTTCAAGTCCAGTTGCCAAGACAAGATGATTTGGACAAGAAAGCGCCTGAAGTACCTGGACCGCACCATCCACTCTCTGCTGTGTGTGAACTGAAAATGTAAATATGGGGATATTGATTCTGCACTGCTGGAACCAAACCTGTATTCAGAGGCACAAGAAAGTCAAAGGTTTTGCGTCAACCAGGTTAAATGTTACAAGTTTGGTCTTAATCCACCCGGTGGACCGTTGAGATATTTTTTTTTTATAAATGAAGGGTTTCGATGTGCTGAAAGCGTCGGATGAAAAGTCGTGTCCGTACATTTGGCTCGTCGTCAGAGCAAATGTCCCCAGTGTCATAAATACACAATGTCTCATCTGTTACCATGGTGATTAATGAGACGGCATTGTTTAGACCCAGAGCCAAGAAATGTCTCTTGGTCTTTTCTTCGAGACGGATCATTAATCCAAAGCAGCACTTTAGTCGATCTCTCGCCCCCCCCGTCCTCGCTTTCTCTTTTTTTTTTTCTTCTAATTCATATTTATCTTTACTTCTGGCTACATTCAGGTACGTCCATCTTGCATGCCCGTCCCCTCGTCACCTACAGAATCCTGCAATAGAGACAAGGGTTTTTCATCAGCTTGAGTCAGAAAACTGAGAGAGAAAAACAAAAAAGCAGAATTATACAAGTAAAATGATTGATTGTGCTTTTAGCAGCAATGTCTTATTGTCTGTGACAAAGAGGTAAGACGACATGTCGCCATCTGGAACGAGGATCTCGCGAGAGAAGGTCCAATTCTGGACTCGGAAGAAGCCGGTCGAGGCCGAGCAGCTCGATTCACCGACACGGGAGGTCGTGGAATTCCGGACTCGGGAATGAAACGTAAATAATGGCTCCGATGGTGGCGATGAAGATCCGCCATCCCTGCGAGGGATCTGCAGCTGGTGTCCAGTCCAGACCACAGTCTGCAGGCTCCTCTTCAGCTCAGCCTGAGGAGACCTGATGATCCACGGGTGTGGATTTGCGCTGCCTCCCAGCTCAAATCCACTCCGTCAGGCTCTCCGCTGAAGAAGGGAGAAAGGCTGTTGGTCAGGAAGAGCTTCCAGGTCGGAGAGAACTTGATGTGTCATCTGGAAGGAACGTAGATCAGGAGACTTGGTGGTGGAGCGAGGAAGTGCAGGAGTTTATGCAGAGGGACGGTTAGCAAAGAAGAATAGTGACGTAGTGAGAGGAGGATCCAGAGAAGAGGGTTCGATGGAGGAGGTTGGTCCACTGTGGTGACACCTGAAGGGAAAAGCTGAAAGAAAAAGACGAAGAGTTTACATTCAAGAGTTCCAGTTGGTGTCAAGGTGAGTGGATTTTACAGCTACTGTTTTCTCCAAGACCTAAACATCATGTTAATGGTGTTCCAACTCAAACTGAGAGTCCAACCTTCTTTTTATACTTTTGTTTTTTGCATCATGTGACACGAAGTGTGTTTTCATAGAGAGAAATGGAGGACGACCCGTCTCCTGCACAGCATCCTGTTCTCCTCTACCTCCTCGGCATCAACCAGACTTGGCAGCACCTCTGCAGCTGGATCTCATATTTCAAACATAACTTACCCGGAAGAGTTGAAGCCTCAGTCTTTCACACTTTGAGTCTAGAGAGCAGGAACACTTGGGATGTCGACCACTAATAATATTAGTGTAATAACAACAATAACCTTTGTTTTTTTCAAAACGTTATGAGATCAAACTCCTTAGATAAGGATAAGTAAACTGGTAAAGTCAACGGACTTGACTTCTAGATTTCACAGTTGTTCCTTTTCCAGTTGAAGGATGTGTTTCAAATACATCTGGACCTGATTTCAAACACCAAACCTGCAGGTTCATTGTTTTTCAACTGTGTCTTTTTGCGTTTCTTCCTTACCCTTATTTCATATGGGAGACCTCAAACCCTTTGATTTGATTTAATGATGCATTCTTATTTCTTAACATTTCCGATGAAAATCAAAACAAATGTTTTCCAAACAATCTTGAGCCGTTTATTGAAATTCCAACCTCCTCGGTGGAACTTGGCTCGGGATGACAGCTGAGCTGCGGCAGCAGCAGGGGATGACGGCCATTTCATTCTAAACGGATGAAAAAACACAATAAATGAATCACAGTGAGGGAATTGAGAATAAAAGCCAGACAGACATCAGCGGTGTGAGATGGAGAACGCATACAAACTCAGTGCGAGGCGAAGAAGAGACATTAATGAGACGGGGGGGGGGGGGGGGGGGGGTTCTGGCAGGGATGCATTTAAAATAAGAATGTGGGATTGGAAAAGTAACGATGGAGATGGAAGAAGAAGGTTGAGGTGGGGACGCTGGGCATGCCTGGCATTTAAGTGATCGCTTTTAAACCCCGGCTCCAAAATCCACATGAGGTGGTCTCACCAAGTCCGGGAACTTCCTTTGTCACAGCGGCGCAACAGTTATAATGTCAAAAATTGAATACAAACGGAGAGAGAGAAGATAGCCAGACAAAACAAGACCAGTTTAAACCCGTTGTGTTCCATTACATTACGTGACATTACATTACATTACATTACATTTGGCAGACGCTTTTATCCAAAGCGACTTACAATAGAGGACATAAGGACTGCAAATAACACTTGCAAATACAAGATGCACAGGAAATATACAGAACAGTAAACTTGGGTTTTTTGTTTTTTTTTAAGAAAAAGACGTACACACACACACACACACACACTGCATAGCCTAACTTGCTGCCTAACCTGATCTGGGGCATCAGCGCAGTAAAAAGTCCTGAAAGAGAAAAGTTTTTACCTGTTTCTTGAAGGTTGAGAGAGATGATGCTAGTCTTGTTGCTTCCGGAAGTTTGTTCCACCACTGAGGTAGTAGAACTGAGAACAGTTTTGCCTGAGATGGCTTCGAGCGAGCAGAAGGTACTGCTAGTAGGTTTGTATCAGAGGAACGCAGCTCTCTGCCGGGAACATAAGGTCTTATCATTTGGTTCAGATATGCTGGACCTGTTCCTGAGGTGGTTTTGAAGGCCAGGGTCAGGATCTTGTGCTTGATCCTGGCAGCTACTGGATGAACAGAGGTGTAACATGAGCCCTTTTGGGTTGATTGTTAAATAATAACTTATCTTTTATTAATCCCCGTGGGGAAACTCTGCAATGAACCCATCATGGTTGAACCAGCGAGAAGTTCGGTGGTTCTTGCTCAACAACACTTGGACGTGCGAGGAGGAGGCGGGAATCCAACCAGGAATGTCGGGTTCCAAAGACGACCGCAGGACCTCCGGCGCCGCGGCGCCCCAAAAAAAGGCTGCGATTCAGTTTGGTGCAAACAGGCCGAACTCAATGACTCCCTTCGATAGCTCGAGCAACACATTAAAACAGCGGTTCTTAACCTGGATTCCACGGAACCCCAGGGGTTCACCGAGTCGGCCTCAGGGGTTCGCGGAGGTGGAGACACGCCCGACCGGTAGAATTGGTAGAACGCTTTCCGCTCGGCCGTCGCCGGCCGCAGGCGATCACACTATGTGGCTCGGCGGGGATTCTGCTGCGCTCCGTCGTCGACTTGTGACTGTCGTGACGGCACGTCGTGTCACTTCTTTCTTTATTTCAATCCCTTCATATTAATACGACTGATACTATGTCGAGCTAAAGCAAAGTGGTCGGATGAATGTGTGCGATATGGATTCGCGTGTTAACCGAACGTGATGGGAGTCGGCGTCCTGACTGCATGATTTCCACTGCAAAGTTGAGCAAATTCCGCAAATGTGCCAAAAATTCCAGTCCTGCAGCAGCAACGCTGAGGGAAACGTCCCGATCCTTCCTGTCCGGCATGATGTTTTTGTTTTTGTCTGAAAATCATGTTTCGCTGGTTTTGTTCTTTGAGCACAGTGATGTTGATGCACGGTTCATTTTGTGCACCGGTGAAACTTCTACCTATGTCTTTGAACATTTCCATACATAAATTATACCTTATACAAATGAATTTGAATTTTTTTTTTCAGTAAATAAGGGTTCAATGAATGTGCAGCAGAATCTGGTCGGCTTCAGAGCCTCCGGCAAGGTTAGAAACCACTTTTTCTTGACAATGACATGACAATGATCACAAAACAATGTCTTTTTATCTGTTAGAAATGTTGTTTTGTGATCATTGTCATGATCAAAAAGTATGAATTATTTTATAAAGATAGAGTAAAGTATCTTTACTATACTATACTATACTATACTATACTATACTATACTATACTATACTATACTATACTATACTATACTATACTTAAATTCTAAAGTATAGAATTATCCGGACAACAAAAATAACGTGGACAGATGTTATTTAGTTTTCACTGAATATGAAATGAAAACCACTGCTATTTCAGAAAGTTGCATTGTTACCGCTTTTCAAAAGTCGAATGTCATCAGCCGTTCGACTCGGCCGTTCAGAGGTTCGCAACTTCACCGCCAATTATAAACTGATGGTCCGGACTTATTATCGCGAGAGAATTTCAGTTTTGCCGACTGTTCCTAAAACGACTCTTTTTTTTGCCTTTGAATCCCCAATCAAAGTTAACACGGCTCTGTTTATTTTGGGATTTTCTCTAAGAAGCAAGCGAGACAAACGTTGACGCCGGGACGACGTCTTGACGGACCGCATCTATGTTGTGAAGGCTCCGGAGAGACGCCCGCAAATGAAACATTCATAAAGAAAGGGTGACGTGGAGGATACAAGACCGACAGTTAAAGAGAAATAAAAGGGAAATGTCGTGTTTGGGAAGAAGTTGAAAGATTTCGGTGAGATTCTCACCTCACTCGTGAAGCTCTGTCCTACTGCAATTGGCCTCAGGAGGAACCGAGATTTGGATGATGGAGATCAGAAGCGAGTGACTGCAGCTGCAAATGAGGGTAGAAATGATGGCGCTTTCAGGCCGAGCAGGAGGAAGCAGAAGTTGAAAAGAAGCGTGATGAAACTCTTAGAGTTGCACAAGTTCAGCGGATACTCATTTCAGCCACAAGATGGTCGTGTGTGTGTGTGTGTGTGTGAAAAGTTGGAAGTAAAGCGAACTCCTCAGGATACGCTGTCAAAGGTGAGTGTGTGTCTGCTGGAGATGCATTTCCATGAAGAACGTTCAGGCCAACAAATACTGAATTGTTTTTGACGGATTCCAATGGACGTGTTTTCACTTCTAGGAATCATTCGTCTCTTTGCGTGCGTTGATGAGCAGCAACGCAAAGCGTTTTGTGACAAGATTTATTTGTTTTCATCGTGGCGATAACAGCAGGAATGCGTCTATGCAGAAAAGGTTTCTGGGATGTGTCTTTTGAAATGGTTCCCCTCACCTCGGGGTCCTGAGCGTCCGTGGATCTGATGAAGAACGGGACCAGGGTGCGGGTGGATCCAGATGAACCGAGCCATTAGACTGACGCTCCATTTCTCTGACAGATGAACGGATGCCAGAAGGTCACGGCGGTTCATGGATGTTGCTGCTGCATCTTTGTCCTTGTGATTGTGTCCCTTTCTGAAGCAGCTTACTATGTTCTTATGTTTCTAAATGTTAATTTTTCAGGTTGTTGCTTTTTTTTTTTTTTTTTTTTTTTCATAGCCTTTGTTGAATTTTTCTTTTTTCTTTTTTTTCCATTTTTATCCTGCTCATTTGTGCCCCCTTCTGGTATCACCAACATATTTCCACTTCTGCCGCATCCATCTGAGATTTTGAATTAATTCAAAGAAATATGCTAATCCAATTCTGGAAACCGATGATTTAATACTTAAATGCATCTTCCTTCCCTATCATTAAGGTTGATATCATTCATGGACCTGAATATGTATTTCAAGTGAAACTGCCGGATACAAATTTGTCTGACTTTATTAGAAATGATCATTCTCACAGATCGACGGGCGTCAGGTCTGTATGCTAAACTCGGGTTACTTAAATACTGGATCAAAATCGACTGCCGTGTGCTTGTAATATTGCAAAACCTGTCCATAAAACGTATAAATATTGTGAAAGCCATCCTATTGTGTCAATCACTGCACTTGCAGTGTCCTAATTATCAAATATCACACCTCCGTCTATGAGACTCAATGGGCTTTTAATCGTCTTTATTCCTAATAATATACCGTTTTGATAAACCTTTATGACTTAATCCTGATAGGCTGGAATTTAGTTTGAGGATTTCAACTGCTTTGATCGTCAATGTGGATAGTAAATAAAAACAAGTTAAAGCGGGACGACATGCATTCCCGATATTGTAAACGCTTGACTCAAAATTGATCCTGATCAAAATGAAAATGTGAAATCTTGCAACAGGAGGCTTCGGCCGACGGAATCTAACCTCTCACACAAGCAGTCGCACGACTAAACTCTTTAGATCCGGCCAGTATTTCTTTTCAGGAAATGAACCCGGACATAAACGACGCGACACTCGTAAAGAAGCAAAATGAATCATCTGACTGGAAAATTAGCCGCAGTCGTATTTGAACAGCGTTTGGCTTGTTTGTCTTGTTTGGCACTCAGCGGAAGATGATTCAGAAGGCTAAGCTTTCTGCAGCAGCTTCTCTGCCCCTCGGAGGCCACCCACTTCTCCCTGTCCTGCACCGGGGAAAAAGAAAAGGCATTAAAAAAAAATGACATATATGCAAACAACAGAGCGCCGAGTAGAAAATTATATTCACAAACCTTTTCATTTTATTTGATAGCCGGTACGAAGGACAGAGAACCCTTTGGAAAATATATAACATTATACCGGCAACTTTCCTTTTTTCCATTTCACTTGGTTATTTACACTTCCTGTATCCATGTCACTGAACTTAAAGCTCACCAGAGTCAAACGTGAGGATAATTTTAGGTGTTTGTGTGAAGAAATCTATGTCAATAATAACTATTGGCAACAAGACACGTGGTACAGATGATCAAAGTTTCAGGAGCTGTTTTATGTCGAGAAAATTCTATCTTCCAAGGCCGTGATGCAAATGCAGAAGCACGGCCGCGCCGTGCACTCTGGGATTCCACACAAGTAGATGTTTTGGTCCTTAGTGACATTCATATCCGGCTTCTCCTGCCGTCGGGGCCGCGGGGATGCCGGAGAGGCCTTCCTCGGGCAAAGGTGGCGAGCACTCTGGACCGGTGGCGAGCCCATCACAGGGCCACCAAACCTCGCGCTCACGCTTTCAGACTTCCAAGAAATATTCCAATTTTTCCAATGAACCTTCAGCATGTTTTTGGCCTGTGGGAGGAAACCGGAGAACCCGGAGGAAACCCGAGCAGGCAAGATGCAAAGCCACCGACAGAATCAAGCCAGGGTTATTCATGCTATGAGCTGCTTTATTTACCAGCATAGTAGTGTTGTTTATATATTTTATGTAACTCTGTACCTTAAATGTTCTGTGGGAAACTACAGATTCAAGATTCAAAGTGTTTATCGTCACATGTACTGTGCAGAAACGTGTTTCCCCGTACAGAGAAACTCCTACTTTGCTGTCCGCGGTGCATTTGGATGTATGCCGATAGGAAGGGAGTAAACATCATTATAGATATGAATATGAGCAGTGTAATAGAACAGTAGCGGTGCAATAAGACATTCAGCAAGGCGCCGCTGGAGGCGGAGTCTGGGTGAGTCCGGGTGAGTCTGGGTGAGTCTGGGTGAGTCTGGGTGAGTCTGGGTGAGTCCAGGTGAGTCCGGGTGAGTCTGGGTGAGTCCGGGTGAGTCCGGGTGAGTCCGGGTGAGTCTGGGTGAGGCCGGGTGAGTCCGGGTGAGTCCGGGTGAGGCCGGGCGAATCGAGGGCTCCACCAAGTAATACTAAAAATCAGTACAATTGTCCTCATCTTGTGTGCTTGTCTTATCTACTCCTTGCTGCTGGAGAGCCGGCAGCGAATCCTTGTGCACAGCTGAGACACATTTAGCTGGAGGGAGGAAGTCACTGAGATCCTCGGTATATCTTGAAGATGCTTTGCAGGGAGTTTTTTGACTTATTACAGTTCAGATAGATGTGCAACCCCAAAAGGCAGATGGTCTACATGAACATCCTGGGAAGAACCAGGGAAGGCAGGGTGGAGGGCAATTCTCTCAAATTGTCCAAGCTTGTCTGCTCCTCCGTTCACCTCCCTGAACTTGGCCTTGAGCTCAGACCTGCACTGCAGGTCAGGAGCTCCATCAGTGTGTCCTCAAACTCCAGGCCCACTCACTGCTAGGTTGCCTTTCTTTCCTTTGCCGCTGCCTTCCTCGCCATGAGAGCCTCCCTGATCTGACCTCCAGAACCCTTGTGCTCTCCTGCCAAACTCCTCCTGCTGGAAATGTTTCCCAACATTATTGCAACGTGTGGAAATAATCATTTTTGACGATCATTTGAAGGCCAGTGCAGTTCTGCACCAATCATCCATTGCTGAAATGTAACTTCAAAATGCACACACACACACTATGTGCGCACACTTCAGATCACCCCCCCCACACACACACACACACACACACACACACATGCTTTTAAACCCCCACAATATTACATTAACCTCTCAGCCCCATGAGTGCAGCCTTTGACGGCGCTGAAACACTTTGGATCCAAGGGATTTGTAGACTGGAAATGGGCTCTTGGGAGAGAAAGGTGATTATTACAAGAGGACTATAAGCTCTGCCAGGTTCTTAGACAGCTTAGATTTAGAGATAAAAACTAAAACAGTGCATGTAAAATCACACTAAAACAATATAACTGCTAATTAAAGATACTTAATGTCACATTTGATACCATTGGATACCTGTCCAAAAACTAGATCCGCTGATGGCAGAGGTGTGTCATGATGATGTTGTGATCCTGGAACACTGTTAACCTGGCTGAGTTGACCTCATAATATGCCATTTAATCCAGCGTGTATTTGGGCCTCAAACCATTTGATTTCCCACCGACAAATAATATTCATTATCTACTGCTTATCCTGCAATCAGGGTGGTGGATATCCAGGCTGTAATCAGGCAAGAGGCAGGGTTCACCCTGGACCAGGAGCCAGTCGATCGCAGGGCCGCCTTCCTGTGGAGGTGTGGAAGTGTCCAGGAGAGGCAGCGGTGGAGTTTCTGGCTCGATTATTCAACAGGATCTTAGAGAGTGAGAAGATGCCTGAAGAGTTAAGTAGTGTGACAGTGCCCATTTTTAAGAATAAGGGGGGGGGGGGGGGGGTCCAGAATTGCAGTAGCTGTAGAGGGGTAAAGTTAATGAGCCACACAATGAAGTTATGGGAAAGAGTAGTGGAAACTAGACTGAGTGCAGAAGTCAGTATTTGTGAACAGCAGTATGGCTTCATGCCGAGGAAGAGTACTACAGATACAGTATTTGCTTTGAGAATGCTAATAGAAGAGTACAGAGAAGGCCAGAGGGAGCCGTATTGTGCTTTTGGAATATGTTAAACTGGTGCAGGACATGTATGCTCGCAGTGAGACACTGGTACGGTGTGCTGTAGGGGTAACAGAGAAGTTCAAGGTGGAGGTGGGACTCCATCAGGGATCAGCTTTGAGCCCCTTCTTGTTTGCAGTGGTGATGGACAGGCTGACAGATGAGGTTAGACAGGAATCCCCATGGACCATGATGTTTGTGGATTGCATTGCGATCTGTAGTGAGAGCAGGGAACAGGGGGAGGAAAAACTAGGTGGAGGTGGAGGTATGCTCTGGAAAGGAGAGGAATGAAAGTTAGTCTCAGCAAGACAGAATATATGTGTGTGAAAGACAAGAACCCGGATGGAAAAGTGAGGCTACAGGGAGTGGAGATCAAGAAGCTGGAGGATTTCTGGTACTGAAACAGTCCAAGTCCAGTCCAGTCTCCAGAATCAAGAGCGAGTGAAGGAAAGAGGTAAAGAAACAGGCTCAAGCAGGTTGGAATGGGTGGAGAAAAGTGTGAGGGGTACCAAGAGATGGAAGAACATCAGCCAGAATCAAAGGAAAGGTGGAGGAGACACTGGTGAGACCAGAGATGATGTATGCTCTACAAGCAGTGACAATGAAGAAAAGACAGCAGGCAGAACTAGAGGTTGCAGAGATGAAGATGTTGAGGTTCTCTTTGGGAGTGACCAGGATGGAGAGGATCAGGAATGAGTCTATCAGAGGAACGGCACATGTTAGATGTTTTGGAGAGAAGGTCAGAGAAGCCAGACAGAGATGGTTGGGTCATGGACAGAGGAGGGATAGAGAATATATTGGTAGACGGATGCTGGAATTGGAGGTCTAGAGGAAGAACAAAGAGAAGGTAGATGGACGAGATGAATGAGAGAGGAGGATCCAGAGAATATGGTGAGATGGATTTGGTGGATTCGCTGTGGTGACCCTGAAGGGAAAAGTCCAAACGAATAGAAGAAGATTCTAGACAAGTAACAGGATTTTAAATTCAGTTCTCTGACACACAGTACAATGATTTAAGGACAGATTTGAGGATAATGTGCTCAGCATCCTCTGCACTAATGAAGACTGTGACAGCAACATTCAGAATGAGCTGCTGCCTTAATTGATTTTGCACTAAGACCTGTGAAGGCTCAATTACAACAACCAAGCCTGCAGATAAACACATGGCAACACATTTTATGGCTGTTTTTTGCACAGAAAACTATTAACTATTACATTTTCTGAGGCGTTTCTTGATTGAACGAGTGCCTTTGTGAAGCTGTTAGATATCTAGAGTTCAGAACAACAGCAGGACAATATTTCTACCTGGATTTTTAATTTTAAGGTTGTGATTCTGAAGAAGCCTCTGAGTGAGAGGTGAACACCTTTTCAAGGGAAGAAAATCAAGTTGAGTCGCTACAAGAACAAGATTTTGACAAGAAATTCAAAGATAATTCTAATTGTTCTCATCAAATAGCTGTAGAGCTGTTAATGAAATATAATTGTCATGCTTTGAAATGGACCATCCTTAAAACGTAATGACATTGATTTTTTTCCATTGTTCGGCAATTCCTTTCAGCGTTCAGCTGCCCTGATTTAACTGTGTTCTGCAATAGAACAATACATTCTTTTTATGATTTTTAAATGGTATTTATATATTGACACATACCATAGTGTATATATATATATATAGAAAATGTAGCCTCAAGGGGCCACAGGCCAATGTTTCCCAAGACCAAGTCTCAAACCCGGCTGAATGCAAATGGTTGTGTGTGGAAGGGCATCCGACAAGGCTAACAAAGGACAAGGTTAACAAAACTCACAGTGATTCTGCTAGTTGCTGTTCCCATCCCTCCCACCTCCAGCAGCAGTGACAAGAATGTGGCACTTGTACCAGGACACCGGTGAGCAACAGACAGCACACCCAGATGGATTCATCATCTTTTTAATCACGCTGACATCAGAGCTTCCTCCTAAGTCTTCACCAGCATGTTGATTCTCTTACAAGAGGAGACAACACCTTGGACTTGATCTACTCCACCCAAAAAGGAGCATACAAGGTCTGCCCCTCCCCCACCTTGGACTCTTTGACAACACCGCTGTTATGCTAATGCCAGCTTCCAGACCCAGGGTGAAAGTCACCAGACCCGGTTGGAAGCAGATACGGGTGTGGCCAGATGGGACCTGTTCTGCTCTTCAGGACCTGCTGCGACAAGACCAACTGAGAAGTGTTCAAGTGGGCGGCCACCTACAACGACCACACAGGCATTGAGGGGTAGACGGACACTCTTCTTACGTAGGCAAATGCATTGACCATGTAACCCACACCTAAAAACGTCATCATCTGAGCAAACCGGAAGCCGTGGCTGACAAGGGACGTCCACCAGCTGCTCAGGGACAAAACAATGCTAAGAGCAGTCATAGCCCAACGCAAATATACCGGCAAGATAACCCGCCGATTCAAGGACAGCAGAGATGGGCGGAGGTGGAGGTAGGGCATCCAGACCCTCACAGACAACAAAACCTGTGCCACAGCTCTGCAACCACAAAGTCAACAGCTTCTGTGCACGGTTTGAGACTCATATCACCATTCACCACAGAAGGCAGCAGGCCTTTACAGCATCCCTGGTCAGGTGCTGAAGGACTGTGCAGAGGGACTTAAGGACGTCTTTAACACCTCCCCGAAGCATGTTGGATCCTGTCCCATTCTACCTTGCCACAATGCGTGGGTGGATCCTGCGTGTTCGTTGAAGAAATAGAAGATATTTGGGCTTAAATCAACATTTAATTCAGCAGTCAAAATAAAGTACACAGAGTTCTAGGTCTGATCTTCCCTGATTCCCTTATAAGCAACAAAATGTGTCCGTTCTCAAAGTCTGACTGGCTCTGTTTCCCTGACCCGGTGTTTTTAGAATTCAAAACATGAAGCTTGCCGTCTAATGTGATTTCTTCTCGTTGGTCGTTGTCAATCGTTGCTCCCCAAGATGTAGCTTCTACTGATTGGCCCGTCGCTACCTGATTCTTGACGTCTTAATGGTTCCTCCGGCCAGAGACTGCAACTTAAAAGTTATGTTTACAGCACTCACCTCCTCTATCTGAAGAACCCTCAGCACCTACTTGTCTTGTTTTTGTTTATCATCTATGGAGTTGTTCGCCATTTCGCTACAATCATGTTCCTTTACTCAAGGGCCTCTCTTGCGGTCAAGTATGACAGTTTCTGACATGCATTGTTCTGCTTACGCACCCCTGCTCTTCATGCCATCTTAATGTGCTCAATAAGGTTTTAGCGGTTTAGCTTACCGCATAGCCTTGCAATAAAATGTAAATGACTAATAGCACGTTGATAATGATTGAGCACGAATGCAAAGCTCTGTAGGCGGGCGGCCGTTCCGTCATGCTTCAAAACCACCGTCATCGTACCCACGTCAGAGAAACCTGCCCCTTCTCGTTGCAACGACTATCACCCCGGAGGACTGACCGCCTTTCGAGAGATTCAGTGGTTTTCAGTGTAGAAACATGTTTCCCTGTACAGTGAAATTCTACTTTTAGGATGTGAATTGATGAGAAATAATGATAGTAAACATTATCCTAAATATTGGGCTTGATCCTTGGCAACCGTGGCAGCGGTGGGAGATGCTCTGCAGAGAAGGCATCATCATGAAGTGCTTCGAACGTCTCGTCATGGCACATATTAAATACATCCTCCGCCCTCGCTGAGGCCCCCACAGAGGACTCTATCTGCTCAGCTGTCCACCCAGCCCTCGCCCACCGGGACTCCAAAGACTCTTACGTGAGCATGCTGTTCCTGGACTTCAGCCCAGCGTTCATCACCAAACTACGACAGCTGGGTCTCAACACCTCCTCTGCAAACAGCTGCCGGGCTTCTTCTGCGAGGGGCCACGAACAGTATGAGTCTGCGACATCTTGAGCAGCATCGCACTCAGCACAGGGGCCACAAGTTGGCAGGAAGTCCACCTTCTAACCACACGGTGCAGAGACAACAACCCACCGCTAAATGTCTCTTCGTATTCTGCTACGAGCCGCTCCAGTGAGAGCTGGAGGTCATGGACTCATGAAGCCAACAGACCCACATCATCTGCAAAAAGCAGAGCCTCGATCCAGCGGAGCCACCCAGCACCCCGGCCATGCCTGGAAATTCTGTACAGAATCAGTGACAAAGGGCAGAAACTAATCTGACTTACAACCGCCGGCAATGCGGACCGAGCTGCGACACCCGTCATACAGGGTGGTGAGTCCAGAAGACCATGTTGGCCTTTCGGGCCCTATGGGTGCAGACCAGTCCACCGGACACTTTGCACCAAGTGACCCGCATCCTGGCGGGGAAAACTGGGTCCGATTTGTCCGGTCCCTTACTTGGGACCTGTTTGCCATGAGTGACCCTTCCGGGGGCATAAAGCCTCCGACATGCAAACCCCACGATGAGGTGGCAGCTCAAGGAGGGGGAGAATATCATGAACGTAGATGATTCTCCAAAAAGCCCTTGTAAATTGATGCTGGAGCTCATGAAATACAAGCAGACCCTGTTTCAGAGATTGAAAGAAAATAGTAGATATGCAGTATATTATGCAGCAGTTGAAAGAAAGAGGGAACACCATACAGCAGTATTTATTTGCAGTCCCTCTGTCCTCTATTGTAGGTCGCTTTGGACAAAAGCGTCTGCCAAATGTAATGTGACGTAATGTGATGTTATATTTACATTTTTTCAAGTTTCATTGATGAGATGCCAGTTCAGAAAATCAGATGACATAAACTTTATTGATCCCCATTGGGGAAATATCAGGCTGTTCTGCTAAAATCCAGAAAACCAAAGAGCTGCAGTGGTGAAAATGCTTTCTAAAACATTTTGTGTTGACCTATAATTAATGATTTGTATATATTTTTATTACTGTGATTACCCTGCAAGAGCTTTGTGTCCATGCATTAATGTCTGTTTGTGCGTCTGCACATTTTCAGTTAAGAAAACCAATTTTCCATATATTTTTTTCTTTCGGAGACACGTAATTGTTTCTCAATACGTCGCTGGGAGACTTAAGTCTTGCACATACGATGCAACAGAATATATTATGAAGTGAACGGTCCCTTGAAAGGGAAAACCAGATTTTTGGGAGTGAAAGTACAGAAAGCCTCCAGCACTTGGAAGATGCGACTCAGCTTATTCTCATCTATGAGAACGCTATTGTTCTTTTTTTCACACTTGGTGCATTGCAGAAAATATGTATTAGATACATTAATATTCAGTCTAATGTTCCAATGTGACACACCGCACACTGCATAATGGGCTGGTGTGTTTTATGAAATAGAGCGGGATCATCTGTCAACCCTGTGATGTTGTATTCCTTTATATTTGTCTGGGTCTCTGCATGCTGGTCAGGGCTGTGGATTCGGTGTTTCAGCTGTGCAGCTGCTTGTGGAAATATTCGTTTTTTTTTAATTCCTTTAATTTCTTTAATGCTAATCATTCAAGTCCCTCCAAACGTCCGGGTTCAGTTTCTTTCTTGTGTCATAAATACAGTATGAAGCTTTTTTTCTTTCAATTTCTGCCATTTCCTGGTTGTGTTTTCATGCTGTTTCAAGAGATGAACCTCATATACACTGCTCAAAAAAATAAAGGGAACACTTAAAAAACACATCCTAGATCTAAATGAATGAAATATTCATATGAAATACTTTGCTCTTTACACAGTTGAATGTGCTGACAACAAAATCACACAAAAATGATCAATGGAAATCAATTGTATCAACCCATGGAGGTCTGGATTAGGAATCACACTCCAAATTAAAGTGTAAAAACAAACTCCAGGCTGATCCAACTTTGATGTAATGTCCTTAAAACAAGTCCAAATGAATGTGTGTTGCTTCCTGAGTGGACACTATGATTTCACACAAGTGGGATTGACTTGGAGTTACATTGTGTTGTTCAAGTGTTCCCTTTATTTTTTTGAGCAGTATAGTTGAATAACACACCCAGACTCTGGATGTCTCGTCACATGGGGGTGTAAATCCTCTGACTTGTGTTTTCTGACTACGCAAATGAAACGATCTGTTTCGCTTTTGAAAAATCCATCAAAGAACAGCCATAATTTGGGGTCGGACCCGAGTGCCGACGCACGACGCCGCGCCAAAACAGAGAGAGTTTATCGAGTTCACGCAGAAGGAGTTCCTTCCGAGGGCAGGAACAGGAAGCGCTGCATGGCTGCAAAGTCCACTCACATCACTTCAAGTTCATCCGTGCAAAGCGATACGGCTTCTTCAAAAAATAGACTCGCCTTACGATTCCTGCAAAGATGTTCATCTTCTATTCTGTCACTGAGACGACTGATGGGAACGTGATCTGAGCCGAAGGTCAAGGAAGAAAATGGAAACGTGGAATGAGTGCAGGACTGACGGCTTCTGTTGTTTATCTGTGTTGTTTTTTCTGTGTTTTTTTAAGCAAAATCATCAAGCCATGTCTCTTGCTACAAAAGCCCCGTATCGATCATTCTCCAACCCAGGTACCCCAATATGTTGCCAAAATGCTTCTGACTGCTTTTCAATCATATTGCAAATAGAAAAGAGAGAAAGAAACAAAGAATTTGAGTTTAAAATATCCCTTCTTCAAACAGGGTATGACAAGTAAACATAAAAGGGGAAAATGTAGAGATACTCAATTTAACCGGCGACTTAAAATGAGAACTTTAGCTCGCCTTCCATCAATGTTTCATTTCAATTTCAACGTTTTTAAATACCTTTATTGTTTTGGCTGAAGAGCTGGATGTACGTAGCCGGGAGCTTCTCCTGGAGCTGCGCAGAATTCCCATCATAAACTCAAGGAGTAAAAGAGGTGCTGTTTCTTTTCATTCTTGCCAGTAAACAATGAACTTTGGTGAGACGCCTCTGTCTTGCAGGACTTTCCTGCGGAAGTGCTTTTCTGACTTGACCAGGAGTCCTGATCAGTTCAAGTGCAGCTACATGATGTTCTACATACCCAATGGAATGATGCTGCATTTAAAAACTCTGGGCAGGAGGTGTCCTTGAGATGCAGAACCTGACAATTCTTGCTGTTGACACTTTACCATCGCAGGTCCCGGTCCACGTTTTTGTACTAGCATGTGGTGAGACGATACGACAGCTCAGAGGGTCTGACATGACGCTGGATGAGGCTCAGATCTTCACGCACCATATTTTCTCGCTGGTATTTGGATAGTTCACTCTTGAGAGTAGAAAGCACGTTTGTGTATACATTGGCACGACGATAAAACCGCTATCATTATTCTTCCAACCAACAGGTGGCCTTTCACCGCCTCTTGCAAAACCGCCTTGGCCGAGTCCTTGAGGAGCGAGACGAGCTTGATGCGAAAGCTACATCTGCGCTCGTCTTGTATCCATAGCTGAGATGGTCGGGTCCATCCCTGCTCAGCGGTGTGTGTTTCTTCTAAAAATATCACATCCAGCTTTTTCTGGCAACAAATATGAGAAATTAGCGCCCTCCAGTTTCTAGTGGCATCGGCAGCTGTCGGAGGTCGAAACCCATGAAGAAGGCCATCGATTTCATCAGAGCGGGAGAGAAACCAATAACACAGAAAGCAACACCAGAGGAGGGACATTTTCAACAACACAGAGGCAGCAGAGGAAGCCTCCAGGTGGCTCTGGATCAAGAGGGTCGATCTGTGGTCAACTGCTGCTGAGGCACGAGTCGAGGTCCGATCAACCTCAGCTGGGTTGCCTCAGAGAGGGTATCTGAAACATCCAATGGACTCAGGTGCATCACTGATGATGCACCCTAGATGTACCCTAGCTATGCAACGTGCGCAGGACAGCGTCGGCGCACAAATGAACATCAGACAAGAGAGCCGATGTGTGATCGGCGCCCTCCTTGAGCAACCTCAGTCCGTGTGTTCGAAACGCACTCGAAGGGCCGAGGAGGCTTCCTTAGTCCAGACCTGGACCTTCTGATGATGGGTTTGGACCTGCAGATGGGAGGTTTATACAGTTCTACGGAGATGTGGTCTGACATTGCAAGGTTGGGGTGCAGCTGCGTCCTTGTCTGCACCTGGAATGTTGCCGTGCACCTGATCCAGTATTTTATTGGCCCTCGTTGGACACAAGGTGTAAGTTTATGTATTTAGGAAATTTGTAGAGCACAGCCTTGAGGTCACCCGCTACAATCATGGCAGCCTCTGGATTCGCATTCATTTGGCCGCTGATCAGGCAGTAGAGCTCCACCTGTGCTAGCTTAGCATTAGCTCGCGGTGGCATACAGGCCGCTACAATAATAACAGAGCTGAGTTCTCTGACCATTTTAAAGGCTCTGCATTTGACTGCAAGGTGTTCTAATTCAGGGGAGCAGGATGTTCCGATAATGTTTGTAGCTGTGCACCACGAGCTGGGAATGTAGCCTGAAGCTGCAGTCCCGTCGGCGCGGATCAGAGAGCACCCGCTAACTCCACCGCGGCATCAGGGGTGATGTCACCAACCAGGTCTCGGTGAAGATCAACACTCAGCTCTCGGACTTCTGTGATCCCCAGTAGAACCTCATCCATTTTGTTGGTGAGCGACCTGGCGTTCGCGAGGAGGAGACCGGACAGAGGCGGTCTGCGCGCGTTGACATGTAGCTTAGCATGCAGCCCCTTCCGCTTGCCACGTTTTTGTTTCCGGTGCCTCCTTCGTCTCCTCGGCCACAGAGTGGGAACGGTGGGGGCTGCAGTTGTGCGCTGCAGCACCGGATTAGTGCGTCTACTCCCGAAATCGAACCGAGAAAGAACACAGAAATAAACATGGAGAGCCGGGAGCTTTGAGCCGCGGCGTGCGTCTGCGCCGCCATCTTCTCAAAGACGTTGTTGCATCTTCTATCTTCTCCTGTTTGGTCCCTTGTCTCATTTATTGTCTCTCATCTCCGCTGAGCCATTTCCATCTCCTCAAGTAATTAACCTTGCCTTCTTGCCCCATGCAAACCTCGGGCATCTGTGTGTGTGTGTGTGTGTGTGTGTGTGTGTGTGTGTGTGTGTGTGTGAGAAAACAAATCTGTGTGATGAAAGGAAGTGTCATAGTTGTCACAGGATGCCACGACTGCCCACTGTCATTTTTGAATCTAATGGATGGTGTCAGTGTGTGTGTGTGTGTGTGTGTGTGTGTCCACCTGTCCTTGGAGGTGAGTGTGTGTGCGTGTGTGTGTGTGTTCAAGAGTTCAAGAGAGTTAGAATGACAGAAGCAGTGACCTGCATGATGTTTGAACCCATAGACTCTTCTGAGGGACAGTAAATATAATAAACGACTCTTAAAAAGCTGTTAACTCAATTAAGAAAACGTTGTTGTGTGTAGGAGGCTTGACAAGATCAATTGCACTCTAGCAAGAACAACCCCAAATTAGTAGAAAGAAATAAAGGAAAATAAACAAACAAAATTACGTGATCAAAATATTATTGAGAAATAAAGAGTGGATTTATTTATTTGTTAATCATGTTTTCATTTTTATTTTCTTCATACGTATGCTGTGTGTGTGTGTGTGTGTGTGTGTGTGTGTGTGGACCGGCTCTCCTGGCACTCTGGTGCTGCATCTCATGCCGTCGGCTGAGCGAGTCGTTGCATGTATGGACGCCTGCAGGTTCCATCCTGAAGCTTCTGCCGCCGGCGCCCCTGATGGGTCCAGGAAGCAGTTAGTAACTTTCTGTGGTCGCGACTCCACCTCTTCTTCACCGAGACCTTCACCGCGCCTCCTTGTGTCGGCCCACGGGAGCTGGATGAGTGAGAGCTCTCAGAGCGTCACCGGTATGATGGGTCGAGGAGTAAACCCTGAACGCGAATCTGAAGACAGGCAGCGGGCGAAGCCAAGCGGACGGACGTCCGGCCGTCCCCTGCGGCTCGAACCGGAGTGAAGGTCATCGTGAGCTTCTCATGCCCCGGAAGCTTCTCTGCTCGAGTGAAGAACTCTTGCCCCGTCCACCGCCCTCCGCTAGAACCGCCTCAAAACCATGTGGCGACATCCCAGATCCAAACACCGGCATCTTCCGGACCATATCGTCGTTCACCGACAAGCACCAGAGCCGTGCGTGAGGAGTGAAGGACCAACCGCCGCCCGGTCAGATCCAAACAGCATCTGATCATCTCACCGGCCCCAGAAGACTGAACATGGCGGCTCTTACCAACCCAGGCGCCACCTGCGTCCTCACCTCGCCAAGCCTTTCCCACATCCAGGAGGACGCTTATGTCTCAAGAACGCCAAGAGATCCTTGGCGCTGGGAAAAGTCTCCTCCATCACACCAACCCTGTGGTCCTGAACATTCGCTAAGCTGCTAGTTAGTAGCTGGTCAGGTTAGCTGGTAAGATAATAGCATGACCTCACATGTGCAGGTTCAAGGAGCTCCTTCATGCTCGTCGTAATGCATAAATATAGGACGTGCACGAATAGTCGGGGTTATTTGTTTTCGTTGTTTTGTTTTTTGCACACGTTCACCCGGCAAGCAAACACCCTTTTACACACATGATTACGTCACACACCGGCTGTAACTCAGGACGAGCCGACACGGATGTTTTTGGTCAAAGGGGATCAAACAGACGCCGCGTTAAATAGATTTGGGATGAAATGACAAGTTAATTTCGGAGCTGTTTATCACTTTAATTTGCTCCAGTGAGATGTGTAAAGGAACATTTGTTATCAAACACCGCATCCAATTTCTTCTTTGAATGTTAATTCGCCTATTAATCCCTTTTTCTTCTGTAATATTTAGTTTCTGTGTGTCATTATGGTTTATACTCACTGCAGTTATTGGAAAAAAAAAAAGCAAAAGACACAAAGGTTTTCCATCCATGACGTGCTTGATAATCTCACAATGATGCTTTTAATTCCTACAAAGAACCACCCTGATGAAAGCGTGGATGCTTTCTGTGTTTCTGCGAGCCGGGGAAGATTCTTGGAACAATCGCATCAGTATTCATGATACAATTCCTGTCTTCATCTAATCTTGAACATTTCCAGATCAAGACGCCGCCATCAAAGCGGCCAATTCTGATCGGCATGACCAGAAGTCACGCTGTTTTACATATTCTTAAAAGAAACGATGAGCTCGAGCAAGATGGAGGATCAAAAAAGACGCTTGTGGAAGATGATCGGAGATTGATCTGAAGAGAAAACACCTCCCGGAGGTGAGAGGAATATCATTGTGAAGCATCGAAACAGAGAAATAAAGCAGGATAATCAGAATGTGAAATGACTTCTGACAGGGATTTCGTCAGATTTCTGGCGAAGAATGCAGTTGTTATTTTCCTTGATAGGAGATTTAAAATGCCATATTTTCACCAGAACCAAAATTCTAACCTCCTTTGCAGCAGCAATGAAGGTTTAACTTCAAAAACCCGGCGAACTAACTCATCTGAAACCGGAACCAAAAACAACCAACTTTTTAAAACTGTTTTTCAGCGAGAAAGTCAGAGCGAATCCTACAACAAGGGTCCTTCTGGAGGCCCGAGGGGCAGCGTTGCCGCGACCTCGCTGGGAGAAGAAGCGGGGGATGGATCGCGTCCCAGCTGAGATGTTACGGTTCGGCCTCCTGGTCTCTCGGAGGGACGAGCAGCCGCCGCCCTTTATTGACGACTGGTGACGGTTTAAAAGCGTTAGCCGCCGCGCAGCTGGTCGAACCTCAGCCTGCCGACTCCTTCTGGACGTGTTCAGGGCCTCCCTCCCCTCCGCCGCCCCAGGCTTTCACCATGAAGACTGGACACACGACGGAACAACCATCGGTTTGCTTCGGTAAAGTTTCTTCTTCCCGACTCTTTCCCTGTCGGCGGGGAGTCTGGTGTTGCTGGATATTGACTGGTCACTTGGCTCTCAACTGGCTGATTCGAGGACGAGGACCTTCTTTATATCTTTGGATGACATGCAAGATGGAAAAAGTGGATAAAAAACAACAGTTTCAAGTAAAAACATAACAGTAATAGATAATAGTAGGAAGGAGGGAGAATAAGAAATACAATGAAATATAAACTGTCTTAACTGTTTGAACATTCCCTTCGGCTGAGGGAAGAGGAATTAAAAATGAATGGAGTGAAATGAAAGGTTTGTAAATGTGAATGAAGTGATAAAAGTGAATAATAATAAAGTGAATAATTGTGAATAATAATAAAAGTGAATAAAAAAAAATGAAGTGAAAATAAAAAAAGTGAAGTGAATAATAATAAAGGTTTGTCGCCAAGAACATGCACCCTTTCAGTTTCAGCTACACGTCTTTGGAACAAATAAAGCTGTGAAATTCAAAATTAATTTTGCCATTATATTAGGAAAAACAACTTGTTTTTTGTTTTGTTTTTTTGGCCATTGCCAGCAAATATATCATGCTATACAAATTATTTGTTCTCTCATGTCTCCATAATTTTTTTTTTTTTTTTTTTTTTTGAGCGATCACAAGGATGTGTGATTTAATCTAGATAACAGAATAAAGGTAGTTGTTTTTTTTTTTAACAAACTGCAGCTCCGTCTGAGCAGACTGGGGGTCGAGGAGGGTCTTTCACGATTGATAAAATCATCTGATCCATCAGATATTATATAAGAAAGTGCATCTGTATGTTTTATTCTTAATGTTCTTTGTTTTTATCCCCCGATTGCCACTCGGGGATCAATAAAGTTTATTCTGATTCTTGTGTGGTGAAGTTGGAAATAGTGAGTCATCTTGGGCTTCAACATCCATTTTTGATCCCTTGTGTCTCTTGTAGATAAAATAAAGATCAAAATTTTTGCAATCCCAAATAGGCTTGGCTTTATCATTTTGACAATAAAGGACAAGTTCATACTTTCTGTGTGAATTCACGGTTTCGGTCAGCGCTTTACACACCCATATTTACAGCGTTATCTCCCAAACAAACGGCTTGCATCCTCTTCCACCTCTTTCACCAAGGCCGTCTGTGATCACTGGGATTCCTTTAGATCAACTCTTTATTCCCTTTAAGTGGAGATGCAAACATACATATGCACACAAATAATAGGACAAAATCTATACAAAATACATCAAAATGTATGCAAATCTGTCATTGCAGACACATTATCCACATAAAAATTGCAGCCAGATTGAGTGAGGGAAAGTGATTCCACATGAAATACATGCACGCAGATTGAAATGTTCTTCAACTTCAAGCATAAATAAAACACCAGGGAGAAACAGTGTCTGTAACCCTGTAGACAAAGTAATAAGCCCACTTATTATTATACACGAGTCAATTATGGAAATACCAGCCAGTGCCAGGGAGTAACTGTGATTATATTCACTGATTTGCTGCAAGTCAATGAAAACAAAGACAAAAACAAAGAAATATGAAAACAAAGATGTGAAAGACTAATTTATTTGCTCAATATTGCATCATTTTGTCAAGTAATTTAGTTGTTTATATATAATTCTCTTTTTTTCTCTCTTTTTTTCTTTATTTTCTTCATTTAATTTTTAATTTATATACATGTATATATATTTTTTTGATGCTGCTACCCTATGTGCCCCCCAATATTGCCCCTCGAGGGCAAATAAAGCTTTTCTGATTCTGATTTCAGGTTTTTGTGGCGTATGAGAATGTTGTCTGGTGGAGTGAAAGGAGGGAACGGTTGCACTCTTTCTGGAAGGCTCACAACGCTTTGCTAATGATTACAGAGATGAGTAAAGTGTTTTCCTTCATGTTAAATGCTTTGATTTACTGATTCTTATGAAGCCGTTTGTTTTCTCAGCTCCCAAACTGACTGTCAATGTGGGATATTTTGGTTGCCATCTTTTCACAAACACTCAAAGATAGTCTCTCTGATCCATGTGTAGTTAAATAAAGCTCCTGTTTAAGAAAATATATAAAAATAATAAAATCAAATTTCAAATGTATATACCTGCGTGTGTGTGTGTGTGTGTGTGTGTGTGTGTTGAGAAATGTTAAGAAAAATTAATTATTACCAAGTGGTAGTAGTATTTTCTGTCACAACATTGGTCTTGGTATCCTGTGTTTATATGGACATGAATAGGTGGTCATATTGATTCATATGTTGCAATGGTGTGTGTGTGTGTGTGTGTGTGTGTGTGTGTGTGTGTGTGTGTGTGTTGCTCTTTGTGTAAGATTAATGTCAGTTCTAAAAGCTGTCCAAAAATGAGGTGTTACAAGAGTATCAATGCATTTCAGGCAATATAGGGAGACGAATGTGTGACGTAAAGCAATTATCTGTGATTTTGATTATTTCTATTTCATTTTTTGGATGTTTTTAATGTGAGGTTACTGTATATGCATATTCATTCATCCCTATATAATGTTAAATGCATTATTTTTAGAATCAACATTGGGCCAAACTTTGTATGTCTCGGTCAAAACTATGGAAAGTAAATATGTCTTCAGCATTTTTCTTATCTTTGTTGCCAGGCAACACACTCCGATCACGTCTGCATTAATATAGAGCCGCTGCAGCGAAAATAATGAGGCATAACTAGTTTTTAGTGCCTGCCAGCACCGATGATTTATCGCATAAGCAGGACAAAGTAAACACGGAGGACACACAAACTACCGGCTATTTGTGTTAACAGTTGTTTTTATGCATCAGACGCCACACAAACAGAGCTGCCCTCAAACAGGGTTCTGAAAAAGAAGAGCGGACAACTGATGATTTCCTCAGTCCGGGATTTAGATTCTTTTCTGTCTTCAAATAAACAATTTTGCGCTGCTTTATTTGTGAGTCGTGTGTGTGTGTGTGTGTGTGTGTGTGTGTGTGTTTCTCAGCAAGCTCTGCCCATGCGCTTCGGACTGTCCGACAATAACTTTTTTTTCATGTCACATCTGTGTTTAACTCAACATCTTCTGAAATGATGAGGCAAGTGATTATTTTGACCATATCATCATTTTATCCATTATTTCCAACTCCAAGCTGTATAAACTTATTGGATTGAATGCATATCAGGTGATGTGCATTTGTGTAACAAGGGAAGGTCCATTCTAAGGTGTCCATCGTTATTAGGCAGATTCTTCTTCTTGGGAAAAATGGGTTGAATTTTATTTAACTGACTGTGAAAAGTCAAAAATGATAAAAAAGTCTTTCAGAGGGATTCAGCACTCTTGAACCATCTAAGATATCGGGGCGTGATCAAGGAACCATCAAATGGCCGCAAGAAATGTGCTGAGAAGAAAAGACGCAAATTAGCCACCAAAGATTTGAGAAGAATCCAAGATGAAGCTTCCTGGAAGCCGTTCTCCTCCAGCGCTGCCGTTTCCACACCTGCAACCTGTCTGGAGGGTCCAGAAGAACCAGGTGTTGGTTCTCAGAGACACGGCTGAGGTAAGAAACGTTGAAACCTCAAGAATAGACCAAGAAATATCTGAGGACAGATGTTTCAAAGGTTCTGTGGACTGATGAGATGAGTGTCTGTTGACGGAGCAGATGATGGACCCGTGGTCGGATCAGTGATGGACATGGAGCTCCACCGGCGAGGTGGAGATGGGGTTCTAGTAGGGGCAGGTGTTAGGATCAGAATCGCTTTATTTGCCAAGTCATTTTGCAACTACAAGGCTTCCGTGCTGCTGCCCTTCTTCTCCACAGTGACTCAGCGGGATGCAGAAAGCCAGCGGCACCTCGTCCATGTCAGCGACGTGGCTGGACGTGTTTGTCGGTGATGTTTTCAGGGTCCTTAAAACAACGATGTTCTGCAGAACACACATACCTGCTGTTTTATATACAATCGACGCCCACACTTCCATCTTTAACGTTCTCTCTACTACATCTGCCTTGACAACACACACAGAGCGCACTGCACTTTAGGGCGCCGCGCATTTTGAAGAAAATCTAAGACTTTTATGTGCGCCTTATAGTCGTGAAAATACGGTAAATATTCAGGTTTGAGGGTTTGTTCACTTTTCGGATTGACCAAGAGCACCGTAGTTGTACAATCACAAAATCAGTCCTCAAAACTACAACTTGCTGTGTGTGTGTGTGTGCGCCCACACACACACTTTTATGTCAAACAAGAGGCCATTCTTAAATAATTTGCCGGTTACTTAGAAATAAAACCTGCACCTTTTTAGATGCAACAAGGTCATGATGCTTGAATTTATAATCAAGAGCGATCCACTCCCATGTGACTCTTCTGCCGCTTCCTGCATTGGATTCTTCAGCACGATCTTGAATCACCGAGAGTCGGGTTCAGGAGGAGCAGAGAAATGTGACGGTAAACAGATATGGGAGTGAATTCGGCAAAGTTCCACGCGGCAGCTAAAGTGCCCGTGTCACTTTGTGAAGAAGTAGCCGATGCTCCGATAGCATCGCGCCGGCCGCAGACAGCGTTTCCTCAGATACTTTATAACTGCCGTTTTTGAGGCAGAATCAGTGTGTTTGCTCTCTAGTGCACTTGCACCGCAAACAAAGCCTCTATATTGGTTTGGAGCGGCCGGGGAAATGAGATGCAGCCTCGGTTTTGTCCCGAATAATCAAATCTCCCCGCAGGGTGTCGACATCTATATCAACATAACCTAAAGGATGCTCTTTGTAGACTTTTGGGGAAGCTTAGACATCATGAATACTGAGCAATCACATTGCAGGCGGCCTGATCTTTCTGCGATTCTTCGGCCAAATACCCGAACAAATCGTTTTTTTTTTTCAAATAACTTGTCATTTTACTGAATTATTACAAGACCCGTATGCTTGCAAAAATATGAAATCTCAGTGATAACGCAGAGAAAGGCTGACCGGTCATGAATCTTTTGGTGTTATGCATGAATTTTGTACATTTGAAAAGAGAAAAATTGTTACCCGATACATTCCTTGTGAAATTGTGGCTATTTCTCATTTCAGTGACGTATCAGCAACATCCAGATGTTGCTAGAGTTCAGCGTTTTCCACACAAAGTAACAACAGGCTGCAAAGAAAATGCTCAAATTATAGAAAAACAATTTAACCCTCTCAGGCTCAAATTAAGTTGTAGTTGCAGGAAAAATCTGATATTTGGCTGTCGCAAATCTGCAACATCTGCCTGGAGAAGGTTAATGTCAAAAAGTCATGAATCGGAGCCATAAAGATGACAACGTAATGTGGCAAATCAGATCCAGTAAATGTAAGAAATGTTTCTTTGAAGTCGTACAAAGCCACCAGATTCAGCTTGAACCTCTTCTGACTGACATTTAAGGCCTTAAACATCCATCCCTTTTTATTTGCATCCTTTCAACCTCCATCTGGACGCCATGAAGATGTTTATCTAAGACCTTTCCAAAAGTTTTTGGCCATTTTGAGTCGTCGAGGTCATGAATATGTTTACTTCCTACCTTCCCGACATGTAAATGTGTCCTGTTGACGATGTGGTGGCGCCTGGGTGTCCTGGACGGGCCTCGGGCGCTGCAGAGCTCGTCCGCGGAAACCGACATCATTCTTGAAGCGCCGTCGAGCGGGAACTGACCTCTAATTGGTCCCCTGGCGCGGCGCGGGAGCTGCAATCTCATGGTTCATCCATGACGGGTTCATCGCAGAGCTCAAATGTTGCTGACGTTGTGCTCTGTGTAACTTTGTCCGATAAAAGGTAAATAAAGGTCTTTCTTTGTCTCTCGGCTGGTCGGGGACGTGATTTGCGACGTGACGTGATTCGTCCGGGTCTGAGCGCGCCGTTCTTTTTGATTTCTTTCTTTTTGTTGAGGAATGAAGTTGAAACTCACCTTTGCAGAGAGGTTGACAGGAGACGACGCACATTCTCAAAGGGTTTTTCCGTTAACTTACTGTTTGGTAGCTTTACTGCGGCAGAAAAGATGGGAACTGAGAGAACCGAGTACAACGGGCATCATATCATCTATAGTCAGTCAGCAACGCCACTCATTTATCACTGAAATGTTATATAATTTGCTCTGAGCTTTTCTTATTGTGCGGTATTTATTTTTTTAATGCATCGTAAGAGCGTTGTGTAGAAAATAAAAGTGATATTTTCATCACGGGGCCCATCGGACAGGCCAACAATGACAATGAACGACTTCACCGAGCTAAAAAATGTTTTCAGAGCCTGTAGTTCTTTTACCCAAAGCTAAGATAGTTGTATTTTATTTTGGAGGGTGACATTCTTCCAGAAGTAAAGTCATTGGTGTTGCCTAAAGCTTCAATTAGAAGCGTCCATGCAGATCCAGAACACTTAAGGGAAAGCGCTGCAGTCGGTCGCCTCGGTTCACCGACGGTCGCTATTTAATGAATCGGAAGTAAAGTTGATAGACAGAACTTGGATTTCTAACTTCATATTTTCTCCTGTTCCTGAATACAACTTTGCAGAAGTCATTCATTTTGAAAATCCAAGCATAAAAATGGAAAATTTCCCATTACAATATTAATTAAGCTTAACCTGTCTGCTCAGTGGCCCATGAAGAATTACCTGGCGCTCTGGAATTGCTGGCCTGTTCTGTGTCGTCACCGGCTCCAATTTGCAAAGTCAGGCTCCCACTTGTCCTCAAGTGATTTTCCATCGCAATGATTAATCTCCGGTGATGAAAATATGTCCGCTCATTAATCATTTGTGGCTTTTAATCGGCAAAAAACACACGGGATAATGACCTCACCTATGTTGACTGTCTCCGGGTCCAAACTGTTGTATTTATTTCCTTGGCTTACAATATAGCTAACTCTATAACAAAGCAGCGACGTAGAATACAGAGTTTGCTGATGTAGTTGATTCAATTCCACAGTTTTAAACACAAGAATTTGAATAATCACATCGGTGTGATTTGACGTCATCATATCGCACAGGAGGACGCTGCTAGAAAGCTAGTGTTTTGAAAATATTTGCTGTAACGTCACCGTCCTGTGTGAAACTGCATATTATCCCAAGCAGTATCTATGGACCGTGTGTGTGTGCCGAGTGTGTGAAGCTCGCGTGGGAAGGCGGACCGAGAAGTCAAAACCGTAAAGTTTAATCAGAACGAGGTTTCCGCCGCTGGATCGACTGATGAGTCCATATACCAATCCTTCAAAATTCTTCATTGGTGATAAAAACAAAAAATTGGATAGTCATTTGATAATCAGAAAAACTTGTGAAAGACATGTGAACGTCAAGAGTAAAATGGCAAAAGATTAAAGAGAATAATAAAATATATATGTAAAATGAGTTATTTACAAAATTGTGCAAATTGTGGGTACAAAATCTAATATCTAACAAATCTAAATGCAGAGCGGCATTAATTACACCGCCGGCTTGGCGGTGAAGGGTTTGCAGGGTTGCTGGAAACGGAGCAGTCGGACGTCCCTTGGGGACGAAGGTCGCCCTTCTCCTGGTGAGGTGATCACCGCGCTCTGTTTCTTTGTTTGACCAAACAGCGTTTAGCGAACGTTGTCAAGATGAAGAGAATTTTGTGGACGTCGTCAAGCCAAATTACGTAATTAAATGCTTTAGGGATGTAGAGCCAGAAAGGTCGGGTTCGGGTCGGACCCGTTTGAGTCCGGGGGGGTTTAATCCCTTGTGGCGAGCAAACAAAGGGGATTCACGGGGACGCCGGCATCTAAAGACCTGCGTTTCCACGTCTGGGACGTCAGGTTGAATCTCCCAGGCGAGCCATCGGGAGTTCAGGAGGTCACGGGAAAGAGTCAGAGAAGGGGAGCAGCTGCATGGTGGACCAATAGGGACAAAAATCTGCAAGATGTCTCATCGAAAGGTCAGAACACTTTGGGTTTCTGCAAAGGGTTCGTTCAAACCACTATGGTTGGTGTAGTTGGAAACCATATCAAAGAAAAGGAATTTCGAGAAAAGAAAACAATTTCAGGTGAAAGACTAGGAATATGTTGAAAGGCATGCGGGATGTTGGAAAATGTGGAAAAGTGAATGTGATCGGAGACGGACGAAGCCACTTTAGTCAGAAGTGTGAATTGCGGATGGTTCGGACGAGTGTAGAAAAGGGGAAGCAGAAAAGTAGGGAAGAGAAAACAGCTAAAAGTCCGTCGTCTTGTTTGCATTCCTCTCTGACAGGAGCGAAGGCTTCTCCTCCGGCCTCCTCCAGACCATCGGTCACCACTCCTTCGGCAGTTGAGGAGGAAAAAGAAGCCGAAGCCTCATCAAGCACAGCAGAGGCCACGAGAGGTCGACGCCCTTCTCCCCGACCGACTCTTCCGACGATCCAAGTCATGGCACCCTGCGGTCCGAGACGAGTTGATGAGCTGTTCAATATCTGCCCGACCTGGAAAACGAGGGTGTTCTCAGGTGACCTGCTGACGGCGGAGCAGGAATTCAGCCCCACCGTGCCCGAGCTCAGACGTCTGCTCATGAAGAAACTAGATCCATTTGTAAAAATCCACAACCCCGTCCAAGGCCAACAACGCCGACGTGACGTGAACTGGGAACACATTGCAAACACGGAGTACGGCGATGCCATCGCTGCTCTGTGCGGAGGTTTCAAGGGTTCCACGAGGCCAAAATCACTGATCGTGAGCAGAAAGAGGATGAACCAGCGGTAGATTACTATCTGAGACCGTCTGAGGGGTTTAAGCAGAGCTGTGGCAGAGCGAGGGATTTGGGAAACACTTCTCTGCCACGCCTTTCGCACCGGTCTTCTGCCAGACACCTGGCGAGCGGTGAACGGGACCGGCGTCGACGCTGACAGAGCCAAGCTTGAGGAACTCCGCCTCCGTGACCCCCACGCCCAAAGCTAACGTAGGAAAGAAGAAGCGGCGCAAAGACACAAAGCACAAGGTACAACCGACCCCGACCCGCCTCAAACCGTCCCCGATCAGACCTGCTCCCAGACCTGCTCCCAGACCTGCTCCCAGACCTGCTCCCAGACCTGCTCCCAGGACCTGCTCCCAGGACCTGCTCCCAGACCTGTTCCCAGACCTGCTCCCAGGACCTGCTCCCAGACCTGCTCCCAGGGCCCAGAGCCACAAAAGGGCGAGACTTTTCAGAAGAGGAGGACCATCACGACAGGAGCACAGATCAGTCCAATCCGTCTGCGGAGAAGCACCAGTCCTGGACATCAGGCCAGGAACCGCCCAGAAGCAAGGACCGCCCGGAGAACGAGGCCGGGAGGAGGCAGCTCAACATCCTGCAGCGTCTGAAAAGGAAAGTGATAACACACACACACACACACACACAATGAAAACCAGCTTGCTACAAACCCCACATAAACATGCAGAGAATTATCACAGCATATAGAACGACTAGAACATTCCCAGGTTAAAATGAAGACGGCAACTTACACAAAGTATGAAAGTGAACATTTTCAGACATTTCCAGAGGTCACCCTAGATATTAATGTTAAACAAATCATCTTTCTAGTAGACTCGGCGCCGCCCACTCCGTCGTAAAGCGGTCAGAATTACCGGAACGTCGGCGCGGTGGAAGATCTATCTGCTCCTCGGGTGCGGCTGGGACGGCGGGGAGGGAGGGCTTCTCAAAAACTCATCTTCTGCACAGACCTGGCAGACGCCACGGCGAACTCGAACCCAGAAGCACAGCTTTCTGCTTCTCCCTCCTGCCCGGCGAATCTCCGAGGAGGGGATTTCATTCTCGAATTTGGGGCTGGAGGTCACACGTGATCTTTAAAGATCTCACCGAGGTTTTACAGGCGTACCAGGGGCTTATTCCGCCCTCAACGGCTAATGTTTTAATTGCTCTAACATCCCAGAAGGTCCACGCGGATGTAGATTTTATGAGACCGGCCCGGACGATGACCACGCATACGCTATCTTTTCTGACCTGGATGATGATGTTCTGCTGTGAACACTTTATTGGAGCTCCCGGCGTTTTCACCCGACGGCCAGATGCGGCGCACAGATCACCGACTGGGCGACCACCCACGTGAAGATGCGACCCCTCCGACAAGACGGCCCACGCCGTGGCCACTCCCGTTCTCCGGACTGTGTGTGTTCTTGACCGTTCACTTACACAACACAAACTCACATGTTTCTTCTAGAAACGGGTCGCCTCCTCACCAATTATCCGAAGTTCCTGATTCTCCTCGGGCGGCAGACAAATATGAGGGTCTCATGAAGTCTCTCAGCCTGTCCACATTAGGGACAAATGAAATTACCCACTAAACCAACCCCAATATCCACTCAAACCCAGCGCCGTACAGGGCGTTCAACCTGTTTTGGGTTTTCTCTTCTCGCAGCGAGTGTTACTGAGATTCTCCTGTGTGCACACCAATGTTTTCAAGATCTGCAACAAACCACCAGATGAATGGAGATTCATCCAGAATCTCAGAGCTATCGACACCACTCTTCATACAACGGCTCCATCCACTACCTTAGCACAAATTCCCTCAGCTGCACGGTGGTTTTCACTTGTAGAACACATTTTTAAGCGTTCTAGTTGGCTTTGGAATTTAATGGTAAGACCTGTGAAGGTGCCGTGGGGTCCTGGGCGGAGGGCGACCTCAGAGGGGAACCTGGGGTGGAAACAGAACTTCGCTCGCCACCCCGGCTGCTTGCTTCAGCCGGTCCAGCGATACCCGCTCCCTACGCCCGCCCAGGTCCGGCACAAAACTCTTAGAAAACCTGCCGACGCCACCAATGGCACCAGAACCATTGGGCGGGGACGGCCAGAAGAAACGTCACAGATGAAGGCAGGACCACCTTCCTGCACAACCACATCCTCCAGTTTGAGGCCGGTGCGCACAGATTTCAGAGCGAGGACCTCCGGCTCGCCGGGCTGGACGGTCATAGCTGAGGAATCCACACGACAAGCGATCAGAACGGGGTTGGGCTTCCCAGCCACAAGCTGAATGTCCTTCACGAACTCCCAAAGGGCCGCAAGGTGGCGCTGCTGGCGAGCGGACCACATTTTGGACACGGCTTGACAAGCGGTGAAGGAGCAGAACTTGGCGGCCAGCGACTTCCCGTAAGAACGCTGCACTTCCGCTCACTATCCCGCAGCTTGCGGCTTCAGAATGCTGTCGGCCCGGACGCGTCATTTTTAAAAGGGCAGACCCTGCGTTCGCAATCGACCAGTAGATTGCGATCGACGTGTCGGGCAACACTGTAGTAGACAAATATCACTGCTGTTTTGTATGTATAACTGAATACGACCGAGTAAAGGGCTTCCTTATTCTTCTCAAGTCTGTAAGAGAGATTTTCTTCTCGGTCAAAGATTTCATGCTCATAGTTCATCTTTTAAAGTAATAAAGAAGAGAGTTAAACAAACTGGCCGATTTAAATGCCCGTTATTTTAGTGCGTTAAATCGATGTCTCGCAGAGATTAAGTGACATTGTGGGCGACTCATTATTAGAGAGGAACAAACAGCTATGTGTATTAAAGCTAGTTCAGAAGACATTTGCACAGTTCAAATACAGGCTGATGGAGTAATGTTGACTCTGAACTGTAAAATACGCATAACGACTCCTAAAGTCCAGATTGTGTTGATTGAATTGATTCCAGGAAGTGTTTAAGATAAAGGTCCAGCCACGGCGACACTTGTGTGTCCCTGGAAAGGTTTGCTATCACGTCTTGTGATCTGATGTCTGTTTCTCTGTCACTCAGTCATGACGTGCACACCGTGCACGCCTCCCACCCGCAGCACTATGGAGATTCTCCATATGACAATGTTGCCAGAGGCCTGCTGTGCAACTTCTTAGTTCCCAGCGTGAAAACACACTGCAGCGAAGCAGAGCAAAACACACACACACTCCTAGTGTAAGAGGAATGCAACCACAACACTTGGCGTCACACTAGAAGTACAACGTTGCGGTGTCTTTTAGAACAATGTTATCGTTTAGGCCCAAAAAAACAAATATCGTTGAATGAACGCACGTAAGCTATGAACAAAAGGGGAATAATCAAGAATGAAAAGAAGCTCATTAAAAGCATTTGAAAGTTAGCTGATTGGTTTACTGGGTAAATGTGCATGTCCTCATACTCATGGAAAAATGTCAAATGCATTGATTATCTGTACTCTTGAAAAGGTGCAAAACATAGCCCTAGAACAGAATATTAATAAGACAAAGAATAAAGAAATGAATTGAAACCAAGTAATAAAACGGTCTTAATTAAACAAAATTGTTAAGAATGAATGACATTTGAAAAAAGATCTGATATCAGAATTGATTTTTGGTCTAAATTTGATGTTTGTTTTAATATTTCCAATACAGACTGCCTTCATATACATGTATATACATGTATATGTATATATTTATACATATATATGCATATATGTACCCACACTAGTACCTGGACATATGATGTCTCCTGATGGTGAATAAATCGGCCTCCAAACAGAGTTTTTGATCAAATTCTGAATCAAGCTGCGAACAATCCTCGGTACACGAACAATCTCACAGGCTTTCTGTGTTGTAGCATCTGAGGGCGACACGACTCGGTGCTTTTTCTTTCCTTTTTTTTTCTTTTTTTTTTTTTTACATTGGTCATCATTGTGATTTCCTGTTATAACTTTTTTTCAGTAAGTTTCGGTACCTTGACGCACACACAGAGTATTACGGTGAAGAGAAGACCACTGCTCTGCTGATAGAGAGGAACAGAAAAGTTCCCAGGTAATCCGGAGCCCTTCATCGTGCCATTTTAGATTTGAAAAAAGCATGACGGGGGACAGAGAGAGGAACTCTGATACTGTGTGAGAACGTTTGGAGAAGCAGAGAAGTATGTAATGTAATGTAATATAATGTTAGGCTGCCACATGACATTTATGGGAGCTGTGAAACAGTGGCGACGTATGTTGTTGACGTGAAAGAGGTGGGACTGAATCAACCATCCGCTCTGAGTCTCTTCTTGGTTGCAATAATGATGGACCAGTGAATTTTGAGTCTTCCTGCAGACCTGGAAGCACTGATCTGCTCTCAACAAATGAGATTATTTAACGTGAGAAGGTGGGATTTTTTTTAAAAACCTGTGTCTTTAAAAGCCTCTTGGAAGGATCCTGCTCATAAAGTGATTTAACCGGAACAGTGGCTTCGACCCTGCATGTGAAAGCAACAATCTTCTCTTCTGAGCTCAAAGGTTAAGACTTGGAGTTCCTCAGCAGGTGCAGTTCTGAGGTGAGACCAGCAGATGGTGGGAGTGACCTTCAGAAGGCACAGGAGACCAAACACATTGGATAGAAAGGCCGGGAAACTGGAGGAAGACACTGGTCCATCAAACCAGTTCGTCCAAAGCTTTTCAGAGACAAAGCTCCTCTTTCTCAGTTGCATTTTAGTTTTGGTGATGTGCTTTGGACCCGTGGATGGTCAGCATGAAGTGTGATGATGTTGGTTGGACACAGGTTATAACAGGATATAGACTCAGGGTTAGAAGGTTCAGGACATGTTCTTTCGGTGTCTGACACTGCTGGAATAAAAGTGATGTCATGATTCAAACCGTGGACGCCGTTTGATTCCATAGAAACAACATCGACGTCCTCTTCCCTTCAGTGAGATGGGAAATCAATGAATTACATCTTTTGTTGTCCAGATATTGTTGGATTGGGGTTTTATTCCAAATATCACTCATGCAATTCAGATAATGTAAGACAACAGTGTTTTATTGTCACGCTTGAGAATTCCAGGATGGTATTTGTGAAGAGGCTGATTATCGGCTGCAGTTTTTTGGAGGAAAAGAAAATAAGGAACGCTTCACGAATTTGCGTGTCATCCTTGCGCAGGGGCCATGCTAATCTTCTCTGTATCGTTCCAATTTTAGTATATGTGTTAGAGAACTAACACGACGAGCAGGTGGATCCCAGTGATATATAAAGGGTCCGACTGGGTCACCTATTTGACCAAGGGTGTATTTTGTTGATTATGTGAATAGGTAGCATGGTGTTCAAAATATACGTTCAACACTCTAAATATTCTAAAATATCAATTCTTTGCCAAAAAAAATTATCGTTATTAAACATATTTGATCCGACTTTTTTTGCATCGTCAGGGGCTGCTGGGTGTTTTTCACCGGCCGTTTCCGCATTCGTCATCAAGCGCTGATTGGCTGAAGCGTCACGGCGTGACTTCCTGTCTCTCGTGTTTACAGTCTGCAAAGATCCACTCGTGTCTAAAGTGGGGTCACGACGCGCTGCAAGAACTTGCCTGCTCAATACAACAAACGTATAACAAACAATATTTGGTTCAGCATTCAGGGCACCGTCTTTCCTCCAACCTCCGGTTCGTCGGTGTTCATCCGTAAAAGTGAAATAATGCGCTCATGAGTTCATTATCGACACACAGCAGGAGGGATGGACGTCTTTCCTCTTTTAGATGAATCTACTGTAAAAGATGGATGGAACGGTTGGAACCCTACAATTGATATTATTATAGTAATCATTATAGTAATATCCAACTTGCCTTCGATTGAAATGACAAACTTCTTTAATGCTAGCTCACGAGACCGCAATTAGCTGGGCTTAAAACTCAACCCACTGGCTTCTGACTATTTTTACATATTTAATGTTCAAATTCGGAGACATTATGCAAATTAACAATGGAAACAGAGGGAAATGGCCACACGTGCAGACAGACAACCATTCACTGTCATTTGCACATTTGGACAATTTTCCTCATTTTGCTTGTCAGAACAAACTAGATCTCAGACTGCAGCTGTATACAGTACCCTCTGAACATCCACTTTGTAGAGACCATATTCTTATTCTACATTTGTAAATATTTCAAAGAAATATAAAACTGTGCGAAGCCTGCATGCATGTCGAGAGTAATGTTGTTTGTTCTGGGAAATTACTTCCGCAATCGGCGTATTGGTGCAAAGCAATGAACTTTAAATGTTGAGGGTTTCCATCGTTGGACTGTGTGTTTTATTTCAAATATTGACAATTTTGAGTGCTCGTATAACACCATAATATTGTCTCTTTCACACAACAGTTTCTCTGAAATAGTACTTGAGTGTGATGAGGCTGCTCATGTGCGACTATGGAGGGATGATGAAAATAAATCTGCAATATGGAAAAGAAAATAAGGAACGCTTCACGAATTTGCGTGTCATCCTTGCGCAGGGGCCATGCTAATCTTCTCTGTATCGTTCCAATTTTAGTATATGTGTTAGAGAACTAACACATTGTAAAAGTGGCATTGCAGAGGATTATACAGCACCTGAAAGCCTTGCCAACTTGACCAGGGGGTTGGATTTTAATGTTAACTTGAATTGGTCAAAATATGTTCAAGAAATCTGTTTACTTTTCCAAAATTATACATGCCTCTAAAAACATTTTCCACAAAAACTCGCGGTATGGCAAAAAAGTAATCATATAAAACAGTGGAGTGCAATATAGCGATGGACGACTGTATTTCAATAAACTGCCAGGTGCTGCAGGGGGTGGATGGCAGACTTGGACTGGCAGGAGATCGACCAACTTTACCTTAGCGATCAACATATTGCTGCAAGGAAATGGACTATAGTAAATACGTTTAATTACTGAAAGGACTCCTCTATTGCATTGGGTTTTATTTCAGGTTCCTTTACAATTTCGAGAGCATGCATGACTCCCTTGTGTTGACATAATCACACAAGACTATCCGAATGTGATGATTTATCAAAATGCAGACAAAATAAGGAACGCTTCACGAATTTGCGTGTCATCCTTGCGCAGGGGCCATGCTAATCTTCTCTGTATCGTTCCAATTTTAGTATATGTGTTAGAGAACTAACACGATGGGGCTGAGGATCTCAGTGGTACATAAAGGATCCCAATATGTCACCATTTTGACTAAGGGTGGATTTTAATGTTAACTTGAATTGGTCAAATCTGTTCAAAAAATCCGTTTCATTATCTCAAAATTATTATTCTTGTCACAACAAAAACATTTTATCCTTTTAAAAAATGTTTATCTTACTTTTTTTTGCAACGTCAAGGGCTGCGAGGAACTGTCGGCGCCGGTTTCCGCATTCGTCATCAAGCGCTGATTGGCTGAAGCATCGCGGCGTGACTTGCTGTCTCTCGTGTTTACAGTCTGCAAAGATCCACTCGTGTCTAAAGTGGGGTAAGATAAAATCAACTTTATTGATCCTCATCGGGGAAATACCTTTGTCACCGCAGCATAACAGTTATAATTCCACAAATAAAGGGGTACAAGAAATGTGAATATAAATATAAATAGAGAGACAGAAGATGGCGAGACATCCACAAATAAATAGACAGAAGCAACAAGTGCCAGAACGATCTGCAAGAACTTGTCTTCGAAATACAAGAAACATATAAAAATCTGGGTTATTTCCCTTATTTTTCTCAGCTACTGGCGTGTCAGAACAAACTAGATCTCAGACTGGCAGCTGTGTACATTAGTCCCTAAGAAAATCTGATTTGTAGAGACAATATTCTTATTCATCATTTATAAATATTTGAAATAACTGTAAAACTCTGTGCGGAGTCTGCAGGAATGTCGAGAGTAATGTTAGGACTGTGATTTCCTACTCTGTGAATGTGGATGGCAGAGTGAGGGGGCAGGTGTGTGCGAGTACGAGACGAGCAAAGGGCAATCTGAGCTGCTGTCGCCGTGATTTCTTTTGCCGTAACTGTTCTAGTGAGGGAGAGGTTTGTAAACCGACAACTTGGCATCTTTCTATGCATCCGGTTGGATATTGCAAAAACATTTTTACCCCAAAGACAGACTTGGATTGGCATGAGATTGACCAAAATTACCTTTGCGATTGACATATTGGTGCAAAGCAATGAACTATGATAGATAAATTTTATTTTATAGGGTTTTCCTTTATTGGATTGAGTGTTTTATTTCAAATATTTACCACTTTGAGAGCTTGCATGACACCCCAATATTGTCATTTCACACAACAGTTTCTCTGAAATAGTACTTGAGTGTGATGAGGCTGCTCATGTGCGACTATGGAGGGATGATGAAAATAAATCTGCAATATGGAAAAGAAAATAAGGAACGCTTCACGAATTTGCGTGTCATCCTTGCGCAGGGGCCATGCTAATCTTCTCTGTATCGTTCCAATTTTAGTATATGTGTTAGAGAACTAACACATCTCCATCTTGGTATAACAGAGGGATTTAAAGGACTCTGAAGCTCCAGCAAATTGACCAAGGGTGGAACTTTAACTTGAATTGATCAAAGTGTATTCAAGAAGTTTGTTTTAGGCAACTAAAACGATCACATTTCTGCTAAAACTATTCAATGTTCTTTAAACATAGTTGATCTTACATTTTCGTAACGTAAGGGACCGGCGGGAAAAATGCTACAGTTTCCACTTGCGTTATGGAGCGCTGATTGGCTGAATCGGCGTGACGTCACGTGTGTCAGGATGTTAAGTTGTTTACATTGTAGATGCACTCGTGTTTCAAGCAGTGCAGAGCAAACTACAACCATTTGTTGTCCTTTGCCGGGACCCAGCACCGGGTGTTTGGTTTGTCACAGGCCAGACATTTGAACGTTGCTATGTGGCCTCCCCTCAGTGTCCTGGGAATCTGATCGGAAGAGACATTTGGGTGAAAAGTGGAGCCTCTATTCTGTGATGGACTGATGGTGACTTTTCCTATGGGACAGTCCTTTAATTGCTCCGTGGGCAGACTTCACTTAGGATCACATACGTTGCTGACTGCGGACCGTTCTGCTGTTGCGCTGGGCTCATGGCCTGACGTCTATCGTGGACTGGCGTCACTGGAATCTCCAAAAAATAGATCAATCCCGGAACACATGGATCCATATTTTACATTCCTACGCTCTGACCAAGCATGTCATGCTTTATTACGACCGCAACGCTGACAAGGTACGATGATGCTTTTGTCCCTGTTACTTTGCGAATGAACCAGACCCGATGATTAAAAAACAAATTTGCTTTGACTGACAAGGCACAGACTCAAATTCCAAACTTACTCTTCTCAATCAACTAACTCCTACAAGCTTTCACACTCGTTTGGCAAAGGCTATATTCCTGCAGTCTGAATTGGGAATTGCTGACACCATCCAGGCCTTCATTCTTTCTCCTGGCACTTTTAATCAGGTTCTAGAAGAACAGCTGGGGGACTTGAACCTTCCCGCGGGGGGGAAGTTTATTAATTCAGTACATAGATGATTCACCGTCGACTACACGGATATGATTGACAAGGTGAATGGGTACAGATATCTCTGGGTGGCTGTGGATGCAAACACTGGCTGGCCAGATCTGAAAATGCTCAAACAGTGATTACATTTCTAATGAATCACTATATTCCAACAGATGGATTTCCAAGTGAGGTTGGATAATGGAACCCACTTTAAAAACAAAGATCTGCAAACGGTGAAGCCTCAGCTGGGCATGAAACACTCATCACAGAAGGATTAAGCATGAACAGACTCACCAGTAAAACTAGAATAAAATGCAAATAAGGAAAGTATCAAAGAGAGAGATATGAGCTATCATTGAATAAAACCAATCAATAATAATATGTATTATTATGGTTTAAAAGCAATTTTTTTTGAATGATGATTTTCTTTTAATTCTGACCACTGCATTTTCATTGATCATGCCCAAAAAGGTTCTCAGAATATTCTAATGTTGATTGGAAATTAGCAATGAAATGCCCCGCATTCTGTCAAATCAATAAATTAACCGCACACAAATTTGCTCAAGGGAAATTATAACTTCCGACATTTTGTTTTACACTTAGGCTATATTAACGCTACACTCGTAATAAGGCTTGATAAAATGAATACACATAAAGGCCAGAACATGGTAATCTTATGAAGGACATGAAGAAGTGGTATTTCAAGGAAGGAAATGAGTTTATAGTTCCAGAAATAACAGTCAGTGAAATTTACTCTTATCAGGGAGCTGAAGCAGATAGAGTAGCAGCATTAGCAATTACGTATATTACAAAAACTAAATAAAATGAAGTGAATGACATTTATGCAAAAGGATGGTGGTTTGGTGAATTGTTTAATGAAAGAATGTCTCATCAAATAGGCAAAAAGGAAGACATTTGTGTGTCAACCTTCGCTTAGCCTTATAAGCATTTTAAAGTCGATCCCCATCCCAGCTCACCACGATGCGTGGGTAGATCCTGCGTGTTCACTGATGAAGAAATGGGAGAAGATATTTAGGCTTAAATCAGTAAAATAAAGTATAATGTTGGCTAAAGTTTGCACTGTACCGCCGGGAACACGAATGTATCTACGATGTAAACAATGCGTGACAAATATTCCGAGAGACGTGACGTTCCTAACAAACTCCTCCTTCAAGATAACTCCTGCTCCATTTCTCTTCCTGTCAGTACCATGATGGTACAACTGAAAACCTGCTCCTCAGCTTCTAGCCTTACTATCTTTCCAGCTGCTCTCCTGGACACACAGTATCTCCACCTTCCTTCTCTGCATCATGTCCACCAACTCTCTACCTTTTCCTGTCATCATTCCAATATTCAAAGTCCCTCCTTTCAGTCCCAGACTCTTGCCTTCCCTCTTCTGTCTGCTTTCAAACACACCTTCCTCCTCTCCTTCTGTCACCTACAGTAGCCCAGTTTCCACTGGTTCCCTGCAGGTCATCGGTGCCATTGGAGGTCGATGTTGACCCGGGCCTCCACTGATCCGATATGGTCCGGTTACTAAGGTTGATTCCCATGTTTGGTTTTTGGCAAAATTTTTACGCCGGATGCTTCCTGACGCAACCCTCTGTATTTATCAGGGCTTGGGACCGGAAAAAAGGAAGAGCAAGTGTTTTTAAAACGACAAAAGGTTGTTCATTTGCTGCACAAAATTGATAATTGCAGATAAATAAACGTATTTCTTTAACACATTTTGACCAATCCAAGTCACAGTTAAAAAGCAGCCCTGATCAGAGTGCTGGGGCCTTCAGATGCTTTATAAATTTCTGCTACACTTGTTGGACATTGTGTTAGTTCTCTAACACATATACTAAAATTGGAACGATACAGAGAAGATTAGCATGGCCCCTGCGCAAGGATGACACGCAGATTCGTGAAGCGTTCCTTATTTTCTTCTTCAAATTGCAGATTTAAGACAATTCATATATCATTGTGTTTCTTATTCTTCCTCCTTTCTACTATTATCTATTACTGTTATGTTTTTTTACTTGAAACTCTGGCACAACAATTTCCTTCGGGATAAATAAAGTTGTTCGCATCTCATCTCATTATTTTCATCAGGTACTATCGCATTTTGATAGGTAATCTGCACATGATTATTTTGATCGTCTTTCAGTAAAGCATCGCATTCGGGATAGTGTTGTTTGATAATGACAATACTATGCTCTCGAAATTGTAAATGAAATTCGAAATAAAACTCAATGCAATTGTTGAAATCTCTCAGTAATTATCCCTTTTATAGTTCATTGCTTTGCACCATTATTTCGATCACGAAGTCTGTCATCCGTCCTGTTGTCTACTCATCTGCTGTCTATAAATTTGTGTTTTTTTTTTTTGTCTTGCTATATTCTGCTGTCTGACTTTCTATTTATATTTATACTCATATCTATATATTTATGTGCTGCCATCTGTCTTTCTGTTTGTATTTCTACTCATATTCATATCCTTTTTTTTTTCTGTGACACTATAACTGTTATGCTGCTGTGACAAAGGAATTCCCCCAATGGGGATCAATAAAGTTTATCTTATTCCTGACGGCACTTGCCAGTTCATTGAAAGACAGCAGTTCACCACTACATCGTACCTCACCTTTTGCACTCTCACACTTTTATATCACTGATTTATTTGCCATACAGCAGGTTTACTTGTAAAAATGTTTTTAGAAACATAGATAATTTTAGAAAAATAAATGGATTTCTTGAACACACTTTGACCAATTCAAGTTAACATTAAAATCCACCCCTGGTCCAATTGGCAAGGCTTTCAGGTGCTTTATAACCATCTGCAATGCTGGATCCATACTGTGTTAGTTCTCTAACACATATACTAAAATTGGAAGATACAGAGAAGATTAGCATGGCCCCTGCGCAAGGATGACACGCAAATTCGTGAAGCGTTCCTTATTTTGATCGCCTTTTATCATCACATTCGAGAACGTTTTGTGTGACGATGACAATACAAGGGTGTCATGGATGCTCTCGAAATTGCAAATGATATTTGAACTAAAACTCAATGCAATAAAGGAAACATCTCGGTAATTAAATGTAGATATTATTGTCCATTTCTTTGCAGCAATATGTCGATCGCTAAGGTAAAGTTGATCGATCTCCTGCCAGTCCAAGTCTGCCATCCACCCCTGCAACACTTGGCAGTTTTTTGAAATACAGTCGTCCATCGCTATATTGCACTCCACTGTTTTGTATCAATACTTTTTTTTTGCCATACCGCGAGTTTTTGTAAAAACAAAAGCTTTTAGAAACATAGATCATTTTGGAAAGTAAACATTTCTTGAACCAGTGTCCAGGTGCATTGTAATTTACACAGTGAACACATTTTGACCAATTCAAGTTAACATTAAAATCCAACCCCCTGGTCAGATTGGCAGGGCTTTCAGGTGCTTTATTATGCTCTGCAATGTCGGTGTTTATATTGTGTTAGTTCTCTAACACATATACTAAAATTGGAACGATACAGAGAAGATTAGCATGGCCCCTGCGCAAGGATGACACGCAAATTCGTGAAGCATTCCTTATTTTCCTTTCCAAGTTGCAGATTTATTTTCATCATCCCTCAATAGTCGCAGATGAGCAGCCTCATAACGCTCAGGTACTGTCTCAGAAAACTGTTGTGTGAACGTGACAATATTGGGGTGTCATGGAGGCTCTCAAACTTGTAAGTATTTGAAAAAAAAACACTCGATCCAACAAAAGAAAACCCTCAAAATTTAAATATATCCATTATAGTTCATTGCTTTGCACCAATACATTGATTGCGGTAATTTCACAGAACTACCAATATTTACTACTACTTATATTTATATTCACATTTCTTGTACCCCTTTATTTGTGGAATTATAACTGTTATGCTGCGGTGACAAAGGTATTTTCCCGATGAGGATCAATGAAGTTGATCTTATCTTACCCCACTTTAGACACGAGTGGATCTTTTCAGACTGTAAACACGAGAGACAGCAAGTCACGCCGCGATGCTTCAGCCAATCAGCGCTTGATGACGAATGCGGAAACCGGCGCCGATAGTTCCTCGCAGCCCTTGACGTTGCAAAAAAAGTAAGATAAACATTTTTTAAAAGGATCAAACGTTTTTTTGTTGTGACAGGAATAATAATTTTGAGATAATGAAACAGATTTTTTGAACAGATTTGACCAATTCAAATTAACATTAAAATCCACCCTTAGTCAAAATGGTGACGTATTGGAATCCTTTATATACCACTGAGATCCTCGAACTCATCGTGTTAGTTCTCTAACACATATACTAAAATTGGAACGATACAGAGAAGATTAGCATGGCCCCTGCGCAAGGATGACACGCAAATTCGTGAAGCGTTCCTTATTTTCTTTTCCATATTGCAGATTTATTTTCATCATCCTTTCATAGTCGCACATGAGCGGCCTCATTACACTCAATTACTACCTCAGAGAAACTGTTGTGTGAAAGTGACAATATTGTGGTGTCATGCAAGCTCTCAAAATACACCTGTTTGAAATAAAACACACAATCCAACAATGGAAAACCCTCAAAAATGAAATCTATCTATGATATTTACTATCATACTCGTGAAGGTAATTTCACAGAACTACCAACATTACTCTTGACTTTACTGCAGGCTTCGCACAGTTTATTTATATGTCTTTCAAATATTTACAAATGAAGAATAAGAATGTGGTCTCTACAAAGTGGATGTTCAGAGGGTACTGTATACAGCTGCAGTCTGAGAGCTAGTTTGTTCTGACAAGCAAAATGAGGAAAATTGTCCAAATGCGCAAATGACAGTGAATGGTTGTCTGTCTGCACGTGTGGCCACTTCCCTCTGTTTCCATTGTTAATTTGCATAATGTCTCCGAATTTGAACATTAAATATGTGGTGGGTTGAGTTTTAAGTCCAGCTAATTGCTGTCTCTCAAACGAGTTATTTCACGGTCCGTTTCGCAGCAGCAACCAGCCGACCGTGAGCTTGCATTAAAGTAGTTTGTCATTTCCATCGAAGGCAAGTTGGATATTACTATACTATTACTATAATGATTACTATATTAATATTAAATGTAGGGATCCAACCGTTTCATCCATCTTTTATAGTAGATTCATCTAAAAGAGGAAAGACGTCCATCCCTCCTGCTGTGTGTCGATAATGAATTCATGAGCGCATTATTTCACTTTTACGGATGAACACCGACGAACCGGAGGTTGGAGGAAAGACGGTGCCCTGAATGCTGAACCAAATATTGTTTGTTATACGTTTGTTGTATTGCGAAGACAAGTTCTTGCAGCGCGTCGTGACCCCACTTTAGACACGAGTGGATCTTTGCAGATTGTAAACACGAGAGATAGGAAGTCACGCCGTGACGCTTCAGCCAATCAGCGCTTGATGACGAATGCGGAAACGGCCGGTGAAAAACACCCAGCAGCCCCTGACGATGCAAAAAAAGTCGGATCAAATATGTTTAATAACGATAAAATGTTTTTATTTTTTTGGTAAAGAATTGATATTTTAGAATATTTAGAGTGTTGAACATATATTTTGAACACCATGCTACCTATTCACATGATCAACAAAATACACCCTTGGTCAAATGGGTGACCCAGTCGGACCCTTTATATATCACTGGGATCCTCCTTCTCGTTGTGTTAGTTCTCTAACACATATACTAAAATTGGAACGATACAGAGAAGATTAGCATGGCCCCTGCGCAAGGATGACACGCAAATTCGTGAAGCGTTCCTTATTTTCTTTTCCTCCAAAAAACTGCAGCCGATTATCAGCCTCTTCACAAATACCATCCTGGAATTCTCTAGCGTGACAATAAAACACTGTTGTCTTACATTATCTGAATTGCATGAGTGATATTTGGAATAAAGCCCCAATCCAACAATATCTGGACAACAAAAGATGTAATTCATTGATTTCCCATCTCACTGAAGGGAAGAGGACGTCGATGTTGTTTCTATGGAATCAAACGGCGTCCACGGTTTGAATCATGACATCACTTTTATTCCAGCAGTGTCAGACACCGAAAGAACATGTCCTGAACCTTCTAACCCTGAGTCTATATCCTGTTATAACCTGTGTCCAACCAACATCATCACACTTCATGCTGACCATCCACGGGTCCAAAGCACATCACCAAAACTAAAATGCAACTGAGAAAGAGGAGCTTTGTCTCTGAAAAGCTTTGGACGAACTGGTTTGATGGACCAGTGTCTTCCTCCAGTTTCCCGGCCTTTCTATCCAATGTGTTTGGTCTCCTGTGCCTTCTGAAGGTCACTCCCACCATCTGCTGGTCTCACCTCAGAACTGCACCTGCTGAGGAACTCCAAGTCTTAACCTTTGAGCTCAGAAGAGAAGATTGGTAATTTCACATCACTTTATGAGCAGGATCCTCCCAAGAGGCTTAAAGACACAGGTTTTTTCTTCGTCTCGTGTTAAATAATCTCATTTGTTGAGAGCGAATCGGTGCTTCCAGGTCTGCAGGAAGACTCAAACGTATGTGTCAAGAGGGAGGTTCAAGTTTGGAGATGGTTTTCCTCAGAGGACACGGTGGAAACGGATGACTTCCACGATATCAGTGATGCTGAAAGACCACTGAGACCAGAGGGGAGATCACACAGAGGCGGGAGTTGGACGCCGATTGAGCGTTTGCATAGTCGAACGGCTGCAACAATCCGTGCTGTTAAAGACAAGGATTCAAAATGTAATGGGAAAGGGTGCACGGTGTGCACGCTAAGGAATCAAGTTTCCCTGTACAATTCAATTCTTACTATGCTGTCTGTAATGAGTGCTAGATCAAATGACTCAGTTTGATCAATATCTGACCTGCAGTTTATATCTGGATACTGTAAGCTGATGTCTGATTCCGCTCCATATAACCCTGCCGCGTAATAAATGACAAAGTCTGTCCGAGTCCAAGTCCAAGTTTAATTATAATTTCCTCCGGGATCAATAAAGCATTTGTAATTTGAATTGGGAATCAAAGCGAGAACCTCTAAGAGCACGATTCCCACCTGCACCTCAACACCGTCAGACAACTCAACATGAAAATCTGTCATTTGGAGTTCATTTTTATTTATGGTTATGGAACTATTGCAAGTTTCTCATCAATAGCCAGTCTTTTCCTCGTGTCCGACTGCCGAGGTTGGAGATGCTGGCTGTGGCCACAGCCAAAAAATCTCCAAAGAATATGTGTGTGTGTGTGTGTGTGTGTGTGTGTGTGTGTGTTCAAGCAGATATTTTTCTAAACTCATGTTGATGAAAAATGTTTACGAATGAGTTTCACACCAAAGAGTTTTTCCCTCATCCTGTTTGGAATCAGGCCACCTGTGACCGTGCACTTCGGTCATTTAAGAATAAGAACAACTTTATTTATTTATTTACTTTATTTATTGGAGTTTCAAGTAAAAAATAAAAATAATAAATAATAGTAGAAAATTGTATACGCAGTAAAAAAAAATACATTAAAAAAAGGGGGGAAGAATAAGAAATACAAATAAAACTATAAAGTGTCTAAGTAACAAGTCAAGGCTATAAAGTGTCTGAAGGTCTTCAGTACCAGGTGAAAGATAAGGAGTGCACAAGAGTATGAAAAAATATTGCACATGCAGCTGTTATGAAATAAAATATTGCACAGTTATGAATATATATACAGATACAGTAAGTGGGTGAGAATTTTTAATTTTTTTTTATGGATTTCAGGATGTCGCCGATGACGTGCGCCTCAACAAGCTCAACAAGTGTTTTGCATTGTTTCCTCCCTCTGGCTGACAGCAGAGTAACCGTCCGTCTCTGAACCTGGAGAGACGCACCGCCACGTTTTCATCGGCTGGTCTGTTCCACCTTTCTGTAAGTTTTAGGGAGTCAAAGACGGCCTAACTGAGAAACGCCTCACAAATTCGCATTTTTGCCCAGGGTTTGGTTCGGAAACCTTTTGCGGGTCATATTTTGCAACGCATGGCGCTGCAGTGGTCGCACACGCCGCTCATTCCTGACAGGCCTGTATCGGCTGGTCCTGCAGGAGCGTCTCTGGTCGTCTATTCGTTGGGATTCGACGCTCTCAACGCCGCGCCCGTGTTTGATTCCCGGTCAGGGTGCAGCACCTCTGCGGCTCAGCAGGGGTTAAACCTCCAGCTGGACCTCCTGAGCTTCATCAAGACAAGAGCTGTGGGCGGAGAGAGTTGGAAATGTTTGGAGACACCAGCAGGAAAATGGTTTTTCAGTTGTTTTTTTTTTTTTTGTTTTGGAAAGTTTAAGTAAATACAGAGTTTCATTTACTGTTTGGAAGAGTTTTTGACAAATATTTGATTTAACTTTGAAAGCACTTGAGGATTGCAGGAGGATGCAGTGACTTATTTGAAGGCACCACATAGTTTGAAAAACTCAACCTGCTTTTGGAATGGTGGACTTTGCATTTTGGAGTTCTTGGAATTGCTGAATGGATCAAACGGCGTCGGCAGAACTGGACTGCAATTCTACACTTCATGAAGGACCTGCATCTCCAGCAGAGGCGTGAGTAGAAGGTTGACCTGCACGTGGGCCGCCGTGCTCACACTTTATGGAGTGAACTTTACATTTGCGCTGGCATTTTATTTAAAATACTTGAACTGATGATGCAAATGACTTTTGGGTGGAAAGATTTCAGTTGAAATCGAAAATGTGTGTCGAGGCTGATGTGCAGAATGAAGAAGAAACTGTTCATAGCTACTTGTGAAAAATGAGTGAGGTCAAAAGAGATGCTGTCATTTTTCCACGTCTGACCACGAGAGCGGTACATTTAGGAATTATAAATTCTGCGGACACACATTCATGCATTAACACAATTAGCAGACGGGTCAAGTGAAACAAACAAGATCTGATCACATTTAACATCAGCTGATCGGCAGCTGAAGGTGGAACAGAAGCAGCCGACGGCAGGTCGTCCTGCAACAGAAAGGAGTGAAATGAACTTACCGGCTGGTTGTTTGGAAGAGGATTGTAAAGCGGGTCAAACTAATACTCGTGTCCAGAACCAGAGAACAGACATTGACACACTTCCATCTGTGAGGTAGAATCCATTCTCCCAGCGAGAAGAAAACACCACTGATCTCCAAGCTCTCACCACTAAACACCTTCTGTGGCTTAAAGGCCAGCTAGGTTTATTTCATAAATCTGTACGTGAGGAGAAGACGGAAGCGAGTACAATACTTATCTGGTTTATTTTGGAAAAGGTGGCTCAGAGAATATCTGCTCACTTTGCAAGACAGACAGAAATGGTTTAAACAAAAGAGTTGTTTTGGTTGCGGACCGACTGCACCGAGAGGATCAGGGATGGTAGAAGAGTTGTTGGTCATAACTTAAAAAACAAAAACAAAGGTTGTTGACGTCCAATAACAAAACTTTGTTTCTTCTTCTTCTTTGGGCTCTTACTGTCAGGTGTCCCCACAGCGAGTCAACCTATCTAACCCTTTTCTCTGGATCCTCCTCTCTCACATCAACTACCTTCATATCTTCTCTCACTACGTCCGTAAATCTTCTCTTTGGTCTTCCTCCAGACCTCCTGCCTGGCAGCTCCACCTTCAGCAACCTTCTACCCAGATCTTCACCATGAAGACTCCTTTGTTCATGTCCAAACCATCTCAATCATCACTTTGTCTCGGTCATACATGTCCTGCACCCCTGTGACAAATTCTTCTTTTTCTTTGGTCTTTTTCCTTCAGGTGTCGACTAAGTGAACCAACTTTCTCCATCTAACCCTATTCTCTGGATCCTCCTCTCTCACACCAACTACCTTCATATCTTCTCTCACGACGTCCATAAACCTTCTCTTTGGTCTTCCTCCAGACCTCCTGCCTGGCAGCTCCAATTCCAGCATCCGTCTACCAATATATTCTCTATCCCTCCTCTGTCCATGACCCAACCATCTCAGTCTGGCTTCTCTGACCTTCTCTCCAAAACATCTAACATGTGCCGTCCCTCTGATAGACTCATTCCTGATCCTCTCCATCCTGGTCACTCCCAAAGAGAAGCTCAACATCTTCATCTCTGCAACCTCTAGTTCTGCCTGCTGTCTTTCGGTCATTGGAACAGTTACAATAACTGCAATAACAAAACTTTGTTTATTGCTGGAAAATGACATGTAAATATGAATGTGTGATTTTTAATTGATCTACACGCACGCTGGCATCTTGTTGCATTCACATTAAACAAGGAAGTGGTGTGTGTGCAGCGTGCACGCATGCGCACACATACATGTGCATTGCATACACACACGCACAAAATGGCCTCTTGTACGAGCAGCCCCTCTTATGTTGCAGTCAACAGACTTGAGGTGGAATTCATGGAAACTTGACTTCTCCTGCTCTCGGGTTGCTGGGATGCCGGAGCTCCACACGTCTGTTTTACCTCCCTTCATCTTGTGTCTGCGCTTTCAGGCCCTTCAATGTCCCTTTTTCTTACTGTTTATCCTTCAGAATCATTTATTAAGGCCGCACAGCAGCGTTGGTGGAATTTGTTTTGGGTGCAGCAGATAATGCTGATAATGCGTCAACAATACATACAGAAAATCATGATCAGCAGACACGATACATCAAAACATGGATCGATTCGCAGTCCGTATAGCGATTGGGGGAAAAGTTGTTTTTAAATCTGATTCGGTAGTGAGACCTGTAGCGCCTCCCGGAGGGCATGAGTGTGAGCAGGTGTGTGTGGTCTGAAGGGATTTTGACTGAACGTTGTGTGATGCCTCTTTGATACCGAGTGTGTGTGGAAGGGAGAGTGTGAGCCATGATTCTAGATGATTTATTGATGATGCCTTGAAGTTTTGAGCGTGAGCGACTATCCAAGTTCAGCACGTCTTCCCTCCATCAGTCTCCTCATGTACTTTCCTTCCAGACAACACCAACGCTCTGCTGGTCTCCCTCCTCAACTCCTCTCTGAAAGCAGACAACATCTCCTCCCTTCCAGTTCCCACCTTCATCCTCTGCTTGTCCTCTTCATCTTCCTTGTCACCAGAGCTCAAATCCTGCTCCTCAGCTTGTAGCCGTGCTTCCTTCCCGCCCGCTGTCCTCGCCACACAGCGAAGCCTTCCTTCTCTTGCTCTTCCTGTGATCGGTCAAATATTCAAATACCCGACTCTCCGTCACCGACTCTCGCCTTTCTTCCACTCCGACTCTGCTCACGAGACGCCTTCCTTCTCCTTCAACCCGCAGCGGCCCGATTTCCACCTGCACATTTTGGGTTATCAGCACCTCAGGTTATCAGCTGTAGTTAACCCGGGCCTCGATCCATCCGGTTTGAAAGTTAGATTCTGTTTTGCATGTTTAGTTTTGAGAAAGCTGGAGGGCTGTGTGTGTGTGTGTGTGTGTGTGTGTGTGTGACCAACCCAGACTGGAGACGCACCTAAATGTCACAATCATTCTGTTAGTTCATCAAACCTGCGGCTGTTTGACTGAAAAAAAAGATCCTTCTTGACTTCATTCCCAATATCTTCATCAGAAAAGACTTTATTTGTCCCCGAGGGGCGATGGGGTGGCACGTGGGGCAGCAGCATCACACCTGGGAACATCAAGAGTAAAATAAAAAAAATGGGGAGGGGGTATTTTCAAATAAAATTACACAGTGTGTGTGTGTGTGTGTGTGTGTGTTCAAAGGCCGCTGCCTTTGACATTTTATAATGTCAATAAAATGCAATGAGAAAAGGGGATAAAGGTATTTCATTTCCCAGACTCTTGCTGATGATTTGGAGGTCTTTAAAAGAGAAGTTTCTGCAACGTGAGATTCTCGTTCTTCGGAGGAGAAAAGGCCAGAGTTTGAGCAGCTTCCAGAATCACCGCTAAGAGAACATATGTTGTGTCGTAACAAGAAAGAATCAGATTTGTCACGAAGCAAACGCTTCCAGATCCGCAAAGCTAATGAAGCCGGTCGATCGCTTTGCATGAAGAAGCTGAGAAGGGAAGCAAAGTCAGCGACATCAGGCGGTCGTTTCTAAAGATGAACGCAGGAACTCCGGCCATAAACACGATCCCAGGTGGAGCAAAATAATGTCCTTTGGTCAAAACGAGAACACAAAAAGAGAAGATACAAGACTGAAAGGGGCGTCGATGAATGCAAAAGAAGAAAAGCAGAGACTTGTTGGCGCGATCGAAGCCTGCAGAGGTAAAGAGGGGGAAAAAAGGTTGGATAAAAGTGTCTTCAGAAGAGGAAAGTGAAAATAGACAGAAGTAGTCAAAAGCTCCCATTCAGTGGCGGTGCTGTTTGCACACGGCAAGGTTTTACCATTCAAAGTGTCTGAAGCTTATAAAATGATGCGACTCAGAGTCAAATTCCAAATGAGTGGCGTTGTCCTGCCATAGGGTGGTGCCCTTGGGCAGGACAAAGCTCAGCTGTGGATCAAAGATGCTTGGATGGGATGAAGGTCCACATTTACCTGCAACCTCAGGAGGAGAAACCTGCACACGGAAGAACTGATCTAAAAAATAAAGGGTGGAAAAAAGTGTGTACGAGAGTGTGTGTGGGTGGGCTGACCTGTTTCCCTTTGTTCAAGAATGGGCTTTTTGAGGAAGTTAAAGCAAGGATGACCCGGACCTGTCCTCCTGGGAGCGTCCTCTGATGGACCTCCCACCATGTTCTTCTCAACCCCATCGTTTTCACATCTTCACATCCTTCTCATAATTAACATGATGGTCACCTCAAATCTTCCGAGTCGCTGGATCGACGGCAGCCGTCCTGCCAGCCGACGACCATTATTTCTTTTATGAATATCAAACCTATTATTGTATGTCGTCGGTTAGGACGGCGTCACTAGATACTGTTATTATTATTAGTTTATCGTTACATCGGCAGCCCGTATTGAGCGAGGATCTTTCCAGGGTTTCTGCGGCTTTTCCTAACCGCTGTTCACTCACGGGGGAATGTTGGGTTTCTGTAGATCATGTGTGAAGCATGATGACACAACCGTGTTGTGTTTTTTTGCACGTTTATAAATAAAATCTGACTTGACAAAGTGCACAAACAGTGAAGCTGACAGAATGAAAGGATGCGTTTGCAGCCGGGCCTGCGTCCGTTGTTTCTCCGCTGATCCGTCCGTCAAGTGAAGCTCTTCTTGCATCTGCGGCGCTTCGGCGGCCGAACGAAGGCCCGTTTGATTTTCACGCCTTCCTCTGATCTCGTCACTCTCGTCCTACCAGAGGAGCTGCAGCCTCCACGCCGTGCACACCTGAACCTGCTGAAAATGCTCTTTACGGCGATTCCAGTTTATTTATTTCCCTTAAGGATGGTCTGGAAACAGCAGGTGACGGGTTTGAGATGATGATTAGATCGGAAGGTAGCTGATCCGTGCGTTCCCACCCGGCCTCGGCCCGTCCGAGCATCGGCTCTCCACGTCTCGAGACAGAACGGCTTCTCATCCTGAGCCTCCAATCCTGTTTCCCAGTGTTGACAGAGGAAGTCCTGGATTTCCAGGTTTTGGGTGTTGAAAGGTGATCCTCTTTTTGGACGAGATTCCAAAAAGGAATCTCGTCCGCTTGTGAAGTTTCATGAGTCTGGAAGTAGTTGTGAAGGTCCTGGGTGACCTGCTCGTGTGGCGGCTGCCAGGGAGCGACGTCATGAAGGGAAAAGGCACCTTTTAGAAAGAGCGAGGAGTTTATATCTCAGGCCAGGGGTCGCCAACCTTTAACACCCAAAGAGCCATTTGGACCCGGTTTCCTCGGAAAAGCAAACACTGGGAGCCGCAGTTACTTTCTGACGTCTAACATAAAGGCACCGCTGTATATATTGCTTTTTATTACCTTTACACTTTGTATAAACAAGTGTGTCGTGTGTTGCTTCTGAAATTCACAAAGTTTTACGGAGAAAATTGAATTTTATTTATGGAATGAACTCATTTTGAGCTTTGGGCTTTCAGAGCGTGTAGCGGAGCCTTGACCTGAATTTTAAAAATAAATCAGGAAGAAAAAATCACTGTGTCATTTAAAAAAAAAAAAAGTGCAAAATATCTTCATAAATATTTATTTGACCTGGTTTATGGGACTTCTGCTCCTGAACTTCTGCGCACAGCATCTGCAAATCGGGACTTTACCGGCCGGCGGGTATACCGGCTTCCGCCAGTGTGACGTTTATTTTGAGCGGCGAAAAATAATAAATATCATTTTATTTAATATTTCAAGATCACAATAATCTTCCTACTTAGAACTTAAAGTTAAAAAAGGAATTAACACAAATGAAATACACTTCAATTAAATATTTATCATTTCTTTTCCCAAGACACTCGGCGCCGCGGTGTAAAGATGGAAGAGCCGCGGGTTGCCGACCCCTGACTTACGCTTAATAATGACAAATCTAAAACTGGCATGACACAAATACCATATATTTGGGTTTATTACTGAGTGCTCAAGGCCTCAAGTTGAATAACTGAATCGGAGCCTTGGTGAAAACACAAACCTGCACTGAGGAGGTTTTTCGGGCGCTTCACCTCGCTTGTTTATTCCAAATATTACCGATCGGCGTGCATCACTCAGAAAACCTCCAGAGTGATATGTTGAGCGGCACTCGTACGCACAGGAGCAGCATAGCTTTGACAAGATAACAAAAAAAAATGTAGTTTTATACCCGTCCTCGAGATCTATATGTGGAAAAAGATGCCATATTGTCTGTTGTTGGTGCCGTAATAACGCTGGACAGTCTTTCGGTCTCTCACTGAAACACACCAAAGACATACACAGATTAAAAAAATGAACATTCAGCCGTTCTTTATGGAGGTGAGAAGTTCAAGCCGTATCTATATGGAAGTGTATATATGGAGTCAGACAAAGGTCTGCATGGATCCCCGACAAAACGACAGCACGTGATCTCCTGGCAGCGCCGGCGGTAAATCAGAGTCCACAGCACAAAGCGACGCCGGTCCATCCACGTTCCCGCCTTGATCCACGGTCACGACCTGTGGGTGGCGACCAGAAGATCGAGGTCACGGAGGGAGACGGTGAGGATTCAGCCACCGGGAAGAGGCTCGGAGTGGAGCTGAGGAGTTATCTGAGGTGGCTCTGGTCAGGAGGCCTCCTCGCCGCCGGCCCGGTGAGACGTTCCTCAGGCGTCCGACCGGGAGGAGCTCCGAGGGAGACCCGGGACTCGGTCTCTGCTAGCCTGGGACCGCCTTGGGATTCCCACAGGAGATCTGGACCGAGTGGCCTGGCGGAGGGAAGTCTGGGCTCTTCTCTGCTGCGGGTGATGCCGCCCGCGACCCGACCCTGGATAAGCAGCAGAAGATGGTCGGATGGATTATCTGTAAGCCGTAGTCCTCAAAAATACAAGAAGTTAAAGGCTGATGAATCGAGTGGGGTGGAGGTCACGGCCGGGAAGATCTCACCACCCGAGCCGTGGACATCAGGTTCCTCGTCCAGTCTGTCTACGATGTCCTGCCCGGCCATCAAACCTGTTCCTTTGGAGGTCCAAACCCCGGCGTGCCTCTTGTGCCAAGGAACAGGAACTCTGGAGCTCCTCAGCAGCGGTCCTGAAGCTCGGAGATGACCGCTAGCGCCGGCGCTGAAGGCAGTTGCTGAGTCCATCAACACCACAAGCGCTTGCGACCACTGAGGCGTGGAGTGACGTTCATGAGAGCCGGAGAACCTCCGGAGGCCCAAAGAGGTCCACTGGGAACGGCAGCTAAGAAGGAACCTGGAGAAACAACTGAAGTTCCCTGAGAACATCATGGAAACCAGCCTCGGGCCAGACGTCCTCCAAGCAAGTCCTCATGTTGGAGCAGGAAGTGGCCTGGGAGGAGACGGTGGACGCTGAGAGAACCTCGTGGAGGCTGTGGATGCAGAGGAACAAGGAGAGGATGCTTCTAGTTCCATCGCTGATGATCCGTCCAGAGATCCCGCAGAGCAGGATGTGTCTAAAAACCAACTGTGGGTTTCATATCTGACACCATGGGATTGTAAGAGACGTCCTCTTGATTCCTCTGTATGTCCTGAACATGTGGAGAAACTGACAATAAAGATGACTTTTCATGATACTACACTTTTCAAGATGTGCTCTTATTTCTTCCAAGCCGTGGAGAAACTTCCCACACCATCCGTTGTAGCACAAAACAAGTGGTTTCAGTTCCATCCGTGCAGGAAGCCAAGCAGATAGCGAGCGTCTGGGCGCCGTTAGATCCCTTAATGACCGCAGCGCTTTATTCAATAGACCTAATTAATGCTCTAATTAGACTTCCTTCCTTTCACTGCCCAAGAAGCAAACACACACACACACACACAGGACATGTAAACACACCTGGTGCAGACGAGGTGGCGACCTTGTGATAACCTGTGTGTCTGACGTTCAATGGCCACGCCTGAACACTCACACACACACACACACACACACACACACACACAAGGAATCAGCAAAACTATAATCACACACTTAGAAATACACACACCAAAACTGCAGGTGTTCCTACCCTGATGGTTGGTTTTAACCACCAGATCTCAGATTCATCAGCAGGTCAGCCCAGGTCACCTTCTCAGCAAGTTCATGATTTTAGGAGCGAGCAGGAGGACAAAGAGCAACTTTCAGGTGGAACATGAAGGATGAGCTGCATGAAGACGCTCAGCGACCTGCATTTCATGGAAGAACCTGTTCAACACCAGGATTATATACATGGCAAACTGCTAGATCGGAGTTCAGGGAGGTTACGTTTCCAGATGCCTTCTAATTAAATGTTTCTACCCGGAGGAAGGTGGAAAAAATACATATTTAAACAAAAAGACAGAGAGACAATTAGGAGTTTCGGTTTAAATAAATCCCTTTTTTCTAATGTCGGGGTTTGACTGCAATGCATCCAAAGGAACACGTAAAGATTCGGAGCGTAACTTGTCGGCAGTGCCGGGGTGATCAGCATCAACTTGCACGAAACAAGTAAATAAAGTCTCCCAGGTTGGCCGTTAACATAAAGAAATCAAATTCCACTTTTAATCGAGTCTTAATCGTCAGCCCGGATTGGAAATGTGCTTCGTTACGTCTGTCTGTAGCTGTGGTTTCGCGCTCGATCCTCCGCTGGCGGCTTCCTCAGGCCTCGCCATCCTCCCTCTGGACACGTCTGGCTCAAAGACGTTGAGACGCTCAGATGCCTTCAACTGCAACGGGGGTGGAAAATGAAAAACCTTGTTACGTCTCAGGAGATTCCATGTTTTTGGTTTGCTGGCGCTGCTACGCAGGTGCCTGCACACACTTTCCAACAAAAACCATTCAAAGAAATCAATCAATACCACAACTAAAATATACACTGCTCAAAAAAATAAAGGGAACACTTAAAAAACACATCCTAGATCTAAATGGATGAAATATTCTTATGAAATACTTTGCTCTTTACACAGTTGAATGTGCTGACAACAAAAGCACACAAAAACGATCAATGGAAATCAATTGTATCAACCCATGGAGGTCTGGATTAGGAATCACACTCCAAATTAAAGTGTAAAAACAAACTCCAGGCTGATCCAACTTTGATGTAATGTCCTTAAAACAAGTCCAAATGAATCTGTGTTGCTTCCTGAGTGGACACTATGATTTCACACAAGTGGGATTGACTTGGAGTTACATTGTGTTGTTCAAGTGTTCCCTTTATTTTTTTGAGCAGTATATATATATATATATAGACAGAAGAACTACAAAATTAGTTATAAGGAGGTGTGCATACATATAAGTTTGTTTAGAAGTTCATCAGGACAGTGTACAAATACATTAAACAAGGCAGAGATGTTTGTACCAGATTATAGCTCATAGCTCATTTCCATCTGTAGTCCTGGACAATACAAATATAAAACTGTATAAAATAGACAATATATATAAGATATACAGAGAGGCAATAAAATAACTATACAATATATAAACAGGCAATAAAATATGTCTTTTGCAAGTTGAAAGTGCTATTGTTGTGATATTGTTACTTTGGTCATCTGGGGAACATCAGATGTGACCCAGAAGGGTAAGATACCCGTCTGGCATTGTTAGCGTTAGCATGTTTGGAGCTCCAGAATTTTTAACGTCCCGTGTAAAGGTGTGAAAGTCAGTCGTGTTCTTCAGATTGTCTGGAAGCCCATTCCATTCTTTGATGGCTTTACAGGAAAAGGCAGATTGAAAAAAGGCAGACTTTCTTTCAGGAACATCGCAGTCTCCTCTAGATACTGGACTTGTGAGTCGGAGCGAGGCTTGATGGAGGTCTTCAGAGGAGGTGGGCGGCGTTATGGAAGATTTTGTGGACCAGACGGATATCAGTACCTGATCAAGTTGTCAAAGCTTAATAATTTATATTTTCCCAAGATATGGCAATGATGATAGTGCCTTGGCTTTTAGAAAGCAAGGCAGTAGAAAGCGATGTTATAAATGCTTGACCTCTAGTTAATTCTATCTACAGATAGTTGTATTTCCAGTGGAATTACCTTGAGTTTAACACATTTATTCCATATCAAAGCGTGCAGGAGAACAACAGCAGTATTTAGGAGGTGTTAAAGGCAAATAGCGACATGGCATCCCGCCGCTCTGTTCCCGTGTTTGCTGTGTTTTCGTCAAGCGTGCTTTGCCGGCACTGGCGGCTTCACTTGTCCCGTCTTTGTCGGCGTTTGACATCAACAGCTTTTTGACATGTTTTTGGTCGGATGTTTCTGTGTTTCTCTCAAACAGACCCGCGTCCTCCCCCATATAGGTCTGATTTGATCTGTCAGCGGCGTTGGATAATCTCGTGCGTCTCTAGGAAACCTGCATCACCTGAGCTGCATCGCTCTGCTTGCCGATGAAAACTCTGAACGTCTGTGATAAAAGTTTGGTCATCGTCCAAGAAGAGTTGGGTGTTGAATTGCAGGTTTTCATCTTCACCAAGGCTTCAATCATGTTGATGGCAGTGATCTATCGCCTGTTCCAGTTTAATGACTGTTTTATCTCAGGCTTTTTTGCCCGCTTACCGGTACGTCTCGACTAATTTGAATATTGTGGAAAAAGTTCAATATTTTATTGTCAGGAAGTAAAACCCATATTTTATAGAGTCATGACACATAGAGGGAAAAATTTTAACCCTTGATTTCTTGAAAATTTGATACTTTCCGAAAATTAGGATATTACATAAGATCAAGATTTTTATTTTTTAACAGATACTCAAGTAGACAAGCAAGTTCATCTCTGCCAGCTTACAAAACAACTGAACACTTTATTGATTCATATGTTTCCTTTTGTTTGAACATTTTTCATTGAAATTGAGGGGTGCACTGACAAATACATACCAAAAGACTAAAAACAATCTTTTCACGGTTCAAGACGTCTAAAAAGGTTTCCAAACAGTGAGAAACGAATTGGATGATAATCCATTATTTCTAGATGATTATCAGAGATGTTTCCAGAAGCTAACACGAGAGGATTGTTAAAAGTCACAAGAATTTTTTTTTTTAATGAAAAGTGAGACTCGAATCCTCTTTCATCCTCTTTCAAGGATGTCACTTGAGAAGTCAACACTCCATAAAATGCAAGATGTCTCATGTAGTTCCAAGTTTGCAAAGAATTTTCATGCAGGTTCAACATCCCTTCCAGATCCTCATGAGAACGTTCATGAACGTGGCTGGACTGCAGGACACTCATGGTAGAAACCAACACTTTGGTGTGGACAATAACAATAACAATAAGAACAACTTTATTTATCCTGAGGGAAATTGTTGTGCCAGGGTTACAAGAAAAACACAATAATAATAAATAATAGTAGAAAATTGTATAAACCGATAAAACAAGGGGGTTAATAAGAAATACAAATAAAGTATAAAGAAAGCAGGAAACCACAGATAAAACTATGAGTTTCAGTTTAAAGAGAGCAATGGATCTAGAGATCTGTGTTAGATCTATTGAAAGCATTGCTCACACACACACACACACACACACACACACACACACGTTCTGGCTTAAAGGTGACCCCGATGACCATGCTGCCAGTGGGAGCTGCAAGCGTCAACCAGCAACAAGAATGTCCGTCAGGATGGAGAGCAAACGGCAGAATATTCAGCTGTGTGTGACAGAACACCGCCGTTATTTCAACTTGTTGTTCTCCTCAGAATCCCTAATTCATCTGGAAGCGTCTCGCCGCAGTCCAAAACTAAAAATGATGGAAAGTCCAGCATCCAAACCGACTGCTAACACTCTGTGCACCTCTTTTAGCAACGGATCTGAGCTGCTCAGCGGTGAAACACCAGCTCCCTGCAAGGCTTTAAAACACTTTGCAGGGATGAATCTGAGTAAGAACTTGAAAGAGTCGAAGTTAAAGCTGCAGAGGAATCTCTTATCTGCTCTCGGGCACCGTGAGAGGAAGCAGAAGCAGAAGCAGCTCCATCATCATCTGAGCACCATAAAAGCAGGAAAGTGAAAGAGCAAAGCTGTCCATTGACCACGCAGGTCATGAGGACAGTATCCCAACGCTCATACAAACGTGTGTGTGTGTGTGTGTTCGTAGTGTATCATGTTCCGGAGCTCCAGAGCATCACCTCTGCTCCTGTAATCCTCTCAGCCTATCCCTCTCTCTGTCTCTGTCCTCTTCTATCTAGTCACTTATCTGTCCTGATCTACCATCAGGTCATCGCCTCTGCCTCCAAACATCATCCCTCCATCTCCGCTGATACCGCCGTCCTTCACCGCCATGCATACAGATGAAACGCTCGGGTCAAAATGACTTGGCGATGCAAAAAAAGATAAAGGAAGAGTCCGATGTCGCATCCGGTGAAAGTCTTGAATTAGATATTACGTTTTAAAATAGTAAGATCTGCACCGGTAACACCTTTCAGTCTGTCCATCCTTTAAATTCTCCTCTTCCTCTGTGTTGCTCCGTCATCTCTCTGTCCTGATAACATCAACTTATCTGCTCTCTCTCCAAATTAAAACACCAGTCTTGTGCCCTTCACTGAAAAATACCTGTGTGTGTGTGTGTGTGTGTGTGTGTGTGTGTGTGTGTGTAGGACACCGTGTTTTGCCATTGCTGTGTTCAAAAAAAGTTTTTTTTTTTTTGTTTTTTTCTTTATTCTGTGAACCCAGGAGTAGATGGATGGATGGATGGATGGATGGATGGATGGATGGATGTGTCTTCACACATCATCTTCATGCCTGGTTGGAGGACTTTGTCCAAGAGTCAAAACTTAAAGACGCAAAAATGTTTCAAAATCCCTTGAGTTTATCGACGGAGTGTTTCAAGAAAAGTGAAATTGAAGTTGGACCAGCTGTTTTTATTCGAGTTACAAATTGCTACGCCTTGTTTTGGCAAGCGTTTCAATCTTTTAAGATTAGTTTTATTTGAATCGGCCTCTGAAAGCCACTTCGATGCGTGAAAACCGTCCGTCTCTGAAACGTCTGACCGTTTGTTTGTAAAAGACGCTCTGGTCCGCACCTCTCGTGACCGAGCGGCGCCTTTCGGTCGCCGGAGAAACACCGGGATCGTAGATCCGGATCCGTCCGAATCCACGACTCCATCGCCGGAGAATCATTGCACTCTTGTCTTGAGCTTCACTTCAACCACCGCTTTCAGATCTTCACAAGGTACCTGTCAAAAGGGAATGTCTTAGATTTATTAGATTCACGTCATACCAGAAGGAGAAGACTTGGGACGCTTTAAAAACGGCTCTCAAGCTAAACTCGATTCAGGATACAATACATTTCCAGTTGTCGTATTGCGGAAAATACGTTTCCCATTTCGGGAATGTTCAATTCAATACCATTTTCTGTGTCGACCAATGCGTTCTCAGGTAAATGTGTCAAATAAGGCTTTCCGCACACAACCTAGACTTCTTTCAAACTCACATAACAAGTCGTAATCTAATTATTTGGACATTTTATTTCAAACTAGTTACTCGTCACCAATTCCGTGGGATCGACAACAGGAAGTGGACCGTTCCGGCCCGGAACGTCGGTATAGGATGAATATAAACGGACGGGACGAACCCCTTCTCGTATCGTACTCGGTCAATCAAATGCGAATTATCCATCAAAACAAGGACCTCGGCTTTGTCAGATCCCATGCGGTTATTACTGTCAATGAAAATAATAATAAAAAAACAACAGTTGATTTATTTTGACCAGCTGCATGTGCAGAGCTCAGCTCATTTCAATCACGAGTGGCAGAATCTTGATTTACGCTGACCACCGTTAGCCACGGTCAAATCTAAACTAGCCCAATTAATCAACGAAGCATTCGATATCTCTCATTCAGAAGGTGAGCGGCGAGCGAACGAGGTTTCTCGATATGAATTTTCCGCGGGATTTCTCTATTGATCGACAGAGGATGATTTGTGAGATACATTGTGCGGAGATCAATAAGAGGTCGCTCAATAGCTCATATGGAGATATGGCCGGCGGTGACGTGAAGGCCACAAAGTGGACTTTCCATGAGCGCTCGGGAAAAAGACAAGAACCAGCGTCAGCTGTCCGTCTTGCCGGGAGACGAGGAAGATTACAAACTTGGAGGAAACAACGGAGCGGCTTTTCCAGCGATCAGGCCTGATTTTATCATGTATAAATGCATACACACACACACACACACACTCTACCTCCGTACGTAAGTGTGTGTGTGTGGGGATGCAGGTTTGTTATGTGTGTCTTTCTGCTGGTGCGAGTTCGTCGTTTAACGTTCTCTGTTTGTGTCGACCGAGGTGACGCAACGTCAGCTTGTAAGGAAAGGAAAGCAGCTTCAGCTCGCAATGTCGTCACACACTGGAGATTTGTGGACGGGGAAGATCTACCACAGGAGAGGAAAGAGAAGGAGGAGAGGAAAGGAGGAGAGGAAAGGAGGATGGAAGAGGAGGGGAGAAGGGAGAAGAGAGGAAAGAGAAGGAGGAGAGGAAGACAGGAGGAAAGGGAGGAGAGGAGAGAAAAGGAAGGGAGGGAAGAGGTAAGGAAAGGAGGAGGGAATGGGAGGAGAAGAGGAGGGGAAAGAGAGGGAGGAGAGGAAAGGAGGAGGAAAATAGGAAGATAGGAGAGGAGGAGAGGAAAGAGAAGAAGGAAAGGAAGACAGGAGGAAAGGGAGGAGAGGTGAGGAGGGTAGAGGGGAGAAAAGGAAAGAGGGAAGGGGAAAAGGAAAGGAGGAGAGGAGAAGGGAGGAAAGGAGGTGGCAATAGGAGGAAAAGAGAGAGGAGAGGAAGACAGGAGGAAAGGGAGGAAAGGAAGGAGAGGTGAGAAAAGGAAGCGAGGGAAGAGGTAAGGAAAGGAGGAGAGGAAAGGAAGATACAGGAGAGGAAAGGAGGAGGAAAGAGAAGGAAAAGAGGAGAGGAAAGGGAAGGAGGAGAGGAAGGCAGAAGAAAAGGAAGGGAGGGAAGAGGAGAGGAAAGGAGGATGGAGAGAGGAGGAGGAGAGGAAAGGAAGATAAAGGAAAGGAGGATGAAAGAGGAGGAGAGGAGGGGAAAGGAAGATAAAGGAGGAGGAAAGAGGAGGAAAGGAAGACAGGAGGAAAATAGGAAGATCGGAGAAGAGGAGAGGATGGAGGAGGGAAGAGGGGATGAAAGGAGAGAAGGTGAGGATGAGAGAAAAGAGGAAACCCCTTTTTTTTCCTCCAATCTGTAAAGAAACACTAGGAAAGCAAAGCAATACAATAGAAGAAAGAAGGTTCCACATAAAATAAATGTTGGAACATTTTATTACTTTCATTACCAGCAGTAGAAGATTAAGAAAACTAACTTATAACTTATCATTTATCACACATATCCTTGTATTTATGAAATATATGTTTGTATTTATGAAGGATATCCTTGTGTTTTTAACGTCCAGCGTTGAATCCTAAAAAACGACCCTCCTTTGCTGCACGTTGTTACTTAGAAAGGCAACATTGCGAGGAACCTGAACGCATCCCATCAGCCCACGTTAGATGAAAGCAGTCCGTGAGCGGAGGAACCGATAAAGACGGAAAAGTGAAAATGGGAAGATAAAGGGAAAGACAGGTCACAAATGAGGGAAGAAGGATGGAGCTGGAGAAGGAGTGAAGCAGAAAGAGAGAGAGAGAGAAAGAGCAAGTTGTAAAGGACATTCTGCCTGTGGTCATCTTGGCTGATGGGGCATGACTGACCTCAAGCCACCCCACCCCCTTCCATCACACACACACACACACACACACATGCATCCTGTCAGAGTGTGTGCAGGGTGCCTTGGTGACAGGCAGGATGTTTTAGTAATCTCTACCAATCAGGTGCCTGCTAGTCTGTGTAATAAAGAGAGAGAGCAGTAGAAAGGGAGAGGGATTTGCTCTAGTTGTTTTAAATTACAGCCCACAATACAGCCTCTCTAGGTGAATAACCTCTCACCTACACACTATCATTTGCCACTTTGCCTCTCTCTCTTTTGCGATCTTTCTTTCTTTCTCCCTCTCTCACCAACAACGGCCGACATCAGCTTGAACAACCCGCACAGAAAAAACATAAACACATTACTGCAACCGCGGCTGATTCCCGTCCGCCGGCTGACCGACCTGGTTATTAAGCCGAACGCCGCGGGAACATGAGTGAAAGTGGCCCGGAGCTTTTCCCCCTGGACCCGCTTTCCCACACAAGATGACGTCCCAGCACAGGACTCGGTAAACAACCGGTTATTTCCAGCGACGCCAAGGGTCGCGTACAAGGCCGATGTCGCTGGTTTTGAAATTTATGTGCGTCCGTGTTTGCTGGCGTCATTGATAGTGGATATTCATATGTTTGGACTCTTTCTCGGTTGGATTGTCCGAAAGCAACATCTGGGTCAGGACGCTGGTCAATTGCTGGATGACAAGAGCAACTTTGAAATGAAGTAAAACTAAACAAATAAAAGTTGTCAGCGGCAGCGAGGCGGCCGAACACTTACTACTGACGTCTCATTACATTACATTACATTACATTACATTACATTACATTTGGCAGACGCTTTTATCCAAAGCGACTTACAATAGAGGACATAAGGACTGCAAATAACACTTGCAAATACAAGATGCACAGGAAATATACAGAACAGTAAGCTGGGGTTAGTTTATTTTTTTTTTTAGGACAAAGATGTACACACACACACACACACACTGCATAGCCTAACTTGCTGCCTAACCTGATCTGGGGCATCAGCGCAGTAAAAAGTCCTGAAAGAGTAAAGTTTTTACCTGTTTCTTGAAGGTTGAGAGAGATGATGCTCGTCTTGTTGCTTCCGGAAGTTTGTTCCACCACTGAGGTAGTAGAACTGAGAACAGTTTTGCCTGAGATCGCTTAGAGCGAGCAGAAGGTACTGCTAGTAGGTTTGTATCAGAGGAACGCAGCTCTCTGCCGGGAACATAAGGTCTTATCGTTTGGTTCAGATATGCTGGACCTGTTCCTGAGGTGGTTTTGAAGGTCAGGGTCAGGACCTTGTGCTTGATCCTGGCAGCTACTGGATGAACAGAGGTGTAACATGAGCCCTTTTGGGTTGAGTGAAAACCACCCGGGCTGCAGCATTCTGAACCATCTGCAGAGGTTTCACAGTAAGAAGGTTGCTGGTTTTACCGTTTCTTTTTTTAACTTTGTTTCTATTTAGTTTTTCCTCTACATCAATGACCGGAGAATCATCACGATCAAAAAATAAATATAATCCGCTCCTTATAGGTAATCTAAAAGGATACGAGCTCATGTCCGGTGCCTGTCCAGAACTCTTTGAGTCTAACCTTCTTGTCTCAGTAAAGACAGGAGTCGTTGTTTAGCAAAGATGGGCTTCTGAAGTCTTAATGAATGTTTCTCCATCTGGTAAACATGAGTTGGACTCGACCAGCGCCGCCCTTTGTCTCCCACTCTCTTCATAACTTCTATGGACAGAAGTTCTCGGTGCAGCCGGGGCGTCCAGGGGATCTGCTTTGGTGGCCGCAGTCCCCGCGGTTCTTCATCGGTCCAAGATCTCCAGCTCTCACTGGAGCGGCTCGCCACCCAGTGCGAAGCGGCCGGGATGAGGATCGGCACCTCCAGATCCGAGACCTCGATGCTCAACTGGAAAAAGTGGAGTGGACACTCCGGGTCGGGGAAGAGGTCCTGCCCCGAGCGGAGGAGTTCAAGGATCTCGGGGTCTTGTCTTGAGTGAGGGAAGGATGGATGTGGAGATGGACGGGCGGATCGGTGCGGCGTCTGCACAGATGTGGACTCTGTGCCGGTCCGTCGTGGTGAAGAAGGGGATGAGCCAGAAGGTGAAGCTCTAAATTTACCGGTGGATCTACGTTCCCACCCTCACCTCTGGTCACCAGCTGTGGGTAGCAACCGAAAAGAACCAGGTCGTGGATTCAAGCGGGTGGAATGAGTTTCCACCGCAGGGTGGCCGGACTCTCCCTGAGAGGTAGAGTAAGAAGTTCGGCCATCCTGGAGGAGCTCGGAGTGGAGCTGCTGCTCCTCCACATAGAGAGGAGTCAGACGAGGAGGCTCAGGTCAGGATGCCTCCTGGACAGGGAGGTGTTCCAGGCCTGTCCATCTGGGAGGAGACCACGGGGAAGACCAAGGACACGATGGAGAGACTCTGCCTCCAGGCTGGGAACACCTTGGGGTCCCCAGAGGAGCTGGACCATGGGGCCGAGGAGAGGGAGGTCTGGGCCTCTGACACCCGACTCTGGATAAGCAGCAGAAGATGCATGGATGCATGGATGGATGGATGGATGGATGGATGGATGGATGGATGGATGGATGGATGGTAAATGTCTCATACGTTTTGGATCCATGTATTCTATCTAGAAGGATCTGGTTTGATCCACCTGATGGTTCTGGTTTTTAACGCTGTTGGGAACAACATGTTTAGGAGGTATTTCCCATCCTTTCTGTCTTTACCCACACGGTTGCTCCTAGTCATGCAGATGCAGGGTTTTGTGGAATCTCAGGTTTGAAGATCGATTTGAGGGCGTCAAAAACCTCCTTCCAAAATAATAGTTTGAGGCAAAGCCAAAATATATGTGTCTGGCCATATCTCCAGCACAATCCTCCGGTAAGAACTACAGAGTTTCACCTCCGTCTTAGCTTTTATTTCTGGTGTTCTGAAGAACCTAATAATTATTTTCCCGGAGTTTGAATTTGTGGTCCTGTGTGTCTCAGAGCAGATCTCCTCCCAGGTGACGGCTGGTGTGTCGGCGTTCATTGCCGCCTCCCATCTCTGTCTCATCTGTTGTGAGTTTTGTATATTAGTAGATAGAAAAAGATTACATAGCTTCCCGATTGTTTTCCTTTCCCTCGCTTATTAATGCTGTTACAACCAGGGCTTTCTGTGCAAAGTGTGTGTTCTTTCCATGTTCCTGTAGCTTTGCCACAGTCCAAAAACAACCCGTAGGTTAACCGAAGGCTCCACATTGCTCAGACGTGCTAATGCTAGTAGGCGTCTACATGCGGCCCGTCTACATTTGGGTCGCAGGTGTGTGTCGGTGTGTGTCCACGGAGCTCTTTGGGTCGGTTTAAGGTTGTGGGATGAAGCGCAGCTCGGCTCTGCGTGTCGGCCTGCAGCACCGCTAAACTTCTGCCTAAGATAGGGCTCTCTGGTCAATATGGTGTTTTACCAACAGGAAAGTGATTCTCCGCAGCTGTCAACATCTATCAACCTCAATCACACACACACACACACACACACACACACACACACACACACACGCACAGGTCAGCCACTCAGCCATACACTCAAACCCACCAAAGCAGACACGCTGGGGGTCAGACACTCATAAAGCTGCAGACAACAGAAAATAGTGTGTGGTTGAAAATGTGTCAGCTCAATTGGATTTTGCAAACATTGCTCTGTTTTTCCACAGCCGCTTTATTTTCTCTGTCCGTGTTGATATGTCCTCTATCTTCTGTGCTCACCGAGAGGATTTTACTCCACCTGAAGGCTATCTGAGCGGCTGATGACGCTCATGGCTCTTTATTTTCCCCCTTTTACTCACCGGTTGCCTCTTTCAGAACAGGATAATCTTCTGTTTTATGGGTGGTGCGATTGGGTTTTAGTCGGACTAACTTTTGATTCGATAAATATCCCCCACGGATCCCGAAACCACGCGTCTGTTCATTTCACCGTCCTGTTGACGTGAATTATATTTCGTATTCGTATCAGTCGGCAATCAACCGATTCTGTAAATTAATTTACAGAATTCTGAATGAAGAATATCTGCCGTTTGGATCAATATTCTCTTTTATATAAAGACTATATTTTGTTGTACAGACTTTTCCTTCCAGTGGCAAATGAGCTCCAGGTTTTGTTGGCATGTTGTAGATATACGGTGAATCATAGTGCTTTTAGTTGTTTAAAAAATAAAGATAATACAGCATATTTGTGACTATTTCGGAATTGTTTTCTTTACATTTTCATTGTAAAGCTTGCGGATGCCTGTCGTAAACAGATATCACGTCCTGCTCCTCCTCAATGCGCTTGTAGTTCAGACATTAATACATCGTTGCTTATACATGAATACATTGCTGGTAATCTATCCGGTTATTCTCCTCCCGAGAAGAGCAAACTTTTTCTTTTTCCACTTCAATCGCTATGATTTAAACAAGTAAATATTTTGAAATATTTCAAATTACGATGAAACTCATTGCAGTCCAAAAGAGTTTGAAACGGCAGCCGTTGTTCCCCAGTTTCCTCCTGAAATTGCATTATTGTTATTATCATTTTGTTGACAGGAAGAATTTCCCAGAGCTGAAAATGTATTCGTTTACCAAAATTTGACATTTCTATTGCTGCGCGTGTGTGTGTGTGTGTGTGTGTGTGTGTGTGTGTGTGTGTGTGTGTGTGTGTGTGTGTGTGTGTGTGTGTGTGTGCATTCATTACATTCTGCCGGGGTTCGATCTTTAGATCTTTAGATCTTTAGATCTGTGCTGTCTAATTGAGAGAAGTGCACCGTCTGTGAGTGTGTGCACTGTGATTTAGAAGTGCTGCCCTATATTTTCTCTGCCATCTTCATTGTTTTATCTTTCTGTCTCTATCTGACACACACACACACACACACACATACACACACACTTGACAGGTCTATCCAGGCTAATGGATAGTATTTTAAATCATATTACCTCCATTACAAACTGTTTTATTGTCCAACATCTGTCAACATACTGAGTGTCTGCACTGTGTGTGTGAGAGAGAGTGTGTGTGTATGTGTATGTGTGTGTGTGTGTGTGTGTGTGTGTGTGTGTGTGTTTCCTCTCCTCTCTTCTCCTCTGATGGTATCTTTTAGAGGGAGAATTGAAGCAGGAGGTTGGGACTGAAAGATTGAGCTGAAGGACATACATCAGTGCTGGAGTTGGAAGCAACAATAAGAGGACGAGGTCAGCACTAAAAAAAACAAAGAATGAAAGAAACAAAAAAAAAAAACAAACAAACAAGCAAATTAAAAAAGAAAAAAATGTCTTAACTGATTTTACTGCACACATTTGGGAGGAAACCAGAGAAAACCCGTGTAGATGACGTGAAACCAAACACAGGAAGGCTCGTTGTCAGCTGGGAATGGATAAAGACTTTTGCAACACACACACACACACACACACACACACACACACAGACTTCTAATTCCAACTGTTCTTTACGTTTTAATTTTTTTCTTTTTATCTAATTCAGTTTTATTTTATGGATTCATATTTTGGGATTTAGTAAATCATCTGTTGCTTCACCATAGACAATATTTGGAATAAAACATTTCTGATAATTCTACAAATTCTACAAATCAACAATATTAAAAACATCACCATGTTAATATTTAGGTAACATTGGTTTAACAAATCCGGGGTGGTTGTTTTAGCTGGCCTGAAGGCCTGATGACTGCACTGCTCCAAAAAATAAAGAGGACATTAAAATAACACATCTTTGATGTGAATGTATTAAATATTCCGATGAAATACTTTGTTCTTGACACCCGTGGAGGTCTGGACTCCAAATGAAAGTGTAAAAACACACTCCAGGCTGATCCAACGTTGATGCCATGCCCTCAAAACAAGACACAATCAGTGTTGCATACAAATATATGTATGTCCACACACATATATATGCATATAAATTCAACACAATGTGTATAAATACACAATTTCTATAAATGGTGTGTTTTCATAAATGGTGTGTTGCAACCTGTATTCAATCATTAAAAAAAAAAAAAAAAAAGAAATGTAGCGATTTTTATTAATTTTATTTATTTCCTTATTAATTTGTTCATTTATTTATTTTTTAGTAATGAAGAATCATATGGATTATCATGGAAAAACACAACTCCTGAATGGAGGCAGTCTGTTAGTCTTTGCTGTCATTAAGACATCTTTCACCCATCGTGCATCTAGATGGTGCTCTGCTTACAGCAAGGTCATAGCTGTGTGTGCGTGTGTGTGTGTGTGTGTGTGTGTGTGTGTGTGTGTGTTTGGGTAGAGCATTGATTTAACTAGAGCAGCAAGCAAATCTGAATGGGAACGGCCCTTCAGCATGGAAATGGAGTCCGTGTGATGATGCATAAAGCTCCCATGCAGAACACACCCTGATGGAACACACACACACACACACACACACACACACACGTGCACACGCAGACACTCACATGCTCTGATAGACACATTCACGTTTGGTTCACTTCATCCAGAACGTTCTCTGATGGCTTTATCATTCTCCCTGCTTTCATACACCTTGCTGATCAGCGAGTGTGTGTGTGCACGTAATACGGAATAATATTCATAGGGAATATTCAGATTTATAGTTGGGTTATTAATTGCGGCAGCACTTTAAGTTATTCTTATTTTATGAGGCGGAAAGATAATAACCTAATAAGTTTCCCCTTGTGTATGTGTGTGTGTGTGTGTGTGTGTTTGAGTGTTTATGTGTGTGCGTGGGAGGTCAGTGGGGTTAGTGTGTGTTTGTATTGTTTCCAGTGTGAATACTCAGGATGAAGTTCAGAGAGGATGGAGATATAGCTCATCATTACCAGCCGTATTTGTTTGACTTATTCTGTCAGTCAGTGCGGAGCGTTCTAAAGGGGCATTCCACTTAAACTAAAAATGAATAATTGTCACGGAGTCAATGAGATGTCAACCCCGGGGAGGAATCAGGAAACATTATGGCACTGACTAAGGGAATCTTTGAGGGAGAAGTTCTTCATCATCGCACAAAAGCTTGGAGATGTAAATAAAAACATTAGCGCGTTCAGTGTGAGCCAATAGGCTTCCCTTGAATAAATCCTGCGATTACGCTGCACCTCGTATCCTCAAATTACCGCTTATTATCACTCTTTATTTGTGTCATTTTAGATAAAGGCCCACTGCCATATTCTCAGAGAACACAACAAAATAATAAATGACAGAAAATTCTACCACGGAATATGCTTTATTTTCAAAATCATTCATGTAATATAACAAAACGGGTATTAGTCTTTTATGTAAAAAAAAAAGGATGCTACAATACTACTAAAACTAAACCAGTTTTATGTGTATGATTATATAAATTATTGTAATATATATAGATATGTTTGTATATATATTTATATCTCTCTCAATATATATGTGTATATCTATCTATGTATATATCGATAGATATGTGTGTATATTTATGTATATCTATAGATATCTATCTATCTATCTATCTATCTATATATACAGATAGATATGTGTGTATATTTATGTATATATACACACATAGCATTCAAAAATGCTTTAGACCACAAACAGGCCACCGGTTGTAAATATGTACGGTTGAGTTTGGTGAAAGTAGTTTTATATAATTTGAAAAATAGATACAACAAATTGAACAAATCCTGTATGTCAGGGAAAGTCATAATTCAGTTTTGCTTAAAATTGATGTCCCTTCACCCAGAGATGACCCTGGTTCTCTCTTTGACTATCTTTATTCTTGAAGGCCCTGACACATGAGTATTGTTATTCATTTTAATTATTTACTTTTTGTCGACTGTGCATGATGACAGTGGGGATTGGCTGCTTCACCAGCACAACACAGAGCAAGATGAGCAGTTTAAACAAAAAAATGAATGAATCCAAGTGATTTTGCTGGTTTTATAAGATCCCATGAAAATGCACGAGTCGCATAGCTGCATTATTCGCCTGAAAAAGAACTCGAATTAAAAAGAAATGTTGAAGAAATGTACCGAAAGCGTGAAATTCAGCTCAGCTGCGTCTTCTGGCCTTTAGCTGTCAGAGATGAACTGACATGCAAGCTTAGCTCATTAACAGCTACATGAATCCAAAGTGACCATTTGGCCTCCGTGATCTCCGAAAAGACCTCACACACACCGTTTAAAATCGGGAAACTGCAATTTAAAAACAATATTGTCGATGCACGTTTGCAGTCTGACTTTTGTATTCAGTGTGTACATTTATCTAACTCGTGTTTTTGTAAGAGTAAGCCGTGGGTCAAGCTCGCCTTTCCGTTTTGTTTGCCATGTGATATGTTCATTAAATACCTCCACCCTATCGTCTACACACACACACACACACACACGCACACACACACACCGACAGCCATGAGGGGTGCCTTTAAACCTGCTAATTTGATCAATACTTAATTTTTTCCTCCTCTATGCTTTTTCTCTGCTATGCTGCGATAAGAGCAAGGAGGGGGCGGGGCTGCATGCTGTAGAGTGGGAGTCTTTGTAAGACATCTACAACCAGCTGTATGTTATCTGTGTGTGTGTGTGTGTGTGTGTGTGTGTGTGTGTGTGTGTGTGTGTCTCTATCACAACAGTGTATATGTATCAGTTCTGGGAGCTGCCAAAGTCTATAGCTGTAATTTCCACATGGCTCCCGATTACCTGTGTGTGTGTGCGTGTGTGTGACTGAACCCCCGTGTGCGTGCGCGCACTCACACACACACACACACACACACATACGGCTGTGTGCGCAGGCACTATCAGGCCATCTGGTAAATGGATAGGTTGGTGAGGTGTCGTCATGGCAGCAAGTTAGCCGGGGGATCCAAATGATGTCATCCCTCACCGCAGCAACACTTAAAGAGATAAGTTCCCTAAAGAGGCAGCCATTTATCAGCAACCAATGCAATGATACACACACACACACACACACACACACACACACACACACAGTGAAATACAAACACGTACTGAAACATAACGAAAACAAAGACACACTGTATTGTTGAAACATTTGACCGGTCCAGCCCCCCGTTCTCTATTTGTAATCACCCTGTCATGGCAGACACCCGATGTGGGGTAACAGCGGCTGTGCCGAGGATTAAATTTAGGGTGTAACGTCGTGTCACCATGGCCGTGTTTCCAGCGGTTTAAAAGTCGAGTGTCCGAAAGACTTTGGTTTATATTTTTACAGCTCCATGCAAAGAATATAGATTTTTGACCATTTATTCTCTTACAAAGAGAACCTGAAAAGTGTGTCCCGATAAAATAATACAGATTAGTATTAGGAAACATTTCGGCTCCCCGTCTACAGACATATTTTGCAGGATCGCGGAAGGAACCAGAAGGAATATCAAACCCATTCACGTTTGAATTGTCATAACAAAAAAAGGAAAGCATTTCATTTGTTGTGATTTGTGTGTTAAAACCCCATAAAATATCTCAAATGCCACAAAACTAATAATGCTTATTCAGCATTGGATCTGCTGGTTTTGATACACATTTTAATAAGCGTTATATCAGGTGTAAATAACAGCACATTAAGAATAAAAAGACTTGCAGAAAACAAAACCACACACAATGAAGATATTATCTCACACACATGGGTTTTCAAGCTACATCAGTTTGTGGGCCAAAGAAAATGGCTTCTTCAATTTGAACTTATGGTATTCTCACAACTGTGTGTGTGTGTGTGTGTGTGTGTGTGTGTGTGTGTGTGTGTGTGTGTGTGTGTGTGTGTTGCAGAAGTCTTTATCCTGGTCAATCAAGCTCCACTACATCTGAATTATCTCAGCTGAAATAGTGCCAAAGCAATTTTAGTGAGGTTGTTATTAATTGTGTTGTGGTTTTCTAAAGCGGTGCAGTGTGTGTGTGTGTGTGTGTGTGTGTGTGTGTGTGTGTGTAAACACACAGGCTCTTTCCCGCTCCAGCTCACACACTGCAGCCCAACATAGAAAAATGAAATAATAACATCGTCTCTGTGAATCAGTCAAAATAAACAACGGAGCTGCAATTTGTTCTTTTTCTCAGCACTAATTACAAACTTTCAAGAACAGTTTTTTTAAAAAGTGTTTCTTAAGATCCACCATCACCAACTCTCCAAACACCAAATCTAGATTTTTGTATTTACCAAGACTTTTTTGAGTAAACACATCATAGCTAAGTTGATATTATCTTGCCAAATCCACTTCTGTGGGACAACATTCATAGTATAAGTGTGGCTAAAATTCTTTCCAAAATAAACAATTTACTCCTGAAGTAAGACCTAAAGAATATACGCTGCTTCAAAAAATAAAGGGAACACTGAAATAACACATCCTAGATGTGAAGGAATGAAATATTCTGATGAAATACTTTGTTCTTTGCATAGTTGAATGTGCCGACAACAAAATCAGCCAATGAAATGAAAGGTATGAACCCGTGGAGGTCTGGACTCCAAAGGAAAGTGTACAAACACACTCAGGCTGATCCAACGTTGATGTCACGTCCTTAAAACAAGTCCAAAACAAAACCCTTTAGTTTATTCAGCATATTTGCAAGATCTCTGTCGTCTTCTGTGGAATGGGATCTGGCCGCCGTGACTTCTAAGATGGGAGTTCAGTTTCCGGTGCTTTTCTCAGAAAATATTGTCCAAGGCACAGAATTAGGCCACGTAGGAGATACATTGGTCTTCTTTAATGGTTGGTTCTGCAGGAACGGGTTCTATCCAAAATGTGGTTGATATTTTAGTGAAAACACTGTATGTGCACATGTTAGTCTGGCTTCTCTGACCTTCTCTCCAAAACATCTGAGATGGTTTGGTCATGAAAAGAGTCAGGGGTACCAAGAGATAGAAGAACATCAGCCAGAAGGAAAGGAAAGGTGGAGGAGACACTGGTGAGACCAGAGATGATGTTTGGACCAGAAACACTGACATTGATGAGAAGACTGGAGGCAGAACTGGAGGTTGCAGAGATGAAGATGTTGAGGTTCTCTTTGGGAGGGACCAGGATGGAGAGGATCAGGAATGAGTCCATCAGAGGAACAGCACATGTTAGATGTTTTGGAGAGAAGGTCAGAGAAGCCAGACTGAGATGGTTGGGTCATGGACAGAGGAGGGATAGAGAATATATTGGTAGACGGATGCTGGAATTGGAGGTCTAAAGGAAGAACAAGGAGAAGATGGACGGACGTAGTGAGAGAAGATATGAACGTAGTTGGTGTGAGAGAGGAGGATCCAGAGAATAGGGTTAGATGGAGAAGGTAGATTCACTTTGGAGACAAGAAGAAGAAGAAGAAGAAGAAGAAGAAGAAGAAGAAGGAGAAGAAGAATTGGTGTCACTGATAAAAGCAGGCCATCATTTTAGTTACTTTTACATTTATTTGAAATGTTCTTGTTTTACTCTCTAGATATTTAAGTCATTTCCCTCCCTTGCCTTTTGTTTTTTACATAATTTGACTTCCAAGTTGTGGCAACAGGTCTTTTTTCCCTCTTAGAGCAGCATTTCCTACGATTACGATTTGCTTTTGTTCACGCTTGTTGTTTTTTCAGCAAATACATCGAAACGTAGACATCCACAACACGTCCAAAGAAAATATATCGCCTCGCGACAAAGGAAAACTCCCTTTAGCTTTTAGGCATTAAACACTTGAAATCACTTAACACTTTATGGCGTTCGGAGCGACTGTGACAAATGACAGCCGGTCATGCTTCCTTCAGCCAGCGATGCCATGTCATAATTCCTGGTAATATCTTTTCTCTTGTCATTGCAATTCCCATTTAAAGTCAATCAGTCTGGGATGTTATGCACCGGGGAGCATCCAGCGTTCCCTTCATGTATTCCACCTAATGAGTGGGCGAGCACAGAAAACATAAAAACAGATAGAAGAGTAAATGATCTGTCTCTATTATAATTTGATCCCCGAAGAAACAGGGACGGGACAGTCGGGTCTTCATGTCGGGCTCGCAAAGCTTCGACTCGTGCTTTTATTGTCGCCTCGATGGCTTTTGGACGAAAGTCAGGAGATACTAGGTTAGTACGAAAGTACATCGCAGGTCCGGATACGTAGCGTAAAACGCGAGGTCAGGTCGGAGATGCTGCGGCTCGGAAGGTCCGGACGAAGAACCGACGGGACGTCTCGCCTGAGGAATCCTGTCGCCGGACGCCGAGGAGAGAAGGAAGACGCGGAGGCGAACGCGATGGTTTCAGGTCGGTCGTTGGGCAAAAGGCCACGGCGCCCGTCAACCGACGAAGGGGTGCCTAAAGTGTCCGTCTGAGTTTGGTTTTACAGAGTAGGAATTAGTCATCATCCGTGATGTTTGTTCTAAAAATGAGCCCTGTCGAGACACGTCACTACCAATAACACACCCTAGACCAGACCTGGTCCCACCAGACCTGGTCCCACCAGACCTGGTCCGACCTGACCTGGTCCGACCTGACGTCACGCCAGGAGGACACTTCCACGGGTCAACTTCTGCCAGAAAGTAGTGTTGGTAGAACGTCTGACTGATATCAAGAACCGGGAGCTGCTGCCTCCGTCAGATTCGGTGGTTTGTCAGTGAGTACGAGCATCAGCTGATCCCACAATGTTCTCAGGCTGACCTTCCAAACCAAAGCACACGTTTTGATATTAAACCCAGATGATTCGATCACTGAGTCTCTGCAGGGTTGCATAACCTCTGAGCTGGTTGTTGCCGTTCAGTTTTTATTTGGACAGAGAAAATCTCAGCACATCCATGTGGAACACGGGGATTTTTTAATTCTTTTCCTTCAGCCGAAGGGAATCTTCAAATCTTTGTACTTTTTAAGACCTTAAAACACTTGATAGCCTTGACTTTGACGCTTTATATTTTATTGTATTTCTTATTCTCCCTCCTTCCCACTATTATCTATTATTGTTATGTTTTACTTGAAACTCTGGCACAACAATTTCCTTCGGGATAAATAAAGTTGTTCTAATCATATCTTATCTTATCTTATCTTATTTTATCTTATCTTTATGTGAACCAATGGGATCTTGTTTGCTAGCGTGTATTGTCACATGTTCAGTGTAGAAACATGTTTCTACTTTGGAAATTCCTACTCTATCTATCTATCTATCTATCTATCTATCTATCTATCTATCTATCTATCTATCTATCTATCTATCTATCTATCTATCTATCTATCTATCTATCTATCTATCTATCTATCTATCTATCTATCTATCTATCTATCTATCTATCTATCTATCTATCTATCTATCTATCTATCTATCTATCTATCTATCTATCTATCTATCTATCTATCTATCTATCTATCTATCTATCTATCTATCTATCTATCTATCTATCTATCTATCTATCTATCTATCTATCTATCTATCTATCTATCTATCTATCTATCTATCTATCTATCTATCTATCTATCTATCTATCTATCTATCTATCTATCTATCTATCTATCTATCTATCTATCTATCTATCTATCTATCTATCTATCTATCTATCTATCTATCTATCTATCTATCTATCTAATTCCCTTATTTTTATTTTGTTGTGCCTCCTGATATGATTTAGAAGTATTAAAGAAAAGAGAGGAGACGAAGTGTATTAATTGTGTTGTTCATTTTTCTTACATGAATTAAATGGAATCTATATACACTGCTCAAAAAAATAAAGGGAACACTTAAAAAACACATCCTAGATCTAAATGAATGAAATATTCTTATGAAATACTTTGCTCTTTACACAGTTGAATGTGCTGACAACAAAATCACACAAAAATGATCAATGGAAATCAAATGCATCAACCCATGGAGGTCTGGATTAGGAATCACACTCCAAATGAAAGTGTAAAAACAAACTCCAGGCTGATCCAACTTTGATGTAATGTCCTTAAAACAAGTCCAAATGAATGTGTGTTGCTTCCTGAGTGGACACTATGATTTCACACAAGTGGGATTGACTTGGAGTTACATTGTGTTGTTCAAGTGTTCCCTTTATTTTTTTGAGCAGTATATTTAGAGGGTCGAGACGACAACGGGCACTTAAGGCCCAAAAACATCCAAACTTTGGAGTAGAATTATGTCCTGCAAGGTGAAAGCGAGCAGCAGTCGTGCACGTTTCATCTCATTTAGCTGCTCCATAAACAGATGACATGCCTTTTTGGGATTTATCTCCCAAAAATGCCCTGCTCAGTCCAAAGATGCACGACATTAATGATCCGGAGCTTCATCAGAAAAGGAATATGTTGCTTTGCAGAAGCTTTCTGTCAGACCTTCTTGGGAGGTATCAAACAAATTCAGCTTGTCAAGAAAATGAAATGTTGAGCGTGGGAGATTGTTTAAAGTATTTTACTTTGTTCTATTTGCACAGAATGTGTGATTTTAAGTCTTGGAATCCTTCAAATTTGGCAATTTCATAAACTTGAAGCCGGAAGAATTCAGTTGCTTCTGTTATTGTTCTTACATTATTGAGCAACTGGTCAGAATATGTTTTAAAATGCAGAAATAAGTGCCGCTATCAAATATGATCAAAACAATTTCATCAAAATGACTCGGGAATAATTTCTTTCAAGTCACTTTAGTTTGAACATCATCTTTCCATCTTTTTTACATTATCCAGTGTAACCAGTTATTCATGCTAATAGACGACCTCTGTGCTTTCTTACATTATACTAGGTTTAAGTTTGTTTTTTGTTTGTTTTTTTTTCACAAACCCACTCAGTCACAAACACACACACACACACACACACACACACACACACACACTCTCTCCCTCAGTTCATATATCGTGTCCCGGGCACAGTGCCACGCTGCTCATGGTGTTTGTCTAGGCTAATCGCCCAGTTAGCGCCTCCTCCCTGCATTAACTTTGTTTGAACAGAGACACCTTGTTAATGACATTGCTAATTGAATTAAATGGGCACACTAACGAGCATAAAACCTCCCACTCAGATTCTGCTAATTAACAACACACTGGCTTAATTACAACAGTAGAAACACATGAAGCGCTGCCTCGTTACTGTTAATTGGCGTGGCTAACGGGGATTTATGATAATTGGCTTCAGGAGTGCTGGCGGCATTAGTTAGACACACAGAGACCGAGAGACGACTGAGACGTGTCAGTACTAATTAATAATAGGCTGATTTTTTTGCTGTCTTTTTAGGCGTCGGCCCGTCGAAAACCGCACATTGACGACCGAATATTATCGGCCTACAATATCTGGCTTGGCTGGGGCGTCGTCATCGACCCGGCGCCCTTTGGAGGATTAAACATAAAGACAAAGCCTGTTTTGAATCAGCTGCAACATTTTTTCCTCCTCGATGACTGCTTATGTAAAATGGCGTACAGTTTGGGGTCCCCATCCATGGTTTTTAACCGTGTTGGAGGTTCTGAAGTTTCATTCACACATTCACCGAACCCTCTTTACTCGAAAAATAAAATAGGATTTTTGGGTCTGTGTTTTACCGGTGCACAAAATGAGCCGTGCATCAACATCACTGTGTTCAAAGAACAAAACCAGAAAGACGTGATTTTCACACCAAAACACAAACGGAAAAGGAAGGAATCAGGAAGTGTTCCCTTGCTTTTGCAGCTGCACGACTAGACTCCCATCTCGTTCTGATATACACCAGAATCCAAACCGACCACTTTCTGTTTTTTCACCGATTCATAACCAATTCTACGAGTCTGGTTCCACGGAGGCCCTGGAGTCGATGGAAACCAGGTTGAAGAACCCCCGGTCTGGACTCTGGTCCTTGCCAGTTGGAAGATATGATAACGTACCTGTTGCTTGGACACAACTCAAGGACTGGACAGTCAGTCGGTGTTTACTCTGTTGTGTAATCGCTTGCAGGTTAATACACAGTTTTGTAGCTTAAAGAAAAAGATGCTTATCTTGGCAGTCGGCTGATTTTCTGACAGGCCAGTGTCCTGGAATCCTCTGTGAGCGTCAGTGAAAATTTAAGCTTTTTTTTGTGTATAAAGTATATGTATCGCTGTTTTTCTAATATCCTTTGTCTAATTTTTATTGATTCATTTATTGTCTGTTTTTTGTTGGTTAGATGTCGGAATATGGACTTTTTGCTGTTTTAGGTTCAGGTTAAACTGTTCATTTTTCACTCTTCGGATCTAAAAGCTAAAAACAGGTGATGTTTTCTATTGGGGCGTTACCATGTAAACTTCCTTTTTTCCCCCAGCACTTTTAGTAACTCAAGAAAATGAAAAGAGAGGAGGAGGAGGACTTATTTTCTTTTGTCCTAATGTGTAGTCGGGCCCCAATGACGGGAAGATACGTGTTATTAAAACCTTCATTTTTGAATTTCTTCTTAAATAGGGTCCTTCATGAGTCAGACGTCAGCTCGACTCTTTCTATCCGGTCTCTTCGTCGTTTATTTCTTTCCGCCTCCCTCCTTTTCCCCCTTTGGCTCCTCTCTTGCGTTACCTCTTAATCTGTTCCTTCCTCCTCCTCCTCTTATCAGTATTCAATAGCTTTTATTCTCCGTCCTCGGATAAAGTGATTATGGTTATGTGTTGAAGAGCAGTCAGGCTCACACTGTCTAGATTGGTATGCATGCGTTATTAAACCACGTCACTTTGTGTGTGTGTGTGTGTGTGTGTGTGTGTGTGTGTGCGCCTCTTCAGGCCCTGTCAGATTTCTCACAGCTCATTGGTAGTATACGAGACAATTTTCAGTCTGCCGTGGGTTAAAAGATCTTGTTAGCATCTGTAATGGCTTGTTGTCACTGTCCGTGCACAATGAATACAATACTTGTGTCTGTGTGTGTGTGTGTGTGTGTGTGTGTGTGTGTGTGTGTGTGTGTGTTGACAGAATGTAAAAATGTTACTTTAGAAGCTTTATTGGTTTGTGTCGGCTAACCAAGCAGACAAAACAAAAAGAATGAAAAGCAGAGACAGATTTGTTGTTATTCCTCGATGGTTGTTAACCCGGGCTCCGAGGAACCCCTGGGGTTCGCCGAGTCGGTTTCAGGGGTTCTCCGGAGGTGGAGACACACACCCGACTGGTAGCATCGGCGATGACGCTACCTGGCTCGGCTAATCTGCGCCGCGGGGATTCTGCTGCGCTCGGTCGTCAACTTCGACTGGCGTGATGACCCGTCGTGTCATTTGCCTTAATATTTTCATCCCTTCATTCTTATTACGTGTAAAAAAAAGAAAGTGATCGGTCGATAATAATAATAATAAGACATACGATTTGTATAGCGCTTTTCAAGGTACACAAAGACGCTTCACGATATGTCGCGTGTATAAGGGAACATGTCGGCCTCCCGATTGTTTTTGTGTGGAAATGATGTTTTGCTGGTTTCCTTCCTTGAACACAGTGATGTTGATGCACATTTCATTTTGTGACCTGTCTTGATTTGAACAAATCCTCTTTTATTTTTCCTATAAAGAAGGGTTGGGTGAATGTGTTCAGAACCTCCAACAAGGTTTAAAAACCAGCGCGCTAATGCTAACACACACAGCCATATAGAACGGTGGTGTGCAGAAGATCACACAGGTTAGACGACACCGGGATCTAAGAAGCATCATCTTGCAAAACGAAAAGGTCGAATATAAGTTAAACGACTTTGTGTTTGGACTGACTACACTATTGCACGCTAGTTGGCGCTGCCACTTTAAAACCAGAATGTTCCCGGTTGTGTGTTTTCCTCCCTCGGTCCAAAAACACGCACTCGTTAAAGAGAATACACTAAATGGTCGATAAATATTAATGAGAGGTTGAACAGTTGTACATCTGTTACCTGCCTCCGGTCGAAGGAGGGGAGTCGGATTGTTTCCGGTCCAACCACGACTCCAAGGACGGGAAGAGCGGCACAAACAACGAGCAAATTTATATCACAACGGCAAACTTGGATTTTAATACAGTAACTCACTTATAAGGCGTCATCGGTACTCGTGGGGAGTCGAAGTGATCGGCTCCTGGTCCGATCGGGGGGATTCTCACCTCTCCGATATTGTTTCTGTGAAATGTCTAAGTTGATGAATTTCCACCTTCTCCGCGAGTTATTTATTCCCCAAAGAAAAAGATGAGATGAATCAAAATGAATCGGAAGATAGCAGATGGATCAAGAACCTTCCAAGCTCAGGACTTCTGCTTTTTTATTTCTAAACATTGAACTGCAATCAAACCGTTTGTTTACGTTTGTCACGATTCAAAATATCTCAGCCTGGGTTCACATGGCGGGTTTGTACAAACATACATAAATACAAACCTAAACACACGCTCACACACACACCGACACGCAATAGAGGAAAAGAAAACACGGGAAATATTTATAAGGGAAAACATGCCGGAGTGAAATCGGACCAAAAAAGAAAGTGAGAAGGAAGCGGCGGCGATAAAAGCCTGACTGAGCTAGTTGTTGTTTTTTTTTTGTTTTTTTTTTTTTAACTCTGTCGTTTTTCTTTTCTTTTTTTCTTCTGCTTGTTATTGAGGAAATAAGTGAATTGCTAAATGAATGGTAGAAATAATTACACCTATAAAGAATATTGTATAACGTGTATCTTGTCATGAGGTTTTGTAAGAATGTTTGTGACTCTGTCAAGGAACTTGTTCTAATAAATGTTAAAAAATAAACACATCTTTGTGTGTGTGTGTGTGTGTGTGTGTGTGATTATTGTTCTATTCAAGAGGATTGAACAAGGCAGGTGTGAAAATAGCCTGATCTTAAATTGATTCAGACGACAGAATGTGGAATAATCCTCTGAAAACCATGGCAACCCGTCCAAGTCTGGCTGCCAGATGTTCCTTCCCTCCAGTGAAAGGTCAGAAACTGGAAACTCCAGAGGTGAAATGACTGAAGCTCGGGGAAAAGGCTGGACCGATTATCTTAATAACCGCTCGTTAATAACCAAGCTCCATCGGATCGCCGTCGTCTCGCTTTTATTCATCCTCTTATTTAACGCCTGTTGCATTTTGTCTGTTTAGCATCGACAACCAAAGCAAATTCCTTGCAGTTGCAAAATGACTGTTTCTGATTGTGATTCTAGTGTCAGTAGAAACCAAATAGATCATAGTTCTAAATATTATAAATGTAAATATATAACCAAATAGATAATAGCTCTAAACATCACAGTTGTGAACTCTAAGCTAAAAAAAAAAACTAAATCATATTGTTTTATGGATTTTGCAACACAGCCTGGGTTCCTGGAAACAATTGAAATAAAGGACTAAGAAAGGCATATGAAGAGATTTAGTGAAAGAGATTATAGATGCAGTATTTGCAGTATTTAGTTGGTATAGAAGTACAGAGAAGGTCAGAAGGCGCTGTGTTTTGCAGATTTAGAAAACGCACATGACAGCACGCAGATCCTGAATCTGTGGCTCAGCAAGAGGAAGGCCGGAGTGGCGGAGCAGTAAACTGCTCAAAAAAACAACACATGTAACTCCAAGTCAATCACAATTTTGTGAAATCAAACTTAGGAAGCAACATTGATTCCTTCTGTCTTGTTTTAAGGACGTGACATCAACGTTGGATCAGCCTGAGTGTGTTTTTACACTTTCCTTTGGAGTCCAGACCTCCACGGGTTCATACCTTTCATTTCATTGGGTGATTTTGTTGTCGGCACCTTCAACTATGAAAAGAACAAAGTATTTCATCAGAATATTTCATTCCTTCACATCTAGGATGTGTTATTTCAGTGTTCACTTTATTTTTTGAACCAGCGTCTATTCTTTAGGTCTTACTTCAGGAGTAAACCGTTTATTTTGGAAAGAATTTTAGCCACACTTATACTATGAATGTTGTCCCACAGAAGTGGATTTGGCAAGATAATATCAACTTAGCTATGATGTGTTTACTCAAAAAAGTCTTGGTAAATACAAAAATCTAGATTTGGTGTTTGGAGAGTTAGTGATGGTGGATCTTAAGAAACACTTTTTAAAAAAAGTGTTCTTGAAAATTTGTAATTAGTGCTGAGAAAAAGAACAAATTGAGTGTGTTTTTACACTTTCCTTCGGAGTCCAGACCTCCACGGGTTCATACCTTTCATTTCATTGGGTGATTTTGTTGTCGGCACATTCAACTATGCAAAGAACAAAATATTTATTTAAAACATTGCAGCTGTGACACTGCATCGGCCCTGAGGCCGTTTTGGTTCGCAGTGACGGCGAGGTGTTTGCAGGACATCGGGATCTGTCGTGAGCGCACAGAGCAGAAGGAGGAACATCTAGAGGTGCAGGTTCGCTCTGGAGACGAGAGGAATGAAGGTGAGCCACAGCAAAACATGTGCAAATGAGAGGGAACACAGTGGAGATATAAAGAAGAAGGGAAAGAATCGTAGAAACGTGTGCAAGCAGATTGAAACGAAAGAGAAAAGTGTGACGGAACAGTGTCAGCCTGAGGGAAAGGACAGACGAACGCCATGGAGGAGACCTGAGATGTTCTGGTTTAGAGCCGGATGAAGCGCACGTGAAAATGTCGGCGTTCATTTTGAGAGTCTGGAATGAGTCCGTCGGAGTGACGACACGTTAGATGTTCCGAGATCCAGTCAGAGGTCACAGATGTTCGGACGTGAACGGTGAAAACACCGGGAGGTTGAGTTCATCCTTTTCCTCATTGCTAAATGTTGGTTCTACTGTCTAATAACAAATACTATACAAAAAAACAAAACAAAAATCAAAGAGTTGAACAAATGTATTTACCGAAGAACGTCTTAGTATCACAAACTGATTTTTAAAAAATGCTTATCCTAAAAGAAGTTAAAGTTTTTCACCGCCGACAGCATCCGGCATGCGTGCTACATATGCATATGTAGAAAAGTAGCGTATGTATGTGTGTGTGTGTGTGTGTGTGTGTTTGCATGTGTGTGCGTGTTGCACTATGACAGGGACTAATGTCTAAATCAGCCAGACTCCATCGCCCTGTCGCCCCGCTCCCCTACAAATGTCACCTGTTCCCGGCCAGTGATTTGCATAATGCAAAGCCTCTCAGTCGTAACGGTCCGATTAACGTCGGCGGGAGCCAAGACCATTCCTGACGCGCCAAGCTGTTAACGGCTCCTTTTGCCAGAAACAACTGTGATTAACGAAGGGGATGCCGGAGTGCAGGAGGGCAGATGCAAAGAAAGACCGGGCCCCGTTTTCCCTCTGCATGAATTAATTACAGAAGCGGCTCGGCGTGACGTAACGGAGCGGCCGACCGACCGACCGACGGCTCGGGGTCGAACGTCAAAAAACCCACGAACGTCAAGACGCCGCGCCAAAAAAAAACATTCTTGGCGGAATCAAAGCAGGAAACGTCTTGTCGTGAGACGGTTCGGCCACTCGGACCAGAACACTTGAAGATAAAGTTGATATTATTATTCATTCACGCGTTCTGCCGTACAAGCGGGAAGTATTTTTTTCCATTTTATGTTCATGTTTGCATGAATATAGGCCAATTATAAGCGTGTACAATAGAATCTCACTGCCGGCGCATTCTGCTCGTATTGTAATATTGTAACGTTAGGTGAGGACCTCCCGTAGCTCTAATACGAGAAAAAAAACAATGTTAGCTGAACGAATAAAATGACCGGTAAACGGGACGGGAAGTGAAAGTGTTTACGTTGTGTAATGCCGGGTTTCTCCAAGTGAAGCTTGTTGCGAGTTAGACAGAGACGGCGTCCCACCGGGACCGATCCAAGACAGCTTGAAGATATCAACAGATAAACTATTCAACTGACAATGAACAGAGGGATTCAAAATATAAACCTGAGCTTTGCCCAAAGTCTAAACTGCAACTGCACAGGAAGTTTCTTAGTGTGTTTTTTTTTGGCTCATACATTCAAATATAATGTTTTTTTCTTTGCATTTGTAAAATGGTTGCTTTCCTTTGTGAAACGGGTTTAAGACCATCAGAATGGACACGATGAAAACTATGTAAAGGTGTTTGACAGAGGACGACAGATTTCCTGCAGAAGTTACAAATTTGGATCTTTGAATCCGCCGCTAAGAGGACAGGACGAATGTTTTGTTTTTTTTCTTTGCGTGTCTTTCATGATTCGGGTTTCCGATCCAAACACAGTGACCTTGAGAACCGATGAACTGTTCTGACAAGCTGTGAAGCTTCTTTTTCCATCATTCAATTCAATTTTAGGACATTTCAGCCGATGTAAAACGCACACCACACGTTGCATTTGTCTTGAGGGATTATAATTCACCCCCTGCTCAGTCCGAGGCGCCGACACGAGTCCGGTAGATGTTTACCAGGCCCTGTTAGGACGTTGCCATCTGAATGGAATTCTACGAGCAGGTCAGATCGTCAGAAAGGTATAAGATTACAGAGGCAGCATAATATACGGACAAACGGTTATCTTCTTAGCCGTGAAAAAGGCTTTCCTGTACGTTTAATGTCTGAAAGAACGAGGTCTCAGAGTCAAGCGTCTTTCCTCCGGAGCTTGGTGGAGACCTGATGTTCCAGGAAAACTCAAAAGAGCTGCTGCTTCTTTGCTTTGAACGTCGTCGGGGGAAACGGTTCAGACGGCTGGTGAGGGTGCACAGGGGTTATATACTGCTCAGATAAAAAAAAAACACATTTAAAAAAAGCATGTTATTTTAGTGTTCCCTTTGTTTTTTGGAGCTTTTGGACCTTTTTGGACCTTTGTTTTTGGTTATTTGGGATCCCGCAGAAGAAGCTACAGTGTCTTTCAGGACAGGACGATCTGCTGAGACCTCCTCAGTTCACCGTCGCTGCAGATAATGGATGGATGATGTTTGATTCCAGCTTGTGTCGTGTTAAAATATGACAGAATGAAGCGGTGATGCCATGTTTTAGCATGTCGTATGAGAAGAAGTGCAGACTTCACAAGCGTAAGAGATCTGCCTCTTCCTATGGATGTTCCAAGATGGCCTTTAAATATGCTGAAACCAGTACTAGATGTTGGTTTCCTTGATATCCTCCCTCCTCCTTCCCTCCTTCCTCCTTCCCTCCCTCCACCTCTGTCTTTGACAGATGAGGCAGGATGAGAAGATGAAGGGACGAGACCCGAGATGTGTTGCACCTCACTTCTCTTTCTAATATCTCCTGCTTCTGGGAAACCATGTGGAAAACTAAGGGCTATTAATGCCACAAACAGATCTCTTCCAAAACGGAAGCTCTTTTGCACTTTTGCATGTTTTAGTCGACGGAGAAGCCGGCAGCTTAATGGCGTGGGGGGGGTTTGAGGGATGATGAAGATTAGGAGGAGGACGACGACCGGGATAGAGAAGGTAAAGAGACAGAAAAACATCAGAGATGTTTCTGGCGCAACGTATACAAGTCGGAGTTCAATTGTCTAAACCAAAGCGTTCCTTCCTAAAGCCGTCTGGCAATTTAAAATCCACAACGGTAAGTCGAGCTCCGACGTGTCCGGAGCACATTTCTGCAAATGCAGTTGCTAAAAGCACCGCTGTTAGGATGATTACCACTAAAACTCCTGCTTCTACCGTGTTAACAGACCGGAAAGGACAATTATAGGTCAGTTTTTGGATTCCAACAATCTCATTTTACATGACGGGAAGGATTTACGTCTGCGCCGAGGGCCGCTCGCTCCTTTGACATGTACATTTCTTACATATTTGTTTCATTGGTTCCACCCGTGTGTCCAGAAAGCAGTGATAAAGTGTACTTTTAAAATAGTAGGAGGCAACCTGGCCCAACTTTCATTTCATAATAATCCCGTGTTTCCTACGCCTTGGATACTGAACCTTCGATTAGGAAAAGAAAGAGAGAAAAAAGTACTGATGGGGAAGATCAGAATCAGAAAAAATTAATTTTCACCCGAGGAGCAAAGGGGGGAAGATGAGGGAGCAGCGGCAAAGTTGTGAACATCAAGAGTGAAGTTTAAAAATAGACAAACAAATAAATAAGATATAAAATGAAAAAGAAAAAAGAGAGGAAAATGACAATAACATAAAATAATATATATATATATGTGTGTGTGTGTACATGTTTATATATGTACCTATCTGTGTGTGTGTATATATATGTGTGTGTGTGTGTATATACACATACACAGTATGTATATATAATTATATAGAAAGCAGGGTGAGATGGAGAAGGTTGATTGGCTGTAGCAAACCCTGAAAGAAAAAGCTTAAAGAAGAAGAAGAAGATATGTACATATATGTTCATTTATTTATATATGTGTATATATATGTGTGTATATATATGTATATGTACATGAGTATATATGTATATACCTGTGTATATGTGTATATATTTGAATATATGTATATATTTATACATATATTCCAATTTATATATGTTGTATATGTGTATATATATATAAATAAATTGTTTTTATTATTCTAGGATATTAGCACTTTAAAAATGATCACTATGTGTCCAGTTCATTTGGATTGGATGCAAAGGACGTATGTGACCTGACATTTGGAAATATTCTGACATCACTATAAGTGAGATTTAAGCAGTCAGTCAACCAGGCGAGGTTTGGAAGTTGCTAAAGGTTTTATTAAGTTTCTCATTCCAACTTTAGTAAGAAAAGTCTCGGCAAAAAGTGTCGGTTTTCTTGGGCAGCGCCGGACTGTTCAATTTTAAACGTATTAGCAACAATCAGCTGTTTGGTAAAGATACTCATTTTTAATGATGTCTAAATAAATCCACACGGATGCCGGATGGAAAGAGTCTGATCAATTTTCCATCATCCGGTTTGTAACTTCGCCTGGACTTTTTCCATTATTCGTTCCCACGTTTTTAAACACGAGAAGGGTGCGTTTAAAGATCGGCAGGAGTTCAGCTGAGCTGAGGATGTTTGTGAAACACGGTTAACTAGGATAGTTTCTGAGAACACCGCAAGATAAAATCCACTTTTAAATTCAGTTCCGAGCGAGTCAAATTGGAGCGCTTTCCTCTGGATTTCGGAGGCTACGGCTATTCTGGTAATTAACCTGCAATACCCCAGATAGCCCCGGCCAAACACTCGACGTCTTAACCCGGCGCGCGGTGATAGCATCGCAGTGTTGCGGTGGAAAAGAAGCGCTCCCATTAGATGTCCGACTAGATAAATTGACTATAATGGTCGGTGGGGTGCGTTTGGTCATTTGGCCTGACGCTCCCATCAGAGGTGATCTCAGGGTCCCTGTCATGAATCAAGCAGCGGCGCCGTGTCATTGGTCATCCTGACAGCCGAACAAAGCCTAGCAACCGGGGAGGGACAGGCTCTGCTAATGGAGCCAGATTAGAACGGCTGTGCTTTGTAACTCGCACTGGCAGCGCTCCGGCGCCTCGGCGAGATGTGTGGGGTCACTGACTACTTTATGAGATGCCTGCGCAGGTCGGTGGAGGCCAAAACCACTAAAGTTTCTTTTGTTTGATGTTTGTGATGTGTGTGTGTGTGTGTGTGTGTGTGTGGACGCGAGCGTCTGGGGTGCGCGTGTGTGGGCGGGTGTGCGTCTGGGTGGGTGTGTGTGAGAATGAGAGCCCGGTGATGCGGCGGTGTTGGGACTGATAAGAGGCAGATAAAGCGTTAAAGGCTAATGGTTTCCACTAATGAGAAAACTGCCTGTGATTATGACAAATAAGAGGAGAGCAGCAGGCTAAGCAGCAACACAGAGCAGCTATTGTTAGGCAGCCGAGCCTCAGCGTCTCATTAAACCTTGTGATAGACACACTTCCTGATAGACCAGCCTCTTGCAAAAAAAACAAAACTGTTCCTGATAGTCCAAGCGGCGATGGGGAGTCGTAGTGGCCCCGATTAAAAAAAAAAAAAAGCAGCTCCCCGAAAGCCAAATCTGCTTTTTCTGACAGTCCAATCTGTTATTCGAACCAGTTTCTTCAAACTCGTTTGGTTTCTTTTTACAATTCTGATGAACAATATATAAAGAAAAAAAAAAAAAGAAAAAGAAAAAGAAAAAAAAAAAATATATATATACATATATATAGATATGTATATATATATACATATATATATATATATGTATATATATATGTGAAAAGGAAAATATATGTTATTTATATATATTTGTATTTATATATATTAAATATATATTAAGTAAAATATGTTATTTATTTATATATATATATATGAAAAGAAAAATATATATTATTTTTATACATTTTTGTATTTATATATATTATATATGTATATTAAGTAAAATATGTTATTTATATATATATATACATATTTTATATATATATATATATATATATATATGAAAAGAAAAATATGTGTTATTTTTATATATTTTTGTATTTATATATATCATATATATATATAAAGAAAAAATACATTATTTTTCTTTTTTTTTCTCTTTTTTGTCTTTTTATTTATTTATCTAAATTTCACTCTTGATTTTCACATGTTTACAACTTTGACGCTGCTACCCCATGTGCCTCCCAATTGCCCCTCAGGGACAAATAAACCTTTTCTGATTATATTTGATTCTACATCAGAACATGCTGCCATTCCACAGATGTACCAGTGAGAGATCCTTTACAGCACTAATTTTACTGGAACACTCAACTTGAATATAATTTGCGTTGAGAATGCTAATAGTGAAATACAGAGAAGGCAAGAGGAAGCTCTATTTTGTTTTTGTAGACTTAAAAAAGCATATGACAGGGTGCCAAGAGAGGAGCTCTGGAATTGTATGAGGAAGTCAGGAGTGGCAGAGAAGTATGTTAGACTGGTGCAGGACATGTATGCTAGCTGTGAGACACTGGTACGGTGTGCTGTAGGAGTACCAGAGAAGTTCAAGGTGGAGGTGGGACTGCATCAGGGATCAGCTCTGAGACCCTTCTTATTCGCAATGGTGATGGATAGGCTGACAGATGAGGTTAGACAGGAATCCCCATGGACCATGATGTTTGCAGATGACATTGTGATCTGTAGTGAGAGCAGAGAACAGGTTGAGGAACATCTAGAGAGGTGGAGGTATGTTCTGGAAAGGAGAGAAATGAAAGTTAGTCGCAGCAAGACAGAATATATGTGTGTGAATGAGAGGAACTCGGGTGGAACGGTGAGGCTACAGGGAGTGGAGATCAAGAAGCTGGAGGATTTCAAGTATCTGGGGTCAACGGTCCAGAGTGTAGGAGAGTGTGGAAAAGAGGTGAAGAGACGGGTTCAAGCAGGTTGGAATGGGTGGAGAAAAGTGTTAGGGCTACAAAGAGATAGAAGAACATCAGCTATGAAAGGAAAGGTGGAGGAGACACTGGTGAGACCAGAGATGATGGATGGACTAGAAACACTGACATTGATGAAAAGACAGCAGGCAGAACTAGAGGTTGCAGAGATGAAGATGTTGAGGTTCTCTTTGGGAGTGACCAGGATGGAGAGGATAAGGAATGAGTCTATCAGAGGAACAGCACATGTTTGATGTTTTGGGGAGAAGGTCAGAGAAGCCAGACTGAGATGGTTGGGTCATGGACAGAGGAGGGATAGAGAATATATTGGTAGACGGATGCTGGAATTGGAGGTCTAAAGGAAGAAGAAGGAGAAGATGGGTGGATGTAGTGAGAGAAGATATGAACGTAGTTGGTGTGAGAGAGGAGGATCCAGAGAACAGGGTTAGATGGAGAAGGTGGATTCACTTTGGAGACAAGAAGAAGAAGAGGAAGAAGAAGAAGAAGAAGAAGAAGAAAAAGAAAAAGAAAAAGAAAAAGAAGAGGAAGAAGAAGAAGACTCAACTGATTTTTTTATTCCTACTTTTTCTAAGTGTATCAAAAATGATCAAAATGATGTAATTTTTGAATTGTAAATTTGAAATCGGACCTTTTGTGGGCAAAAGCTCTTCCCGCCGCTCGCTTTTGATGTGTCCGCATTGCAAAGATCAAGACGACGACATTTATCTCAGATTTTTGCAGCGGAGTATATTAATATTCCTTAAACTCCACTTAACCCTTTTGCGTCCAGGAGGCAAATAATGACCTTCCATTCTTCCATCATCTCCACCCTTCCTCTTTATCCCTGCCGACACCCCCTTCTTCCAGACTGCCTCTCTTTCTCCTCCCCCTCCATCTCTGAACCCATTTCAGCATGAGATTATAAATGGAGCCTTGGGAAAATGTGATAAATCAATTAATCATTTATAGCCCTGTAGCTTAATGAGTGAACTGAGGTGTCATAATTAGTTCTTCCAGTATTAATCATTAAAGTGCAAGTTTGCTGATAAACAGCGAAATGATGAGAGCGGAGACGTGGCCCGGTGTCTGGTTTCTCCCACAACAGGGAAATCCCACGATAAGAGCGCTAAATGTGCCTTAATGAGCTGCGCTTTATAGGGTTTTATTTCGGCTATGCTTCACTTACATCAGAACGGTTGTAATTCTCACCGACACGGGCGAGCGTGACCTTTGACCCCCCAAGCAGATCTCGTATTAGACTCTTTCCATTTGAATCTACTCAGAAAAAAAAAAGGTTATGTGTATTAATAACGCCGTAGATCGTTTACGAAAAAGTGGAACTCGTCTTGCGGGGTTTGGTCTTTTTTTTGAGGACTTTTGCTCCTCTGGTTTTTGCTCCAAAAATTGAAAGGAATCATTTTTCAAAATTTTACCCCCAAATTATGTTTTATCCTCTAATCGTTTTGTGGCGTTTTAGTTGATGTTGAATATAAATGTAAATCAAAAAACACGTAAAAAGGAGGAAAAATGAAACCGCACAGAAAGGAGTTTTTCCATTTATTTCTTTGTTTTAACATGATTTTAAATGAATTCTGATAAAAGCATGAACCTATGGAGGACATCTGAAGTGTTTGTACTTTTCATTTGTTTTAAGAATAAGAATAAGAATAAGAATAAGAACAACTTTATTAATCCCGAAGGAAATTGCTGTGCCAGAGTTACAGAAAATATAACAATGATAAATGATAAAAGAAAAGGCAGAATTAGAAATAAAAATAAACTATAAACTGTAAAGTGTCTCAGTGAAACTATAAAGTGTCTTAGTAAACAGTGATAAAACTATAAGTGTCTTAGTAACAAGTGAGGTAAGGAGTGCACAATAGTATGATAGAAGGGAAAATTGTAGTGTTTTAAACTGTTTAAACCGAACAAAAGCTGAGTAAACAGTGGAAAGCGAACGGAGTGTGTGAGTGTGTATCCTGGAAAATGCCCCAGTAAGCACACTTGAATTCAACACTGGAAACCATTATCAGACTCATTTGTAAGAAGCGCTTCGGGAGCCCGAGAACCCGTCCGTCCCACGAACGTCGGCGTTTAAGTGGATCTAATATTGCAAAATTAAAACGGTTAACCTGCTTCTGGCTTCCTGCTATCATTGGCCGGCAGCTCCGTCCAATCAGACCAATCACTGTGATAGATGTACGGGCTGTGCCTTATTGAGGAGTAACACACACACACACACACACATATTTACAAACTTACATACACTTGATGGTAACAAGCCATTAACAAACCCTTAATTGATGAGCTCGTTAAGATCTGTTATTAGAGAAATTGATTTCAAATAGCCATTTTAATCTGCCGGCCAGGGAGAAACAGCTACAATGCAAATTGAAGTCACTAAAGTACATAATGGAGCAAGTCATTCATAGATTTCACTTTCACTAATTAATAATTGGTGATTGGAGTGTGTGTGTGTGTGTGTGTGTGTGTGTGTGCTCCTGCTGATAGTGTTAATGCAGGTCTATCTCTTGTTATTAATTTATGAGCTTTATTCCCAGGCAAGCAATTAGTCACTAACACTATCTGTCGGTGTCTCTGTGAAGGTGCACGTCTGAACGTGCGAAGGCTGGATGTGTTTATGATCGGCAGTAGAAAAATAGGTTTATTTTCAACAACATATAAAACTCTAAATTGATCGGTTGGATGGCGAACATTAGAGATATATAACTAAATATAACTTGTAAATTACAAATGAACGTAGCACAATGAAGAACACTTATATGTGTGTTTATATATACATAGATATGTATATATGTCTGTATATGAATATATGTGTGTGTGTGTGTGTGTGTATATATGTATAATATTAATTAATCATGTTTGTGTAGTAGACATTACTTTTTTTACATCATTATTCCGGTTTCTCTTCTCAGCTCAGCACTTTTGCTTATTTTCAATGACTTGGGACTTTTTTGGAGCCGAAAACCAAAAACATTTTTCTGTTGACTTTCTTAACAGTTCTGACATGGAGGTGGAAAATCACTGTCTTTCTCCAAAGTTGAAGAGCGACCAAATCCCATGTGTGTGAAGACGTGTCCCACGTCATGGTTTACTTCTTCTAAAGGGAAACTTCTGAGGGAACCAGATCTGAACCATCAGAAGAAAAGGTCTTAAGATAAGATGAACCTTATTGATCCTTATTGATTGGGGAGAAATCTTTTGCCGGAGCAACGTAGCAGATTCCTGGGCGGCCTTCTTCTTCTTCTTCTTCTTCTTCTTCTTTGGGCTTTTCCCTTCAGGGTCTCCACAGCGAGTCAACTTGAAGAGCAGCGTGAAGAGCTTTTGGCCCACAAAAGGTCCGATTTCATATTTCTAATTCAAAAATAACATCATTTCGATCATTTTTGATCCACTTAGGAAAAGTAGCAATAAAACATTTGTCGAGTCTTCTTCTTCTTCTTCTTCTTTGGGCTTTTCCCTTCAGGTGTCGCCACAGCCAGTCAACCTTCTCTATCTAACCCTATTCTCTGGATCCTCCTCTCTCACACCAACTTCCTTCATATCTTCTCTCACTACGTCCATAAATCTTCTCTTTGGTCTTCCTCTAGACCTCCTGCCTGGCAGCTCCAATTCCAGCATCCGTCTACCAATATATTCTCCATCCCTCCTCTGTCCATGACCCAACCATCTCAGTCTGGCTTCTCTGACCTTCTCTCCAAAACATCTAACATGTGTTGTTCCTCTGATAGACTCATTCCTGATCCTCTCCATCCTGGTCACTCCCAAAGAGAACCTCAACATCTTCATCTCTGCAACCTCTAGTTCTGCCTGCTGTCTTTTGGTCATTGGAACAGTTTCTAGTCCAAACATCATCTCTGGTCTCACCACTGTCTTGTACACCTTTCCTTTCCTTCTGGCTGATGTTCTTCTATCTCTTGGTACCCCTGACACTTTTCTCCACCCATTCCAACCTGCTTGGACCGTCTCTCCACCTCTTCTCCACACTCTCCTACGCTCTGGACTGTTGACCCCAAGTACCTGAAATCCTCCAGCTTCTTGATCTCCACTCCCTGTAGACTCACCGTTCCACCCGAGTTCCTCTCCTTCACACACATATATTCTGTCTTGCTGCGACTAACTTTCAACAGACTTTCCGTTGCAAACGTTCAGACATGAAGGTGCACTGGGTGTTTTCTTGGATCGACCTTGCGGCCGCGTGTCCCGGACGCTCGGGTGAAGAAGCTTCCTGACTTCTAAAAAACAGGTTTCCCTGTAAAATCTCATTGCGGGAATGAATTTGTGCAAAGTTAAATATATGATGTATTTATTTACAGATATGTTCTCCGCGTTGTCGGACTTTCGCCGCGCTAGCGCCGTGCGAGGTTATTATAGCGTTGCCGTGAGGCGCTGATCCAGAATTGGAAATAATATCGTAAACAAATCCACAAATATACTCAAAGATACACAAAGATAATATAAGAAAAGAAGAATGAATGCAGGTGTGTGTTTGAGAGCCTCAGACCAACGAGCACAAACTCTCTCTCTTTATCTCTCTTTCTCCGTGTCTGCGTTTTTTTCAATCTGCCTGACAGAAAGACAGACAGTCACACACACACACACACACACACACACACACACACACACACAAAGAGAGAGAAAGTGTATCATTCCAGCATTAGTGGTGGTATTAGCCAGAGTGGGGCAGGTACTTAACACTGAATGGCCTGAAATCACTTCCCAAGGGAGCTTTATTACAATGTGTGTGTGTGTGTGTGTGTGTGTGTGTGTGTGTGTGTGTGTCTTTTAAGAAACAGATAGTAGGCATTGTCAGCAGCCTAGCCTTCTGATTTTTGTGTGTGGCTTAAGCCATAGGAAGTGAGTTAGAAGCCGTGCAGCAGAAACTCCGGCCCCCCTGCGTTTATTTAATGTGGAGAATTGGCTGCAGCTGTATTGAATCAGACTGGGAGCCATATTGTTCAGCTTCAGGGGATTACACGTTTAGCGGCTCGTGATCTGGCTTCAGTTATAACGCCACTCTCAGAGAGAAGCAGCTCTTATCAGCCACCGGGAGCCGCGGTCTGCGCTACATTCACAAGCCTCCAATACACTTTAATTGAATTTCTTTTTAGAGACAGAGAGGCTCAGACGGCTCATGGCATTCAATTTACCACCTCCCCTGTCAACGTTTAGATTCCTTACCCCTTTCCTGCGACAGAAAAAGGAGGCGCCTTCATGCTACAAAAGGAAACTTGCAAATACCATATTTATCTCTGTTCCCTCGCTCTCCCTCTCTCTTCCCGCGCGCTGCTATCCATGTCAGTTATTATATCAATTCAATGAATACTCGCCAGGAAATGGGCTTATCTCTCTGGCAAAATATCTATTTCTTTCAGGCGTTGATTAAGTGTGTTTAAAGCTCGCGGCGAGGACGGGCGGCCCGTCGGCCCGGGCGCGGGAGTAAAGCGACGATGCTATCTGTTCGGAGCTAAAATACTGATGAATGGAGGGATCGGAGGAGACAAAAAAAGAGGGATGGAAGAAGGCCGATGTGAAAGACAAGGGGGGACGGAAATCGAAGGAGCGAGGAACCAGAGATGAATACCAGCGGCTCCGACACGCCACGCCATCGGAAATGATGTGTGGGAGCGTGAGGACGGAAACCTCGGGAGTTGCTGTGAATCAAAAGTTTGAGGGCCTTCGCTCAGAAACCAGGACCCTGTCGCTGGTTTCCAGGTCCGGTTGGAAAACCAGCATTTCGGCCAGCGTTGTAAATCGGGCCCGTTCTTATTCCAGGGATCGCCGGTTCCCATCGGAGTACGAAGCCCAGCGCTCCGAACGGCGCACGCTAACATCTCACTTTTGTTACCTTCAACAGTGTCGTCGTCCTCGCTGACGTTATAAAGCGTCCGTTTGCTTGTCGGTCTGAAGTCTTCCTGGTCATGAACATGGAAATGATCAATAGTATTTTAACTTTCAACGATAGAAGCCCAGAGAAAAGGGAGACACAAATGCATATTTGTATATGTATTGACATGACCTGGTTCTGACAACTAAAATCAAATGAAATACAGCATGCATCTTGATTTAGAGGAAAATATAAATACAAAAGGGAAAAAATGAGTCAAATCTGCCTTCGTGCTGCAAGTTTTGTAGTTCGATACGTTTTCTCCTCATCTTTGCGGCACAGTTTTACAGCGGCTTCGATTAAATTCTATTATTTCCTGCCAAATAACACAATGTTACTGACCTCATTGAATCGGCCGCAAGCGTGGCATCATTTTCACATTCTGGTGACGCGTCTTCACTTGAATTTGTACTTTTCATCCACAATCACAAGCCTGCATCCAGACTGGTACGTACTCTGACTGCGGCGGATTGACTAAATGCCAAATGCTCCAAAAAATAAAGGGAACATTAAAATAACACATCCTAGATGTGAATGAATGAAATATTCTGATGAAATACTTTGTTCTTTTCATAGTTGAAGGTGCCGACAACAAAATCACACAATGGGAATGAAACGTATGAACCCTTGGAGGTCTGGACTCCAAATGGAAGGGTAAAAACACTCCAGGCTGATCCAACGCTGACGTATCATCCCTTAAAACAAGACAGAATGAATCAGTGTTGCTTCCTCAGTTTGATTTCACACAAGTGGGACTGACTTGGAGTTCATACCTGCGAGGGTCTAGATGACGGTGGCTTGTAAGTGGAAGAGTTGATGTGCAGAAACCAGGTGTCAGGAGGTTGTGATGGTGGCAGGATGTCGTTCGCTGGAACAAAAGGGCAACTTTTCTGGGATCAGCTGGATCGGGATGCGAAAAGGTAAAGAAAACCAAAGAGTGAAACCTGTTGGATCTCATGAGCTGAGGGTCATGTGGACGTTGCCAGAGTTGCTTGTGGTGGTGGATCCTTCCTGGTTGTGTGGAGGCTGCAGAAGGTCCTGGTCCTTCTTGGTGTCGATCCCATTGGGCGTTGTACATTTGTGAAAGATGGCGTCTGAGGACCCTCCTCCGTTCACAGATGGTTATTCCGTTTTGACCAAGATGACTTCTTTGACCCCTCTCTCCAACCTTCTGTCTTCTCTGGACGGAATACGGACATTGCCGTCTTCAAAAGGATGTCCCTTGTCCTTCAGCTGAAGGTGGACTGCAGATTCCTGTCCTGCAGCGGAGGCTCTCCATCCTGAGGAGGTCATCCAGTCTCTCCGACGCAGACGTCCTCCTCGGTGCAGGTGACAGCAGACACCACCCTCCATCTTCTGCTTGGGGTGAACCAGCTTTTGTCCCAGGATGTTGCAGGGTTTGACATGCAGCGCTTCATGGCATTTGTTATCGAACACCCCTCGGTATTTCTCTGAAACGCCGGCAACATCAGGTCGATAAAGTTCTTCTGTTTGTTGTCGTCTTCCTCCCGTTCTAAGCTCCTGCTCCTGGTGCTTTCTGACTTGGCGACGGCCCGTTCAGGGCTTTCTAACATCTCGTACCTCCGTCTCGCTGCCTTCGGCGGTCAACGGGATGTTCTCGGCCCGGCGGCGTGGAGTTCTGATCACCCCCGGCTGGTGCTGGAGGCGGCGGTGTGTGTCAAAAAGTGTGTGTGGAAAAGTGAATACCGGTTGACGTCGGTGTCCTGCAGTCGGAGGCTGCAGATGTGGAAGATCAGGTTTGGTCTGCAGGCTCTACAGGTCTGACTGCACAAAAGCACCAGAAAGTTTGATGAAACTCAGAAGAGGCATTGAGCAGGAAAGATGAACATGATTATCTGTGTGTGTGTGTGTGTGTGTGTGTGCGTGTGTGTGTGTGTGTGTGTGTGTGTGTGTGTGTAGACTTTTCAACATTTGTGTCTCAGGGCCGCTCATGAAAGAAAAATACATGTTCTTCCCTCTAACCCTGTCGACACAACACCAACAGCACCCTGCATCTGTGTGTCTGTGTGTGTATGTTTGCGTGTCTGCGTGTGTGTGTGTGTGTGTGTGTGTGTGTGTGTGTGTGTGTGTGTTTGTGTGTGTGTGTTGGCCAGATGCCCCAAATTCTGACATAATTTAACGTTGTCATGTTGTTGCGACACAGGGGCAAAACATATTCGATGTGTCACACACACACACACACACACACACACACACACACACACACACACACACTCACACTCACAGACACGCAAACATACACACAGACACACAGATGCAGGGTGCTGTTGGTGTTGTGTCGACAGGGTTAGAGGGAAGAACATGTATTTTTCTTTCATGAGTGTCCCTGAGACACAAATGTTGAAAAGCGTACACACACACACACACACACACACACACACACACACACACACACGCACACACGCTTATAGCCTCCTCATCTGTGCCGTCTAATTCCATTTGTCTGGTCCAGCAAGCAGTTGGCTAACTCCATGAATTATTACAATCCTGCAAGGCATCTGGGGTGCTGCAGCACTGGGAGGCCTGTGTGTGGCCTCCATCTACCATTTAAGTTACCATGGAAGATGAAAATAGTCACACACTTGCACACACACACACACACACACACACACACACACACATACCATCTTCCTCTCTTATCAGAGTGTGTGTATCTTCTATCTTCAAATAATGTTTTGTCTCTTTCCTTTGTGCTATCATGCTGCTACAAATGGAAAAACGGCATCTCATTCCTCTCTCCGGGGTTTTTTAGCAGCTCATTTTTTCAGCCCGGGTGGTGTGTGTGTGTGTGTGTGTGTGTGTGTGTGTGTGTGTGTGTGTGTGTGTGTGTGTGAGGTGGTTGTGGGTGGCACAGTAACAGTGGCAGACAGATGGCCATTTCTCTCTCTCTCTGACCATGTTGAACATTGCCTAGAAAGATCATCGGAGCAAAAAATGGATTTCATTTCAGCCTGTATTACAGGATTTAAAGTACAGCAGACCCTCTGTAATCTGAGAGACCTTTGTATTATTCCGCACTGATTGAAGAAGGGTTTTGAACGGAGGCAGACTTTTTTTTACAGGAGTGATACGGAGCGAGTGTATCAGTACAGAAAGAGTTTTTCTAGGTATGAGGCGGCTTCGGCCAAAGAAAGTGGAGTTCTAGAACCAAGCGAACCGACGGCCAAGCGTTGTTTACCAAACGGCGGCACGGCGGCGATATCGTGTCGTCCTCAACCCGCATTCTGTTGCTTTACCGATTGATCGATCAATTGAAGCGGTCACGCGGTGGGTGTGTGTGTGTATGTTTTATAAGTGTGTTAACTGTAGATTATCTTAAAGCACACTGTATCTTTATCACAGCAGTGATTTGCACACGAAATGCATTCTGATTTCTAAATGGCTGCGGTTTATCGGGAGGCACTTTGGAGAACACGCTGTCGGGAAGGAACTCTCCGGATCTTCTCGTAAGACCACGCCGAGCGCGGGAACGTCAGAAAGAACGGGGAAACCGCAGAGCGAAATCATCCACAACTGAAACAGTGTGATGGATTTTGGAAAGAAGAAGAAAACAAAACAAAACAGAGCAAACGCGGCATTTACAAAACCAAAAAGTGCCCAAATTCAAACCCGCTAAAATGCGTGCAGGATTAATTCCATCCACACATTAAAACTGGCAGTTGTGTTCGGTTTCATTATCGTCGGTCACACATTTTATAATCGCTGTTCTGTTGATATTACGGGGAAGGAATGAATGTGGGGTGCAGGGGAAGAGGTGCACACATTCTTCATATACAGTAATCTTAAATTGAATCTTTCGGCCGCAGCCTTTAATTGTGCTCCGATCCGTTGGAAAACTGCAGCCGGACGAGAAGAAAGAAGGGGAGCTATGATGCAATGGGATTGATTTAATAGATTAAGGAGTTGATCAATAACATCCTTGTGTCCTAATGGAAGGTGGAAATCTTTGGGGAAATTCTGTAGCGCCGTCCCAGACGTTGTCATTTTCACTGATATAATCCCTGATGCATTTAAATCGCTACGTAGCTACATTGCAAAATTGCAAATGGTTCACACGTCATCACGGCCCTCGGCAACTCATACGGACATGCAGAGCATCCTTTTGTGTCTTTATTTACATATATATATATGTGTGTGTGTGTGTGTGTCTATATACACTGCTCAAAAAAATAAAAGGAACAGTAAAATAACACATCCTCCATCTGAACGAATGAAATATTCTTATTAAATACAACCCAATCACACAAAAATGATTGAGGGAAATGAAATGTATGAACCCATGGAGGTCTGGAGTCCGAATGAAAGTGTAAACACACTCGTTGATGTAACGTCCTTAAAACAACTCACAATCAATCAGTGTTGCTTCCTAAGTGGAAAGTTTGTTTTCACAAATTGTGATTAACTTGGAGTTACATTGTGTTTTTTCAGTGTTTATATATATATATTTTTTTTTTCCTTATCATACTATTGTGCACTCCTTACCTCACTTGTTACTAAGACACTTATAGTTTTTATCACTTGTTTACTAAGACACTTTATAGTTTCACTGAGACACTTTATAGTTTATAGTTTATGTTTATTTCTAATTCTGCCTTTTTCTTTTTATCATTTATTACTGTTATATTTTCTGTAACTCTGGCACAACAATTTCCTTCGGGATTAATAAAGTTGTTCTTATCTTATCTTATCTTATATATATATATATATATATATATATATATATATATATATATATATATATATATACATCAATGTGTGTGTGTGTTTGTATTGTACATGCACACACATACATTACATGCATTATATATATTTATATGTACATATAGAAAACATGTGAAATCACTATTGTATGTATGTATATATATGTATGAATATATATATATATATATAGTCATGTTTCATTTTTGCTTTTTTGCATATATATTCATCTAGATATATTCATATATATACACATCCAGTCATGATTTCTCATGTTGTGTGTGTATATATATGTATATATTTCATTTTTTTTTTTTTTGCATGATTCATACTTTGCAAAGCAGACCGACAACAAGGGGATTCCCTCTCATCCCAAGGTGGTGTCGGTGCTTGCAGGGCGAGAGGCTGGAGAACATCTGGCTGCTGCTGGGCGGCATCATGGAAAACTGCAACTGTGTTGGATTTTGTTATAAAGCGACTTGTATCACTCCTGAAAGCCACTTAGTCGTGTTAGAGTTCTAAATGAATTAACACTGAAACACTGAGCTGGAATCTATACATAAAACATATATACATACATTTATACCCCGTCTAGTGAGTGACATCGAAGTTTAGATCGCTGGAATAGAAGTCATTCTGTCACCATTTATTCATCTGTGGAAATGGTACAACGAGAACATTTAAATTGGGCGTGGATGTTGTGTTTACACAGCTCTGTTAAATAACGATATAATTATATGACGCTTCGTTCACTTGAGTTTCAATTTGCAAGTTTTGTTAAAAAAAAAAAAAAAAGGAAAGATTTGATGTCGGTATCATGGTTGCGTGGCTGCCAAAGAACTCGTGTGCAAAAGTAAATGTAATTCTGTAGCTGGAAAGAACACATCATTTTTACAGTTTTCAGACGAGGACAAACAGCGTTGCAGTGAATTTAAAAGGGAAACAACTTGACAAACACCTTCTTCTTTGTAGAATTATAATCTCCGAATTTGTATCTTCTTACTACTTTGTGTTCAGGGTTTATTGAAATGGCATCGACCTTTTACTCACCACTTGTGTTAAAATAAAATACAATCCAGCCAAAGACTGTAATTTGATCTGGGGAAAAAACACTCTATGATAACTATGAAACACTTTTACTCATTGAAATATAATGGAATCACAGGGTCAGCCAGGCTTTCGGGCCTGCGATGCTGTTTCTTTGTTGCGCCAAAGTAAACTTTACAAATAACTGCAATTTAAAGTTATAAGCTCACCTTTAATGGTCAAGGATGGGACACTGACTTAATGCCCGAGGAAAGGGGTGGGAGATTAATTTAGCTGGCTTATTTCATTTTTATGCGCATTTTTATTATCATGTATGTGGAACAAAAATAAAAATTGCAATTTAAATATTTACTTTTTTGGGCATTTTATTTCAAATCTACTCATTCATGATCTTATAAATGTACTGACATTATTTTGTATGTAATCATCCATTCAAAAATAAAAACTGCAATTTAAACATTTACTTTTTTGGCATTTTATTTCAAATCTAAACTCATTCATGATCGTATAAATGTACTGACATTATTTTGTATGTAATCATCCATACTAAATTACACAAAAGTGAAAAATAAGGAGTTTCTACATTCAATATTGATTGAAAATACGTATTAAAATATTATATGATATCCAGATTTACTTCAGTCACTGCTGCTGAGTAATGTCCAACATGCTTATTTTGTTACATACCTAATTCAACAATTAATCAACATGTCCACACAGCCACATTTTGAACAGTTATTATTGTGATTTAGGTCACAATCTGATGTGCGGGGTCACGTATCCCTCCCGTTGATTAAAAAATAAAATGAACTAAGTCATGGCTTCGCCCAAGACTCAACATTTCACCAAGTGTTTATTGTCACATGTTCGGTGTACAAATGTGTTTCTCTGTACGGTTAAATTCCTACTTGGCTGTCGGCAGTGCATTTGCATATGTGCTGACAGGAAGAGTGTGAAGATTATTAGAAGTGTGGTGATGGATATGAATGTGAGCGGTCCAATCAGACATATGAGTGCATCTTGGTGTGCAGCTGCAAGGATGATTTGCACTTCAAGTGGGCAGTAAACTTTCCATAATGCTGAGCCCAAAGCTGCGTCACTTCCAGTGTCGTGCACCAACATGCCGCTCTGTGATTGTAGCCTTGTTGTACTTTGGACTCACTTGTCGGAGATTTCCATATCAATTAATTATTCTTTCAGGACCGCATATACTGTATACAGTAGGTACATCCATCCAAGCAGACGCACACACAATTCTGTGTCATCTGTTGATCACGGGACGTTACCGGTATGCTACCTATTCAGTCTCATCCCAGTTATTATCCAGATTACCGTCCAATGTAAGAAAGCACAAACTCTGGTATTCTATCAGGAAGTCAGGAGTGGCAGAGAAGTAAGTTAGACTGGTGCAGGACATGTATGCCAGCTGTGAGACAGTGGTGAGGTGTGCTGTAGGGGTAACGGAGAAGTTCAACGTGGAGGTGGGACTCCATCAGGGATCAGATCTGAGCCACTTCTTGTTGACAGATGAGGTGAGACAGGAATCTCCATGGACCATGATGTTTGTAGATGATATTGTGATTTGTAGTGAGAGCAGAGGACAAGTTGAGGAACATCTGGAGAGGTGGAGGTATGCTCTGGAAAGGAGAGGAATGAAGGGGAGTCGCAGCAAGACAAGAGTATAAGTGTGTGAATGAGAGGAACCCGGGTGGAACGGTGAGGCTACAGGGAGTGGAGATCAAGAACAGTCCAGAGCGTAGGAGAGTGTGGAGAAGAGGTGAAGAGACGGGTTCAAGCGGTTGGAATGGGTGGAGAAAAAGTGTCAGGGCTACAAAGAGATAGAAGAACATCAGCTATGAAAGCAAAGGTGGAGGAGACACTGGTGAGACCAGAGATGATGGATGGACTAGAAACTGTTCCAATGACCAAAAGACAGCAGGCAGAACTGGAGGTTGCAGAGATGAGGATGTTGAGGTTCTCTTTGGGAGTGACCAGGATGGAGAGGATCAGGAATGAGTCCATCAGAGGAACAGCACATGTTAGATGTTTTGGAGAGAAGGTCAGAGAAGCCAGACTGAGATGGTTGGGTCATGGACAGAGGAGGGATAGAGAATATATTGGTAGACGGATGCTGGAATTGGAGGTCTGGTGGAAGAACAAAGAGAAGATGGATGGACACAGTGAGAGAAGATATGAAGGTAGTTGGTGTGAGAGAGGAGGATCCAGAGAACAGGGTCAGGAGAAGGTGGTTTGCTGTGGAGACCCTGGAGGGGAAAAGCCCAAAGAAGAAGAATCAAGAAAGCAGAGTAAGTGCTTCAGCGAAGGGTTGGGGAAAGCAAAGGGGAGAACGTTTTCCATCAGATTCCAAAAAACATCACAATCGGAACCTTGATTTAGTTGTGAAATCACTTGACTCCCAGTGATTACTGACATCTAAAAGTTGACCTGCCTCTAAGATCACCTGGATTCCATCTAAAATCAGAAAAGTAGGTGAAATGTTGCAAAAAAAAAGCTAAATTCAGAGGTGCTTAACTTCTTTACTAGTTAATGATTCATCATCGGACACTACAGGAGAAATTAGACATTGTAATATGATATTAATGGCCCATTAACGGTTAAGTGAACTCAATAAGTCCACCCAAAGTGTTAATGGGCCGCTCTTAAATAACGGTGGAAATGGAGAGCGGGGAGAAGATGTGAGGCATCAACAAGAGATCGGAGAGAACGGATCGCGCTCAACGATAACGGTCATCAGGTTTTTACACCATTAGACTGTGGTGAACCTTCCTGACCGGACACTTATTACAGCAATCCGATTAGCCGGTACGGGCAACAATTAAGGCCCAAAGTTAAAGAGACGCTTAGATGAAGAGGGCTGTTTAAGTTAAAGCTGAGAGCGTTTAGCTGATAAGAGTTAATGGTGTGTTGAAGTTCAGAACAACGCTGACGGCGTCAGCTGGGAAAGATCCGCTGCGACCATTTTTATTTTCCCCGTCACGTCGCGGATGAAGTTCCCGAAGAAAATATTATATCGGTAAAATCTCAAATCACACGGTACGCAGAACCGACAATTACGATCGATACTCGGCGTCACGAGTTAGACTCCGGGATTCGCCGACGTGTGTGAAAAGGTGTCTTCATCCGTCATAGGTCACCCCTCATTTGCACAAGCTTTTAAAAAGATCAAGAGCTTCCGAGCGCAGGAGCTAAACGGCTCTCGTAAAACGCTCTCAGGTGGCGGCGAGGCGGCCGAGTTAAAGACGCTCGGAACAGAGCGGAGAATTTAAGGGACGGCTACAGATGACAGGTGGAAATGGTTCTTGTCGACAGATGAAGAGCTAGTTTCCGCGCATCAACTCTTCGATGTGTCTTCGTGGCCGCCGTCGATAAGCAGGCGGAGAACAAACCGGGTTTAAATTTAAAACGACGAAGCGGGATCTTTTTGTTTGTTGTTGTTTTTTCGGTGCATCCGCTCACGCGTCTCCAAGCAACGGTTCCACTATGAAGTTAAAACTGCCTCAAATGGATATATTTCTTTTTTAATGCATCCAAATTCAAACGGTGACTCTCAACACAAATTAATCGTACATGCGATGCGACGCCATCGTTTTTGCTCGATCTCATCGGAACGGGTGAAATTCCTGCGTGTTTGTGGCTGCCTGTCGACTAAAAATAAAGAAAGCAGCCGTTTGGCTTTTTAATGCGACCCGCCAAACTATTTTCTTTAAATATTCTCAATATCAATATTGGATTGTCCTTTTTGTTTCATTTTGAATGGGAATATTCAAATCTTTGTACTTTTTAAGACCTTAAAACACTTTATAGCCTTGACTTTGACACTGTATACTTTTATTTGATTTCTTCTTCTCCCTCCTTCCTACTATTATTTATTATTGTTATGTTTTACTTGAAACTCTGGCACAACAATTTCCTTCGGGATAAATAAAGTTGTGCTTATTCTTATTCTTATGATTCCACACTAAATAATGTCAGTACATTGATATGATCACGAATGAGTTTAGAGTTGAAATAAAATGGCAAAAAATGTATATATTGAAATTGCAATTTTCATTTTGTTCCATTTGCATGATAGCTAGCTGGCCCGTGCATATACATGAAATAAGAAAAGTGGCCCTGAGCTGATATAATGGCCCACCCCTGACCTAAGCCATGACTTAGTTCATTTAATTTTTGAATCCAAGCGAGGGATACGTGGCCATGCACTTCAGATTGATAATTGCTGATTAATAATTGTTGAATTAGGTTTGTGACAAAATAAGCACGTTGGACGTTACTCAGCAGTAGTGAGTGAAGTAACTCAGGATTGTAACGATACGACGTCCTCCTTGTGCATTTTACTGCCCGCGGGCCACATCCAGACTAAAAAACTGGTACTTTTGAATTTTTTAATAAGCATTTTCAATCCATATTGAATTTAGAAACTCCTTTTTTTCCCACTTTTCTCAAATTTTGTATGGATGGTTCAATACAAAATCCTCTCTGTACATTTATATGATGATTCATGATTTTAAAGTTGAAATAAAAGGCCCAAAAATGTAAATATTTAAATTGCAATTTTCACTTTGTTCCATTTGCATGATAGCTAGTTGTCCCGTGCATAAAAATGAAATAAGAAAAGTGTCCATTAAGCTAAAATAATGGTCCACCCCTGACCCACTCTCAAATGAGAGTTTGGGCTAAGCCATAGCTTAGTTCATTTAATTTTTTAATCAACGGCAGGGAAACGTGGCCCTGCACCTCAGGTTGCTAATTGCAGATTGATAATTGTTGAATTAGGTTTGTCACAAAATAAGTACGTTACTCAGCAGTACAGACTGAAGTAACTCAGGATTGTAACGATACGACGTCCTCCTCGTGCATTTTACGGCCTACAAAACTGTTAGCTTTGAATTTTTTAATAAGCATTTTCAATCCATATTGAATTTAGAAACTCCTTTTTTTCCCACTTTTGTTTGATTTTGTATGGATGGTTCAATACAAAATACCGTCAGTACATTTATATGATCATTCATGATTTTAAAGTTGAAATAAAAGGCCCAAAAATGTAAATATTTAAATTGCAATTTTCACTTTGTTCCATTTGCATGATAGCTAGTTGTCCCGTGCATAAAAATGAAATAAGAAAAGCGTGGCGCCCCTGAGCTAAACTCAGAGAGAAGGATCTCGGTCGGTTCCTGCGCTCCTCCCAGCCTGTCCAAGTCTTGTTGAGCGAAAGCTTCTAAACTTCTAAACTTCTCCCCCGGCGCCGCTAAGTGGCTGCCGAACGCCCACGGTTCATCCACGAAGGATTAAATGCAGAGGAATTTCTTGCAGGGGATTAATAAAGTCAAATAACCGGCAGATACTCAGTGAAACCCGATTTCCTGTGTTTGATCACATCGGCTAAATCTGAGCTTGTTGTCCATCTGATCCCCGCATCTGCTCGTCCCTCCCTCCGTCTTCTGATTTCCACTCCTTATTTCTAATGTCGCGCTCGTCGCTCTCGACCCGGTTCTTTCTTTTCGCTCGTCGCCTCTCCATCCTTCCCTCGATATCCATTTGCTTTTCATTTTCATCCCGCTTCTTCGTTTCTCCAAATCTCTGGACCGCCGTCGCTCTCTTCGCCCTTCTCCTGACTTTCCTTTCCCCGTTTTACCTACGACTCCTTTTCCCTCCCTCCGTCCCAAACAAGTCTTTCCCATCTCGATTTCCTACATCTTTCCCCAACTTTCTCCACGCACCCCCCCCCTTTTTGTCTCTCCGTCATGGCCGGTTTCCTTATTTCCAGCTCCGACCGGCGTCCTCTCCTTCCACGCGATCCTGCCCGATCTTCCGCTCGCCTCTTTTAACCCCCGATCATCTCTCCTTCATTCTATTACACTTTCACCCACCATTATATCCTGCAACTCCTCTATGTCTTCCTCCCTCCCTGCCTCCCTCCGTCCCTCCCTCCTAATAGTGCTGTGACAGCGGCAGTGTTTCTAATCAGAGGTGAGGAGAGCGAATGAGCAGCCGTCCGATCCTCTCTGCTCTCTCATCAATCGGCTTTAACTGAATGGGAGCAAATCTCAGTCGGGACAAAATTAATATGTAGCAAATCTACGGCACGCTCGCCTACCCTGGAATTGGAAATAGCTTCTGTGCTGCCTGACCCGTATCCGTTTGTGTGCGTGTGTGTGTGTGTGTGTGTGTGTGTCAGAGGGTTGTGGCAGCAGATTATTGGAGAGACAATTGGCTGTGCAGCAGTAATCAGGAGAACACTGAGGTGTGTCTATCTTATGACTGCTTGCTGACAACCTCCTTCCACACACATGCACCCCCCTCCCCCCACACACACACATATGCGCGCACACACACACACACACGCATACACGCCAGGACGCCTTTTCCCCCTATCCAATTCAATCAGACAGTCCATCCGCCCTGCAGAGCAATGTGGCACTGCCCCTGTGCATGACAGTATCAATTCAATTACCAAGGAAATGGATCCATATTCAGCCCATATAAACTCATACACAGAGCCAGGAGGGGCGGCTGCCGCGGCTGCCGCTGCCGCCGCCGCCGCCGCCGCCGCCGCCGCCGCCGCCGCTGCTGCTGCTGCTGCTGCTGCCAAGACAAAGAAATGCGCATTTACACTGTAATAACTTTCATTTGGAGCGGCTTTGAAAACCATTCTCAGCCAGGCATTTGTCGCTGTCACATCACGTTATCCACAAATCAGGTTTACAAAATATCAATTCAATTTCTGGCATAGTGTGAAACGCTGAGGGAGGAGACACACACACACACACACACACACACACTCACACACACATGCAAACAGACGGCGGAGAGACGGAGAGTGCAGAGGGGCCCCTTGTGGTTCAAGTAGATTTCCAGTCAGAACTAATCAAAAGCAGTGCAGACCATGCTAATCTCTTCAATTTCATCCTTTAGGCCGCTGTCTTTCCCTGAATTGTACACACACACACACACACACACACACACATATCCACACATGAAGGTATGGCTACACCTGCATACTCAGCAGGCAGAAGAAGAGGAAAACCAGAATCAGAAATATACATTACAATGACATAAATTCATAAATCATATGAATCTGAACACGCAACACTTTCCACCTGGTGAGCAGAACAAACAGCGAGCTGTGTTTTGGGCGCGAGAAGTCACCGGAGTGTGTCGATAATACAGTTTTTGTAACTTTCCCGTCGAGTCGGATGAGAGTGAGATAAGTGGACGTCGGCGCAGAAGGACTCCACCGTCTGGGCGTCGCCAGAAGTCACGCCTTCAAAGTGTATTTTAAAATTCTACGTTCGTAAAAGTGTTTGACACCTAAAGGCCTTTCAGAGTTTGTCATCCATCATTGTTATGATGTCATTTGAAGGAAACATCATCCCGAGTGTGTCGGGACGAAGGAGGGCGGGCGCGAGTTTCCTCCGCAGGGTGTCCAGGTTCTCCCTTGGAGATATGAAACCTCGGGATTCCGCTGGAAGAAAATGGACGGATGGAACAGCGACTTCCTCGTCATATTATTATCTTCTGTATTTCTGTGTATCATCAGGTCGTTGCTTGATAGATTTAAAAATGATATTTGAGTGTCACTACTGAGCACATCAGAGTTTGTGACTTGGGAGTCCAGAACATCTTGGATCTACTGCTCACTGGAGAGCGTCATGTATTTTGCTCCAACAGCTCTGATGAGGTGTTTCGGGGTGTTTTGATGGCTTTTGGTGACAGGTGGACGGATCTACTAGGAAGTGACAATGTCGAACTATTTTTTTTATCATAACTGGCCAGTGGAACTGGCGTGGAAACAATAAAATGAGCTGAACGTGAAGAAGGAAGAGACAGGAGGCGTCATGGTTGGATGGACAAACTCCTTCATGAAAATCCAACATCAGGCGGACAAACTCCGGGTCCTTATTTGAGCTCTGGAGTCGGATCCTCCTTCACCCTCCTCTGCCCTGGAGGTTGCTTCCACACTTTGGGTTGGAGGTCTAAACTCGCCTGTGGAGGTTCTCGGTCATCCAGGTCACGCTGAAGTCTCGTTGAAATCTTCTTGTCTCGGCGACTGGACTTGAATTTCTTCACTTGAAGACGTTTCAATCCTCATCCGAGAGGCTTCTTCACTTCTAATGACTTGTGGGGAGTTTTTTTTTCTGGAAAGAACTGCCAGGGTTTTTAGATGACGGTGGCTTGTTATGGAAGTGGAAGAGTCGATGCGCAGAATCTAGTTGTAAAGAGGTTGCTATGCTAACGGGGTGTCGTTCGCCGGAACAAAACAGCAACTTCTCTGGGACGACCTGGATCGGGATGTGAAAAGTAAAGCGAAACAAAAGAGTGAAACCCGTTGGATCTGGTGAACTGAGGCTCACGTGGACGTTGCCGGAGCTGCTTCTGGTGGTGGACCCTTCCTGGTTGTTTGGAGGGTGAAGATGTGGCGACTCCATCCTGGTGTTGATCCAGTCGGACGTTGGACTTTTGCGAAAGGTGGTGTCTGAGGACCCTCCTCTTGTCACAGATGGTTTTTCTGTTTTGACAAAGATGGCTTCTTTGACTCCTCTCTCCCACCGTCTGTCTTCTCTGGACAGAATTTGGACTTTATCTGAAGACAGCAACGTCCATGTTCTGGCCAGAGAAGACGGAGAACTCTTCCACCTACATAACAAGCCACCATAATCCAGACCCGCCCAAAAACCTGGCAGTTCTATTCAGAAACTCCCTGCCGGTTGCTAAAAGTGAAGAAACCTCTTGGATGAGGAGCTGAAAGTGAAGAAATTCAAGTCCAGTTGCCGAGACAAGAAGATTTGGACAAGAGATCTGAACTTCTCAGACCGATCGTCTTTGGAATCGAACATTCCTGGTCGTCGAGCAAAACACTGAACCTGTCAGTTCCGCCCTGGCGCTGCTGGACGGCACGCTAACCGCTAACGGTTCATCCAGGACGGGTCAAATGCAGAGGACGAACGCCGGAGGAGCGATAAGGTCACTCTGGATCAGCCGTTGGAGTAAATTTGGCAGAAAATGACGAAGGTTACCACGATCTCTTGATACGACAGTAGACGCATGAAGTGAATGGAAATGATGTGTCATTTTCTCGGAAACAGTTATTTAAAAGGACTTGAGATTCAACAAGATGATGTTCGATGGGGTTGTTGAGAAAGTTAGGATGAGATGTTAAGTGGCACTAGAGTATATTCAGTTTTCTAAACACAATATTTTCCCAATGTTACTGAGCTGTTTTCTTGTTCCCAGACGTAACCAGGTCTTGTGCGCTGAGATTTCATAAAACAATTATGGAAAAAATATTCGGACTCGGAGTGCAGCCATTTCTGTATTTGGATCGGAGAATCGGAGGTGTGACATGCCGGCACTTTCCAAGGTTTTGATGATATTAGTGTGGAAATGAGATTGTCTTCAAAGTATTCTGGTAAATGATTCTCCTCATTACACTTTACGGACGTTCACAGCCCGATTTATGAAGCGTGAAGCGAACGTTGCAGAGAATGTTGTGACTTCACTCTTTCACCAAAACAGTTTAGAATATCTAAACTAAGCCGTAAGACTCAAATTGTGAAAGTTGAAGACAGTTTAAAAACAAATGAACTGCAGTTGAGCTTATGCTATCAAGCTATTTTATTTTATTTTATTTTAAAGCTATATTAAGATCCAGTTTTAAATATGACAACTCCAATTTAAATGATGAAGTCGCATACATGTTACACATGTTTTCCATTCCATCTTGTGTTCCTCCTTTAGATGCTAGGACGGGGTAACGGCTTGACGACGGCACCAAAAACACAGATCATACGGTTTATTTTAACAGAAATTGGCCGAAGAAATGGAGGGAAAAAGCATTCAGTTAAAAATAAAAACCTCTGCGGCTGTGACTGGATGTGTGGCGCACACCTTGATTAGATGTTTCATGAGTAAACTTCCATATTTTGTTAATTTAGCCAGAAAAAAGAGGAGGGGGAAGACATGGGCATTAGATGTGCTGCTTGCTGAAAGTGTAAGTAATAGTACATTTTAAATAATCGGCGACAAGAAGCATCGGGAAGCTGCACAAGCATACGGCACATTCATGGCATTATCCACAGACACACTGATGCAGACACGCACATGGCAAGAACACACACACACACACACACACACACACACATACAGCGTCAGCTTTCACAGTAATTACACAGTTGCAAAGAGCACTGGGCCTCAAAACACTGTTTAACAAATCAATTTGAGACTGCTTACCTTGTAAAGCTGTATCTATTTGTTTGTGTGTGTGTGTGTGTGTGTGTGTGTGTGTACAGACACTTCCCTGAGCTGATCCATTAAGGCATTTACAAAGAGCTGTGCTTGGCCACGCTGCTGGAAATGTGTAATTGGAAAAATTGCTAAGGGCCGACACACACAAATACACTTTATTGATCCACGGCATCTCCAATATAGAGCCTCCAGCGAACACACGCATGCAGAATCTGCAAGGGGTTACACTGACTTTACTCACATTTTGTTGCCATCAGTGCCAGTTTATCAAGCAATCAATAGTCTTTTATTTTCTCATATCTTTAAATGGACGAATATCCTGAATAGTATTTTTACAACAGCAGGGGGCCGTGTGATGGAAAAGAACGGCGGGGTGGAGAAGGGGATGGAAGGCCGGACTGAAAAGGATTGCTGAAATGGAGACCAGCGAGAGAGAGAGAGAGAGAGAGAGAGAGGGGGAGTTATAAGGACTGAAAACAGAGTTAAAAAGACAGAAGTTGTGGAGAAGGAGCGGCGAGAAGGGAATTAAGCGGTAGATATTGGACCCACGCCAGCGGACAGGAAGCCGCCGGTTGACCGAAGCATCATTTGCATGTTAAGTGGTGTCAATCTGCATTGATTCGCGGCCAAATGAAATGCAGTTGGCTTCAATAGAGCCCGTGCTTTACAAGGGTCCCCTCGCTGCTACAACCAGCCTATTGGATTCAGATTAACAGGCTCAGTACAGCCGCACACCGAGCAACTTATCTTTAATTAAAATCGCTGTTGGCGGGATCCGACGGACTCGACCGGACTGGATCCGACCGGATCGGACCGAAACGGAACGGTCGCCGGCCCGGACCGGACTTCGGTCGGGTGAAGCGGAAATGACGATGAAGGAGTCGAGCAGATTCTGTCGTACAGTTGGTGTTTAAGATACAAAAAAAATGCACAGATGTACCTTCAGTGAGGCGTCTAAAATACACCATATGGCCAAAAGTATTGGCTCAGCCGTCCAAATAAAGGGAATCAGATGATCAATCACCTCCACGACCACAGGTGTATAAAACCAAGAACGGCATGCAGACTGTTTTTTTACTATCGTTTGTGAAAGAATGTTTGGCTCTCAGGAACTCGGTGAACTCCGGCGTGGAGCTGTGATAGGAGGACATCTGTGCCACAAATCCAGTCGCTCCTAAATGTTCCACAGCTGGATTAGAAGAACATGGAAGCGTTTGGGAACGACAGCAACTCGGCTACCAAGTGTTAGGCCATGTAGACTGACGGAGCGGGTCGGCGGACGCTGAGGCGCAACTTTCTGCAGGGTCAGTGGCTCCAGACCTCCAAACTCCAGGTGGCCTTCAGATGAGCTGAAGAACAGCAGACAGAGAGCTTCATGAAGTTGTTTCCACGTCCGAGCAGCTGCATCCAATGCAAAGCGTGGGATGCGGCGGTGTAAAGCACGCCGCCGACGCTGGACTCTAGAGCAGCGGAGTCGCCTTCTCCGGAGTGACCCATCGCGTTTCTCCATCTGGCGATCCGATGGATGAGTCTGGGTTCGGCGGTCGCCAGGAGAACGCCACTTGTCTGACCGCATTGTGCCAAGTGTGACATTCGGTGGAGGGGGATTATGGTGCCGCCTTGTTTTTGGCCCCCGAGTTCCAGTGAAAGGAACTTTGGAAGCTTCGGCATACCGAGACATTTTGGACAATTCCATGGGAACAGCTTGGAGCCGGACCTTCCTTTTCCAACATGACTGTGCACCAGTGCACAAAGCAAGATCCAGGAAGACATGGATGACAGAGAAGTGAGTGTCCTGCACAGAGTCCTGACCTCAACCCCATAGAACACCTTTGGGATGAATTAGACACCGAGAGCCAGGCCTTCTCGTCCAACATCGGCGCGTGACCTCTGGAAAAACAGTCCAAAATTGCCATCAACACACTCCTGAAGCTTGTGGACAGCCTTTCCAGAAGAGTTCAAGATGTTCCAGCTGCAAAGGGTGGATCCACGGCATATTGAACCCAACGGATCAGGAATGGGATGGCACTCGTAAGCCAGTCAAGGCAGGAGAGTGAATACTTTTGTCCATACAGTGGATGTTTGAGGATGTGTTATGAATATCAGGTACAGAGTAACAGTCTGTGTTTACACGTGTTTGATCCTTGCAAACATCAAGTCATGTATTTGTTTCTTTATGAACAACAGTGGGAAAAATCATTAGGTGTGAAAATAATAGGAGAATCAAAGGCGTTTTAATTTATTCTTATTGAGATATCTTGGCAGTAACAACAAATGTACAAAGTGACAGTGACCAAAACATCAACTGGAGGTCCAAGATGAAATACGAGGCAAGCAGAAGCTTTCTGCTAGACTATTTAGCTGTTAATTCAAACTTTTGAGTGTTTCTCAGTTTACAAAAAAGCAGCATTCTTGCCAAAAGCTACACAAGAAATTAAATACATATGTATTTATTTAAATATCATTTCCATGTATTCAAAGGTTTTCATGTCATTTAAGAAAAAACGGCTTAAAAAAGCAATGTTAAAAAAAGAAAATTGACATTTATCAAGTGTAAAGATGGTTAATTCTCATCTAAATACAGTCAAAAGCAACTGTTGTGGTTGTTTACACAAACAAATACTCAGACAGTTTTAAAAATGATCCTTTTATTGTTCTCAGATCTTGGTGATCAGAGATCAACTCATAAACACGAGAAGTTCAAGTCCAGTTGCCACGAAACATTTCAGTCAGACTCAAGCAGGACCCGGATGACGGAGGTCTTGCTGCTGATCTGGACTTGACATCCCGAGCGGCGTCCTCACCTCTGCCAGGCCACGGGGACTCGGCTCGCTATGGAAATAAATGACTTCTTTTACAAACCCTGAGTTTAATGTGGTCGTCTATCCTTTAACTAGCTAAAACAAATTGACCAAATCCCTTTCTATCCCTATCGAAACCCTCACTCGCTGATTCATCCTGGACAAGCTCGCTGCCGGCAGGAATTTGGAAACGTTTGAAGAAGAACAAGCGACTGCAGGCGTGATTCCAACAAAATGACTTCCTGCTGACTGATCAGGCCAGAGCTGCAGTTTCTTCATATCAGCCAAAACCTGTTGAGCGTCATTTAAAACAAATATTGCAACGTTACTTCAGGTCACCGGAGCATTTGGTCACGATGGTGACTATTAGTCCATTTGTCTTGTCACACTCTGGCATTTTTGCATAAAGAATGCAAAATAAGTAGAAGATAGTGTTTGGACCCGCACGCTCCATAACACAGATTTTCACCATTTCCCCACGTTCTACCAACTTTGTTATTTCCACCTTGTTGAGATCAACTAAAATTGAAGTCTTCAATATATTTATTACATATTACATTCCAGTCATTTAGCAGACGATTTTATCCAAAACGACCTACAGAAATTGCAATTCAATAATCAAAGATCCAAAGTACCAGTAGTTGTTATTCAGAAGTCACCACTCTGCCAAATATCCATCTCAAAACCATATACATACATACATTCATTTCTTCTTTTTTTTTTTTTTGTTTTTTTTTGGGGGGGGGTCTAAGTGCGATTAGTGTGGCAGTGCTTGGTGAAGAGGTATGTTTTCAGCTCAGGGTGGAAGATGGGCAGCGACCCGGCTGTTCTGACCTTTTCCGGGAGTTCGTTCCACCGCCGAGAAGAACCGAGACCGAGAAGATCCGAGACCGGTTGGATCGTCAGCCGGGGGTTCCGAGGGACGGGGTGGACGGTCGGCGAGAGGTGGCGGATCGGAGGGGACGGGTAGGGACGTCTGGCTGGACCATATCCTGGAGATATGATGGGTCCGTCCCGTTCACCGGCCGGTAGACGAGCACCAGGGTCTTGGACTTGATGCCGGCGGCTACCGGGAGCCGGTGAAGGGACATAAGAAGGGGAGTGTGAGGGAGAATTTGGGACGGTTGAACACCAGGCGGGCTGCCGCTTTCTGAAGAAGCTCCAGAGGCCTGATGGTCATTACATTACATTACATTACATTACATTACATTACATTTGGCAGACGCTTTTATCCAAAGAGAAAAGTTTTCACCTGTTTCTTGAAGGTTGAGAGAGATGATGCTTGTCTTGTTGCTTCCAGAAGTTTGTTCCACCACTGAGGTAGCAGAACTGAGAACAGTTTGGCCTGAGATCGCTTAGAGCGAGCAGAAGGTACCGCAAAAGGTGCTGCTGGTCACCGGGGAGGAGGGAGTTGCAGTCGTCCAGACGAGAGACGACCAGAACCTGGATGAGTACCTGGACCACATCCTTCGTAAGGAATCTGCAAATGATGTTGTGAAGGAGGAATCTGCAGGAACGTGCGACCGCTGCAAGGTTCTCCTAGAACGACAGTTGGTTGTCCAGGACCACACCCAGGTTCCTCACAGCTGTGGTCGGCCTGACCACGGTGTTGTGGATGGTGACGGCCAGATCTTTATGCGACGGCCGGGTCTCTTCAATAGTCGGACAGCAACGGCGAGGTCTGAGATGACAAAGTCTGCCGTCCCAAGTCTCAACAAATCAATGTGAAATCACTTAAAAACAGGTTCTCGCTCCGGCGGCCAAAAAATCTTTGCCCCTTTTTGCAGCTCTGTTATGTTGCATGTGAACGCCTGTTGATGTGGATAATGTGCAGATATTATGGCCACGGCTGATTCTTGGACGGTAATTGAAATAGTCTCTAATTAGAGGGCGGCCATGATCAAGGTAAGATAATTAATTTAGAGGGATCTGGCTTTCACTTGAGTGGAGGTGTGTGTGTGTGTGTGTGTGTGTGTGTGGACTGTATCCAATGGCTATAGTGCACTTAATGAGCAGCGTCTGATTCTAGGCACTAATTAATAGACTCATACACACTAACTCAAATCATTATTCTGTCATGGTTGCAGCTCCGACCACATGATCCCACATGATCCCTGTCATCTAAAAGGTTAATAGTTCCCTTTTGGGAGCTGTTTGACTGTGAACTGAAATACACACATATACAGTATTAATCATTATTTCAAAAACTAAATGACTGCAGAATAAGTCAAATTGAAGCGACACCAGTGAGGAAAGAAAATGTTTCCCAGCCTCCTTTTTAGTCCACTTTGATTCTCCGTTTTCTCTTTCTGGATCCAGAGCGGGTTTGAACCGAGGGACACTTACCCATCTTCTGATTTAGACCGAAGCTATGGAACTTTTAGTTTGACATTGCTGGCGGACTCTGATATTACAAGTCATCCTCTTGTAATTTTGTTATGCATTGAAAAATAACTTCCAGCCCTCCCTTTTGAAAGAATGTGATATCTCATAAAAATTTGGCCCATTACTTTAGACCCCTCCACAAGCTGCCACCTTATGGTGGTGGAGGGGTTTGCGTGTCCCCGTGATCCCCAGGAGCCTTTATGCCCCTGGTAGGATCTTCCGGGGCATACGAGTCCTGGGTGAGGGACCGGGAAGAGCGTGGCTCAAGAAATCAGGAAAAAGATGACTGGACCCTGGTTCCCCTTGTTGCCCTTTGGGTGCAATGTGAGCTGGGGAGCAGCCGGAGCAGGTAGCCTCGATGGTCGCTCTCCAGAAACATGGAACGTCACGTCCCTGATGAAGACGGAGCCTCAGCTTGTGCAGGAGGCTGAGAGGTTCCTGCTGGATATAGTCCGACTCACCTTGATGCACCACTCAGGCCTCTCCGGAGGGCTTAGACCCTTTTTCACTCTGGAGTTGCCCCAGTTAAGAGGCTCCAGGCAGGTGTGGGCACATTGGTGTTCATCCCAGTGGACCAGAGAGTAGCCTCCCTCCATCTTCAGGTTGGGGGACGGTTTCCGACAGTTGTGTCTGCCTTTGCACCCAACAGCAGTTCAGACTACCCACCCATTTTGGGACTCCCTAGAGAGCACCCTGTCGGGGACTCCCTCGTCTTACTAGGGGACTTCAAGGCTCATGTGGGCAGCAACAACCAGACCCGGAAAGGCGAGAATAGGAGGAAAGATTCTGAACCGGGCATCTTTGTCACTGGACTTCTGTGCTGGTCATGGACCGTCTATAACAAGAACCGTGTTCAGACGTAAGGCGTGCACATCGACACCTGGCACCAGCATACCTTGGACCACGGGTCAATAGCTGACTTTGTGGTTCTATCAGACCACAGAGGGGTGGAGCTGTCCACTAATCACCACCTGGTGGTGAGCTGGGGGAGGATGCCGGTCAGACCTGGCTGACCCAAACCCATTGTGAGGTTGGGAACATTGAGCAGAGTCTCCTGTCAAGAGGTTTTTTTTTTTTTGAACATTTATTAGAACAGGTTCCTTGACAGAGTCACACACATTCTTACAAAACCTCATAACAAGATACACATTATACAATATTCTTTATAGGTCACTTATTTCCTCACTAGCAAGCGAAAAATAAAATTAAAAAAAAAAAAAAAAATACATCTAGCTCAGTCAAATAGAGATAATATCTTCAACTCTCCAAATATTTTTTAATGGGTGCCCATTTGTCAAGATATAGGTCTGTCTGAAGTGGTAAGTTTGCTGTTCTGCGTTCCATGCAGTTTCCATCCTCAAGCCTCTGACGCCGCTGGTCCAGTAGGTTTGTGGGGTTTGAGCCAGTTTACTGGGATCATTTTATGTGCAATTAATAGAAGAACTCTGAGCGAAAACACCTGGTTTTTCCTTAAGTCGCTTGTTGATGCTGCACCCATAATAACTTGCTGTGGATCAATTGGTCTGTTTAATTTTAAAATCTCACTTATTTGTTTTTTTTTACCTCTTCCCAGAACTTCATCAGTTTAGGACAGTCCCAAAAAATGGGGGAAAAGTCCCCCGTTATGCCACAGCCCCTCCGACACAGGGGAGAACAGTTATTATCATAAGAAGCTATTATCAAGGGAGTTTTAAAACACCTTATTCTTAACTTCCGGCTGAACTCCCTCCATGTCGGGCTGCTTAAACATTGTTGCCAGGGCAACCAAGAACTCTCCCGTTCTCCATCAGCAATCACAGCATTAGATTCCAGTTCCCACTCAGCTTCCACATCCGGTGTGTCCACTAAAGTGTCCATACGTATCCTGCCATATATATCGGATATTGTATTTTTAACGTTCATTTTGTTCTCAACCATCTCGATCCAATATTGTTCAAAATTATGTCAAAGAGTTTTAACTTTTTGTAGATGATTTGGTTCCGCTGGGTTCCGTAATCACAGGGTCGGGGAGGAGCTCGACCTGCCCGTGTCGCGACCCTCACATCTCGCCAACTTTCATTCGTTCAGGGGCACGATTCAATGAACAAAGAGCACACGTCAGGAGCACAAATCACATATTTATCCTCAAATCTATCAAGCGGGTCCGTCCTCACGCAGATAAACTCGAGTCCGAGCCGTTCGGCTCTGCAGTGGAGCAAACACACCGCCTCTTCTCTTCTTCCATTCCGAAAACATTTCCGACTACCTTCCTCTTGCAGAATATACTAATAGTTCCGAGGCTCGCCGAGGTCCGGGGCACCTAAAGAGACCCGCCGACATTATGCATTTCACTTTATTCACTTTTTGGGGGGTTTCAGCAGCACATGTAATATGTGCACGCACATGCTATTCTCTCCATAATTGCCACACGGCTATCCGAGCCTTAGCCTTGTACTGTGGGACAACCAATTCCCTTTATCAGGCTTCTGATAACAGGCTTTAGCTCTGCTCTGCCATCACACTCACAGGCCACTAAATAACTAATTAGCTTCTCCCTGGGGGTGGGGTGGTGGAGGGCAAGGGGTGACCCACCGCTTTGACAAAGGCACACAGCGTTTTAATGTAAAAAAATGAAATCAATAAAGGCGTGGGGCAACTAGCAACCGGCCCCTCTTAACATTAACAATTATAGTGATTAACAGTGATACCCAGAGCTCATTATTCACTGGCAGTGGCGGGAGAGAGAGAGGAGAGATAAGCTTGTTTATTGGAGAAGGCCCTTTTCACAGGGTTCAGTCGTTCATCATTTGGGCTGAGGGGGTTGGTACGGTCTGTGCGCGCGCATGTGTGTGTGTGTGTGTGTGTGTGTGTGTTGGGGGGGCCTTTGAAAACAGACTGACCTTGCGGCTGGAAGGACCTACAGAGGTTGGGAATTTAGAGAAGAAACATCAGGACAATGGCTGAACCCGGTAGCTTCCCTCAAAGTCGGCCAGATGATTAAAAATGGTCAAAGTTAGTCGACTCCTCATTTATCTTAATGCTACTGTAACGCCGCCGGAGGAGCGTCGAAAAAGCCGAGGGTACCGCCGTGTCCGTTAACAACTTTGGCTCAAAGTAAATTAATAACCCTGAGTTTTCGGTTTGTGGACATCTCTCGCTTTAAGAAGTGCGGCGTCGGACGACGGCGAAATGTGATACGTAACGTGATCGAACGGAGAACAAATCTGCAGGACGAGACGGGGTTTCGGGGCTGAAGCGGCCAACGATGTTGCCACGGTAATCTTGCGAAAAATACATCAGCGTAACCAAAATATGTAAGAGCGCCATCGCTCAGAATCCTTTGAGCAAGATCATAAACGAAATGCCATATTCATATCATATATACTATATATCATATGTATCATATATGGGATCGCTCTGAATGTGTTGGCAGTGCACGGCTCTTTCAAGCAGCCAGACGGTGCGGTGATATAATTTTACCTCTTGAAATGGAGGAAGCACGTTGAAAAATGTTTTGCCTCACACCAAAGAATTAAAAATGTAAGTCGCAAGACTCCTCCCGGCAAATAATCACATTTTACTTGCGTGGCTAGAAACTCATTGTTTTGAAGTGATATACTCCTAATAATGCAGGATTAAGGGACCATCCAGTAAATAGTGCCTTTTTTGAGTGGTGTATTATTTCAACATGAAAAATAGGGCTTAGGTGTTCATGTGGGCCGCTTCTTTTTCTTCTTGCTGTTCCCTTCACAGCCAATCATCTTCCTCCATCTAATCTAACCCTGTTGCCTGTTTAGATCAAAACATTTCTACTGGATTCGCAAACTTATAATTCTGAAAGATATTTCTGTCACTACAGTACAGTGATGGTTTTTCCCACCATGAATGTTCAGTCAGCTGACGTGTACCTGCCAATAACCTGCATGATTGGGGATCGATAAACGGCACATGGAATAATCCACCGCCTTTCTGGTAAAACTGGTAAAAGTGTGTGGATTTAATTAAAAGTACCACAACTGGCGTGTGCAGTGAAATTCAAATGTTCAGTGTTGCTTCATATTAAGATGAGATGAACTGTATTGATCCCCGCAGGGGAAATGTCACAACGGTTATAATGTCGAAAAATAAAAAAAGTAAAATAAATATGACTATCAATAGAGAGACAGAAGATAGCAAGACCTCCAGGAATAAATGGAGAGCAGCAGAAACATCAGGGAGAAGCAGGTGCAATATCAAGGAACATTTAGGGTGAAAAATACACAAGCAGAACTAAACGGCGACGTAAATAGAGCGACAATCGCGACGACACCTTTTCCGATCGCCTTTCTATCGTCGCGGGTCCGGCCGATCGTCACGAGGTTCGGAAAGTGCAGCGCTGCCGACGGTGAGGCGCTGCAGAGGCGACCTTCACTTCCACTCAGGACATTTTCCCCTGAAGATGCAGGAGAAGGGCAGCCCTCATCAGGAGGAGCCCAAACACCCAGTGCTGCTAGCATCACATGCTATGCTAACTTCATTTATATCTGGAAATGTGTAGCGCGCGGGCTAGTTGTCGCTAGTTGTTGGATCGAACACCATCACCACATGGTGCAGAAGGGTTTTCCGATGCCACGCAAACCCGACATGAATTCATTCTCATCTCCGCCGCCCTGAAAATACAGCTGTTCCGAGAGGAAAATGCTAAGAAGCGACGATTATGACGGAAAGTTTGCCATTTTTGTGCCTTAAATAGCTGCTAATTAAACATATTTACAGCTTTTTCATCTGTGTAATTACCGCATCTCCAGCAAAGACATTTCCAGCGAAGCCTCTTTTTAATAGTCCCGCCTCCCGCCCGCCGCTTTTGTCTTTCCCCCGCAAAACTACAGCAGCTCAATGAGCCGTAAAATATCCTTCAGAATTCGGGGTTGCCTGGATGAGGCGGAGACGGACAAATGGAGACAGACTGTTTATCATCAACATTTCAATCCCTGCACTTTTGTCTTTGTGTGTTTGTTGTTTGCAGCATCGCAGCAAGGGTTTATTCCAGCCCGCCTATTTGCAAAAATATCATCACATAAAACCAACCACCAAACCCACTTTAAATATTGTTGGTTGTGCTTTTTTTTGACGCTATGGTTTGCATCTGGATGCACCCGCGGGGGTGTGTTCTCTAAATTATGTTTCGGGAGGAAAAAGCTTTTATAATTTCCCAATCGATACTCCAACACAGTCCCACATTTGAAGAATAAATGAGTAAAATACCCATAAAAAGCAAATTGACGCATTCATTAACCAAATTCAGATTTATTAAAGCATGCATTACTTCACGAGATGTAATGACTCTATGAATATATATGTGTGTGTCCTAAAGTTGCAGATTAGCTGCAGTAAAAGGGAGGCGATGTCTCAGAGGAGTCTGGAACAGAGGCAGCCTGGCCAGGAAAGCCAGGAATGAGGCCGTGAAAAACAACAACGCAGACAAATGCATAACTTCATTTTGATTAACCTTCCACCTGTGTTAGTTTTCTGGTAGCATCCCCGGTGTTTGTCTTAAATCAGCTTTAAAATACACTAAAAATAAAAACTTAAGTTCCAATTCTTTTTCTCATCTCTTGGTTACCTTGTTAGGCTTCCTTATCCATGAAAATATTGGGTTTAAACATTTTTGTTGTGGTTCTCCGGGCCTTTTAATTGTTGTTAGCATACCTCTCGATTTCAATAAAAAACAGAAAAATGAACCTCAAGAGATTGATATAAATAAATTAAAGGATGTTGTGTTACCAGAATATTGGTAAGGGGCATAGAACACATCTCTGTGATGAATTTGTTGATTTATTTTTTTCATTTTAAAATGAATTACTCTAGTAACATCTATGGTGTTATGGGTCATTTTCAACCCATATATATTTTCTTCAAGAAAATGCAAAAAAACAAAAAAATGTCAGCAATAGGACTTTAAGCATTCTTTGGAACGGGAGTTGAACCTGCTGCAGGATCACAAAAAGCCTTTTTCCCTTTAACTCTTCACCTCTGGCTGAAAGCTCACCTTCATTTAGCAGACGATGGATGAAACGGGTCTTATTAGATCCGGTAAGAATGGAAGTCATACGTTGAACTGAGCCGGATGTCTTTTGTGTTCTTTTACCGAGCACATCAATAGAAATGGAGAGGGGAAGTGTGGATTCTGCATTTACTAAACACAGTTGCCGCAACAATGCAGATCTACGTCGTCGGGGACAAAAATCACCGTGTTGTCGGAGGCGTCCTCATTTGTGACTCCGGTCTTTTCTATCCGTCCCGCGAGAAAATGCAAGCTGCAAATTTCCAATTCACTCTGGTCATGTTTATCATACAGGGTAATAACATACGCTTTTACACACATTTATGTTGTGATTTTCTGGCCGACATGAGTGGGCTGAAAGAGGCGGATCTGACAGAACATGACAAGTGTCCTGTTCTTGGCATGTTGTACATGTTTGTTTTTCCCTGAACTCTTGGTGCTTGTCGGTGGAGCGTCATGGACAACCATCCATGGAGCAGAGACTTCACTGAGTCGTATCACTAGTTTTTCCTAAGAAGCAACACTTTCTAAAGCAGGCAAAGAGATGCAAACGAGGGTGAAAATGGCACGAGATGCATAAAACATCTTGTTCGGAGGAGAAATCCAGCTGGCACAACATGAGGGTGTTGATTGTTGAACTGAATGATCGATTTTTGACGTATAAGTTTGTCAACTTTTGGCACGTTGAAAATGACAAAAGTGTGAATAGGTTTTAGTTTCAGTTGAGTGATAGCAACCTTGACAGGTAGCATTAGCATCCGTAAGGGTTCCACGTTGCACCAAGTAACCGTGTCGAGATGTTTTAAAAAGGTTTTAAAAGTCGTCATGCAAACAGATCCGTGTTCTGAAGGGGCTCCGGCCGGAGGCTCGCATGAAAAAGAGGCAAAGATCTTGAAAATAGACAAAGTATCTACACGATCGACATAGAAATAGACAAAAATGGAAGATAGCGGCGCAAAAATATATAATAGCAGCAACAAAAAAAAAAAAAAAAAAAAACGGTGGTGGTTCGTTTAGGATCCTCCAAAACACAGCCGTTGAAAGTCTTGAAAATGTACTTAGATACACTTAAACTATCTCATCAACCCTTTTCACCCGTCGAACCCCCTTCTCTGCATCTTCTTCTCTCACACATCCAACTTGATGGACTCATTCCTGTTTGCAGGCCATCACACTGTCTTGTAGGCCTTTCCTAAATACGTCGTATTCCCTAAATACGTCGACCCCACGTATTTAAAACCCTCCGCCTTCTTTATCTCCGCTCCCCGAAGCCTCACGGCTCCACGCGAGTTGCTCTCCTTTCCAGAACGTTCCTCCACCTCTTGAGACGTTCCTCCTCCCGTTCTCCGCTCTCACAGATCACGGTGTCGTCTGCAAACGTCGCGGTCCACGGAGATTCGCGTCTCACCTCGACCGTCATCCTTTCCTTCACCGCAGCAAACAGGAAGGGGCTCAGAGACGAACCCCATCATCTTCTCCGTCTGGTGCAGATGACCTGCACCAGCCTGACGTGGTCACCAGAATTCACCATCCGATGTTATGAAAGAGACAAACAGGTCGTATTTTGAGGGATAGAATTATAAATCAAACCAGGAAGCGCAACCATTGCTTTGCGTTACAAAGTCTGGGGTTTGAAGAAGTTTTTGTCAAGCCTGCTCCCAAAAAAACACTAAAAGAACACATCCGAGATTATAAAGCGTCCATTTGCTTGTCTGTCTGAACTATTCTTTATCATGAACAGTTAAATTAGCAATGAAACATTTAACTTTGAATGATAGAAACCCAGGGGACGACAGACAAACAAACAAACAAACATAAAAAGGGAAACGCAAATGCATATTTGCATATGTATTGACATGATCTGGAAAGAATTTCATGACGATTAAATTCAAATGAAATACAGCATGCATCTGGATTGAGAAGAAAATATAAATACAAAAGGGAAAATATAGGTCAAATCTGCCTTCGTGCTGCATTTTTTGTAGTTCGATACATTTTCTCCTCATCTTTGCAGCACAGTTTTACAGCGGCTTCGGTTAAATTCTATTATTTCCTGCCAAATAACACAAAGTTACTGACCTCATAGAATCGGACGCAAGCGTGGCATCATTTTCACATTCTGGTGACGCGTCTTCACTTGAATTTGTACTTTTCATCCACAATCACAAGCCTGCATCCAGACTGGTACGTACTTTGACTACAACCGGGTGACTAAATGCTAAATGCTCCAAAAAATAAAGGGAACATTAAAATAACACATCCTCGATGTGAAGGAATGAAATATTCTGATGAAATACTTTGTTCTTTTCATAGTTGAAGGTGCCGACAACAAAATCACACAATGGGAATGAAACGTATGAACCCGTGGAGGTCTGGACTCCAAACGGAAGAGTAAAAACACTATTATTTATTATAATAAATAATAGTAGAAAATTGTATAAACAGTAAAAAAAAAAAAGGGGGGGTGGGTGGGAAATGCAAATAAAACCATAAAGTGTTTAAGTAACAAGTCAAGGCTATAAAGTGTCTTAAGGTCTTCAGTACCAGGTGAAAGATAAGGAGTAGGAAAAAAATATTGCACAAAATATTGCACAGTAATGAATATATATACAGATAAATTATCACAGTAAGTGTTTTTTTCTACGATGAAATAGACAATTCGTTTTTTTTCCCCTCATGTATGTTGGCGGGCCGGCGGCGTCACACACTCACTTCCCGGTCTGATCCTGGCGAGAAACTTTTAAAGCACATCTTTCCTGCACAGCATGAATGCAGCGTCTCGGAAATCAAAAAAGAAAACACACGAAAAGGTGAAAACCTCCATTAATAAGACTAATTAGCACTTCTCCTTCCTCTGACTATTTTGCACAGTTGCGGACGTAGTATAGTTGATGTATAGTTCCTTAGAACAAAGACTGTCAGTGTAATTATTCAGATGATCACACATGATCACCTTTCCTTTATGCGACGGCGAAGCGCCTTAAAAACACGCGACTCCTTCCTGTTCTCCTCATCGCCTCTCTTTTCCCGGCTTCCCATCCATCTGTCTGGGTGAAAGGCCGGCGCCGACACAATGGGCCGCGGCGGTAGCTGGTCACGGAGCTCCATTGTCAGACGCACTTTCTCTATCGGCTCCATCTTAATAAGAGCAGTCATCATTTTGAGTCTAAGTCGCTCTCGGCCTCCCCGCTTTAATTATGACGTATCGATCGCCTCGTTAAGTCTAGTTTGGCTTAATGAAATCCATTGTTACCTCTAATTCTTTCTTCCATTGTCCCGGCCGGCGGCGGCCGGTGTGTGACGCCGGGCCGAGCTCTCTTTGTACTGTCTAATCTGAGCGTTACTATATCTGTGTGTGTGTGTGTGTGTGTGTGTGTCTCACTTTCATTGTGTCTGTCTAAGCGTGTTCTTCGGCGTACTTTTGCTTCACGTGTGCAGCCTTGTTTCCACCGTCTCCAACCTGATTTCCTAGATTGCCAGCGCGTGTGTGTGTGTGTGTGTGTGTGTGTGTGTGTGTGTTTCAAGTCAATGGGTCCCTGCTCTAAAAGGTGCTGCTGTCACCGTTTATCTGCCGCTTCCTGATTCCCTTCCATCGACTCTCAGCCAATCAATTCACTAAATGATGCAATTATACCCCCCCCGCCCCCGCACCCCACATTTAAAGTTGAGAGGTTTATTTTGGATCAATCCAGACCACTTTGTGTGCAAATTACACAATTGTATTGCCTTTAGATTCCTTAGGCAGCCCAATTGGAGCGAGCCCTGGGTGTGAATGCCTAATGAGAGATCCTGTCCTTCAGAAAGGCTCTGTGGAACACCAGGCGCCGCAATTAAGAGAGGCGACGGCCAAAAGCGCCGATCCCGGTTTCAAAAGAGAGACGCCTTCCTTCGGGTGGCTTTCAGGTCGTGATGGATCGGCGGACGAGCTCCGTTCGCCCGAATCCACGGAGGTAAACGACACTTCGGCGTTGATCCTGGTGCGGCCCGAGCTTGTTCGTAGAACCGCTCTCACAACACAACAATAAAACGCAAACATGAACGTCGTCCCGTCCGTGTGAATGAAGCGTCTGAATAAAACGAACCGATTGACCGCCATCACGTGACTTCAAAAAAAAAAAAAAAAAGATGAAAAATATGTAAATCTAGATAAACAGGGTCTGCTTTGATATCATGTAAAACATACCTTTAAAAGAGATCTGTCATTTTTTTTTTTTTTTTATTTAAGTGTATTTTTCGTTTCCTTATTTTCACTTTCACAAAGAAGCTGCGGGGAAAGACGCCGTCCAACTCGTGTTTTCCTCAATTCTAATCAAACTGAAACCTTCCACAGCGACTTTAATACCATTAATACCACACCAGTTCTAGTTTCGTGGTTGTGTCGTCACACGTGTGGTTTCCTTGTTTATTCATTCGTTATTCTTTATGTGTAATAACACCGAAATGCACCGCGTGCTGCCAGAGCCCCGAGTGATGACCGCAGAACTCATCTTAAGAATTATCGATATTCTATCGGGTAACGAATCTCACCTTTTCTAGAGTTCATTTATTTCCCCTCCGTCGCCGAGGATAAAATTCTGATGGATTCTAGAAGTCCGTCTTCATCATGGGCTTCCTGTGGAAACACTGAGACGTTGTAAGAACAGCAAGGCGGAGGTCCAGCGAGACATTTGTAAAATAAGCCCGACGATGGCCGCGCACGTGCATGGAATACAACATATTACAAGTATAGTAAATGTAAATATTCTGCTCAAACATAAAGTGAACACTGAAATAACACATCCTAGATGTGAAGGAATGAAATATTCTGATGAAATACTTTGTTTTTTACGTAGTTGAAGGTGCCGACAACAAAATCCCACGATGGAAATGAAAGGTATGAACCCGTGGAGGTCTGGACTGCAAGTGAAAGTGTAAAAACACACTCAGGCTGATCCAACGCTGATATAACGTCCTTTAAACAAGTCAAAATTAATATGTGGCTTCCTAAGTTTGATTTCACACAAGTGTAACCGACTCCAAGTTATATTGTTTAAGTGTTCCCTTTATTTTTTGGAGCATAATGAATGAATAAATAGAGGCGGCCGCATATCGAAGTGGCAACATCCTCCACTGACAATGAACTTTTTTTATATTTCATGAACAAAATGTAGCTGGATCTAAACTCTAAGGTTTTAAAAACATGTAACATTTTGTCTTTATATAGTTGACAACTCAACCCTGATGGAACTGAAATGCCAACAAAAGAGATGACGGTGTTTGAGCGCTAAATCAATATTAACGCTTTTAATAACCTTCAGCCACAGAGTGACCAGATGGAAAGTGTGAAAGAATCTAAACACAACTGAGTGTGTTTGAGCTGAGCATCGGGCGTCTCGTGTGAGACCACAAACACACACACACACACACACACACAAGATATGGACAGAAATAGTCCATCGTTGAATCTGGGACGTTGTGAGATGTGTGAAAAATCAATTTTATCTAAATATTTCCACTGTCTAAAAACAAGAACCCACTAATATGTTGGGAGTAATAATTGGTGATAATTATTCCTATTAAAAGTTGAAATCTATCCTTTCTACCGCAGGCGGTCAGATGGGTTTACGACTCGGAAACGCTTTCCTTCGTCCCGATTAAAAGTCCTATTTCCGTCTTCTTCTTCTTCGCCCGGCATCACGATGTCCTTATTTCTCATTTTGTGATGTCGCGTTCACGTTAAGCGCTCCCGTTTCACCGTTACTCCTCCAGCTCCTCGCCGCTCCTCGCCGCTCCTCGCCGCTCCTCGCCCGCCTCCTCTGGTCTATGACTGACGCGTGGACGCCCGGCGACGGCGCCGGAGCTTTTAAAGGAATTATTCACCCAAATCCCTGTATGACCCTGGCCTTTTGCTCCCACTTCTATCTTGGCTACGCTTAGTTCAGGTTCTAACACCAGTCAACTAGAAAACACTGTGATCCCTGGCATGACTAGTCCCCTGTGTGTGTGTGTGTGTGTGTGTGTGTGTGTGTGTGTGTGTGTGTGAGCTGGAAAAATCTGGCAATCTATTCCCCAGCAGTAGTCCTGACCAGTCAAACATGGCTGGCTGTGCTGGCTGACTGGGGGGATGATGGATGGAGCCTCGGCCAGCTCTGCATCATCTCCAGAACATAAAGAGAGCACATTGCAGCTTGGAGTGGCCGGTGGTCGCGTGGCTCCTCTGGGAATTATGAGAAACTAGAAATGTTAAAAAGCATGGCTGCAAAACAAAAGGCAAACGACCCCCGCCGAGAGAAAAACAAAATGAAAAAACGGCAGTGGTTCTTTCAGTGATGCTGAAGGATATATTGGTATTTATTGGTTTTGGGACGGCGTTCATACACTCTACGTCGGTTTGAGTCGCTCTCGGACTTCGTCTTGGGAATCGTACCGGCGACTGGAACCGAGAATTGGAATGTATCATTTTACAGTGATTCGTTGACAAAAATGACATTGAACGGGTTCCTCAGACGTGGCGCCCTCCGACTCCAAAGGGAGAAGGTCGGCCACTCCGGTCGCAATTTATGACAAGAAGATACCGGTTGAAAAACTTTGTAATATTAACGCATCTATGGTTTGTCTTTCGTGCGACGCTTTTGGGCCTTTTGTAATCCTTCCTCACCTGCGCGTCCAGACGTTCGTCCACGGGTCGCCTCCCCGCGTCAGCAGAGGTCCGACGTAAACGGGGAAGGAGGCCGATACGGGTTAAACGTAAAGGTAAAGCGCGAGGTGGAAACACAGGGACGAATAGGAGGGATGAAGAAAGGGAGACTCGAGGGGGCAAACGCCAGAAGCCCGAAGCCCAGGAGGAGGAGGAGGAGGAGGAGGAGGAGGAGGAGGAGGAGGAGGTTCAGTAAATCAGCCAGCCTCTTGTCAACACCTCCCAGCAGCTCCCCCCCGAGGGGCTTCTGAAGCCACTGAGCTGAGAATAACAAATGGCCGTCATTGGCCAGGCAAAAAGCTGTGATTATAATTATCACATCCCACACTGACCTTGCATAAACCTTAATCCTTCTCCAATGGAGCATTTAAATAGGCTGCCAACAGCGACAGAGATGAGGAGCGAGAAGAGAGAGGGAAGGGAGGAGGGAGGAGGGAGATGAGAAGTGGAAGGAGGAAGGAAGGAAAGAGGAAAAGGGAGGCCAGACAAATGTAAAGGCGAGGCGGCGCCGAGAGGTCAAAAGGTCACGGAGAAAGAGCGGGAGACGGAACGGCGCCGATTCTTCCGTGATATTTTCCCGCCGACTAAACCCGACACGAGTCGCCGACGACGACGTCGACGGATAAAAGTGCGGATACTCTTTGAAGTGAAGATATGGAAACCTTCCCGGGACGTCCGGCGAGAGGAGAAAAGAAAGACGTTGAAAGAGAGGATTCTGGACTCTCTGGAAGGCTGGGCGTCACCTGCGTGTCGTCATGTTGAATGTGAAGGAGATGTTGTTGATCTCCTGGTCCATCTAGAAGCTCATCTAAAGAACAAACATACACAGGACTGTCGAAACTCCTGGTCAGTTGTTATCTTGCGCTGAAGTTGGACAGAATATTTTATATGTTGTTTTTTTTTTTCTTCCCTGGGATTCCCTGATTCTACATCTTTTACCAGTTTTTGTCAAAGTGCTTTGTTTTGTGGAGGGATTTTGAGTTTTGAACATGGGCCTCATTTGAATTAAAGATTTGTATTTTATTCAAACACACACAAACTGTATATATACACACATATATATATGTATATTCTTTTACATATATGTATATATACGTTTATATACTTATATACTGTATAGACATACATATATTCTTATGTATATATATATATATATATAAACGTACATACATATGTATGTATGCATGTATATACATATATACATATATATATACATGCATGCTTTGAGGACTTTGAGGACAAAGTATATTTTTATATATATATGTGTGTATATATGATTATGTATCCGTATGTATATACTTATATATGTATATACATATACATGCATGTATGTATATATATATTTAAACATATTTTATTTACATATATATATATAATTTTATTTAAATGTATATATATGCATGTATATATATTGAAATATATTTAAACATATTTTTCACATATATATATATATGTATATATATATAATTTTTTTTATATGTATATTTATACATATACATATTTGGCTTGTATCCCAGCTGTCATTTTTCTTCCCAGCTGAAACAATTCATGTTTTCCATTTAAACCTTTTTGGCTCTTTTTGGAGCAGCAGAACCAGATAACTTTCTGGAACCCATGCAGGAGGAGGAGGACACGCAAACTCTGTGAATACACAGAATGTGTGTGGTGTGTGGTGTGTGTGTGTGTGTGTGTGTGTGTGTAAATCACTTTAAATCACTTCTTGTCCTAGAGCACAGGTGAAAAACAAATAAACATCAGTAAAAATACAGTTTCCTGGTTTCAGTGAATGTAAGTTTTCAAGAGTCTGTATTTAACAGACACTTTAAGGTAAATCAGTAAAACAAGAGTAAGAAACAAAGGAATATTTGCACTTCATAAACATGGTGAGATTATTCTTTGGATTTCAGGTCAACTTTATTATCATATATATTTCATATATACTTGCCTAAGGGATTAAATTGTAGAAATTGTTCTCAACAAATGTAGGGTTAGGGCTAACCCTAACCCTAAAGTCAGAAGAACAGTGGACTCAATGCACTTAAGACTTCTAATCCTAAAAATTGATAATAATCATTATTAAAATGTATGTTGTTCCATTTAGTACGTCATTCCCACCGAAGTTTCTGAAGTTTTAGCCCCGGAAATATAAAAATCAAATAAAAAATCAGATGCTGTCTCGTCCCCATGTGCACTTCCTTATGCTGAATATAGAAATATATCAAACCAAGTTATATCACATTAATGTCCTTTTTGGGAGAGTATTGTCGTTAAACTATGCTGTCATGCTTTTTAATTTCACAATTACAAAATACCATTGTGTATAATTACAGTCTGTTAATCGTCTTAAATATTCAGTTGTTTGTAAATGAATGACTTTTTTTGCACTATATTTTGCTCGAAAACAAGACGGTCTGAGGGACCGAAGAAAAGCCTCCGAACACCTTTGCGTTTGTTTTGAGTCAATAATTAAATCAACAGAGACACCATGACTTTCCATGACTGACCATCTGAACATTATAATTATTATTTTTATTTTTATTTTTTTTTTGTGATGTACTTGTAGAACACATTTGGCATTGGAATCATAATCTAAAACCAAAGAGTAAAAGTATCTGAAAAAGCAAGGATTTTAGAATTTAAGAAGTTTGTAATAAAATGTGGTATAAATCTGAAATGTCCGGTGCAAAAGGGGAAATTTCATTTTTAGCGTGTAGAGAAAAAACATCTGCTGTGGACATTTTAGTCAGCTGTAAAAAAATTAAAAACCTTTTGCAGCCCTATGTGTGCAAAGCAGCTCCTTGTATCCGTACATATCTACAGGAAGTAGCACAGGAGGGGCAGCTTCACCTGCAGGAACACAGAGGTGGTAGACCTTCCACAAAGAACATGCCTGGAGATCCGTAAATTCATGTATTAAATCATTTGGGCGTTCATGGAAACCGACTGATACCAAAATGGAAAGATGTGAACCCGGAACTCTTGCTAAACACCGAACCTTCTGCAATATCAGAGTTGTAGTCATCAATGCCGGTGAAAGAAAACATTCATTTAGGGAGGATATATTTCTATCTGGAGCCGGCAGATGAGATGCTGGACGTTTGATGGCACAACATCTCCATGTTTCTCCCGTTCCTTTCGCTCTGCAGGAGGTGCTGGAGCGCAGAGGGGTCAAAGGTCAAGTGTTTTGACCCCGGGGTCAATTGAGTGGCGTTGCCCTCAGAGCTGGGTTTCACACATACATAAACACATAGTCTCTCTCCGGTGCACACACACACACACACACACACACACACACACACACACACACACATAAATAAATACACATATAAACACATAAAGGACTCAAGCAGCACCTCAACACCACATTAAGCTATTCATTTCTAATTAAGCTGATGTGTATGTCTTGCCGTGTGTGTGTGTGTGTGTGTGTGTGTGTGTGTGATTGCACTTATTTTGTTAGTTTTCCCACAGTATTTGTGACATTAATGACTCAATGCACTTATTGCACTGCCACTGTTCTATTGCACTGTTTATATTCACATCCAGAATCAGAGTTATAATGTTTACACTCTTCCTACCGGCACTGCGGACAGCAAGGTAGGAATTTCAGTGTCCGGGGAAACGAGTTTCTACGCTTTTCGTGTGACAAGAAACTCTTCGACTCCTCGTCCTCACAGCATGAAGGCCGCCGCTTCGATTCCGGCTTTGCGTGTTCTCCCCGTGTCCGCTTGGGTTTCCTCCGTTTCCTCCCCCGGTCCGAAAACACCGGAAAAAAACTGGGAAAAAATTGTCCCGAAGGAGTGAGTGAACGATTGTCGGTCCGCATATGCGGCCCCGCGATCGACCTTTGACCCCGCCACTTGCCCGATGACGGCCTCTGGCTTCCCCGCCGCCTCGAGTGCAGGGTAAGAGGCGGACGATGGATGGATGGATGAAAACCTCTGATCGATGAATAAGTGAAAGGAAATGCGACAAACGTGTAATTAAATGATTTGTTTTTGGTGGTTTGTTTAACCTGCTTTGTCGGTTATTGGTGTCAATCATTGTTGGGAATTATTCTAAGATCTTCAATCAAAATTGGAAAAAAAAAAAGCAAAAAAAAAAGCAAATTTTCAAAACTGATACGAAACCATGAAACTTTTCGCTGAATCCATTCATGAAAACCAAGAAATCTCAATCTATAAATATATGGGCTGCCAGGACCAGAGGCTTTCAAGAAAAATGAAAATGAATCAATTTTCTGATCAACAACCAGACGGTGCACGACTGTTTGCTTTATATTTTTAATTTACCCTCGTAATGTTGGCTCACTCTTATAAGAATGAGAATAAAAATTGCTCATTAGAACTATGACGTTATGGAAATGAGACATTCTCAGATGATGATGAAGGAATTATTCCAAACTTTTTGCAGATTTATTTTGTTTTTGTGGTTTTCGTTCCCACCCTGACTCTTCCCACCTACTGGTCCCGGCCGTTTCTGCGGTTTCGCACAAAATGCATTAAAAAGCACAAAGGGGTTCAACATTCCCTATCATCGCTGCCCAGCTGGTCCTATTGCAGCTCACAGGTCTTCATAAACCAGTTTCACCTTCGCGTGGCCATAGGCATGTCCGTTTTTGTGTCTCCTGCCACGGGAACGGACTTTGTTGTCCCGGTGTGTTCGGATTATCATTCAGGGAAAAACGTCACAACGACCAGGAACTAATCAAGCAAGGATGGTTTATTCAAAGTTAGGAAAATTCACTGACGAGATATTCCGGGAATAAACCATTCTTGCTTGATTAGTTCCTGGCCGTTGTGACGTTTTTCCCTGAATGATAATCCGAACACACCGGGACAACAAAGTCCGTTCCCGTGGCGGGAACCACAAAAACCGACAAATTGGTGACCCCGACGTGAGGTTGGAGATTCTACAATTTGACGAAGGGGATTTTGCAAGTCCCTCCCTTAACGTGAGTATCCTCACGTCACACAAGGACTACAATCAAAATAAACCGTAAATACAATGAATGCATGTAAACATAGTGCATTACAATTATGACACAAAATCCTAACAGGCCCATGTTAAAAAGTCACAATATTCATAGATTAACATCATCACGTGGAGCGTAAAATATGGAGAACATGGAGATTTAGTTTTAACACCAGTAGGATAATAGCACTCTGTCCTTTGCTTACCTTTGGATGCCTCTGCTTCTGTTTCTGCTTCTGTTTCTGCTTCTGTTTCTGCTTTTTGTGCACCTGCTTCGGACTCAGTGAACAAACTCTGATTTAGAGCCTCGTGTCGAGATGCGCATTTTGGTCCTAATGATGTTTTTTTTTTGTGATGAGATTGAAGAATCAAAGCGTTGATCGTCACATGTTCGGTGTAGAAACCTTTTCCTGGACGGTGAAATCCCTGCAATTCATGTGTCAGCCACCGAATGAATAATTGATACAGACACTGAAGTGTAAGATTGTCAGAACAACATTTCTGTCATTTTAGTAACTTTCACATCGATATTCAGGATTGATTTTACTCGGATTTAATTACATAAAAAAAGCCGGGTTCTAAGCGTGGATGCTGAGCTCTAACCTAACCGGGGAATTATGAGTCGCCAACGTGTTTTTCTTTCCATGGAAGGAAAAACCGTGACCTGAACATTCAGTGCCGGAAACACAAAATGTGTCCGCATGACGCATTTATCTCTATTCTTATAAATGCATTTCAAGCGATCAACATTTCATTTTTTCTTTGAATTCAATCCAATTGATGTCCTCACAATTTAGGCTAAGCAGGAACCTCTAGGAGTCATGTTATTTATCGTTGTTTTTAAGTATAATATATACTATTGCTTTATCACTTTATAATTAGCTGTAGCCGTTGTTAAGAGATCAGTCATTTTACATTCCACTGAATGTGTTCATTGAACTGAGTCAGTGGAATAAACTGCAAAATACACTGTAAGTGGTTTTATTATTGTGTTTGAATGGAAGTGGGGAATTGCAATCACAGTCAGATAGTGTAAGCATCCCTGTATTAAATTAACTAACTGCCCAGTGCTTCATATTACACTCTCACACAAGGGAAGACATGCACACACACACATTTACACGCACAAACTTGCAGTATTTGCACAAAAAAAAAAAAAAAAAAAATGTGCACATTATTCTTTGCCCGGGGGGGGAACACACACACACACACACGCACACACACACACACACACACACACAAACATATAGATACTACGGCCACAGTGCAAGCCTCCAGAGCCTTCCTCCCAATCCATAAATCATAACGTTTCAGTAAAAGCAGAATTTCATTTCCCTGCCAGCATCTTATCAGGCCAAGGAGGGATATACAGCCCATCGCCGTGCTCGTTTATTATCTGGGTGAATGGGCTGTGGCAGGGGTTGGGCTATAACCTGGCAAGACCAAGCACGGGACTGGATTAGACTATTAACTGGAATAGCATATCAGGGCTAAGTCTATTACCCAAAGCACCAATATCTTGCTACCCTCTAGATATTCACTATCCTGATGCAGCCATTATCACGCTGGCAACTTCTCTTTATTTCTCCCATTATTATCTATTCTCTTTGGATTTATTTGCTCTGCAAAGTGGAAACTGACAAGTCACTTTGGCGCCGGCCTGAAGTTTCGCCGCCGTTGGACGACGACAGGAAACTGCGCGTCGGGACTCGTCACCAAATCACGATTGTTTTTGACCTTTGTGTTTGGGTTCGATTCCTGCTCCCTCGTTTTAGAAAAGCAGGAGGAGAATATTTATACATATTTCTTATAGGTTCATTTAATTTGGAATTGTTTTCATTTCATTGTTTACGAATACTGAATATTGTTCAATCATGAGTCACTAAAACGTCTTCTCTGAAATGTCTCTTGTTTATCTGTCAATTTGGTCGCATGTAAATTTGTCATCGCGAGGATCTCATAGTACATTGATATTTTGCAGAAACCGGAACTGATCTGATCCGAATCGGCAAAATAAAGTTTTTTACGAAATCATGAAAAAAGCGTCGGACAAGAAAGAATTTTTACGACTTGCAGATCGATCGAATCGACGCGTCATCGATCTGATCGAAAAAAAAATCTGTTAAATCTGAGTAGGCGAAACAGTTTTGCCCTCTCAGACTGTTCGGCCCCAAGATGGAAATATATTTCATTTACATTTCACCGGCGGTCACGTGTGATGAAATAGAATAGTAATTATCGATTAGATCCATCCATCCATCTTCTGCTGCTAATTCTGCTCTCAGGGTCGCCGGAGTCGATCCCGACGGCGTTTCGCCCAATCGCAGATCTCGTACCAAGACGGACCACGTTCGCTTTCTCACTCGTTCCGAGGAAGTTTCACGATGTTTTCCGATGCTGTGTGTGTTTGGCATGTGGTAGGAAACACGCGCAGACACCGGCAGAACATGCAAACTCCACGCAGAAAAGTCCCCTTGTTAAAATCCAAGCGAAAACTACTGCAGGAGCAGGTTTGCATGAAAACGCCCTCATTCTGTAAAAAAAAAAAAAAAAAAATCAATAATCTTGTAAATTAGTCTCCACTCCAGCTGAATCTGTGCCATCATGTGTTTTGTGTTCTGCAGACATCTAAAATCTACCAATCAATTCTTTAAATTGTTTAGAGTTATGCAGGCTATAAGCGGTACGCTCCATGAGACGCTGTGATGCGCTGAGAATGAATTTGGATCGCGACAATTTGTTCATCTTTCAAGCTTCGGCCACCTGCTGGTTTCGACATTATTTGGACATCAGTGGGCTGAGATGAGAGTCAGCAGGCAGCTAATGGGACATATTCACAATGTGGGGTTCACTTTTTGTTTAAGAATTAATACTACATTATCAATAATCCCGGAATCTGCCTGTGTGGCATATACAGTAGACACAGCACATTTTGAATGCTTTTCATTTTCAATTTTACTGTCTTTTTCATTTGAAATCAATATTAAGCTTTCAGAGTTTCTCTTGTAAAAAGATTACTTTATGTATTGCGGTTCATGAGGGTAAATCATGACGATGCCATTTCCTGGAAGGAATTACAGCAGGAGCTATAGAATATTTGGGGGTAGTAAAAACAGAAACAGCAATAGATAGATTATTTCTTTATCTGGTGGGACAAAGAGTTAAGCAGTTGTGAAGAGGAACTACTTGGCCAGTACAAATGATAATGGAGCATTTTTATTGTTCACAGTTGGCAACAAATAGCATTCATTCATTCATTCATTCATTCATCCATTGATTGATTGATTCATTGACTCATTCATTCATCCATTCAGGGCTGAAGGATGGACCAGACACATCACTGGATACAATAATTCACTTTCTCATTCTTACATCTGGGCAATTTAGGCTCTTCAGTAACAGTGTTCCCTCACCTGCCTTGACTGGCTTACGAGTGCCATCCCATTCCTGATCCGTAGGGTTCAATATGCCGTGGATCCACCCTTTGCAGCTGGAACATCTTCAACTCTTCTGGAAAGGCTGTCCACGAGCTTCAGGAGTGTGTTGATGGCAATTTCTGGCCGTTCTTCCAGAGGTCGCATGCCGATGTTGGACGAGAAGGCCTGGCTCTCGGTGTCTAATTCATCCCAAAGGTGTTCTATGGGGTTGAGGTCAGGACTCTGTGCAGGACAGTCACTTCTCTGTCATCCATGTCTTCCTGGATCTTGCTTTGTGCACTGGTGCACAGTCATGTTGGAAAAGGAAGGTCCGGCTCCAAGCTGTTCCCATGGAATTGTCCAAAATGTCTCGGTATGCTTGAAGCTTCCAGAGTTCCTTTCACTGGAACTCAGGGGCCAAAAACAAGGCGGCACCATAATCCCCCTCCACCGAACGTCACACTTGGCACACTACGGTCAGACAAGTGGCGTTCTCCTGGCGACCGCCGAACCCAGACTCGTCCATCGCCAGATGGAGAAACGCGATGGGTCACTCCAGAGAAGGCGTCTCCGCTGCTCTAGAGTCCAGCGTCGGCGGCGTGCTTTACATCACCGCATTACATTACATTTGCATTGCACTCGTGTGGCTTGTGGAACATTCAGGAGCTGCTGGCTTTGTGGCTCAGGTGGCCTCCGATCACAGCTCCACGCTGGAACTCACTCAGCTCCCAAGAGCGACACATTCTTTCACCAATTTAAAAAAAAAAAACAGTCTGCGTGCTGAGGTGCTTGATTTAATCCACCTGTGGCCGTGGAGGTGATTCAACACCTCATTCCCATGATCTGGGTGGCTGAGTGAATACTTTTGGCCATATAGTGTGTATGTCTGTGTGTGTTTATATATATATATATATGTATATATACAGCTCAAAAAAACAAAGGGAACACTTAAACAACACAATGTAACTCCAAGTCAATCAGACGTGTGTGAAATCGAACTCGGGAACCAACACTGACTGATTTTGTTTTAAGGACGTTGCATCAGCGTTGGATCAGCCTGAGTGTGTTTTTACTCTTTCACTTGGAGTCCAGACCTCCACGGGTTCATACGTTTCATTTCCGTTGTTTGATTTTGTCGTCGGCACCTTCAACTATGTCAAGAACAAAGTATTTCATCAGAATATTTCACTCATTCACATCCAGGATGTGTTATTTGAGTGTTTCCTTTATGTTTTGGAGCAGTGTTTATGTATAGACATATAAAATAGAGAACAGAATATTTTCGTGAACAAGGAGAGACTCGGTAAGTGACTCCTCAGCCTAAGAGGAGGAGACATCCGTGGCTCGGAAAGCCGATTGGCCGACAGAGGCCGGTCGGCGTGCAGCCATCCGTTGGATTGGCTGCACGCCTCTCAGTCAAAGTGACATGTTAATATCATCGAAGCAGACAGTGATAATGTCATTCAAGATAGATAATGTATTTTGACTAGGTTGCGATCATGGGAATATTGCGGTGACAATGAAAGGGCAGTTAACACTGATGATCAACACTGATAACCTAGTGATGAATAACTTGACTATTTTCAACTTTAATTTAATATTTCCCTTTTAATTTGTCTCTTTTAATCCAACCTTTGTTTAAGCCGGCAGGAAGTAATATAGAAGTGTTGATACAGAATGACAGCTAGACTGTTACTTAGCAGTGTTAGTAGTTGGAATGAGATGGTGAGAGTCTGTAAAGGAGATGGAAGGCAAAGTAAAATAATATTCCACTCTAACCTGCTCTGCAGACAACATGGACGTTGTCTATTTGAATAATGCATCTTATATAGTGTAAGTTGTAAGAAAGGTGTACAAGACAGTGGTGAGACCAGAGATGATGTTTGGACTAGAAACTGTTCCAATGACCAAAAGACAGCAGGCAGAACTAGAGGTTGCAGAGATGAAGATGTTGAGGTTCTCTTTGGGAGTGACCAGGATGGAGAGGATCAGGAATGAGTCTATCAGAGGAACAGCACATGTTAGATGTTTTGGAGAGAAGGTCAGAGAAGCCAGACTGAGATGGTTGGGTCATGGACAGAGGAGGGATAGAGGATATATTGGTAGACGGATGCTGGGATTGGAGCTGCCAGGCAGGAGGTCTGGAGGAAGACCAAAGAGAAGATTTATGGACGTCGTGAGAGAAGATATGAAGGTAGTTGGTGTGACAGCGGAGGATCCAGAGAATAGGGTTAGATGGAGAAAGTGGACTCGCTGTGGCGACACCTGAAGGGAAAAGACCAAAGAAGAAGAAGAAGAAGAAGAAGAAGACTCGACAAATTTTTTATTGCTACTTTTCCTAAGTGGATCAAAAATGATCGAAATGATGTTATTTTTGAATTAAGAAATTTGAAATCGGACCTTTCGTGGGCAAAAGCTCTTCACGCTGCTTTTCAAGTTGACTCGCTGTGGCGACACCTGAAGGGAAAAGCCCAAAGAAGAAGAAGAAGAAGAAGAAGAAGAAGAAGAAGAAGAAGAAGAAGAAGAAGAAGAAGAAGAAGAAGAAGAAGATATAGTGTAAGTTGGACTTCAATACATCATATGTGGGTATCACAGATGTGTCTCCCTGAGCCCGGATAAATGCAGAGGGTTGCATCAAGAAGGGCATCCGGCGTAAAACTCGTGCGAATCAAACCTGAGAATCTCATACCGGATCGGCGGACGCCCGGGTTAAAGACGGCCGCCGTTGTTGCCGATGACCTGCTGGGTGCCGGTGGAAGCTGGGCTACCTGGTGGAAGAAGGAGAGGAGGAAGGTGAGATCGGAAGCAGAGCGAGAGGAACTATGACAGGAAAAGGTAGGGAGTTGGTGGACATGATGCAGAGAAGGAAGGTGGAGATACTGTGTGTCCAGGAGGGCAGGTGGAAAGGTAGTAAGGCTAGAAGCTGAGGAGCAGCTTTAAGTTGTGCTATCATGGTGCTGACTGGAAGAGACATGGAGCAGGAGTTATCTTGAAGGAGGAGTTTGTTAGGAATGTTCTGGAGGTGAAAAGGATGTCAGATGGACTGGAAACAGAAGGTGTGATGCTCAATGTTGTCGGCTTTGCCCTGCAGGCGGAATATGAGTTGGACGAGATGGAGACGTTCTAGAATGAGTTGGATGAAGATGCAGAACCTCCCCAGAGATGAGACGGTGGTGAGGTGTGCTGTGGATGTTATGGAGAAGTTCAAGGTGGAGGTGGGACTCCATCAGGGATCAGCTCTGAGACACTTCCTGTTTGCAGTGGTGATGGACAGGCTGACACATGAGGGGAGACAGGAACCTCCATGGACCATGATGTTGGCAGATGACATGGTGACATTATGAGCAAAAGACAGGAGGTTGCAGAGATGAAGATGTTGGGGTTCTCTGGGAGTGACCAGGATGCAGAGGATCAGGAATGAGTCCATCAGAGGAACAGCACATGTTAGATGTTTTGGAGAGAAGGTCAGAGAAGGTTGGGTCATGGACAGAGGAGGGAGAGTGAACACACTGGTGGACGGATGCTGGAATGGGAGGTCTAGAGGAAGACCAGAGAAGATGGATGGACGTTATGAGAGAAGATCTGAAGGTAGTCGGTGAAAGAGAGGAGGATCCAGAGAACAGGGTGAGATGGAGAAGGTGGATTTGTTGTGGAGACCCTGAAGGGAAAAGACCAAAGGAGAAGAAGAAGATTGACTTCTAGAATTAATCACTCCAGAGGCTCCAGACCAGTGCCGTTCTGAAACTCATGACAAAACCAAATCTTGCTGAAAATGTCTTTGCAGTCGTATTGACGGCACCAAACGGCACCAATGCTAAGATAGAAAAAAAACGATTAAAAAAATGGATCGATTTTAAACTGCATCAGAATTAGAATTCATGAATCCATTCTCCATTTTCATGCAGTGGCTCAGAAAGCGGTGGATCGTCAACAATCCCGGGATCCCGTGTTTCAAATCTTTAAAGTCCATCTCAAAGTTTGCCTTCAATAAAGGAAAAGGTTCGGATCAGAACAGAAAAACCAGCCGATCATCTTCCGTCGCCATATTCCGCTTTGTCACATTTGGGATAAATAACGTCTGGACTGAATTTGACTGTAATGTACTTTTATTATTTTCTGAATTTGGAATATTTATCTGGAAATGCTCCCAACGTCGATCAGCTGCAACGCCTTTTCACAACAACGACTCCCACGATTGAGTCGGTTGAAATCGATCCGAGAGTTAAAAGTTGCATCTTTTAGCGGCGGCCGACGCGCAACCGTCTGACGGCGAAGCCTCCGCACGCCGCCGCCGGTTCCCGCCTTCCGCCGAGGATTCAGTCGAGCGGCCGCCGACCTTTCCTCCCGTTTGCGACGTCACGGCGGTGTTTGTGACGGCGGCCTGGATTCGGAGCGTCTCCCATTGAGATGCAGATCTGCGCTAATTAATTCTCATGTTTAAGGAAATTAAACATTATTCCGGAGAAAAGAGGCACGCGGTTGAGAGACAGTTTAATATGTAGCGCGGATAAAAGGAGAGGAGTGTTTCTCCATGACCGACATGCATTTATTCACATTTCCCCCAGCCAATTTCATTTCAATGTAAAATGAGGAGATGAGGTTAGAGAACGCAGAGAGGGGAGAGTTAGCTAATAGAAAACAATGACCGGTGTTTTATTATCCGCGGTCTATTCTGCTGTTGTCAGCGCTCCCTCTCCTCGGCCCTCACAAAGCACAGAGACAAAGAGAGAGCGGCGAGGCCAAGTGCCTCCTCTAAAACACACAGCAGCTTATTAACCCCAACATGAACACACACACACACACAAACAGCTCAGCTGCGCCCGCAAAAGTGATATCAGGCAGTAATATATTGAGGTTATATTCAGGTTGTAATGGTGTTATTAAAGCAACAAGCTCAGGCTGAATAGAGAGAAAATACCATTAAAATAATTATAGAGGGGGAGATATCTTTGTGTGTGTGGGTGTGTGTGTGTGTGTGTGTGTGTGTGTGTGTGTCGGGTATCGCTTCTGCTGTAGAGCCGCAAATGAATTTAACGTGAGGACTTTTCTGGTTTTGGGAACCTGAGCTAATTCCTGGTGATAAATATGGAATATGCTTGAAGATGTCTGTGCCTTTGGGTCAGGCAAGAGTATAAGACAATATATTGTCCTCTATAGCCATAGAAACAGAACTCTGTGTGTGTGTGTGTGTGTGTGTGTGTGTGTGTGTGTGTGTGTGTGTGTGTGTGTTTCCCCTTGCCTTACTAATGTATCTAGTAATTGAGTCTGCTAATAGTGATTGCCAGCTAATTTTATTGCTGCTTTTCGTCAGCCTCCGGCTTAATTACGATGTATTGCCGCTACATTCCATCCTACCAGACCTTTTAATGAATAATTATTTCTACATGTAATTATTCAAGGCAATCGTTACAGAAATAATAGTCCTGTAAAAGGCAACTTTAAATTGAATTCATACAATACTTTGATAAAAACAAAAGGATTTGAAGATTTATCACGGTACAACTTGCTTGTTCACATTTAATATATCGATTCATATTTATTTTTTTGACGTTAATCTATAATAGATGATTAAGTGTCTTTTCAATGAAATGTGTGTTCAGGGGAGATAGTCGCTGTAACACGATTAAAAAATAGAAAAAATGGAATCTGAAAGAAATGATTTCCTCGATTGTTATTCGTAAACTTGATCACGTTACGGCATCATGTTTACAGATTCAGCGTAAATCATCCAATCATCATGTAACTGTATAAATATTTAAATGGTATCTGTCATATCAGGACCTCCCTCTGAAAAACAAGTTTCAAGATAATCGATTCAAAGTGTTTATTGTGTCATGTACCGTCTGCAAATGTGTTTTTCGGAGAATTTCCCTGAAGTTCTTGCTTTTGCGGTGCCGCCCCCTGGGTTTGGTCCTCATCTGAAGGAGCTTCAAGAACTTCCATTTATGATGAGGAGGTTTTTTTTGTTCTTTTTCTGTAAAACATTCACATTCATTCCTGAACCCATTGGAATGGCCGTCTCGCTTTAGCATTTCTACTCATTTAGCTTTTGGAAGCTGACCGCTCGGGTTTCTACTTGGATTGCAAACAATAGCGTTGACTGACTTTTACAAATGTGCACTTGCTTTATATCTCCAGCAAGATCTAACGTTCCCCAGTTGATACCACAAATATTAGCGATCGGGCAGGTGATCGTTAACTAAATGATATTCCTGTAAACAACCATGCAGATTCAGTGAAGGCGTCATATTTGTCTCCCAACAATGCAAAACCATGAATTTATACGCTGTGCAACAACAAAATCAGATGTAAATGATCTTGGTATTTTCCCTGGAGACGTCCCTTATTCTGTTTTAATTCCCTTTTGTGCTGTTGAGCGCAGCATGAAGGTTTCACAGACTCTGTCCCTTGTAAATGCTGGACTTCGCTCTCCGGTTTGCAACGCTTTGCAAATGTTCCAAGAAGGGGACGCTAACATTCTGTCCGATCCTTTTTTCCGCGATCATTCTTTCAGATCTCAAGTCTCTGGAATCACAACCCCGGATGACGACGACGACGACAATGAATGTTATAATCATGATGGTCGTCGTTGTTGTTTTCGTGGCAGGAGTAGAAAAATGGATGGTACTCCAGCGTGACTGGATCACCCGCGTGTCGCTAAAGTCAGATGTTCTTTATCGACAGACATTCTGGTTCCGACATGTTTGTTTCATTTTTAGGATCAACTCTCCTGAGATCCGTTTGTGCGTCCCACTTCCTGCTTTCATTCAATGTGGTCGTTTCCGGTTGGATATCAAGTCACTGCCGGAGGAATGAAAGAACACCTCAGATGGGTTTTCTCATGAAGCAGAGCAATGGGACTCTTTCTGTTTTACAGGAAATTTGACACAATTGTTAACCACTATTTTCTCACCTTGGTGGAATAAGTGTGTTTTCAGTCTCGCTGTGCAGAAGGTCTAGTATGGAGGCGATAGTATATATAGTGTATTTAGACTAAAATTGTGTTTATGAGTGTGCACGTATAAGAATTCAAGCATACTTGTGTGTGTCTGCATGTGTGTGTGTGTGCGCATGCGCACGCTGATAGACATCAGTGAGGCAGATAGCTGAAGGCTACAGGCATTAAGAGAAGAGAGGAGGACATTAATCTAAAGAAAATTAAAATCTGGAGCGTTGCGTTTAGGATGGAGAGCAACCGCCACTTCTGATAAGAAGTGGTTAAGGAGAGCACAGATTTAGATAAATTGAGAGGAGAGAGAGAGAGAAGAGCCAAAGGGAGGGAGAACAAGAGGAGGAAATGTGTGGGGAGGATTTCAGGTTGAAGGGAACTGCAGGAGAAAAGAGAGGTGCACAAAAAAGAGAGGAGAGGAGGAAGATGTTGAATAAAAAAAAAAAAAGCAAATATGGCCTCACTCCTGTGTGTGTGTGTGTGTGTGTGTGTGTGCCCCTGTGGTATGAAGCACATGTAGATAGCGGTGGCTCTGTGGTCTTGAGCATCAATAATATCAGGTTATCTGCACTCTGGACCGGACACTAGCATGTGGACACACTCACACACCTGCACATGAACACACACCGTGAGTGATAGCAGTGCCACAGAGGTGGCTGTCGGAGGTTAGCAAAGCTGTGCTCAACAGAATGTTGTAGATTTAAGAGAACGGCCAGTGGACAAGATGTGGAACAGATTTAGCCGCAGCCTGCGGCTTCCTCTGACACACTACACTGCTTATGTCATGGAAAGTGCAAGCGGGAGAAGGAGAAACCGACGGGGGGATGATTATGGCTTGAAAAATAAATGTGTTTTTACAGGTTTTCGTATGCGATGAGGTTTGATGAGGGGAAAGGGAAAGTAAACAAAGCACAGGGTTCAATCTGAACGCGCGATTGTCTTAAATAAAAACACCTGCCTTTTGCCACGACTGTAATTCCAGCTCAAGTCTGACACATTTAAAAGTATCGTTACTCGATTACCATCAGTAACACCTTCCACCTCCAGTTGCCTGGGCTCCATCCATGAAGGTTTGAAGTGAACACTTTTAAATCCCGTCAGTTGTGTTTTAGGCCTCCGTGACACGAGTGACGATTCAGGCGCAGAGACTGGCGGGTAGATGGAAAGATTGAAATAAAATATTTTTCCATATTTTCCATATTTTCCATATTTTTACACAGCAGTGAACATGCAAGATCAGGTACTCAAGAAAAGGTGGTGATTCAAACAAGGCATTATTGTGACTTAACATCGCTGACAACAACAGTAACAGTAACACACATGCACACACACGTCAGTAACGTTACTGTTTTATCTGGTCTATTGTATTCTGTATAAATGTTCATACAACATCTCTTTATTTTCCCTTCTGTAGACTTCTAGAAGACATCTGAATATTTATAGTTCCGTCTGTATATTCTGTATATTCTTCATATAACATGTCTTTATTATCCCTTCTGTAGAGTTACTGTGTAAGACTTCTGTATATTTATATTGCCATCTGTTAATCATATTAATCACAACCTATTTGTACATAATCTGCACATAATTATCCACCATACTTGCACGAGTTGTACATATTCTGCTCATATTTTATCTACCTCTACTTGCACGAGCTGGCACAAAAAAAAGGAAAATTGCATTTATTCTTGACTTCAGCATTTATCTGTGAATACTGCACATTCTGTACATATGCACTTCTGATTCGATGCAAACTGCATTTCATTACTCTGTATCCTTACATGTGTAATGACGATAAAGTTGAATCTAATCTAATTCCATTTCCATACACATTGACCGGACGCTAGCGGCGCTAACAAGCATCGCTCTGGTGCCGACAGTGTGGCTCTAGCTAACCTGCAACACATGCTAATATCTTAGTTAAATGTAAAATCATCCCAGTGTGGATTCTTTCAACCGCAGTTCGCTCTCCGCAACAAAGGTCAACAAATACACGCCGTGAACATCGACCAAACATCGTTTCACATGTAAAGGGGAAGTGAAAAGCAAACAAACACGGATACGATGTTACCGTCTCCAAGGACGCCTTGCAACGGGTGAAACTTCAGCGTCGCGGCCGCCGCTGCCGAGCCTCTGAGAGTAATGAGCGCTTTCCGATCCGGGTCATCTCACCAAGTTGCTCTCTTGTTCGGACGAACGCGTCGTTGGACGTTGGTTGCCGGGAGGTAGTCTGGGCTTCTAGGGGCGTGGCATTGCTAGTTACCCTCTTACCCTCCCATTCGCCTAACAACACCTAGTTTCTGCACGTCAACTCTTCCACTTACGTTACGAGCCACCATCATCTAGAAAACCTGGGACTTCTATTGGGAAACTCCCCACAGGTCATCAGAAGTGAAGAAGCCTCTGGGATGAGGAGCCGAAACGTCTTCAAGTGAAGAAATTTGTCTCCAGTTAAGCGGTCGATTCATAAAACATCGACCTCTCAATGACACTCAACTCTTTCAATCACGGCTGAAAATGAACAAACTGGAATCAACATCCTCTGAACGTCGAGGCATGGATTTTAACTGAAATGACCATAAAAAATAAATGTAAAAAAATAAATAAAATATAAAAAAATATAAAAAAATAAAATAAATGACACCTTAACCTATTTTTTGGAAAAAAATAGGTCACTTTTGACCCGCAAGACAACACGAGGGTTAACTTTTCATACATCCACTACATATGAACCGTATATTTTTTGTACATTTATTCCAGCAAGAAACCGGAGGACCAGTGTAGCGACATGGAACCTATTTAACAGCGCAGTCAATGTTCTGACCCCTTTATTCAGTGAGAAAGCCTTCCGTAATGGATTTTGAGATCAGTCAGGTGCTGTGAATGTGTGCATAGCAGGTGGACTGACAACGGCGGACCGCACACATGGCCGCCGAAAAAGAGACACTTACCAGACGCGCAGACTTTGTCAGGCAGCCTGGGCAGTCAATCACTCAGAACAAAGCTGCGAAGCCCACAGTCAAGCATGGTAAACCACGTGAAAGAGCGAGTGTGTGAAGGTGTCAGAGTGATGACCACAGAGGAACCGTCCCGCCTCGGGCTCATCGGCCTCCGAAGAGATTGACGATCGCGCGGACAATACCGAGTTATACCGAGTAACCGGTTCATGTCGGAGTCGGTCTTTTCAAACAGTTCCAAAACAGCGGAGATCTCCGATGCGGCTTCAAACTATATTAATCACCAACTCAAATTCACGCCTCATTTTTGATTTTTACTTCGTTAGTTCATCTGGACTTAAGTGACGGAACAATCGGAAATGACGTGAAGTGATTTTGGATCACTGATTAAAAATGGCGGCTTCGCACCTCGAGGTGAGTGTTCCCTGTCAGTTACCTGAGCAAGATATAAAAGTAATTCTTGGGACCTGCACGTTATTTATGAAGATGCTGGGAATCCCTACCGCAATACATAATTGGCAGAGATCCGACCAAATACGGCTCCGCAATATTATCAGTAATTAGTTCGTCAAGGAGGGAATCGCTGTGTAAAATGTTCTTTTAACGCGTGTGACCATTTGTGATGATGTATTCTTAATTTTCTTAGAATGGATGAGACTTTTGACTGGGGTCAGTGAACGGCTGTTTCTTTCCTTCCAAAGCTCTGTTTGCTCTCAGATGATGAATCCTGTGCCAGGAACCGAACTCACAATTTGTACGGCTCATCTTTTCTTGTGCTTATATTCATCCGCTGTAGAGGAAAGTGCGTATCTATGTGATGGTTTCGTATATTTTCTGAGTAGACGCAAGTTGCAGCACATCCCGTACTATGCAAAATTTTGTAAAAAAAAATGTTATTGTTGGAAAAAGTCATGGTGAAATGTCAATAGCGTGGAGAAACCTTGCAGTTGCGTTTTTTTTTGTCATTCTCGTTAACAATCTGATTGGTATTCCAGTGCTATAATGAGAAAAGATCAGAAGAACTCAGTTCACCAAAGACCCTTTCAGGTTTAAGAGACAATTGCTGGGGGAAAGAAAAGTTTAGGTTGCTGACGAGTTCCAAGGAGGATGTGGAGGGATTCTTGGTGGAGACCATGAAGACCTCAGGCCCAGATGCAAACCAGACACTGATAGCACTGAAAAGTCTACTTCAACATGGGTGCACCTTTCTGGAAGGAAGTCATAGAGGCAATGAAGTGGGCCAGAACAGGGGCTACCGTATTTTTCGGACTATACGTCACTCTGGATTACAAGTCGCACCAGCCAAAAATGCATAATAAAGAACGAAAAAAAACATATATAAGTCGCACTGGAGTATAAGTCGCATTTTTGGGGGGAAATTCAGCCAAAAATGCAAAATAAAGAATGAAAAAAAACATATATAAGTCGCACTGGAGTATAAGTCGCATTTTTGGGGGGAAATTCAGCCAAAAATGCATAATAAAGAACGAAAAAAAAACATATATAAGTCGCACTGGAGTATAAGTCGCATTTTTGGGGGGAAATTATTTGATAAAATCCAACAGCAAGAATAGACATTTCATCTTGAAAGGCAATTTAAAATAAAAATAGATTAAAGAACAACAGGCTGAACAAGTATAGCCTGTATGATGCATAAACAACGAACTGAGAACGTGCCTGCTAGGCTACGCTAACGTAACATATTACAGTAAGAGTCATTCAAATAACGATAGCATATAGCACATGCTACAAACAAACAATCTGTGACACTCGTAATCACTAAATCCAACGAAATCTTCTTCCTCGGTGTCACTTCTGAACAACTCTGCCAACTCCGAAGGTAAACAACGCTCCACTTCCTCTTCTACCGGCACGTCGCTACGTCAGAGTCATCGTCACTTGCAGCTCCAATTATTCCAGCCTTTCTGATCCCGACAGGACGGCGTCCTTGCTCTGATAGAGGCGATGGCGTCGCATGAAGCGGTAACACCGGGAAGGCGCTCCTGCAAAGTCAGTTCTATTCATCTCCTTGGCAACTACCTGGTGTGAAGACGCAACCGTCCTGTTGACAAGCTTCTCCCGGCAGCACCTTGTTCAAGCACCAAGTGTGAACTCCTTCCTTTAGCCGTGGCCAGCTAGCTTTTAGCCCGCCATTAGCTTTTTTAGTTTCCTTCATTTCAGTAAGAGTAACCTCCGCTTTTCGCCAGTCCCTTACAAGTTTCTCACTAACTTCAAACTTGTTGGAAGAAGACTGGAGGATGTTAAAGGCCGAACCAAGAGTCTCTTCAACCGTCTTCCAATTCCAGACACTCGGTGGTTCTCCTCTTGTTAAAGGCAAGATCTACTTGTCTGTCCTGTCAGGGTTAGGGTTAGGGATGACCTCATACATGACTTGTTGACACCCCTATCTAGAAAAGCTTCTCTAGACGTCTGGAACGCTGGAGATCTCGGTCAGATGATGCGGCAGGCAGAAACTGGCCAGAGCAACCCAACCATTGCCTGGCTGGATTTGGCCGATGCCTGTGGTTCGATCCCTCACACCCTGATCTCCACAGCTTCAGACCGCCATCACATCCACCAGATCAGGGTTTCACAACCTGTTGTGAGCCACGGCACATATTTTACATTAGAGAAATCACACGGCACACCACCAAATAAATATGTCAAAAGCAGTTTTCAACGAATTAGAATGAAACCGTAGTCTCAATTTACTTCGTGTGAAATCTAATGTATCTAATATCTGTAGATTCGTCAAATTGCAATGCAAATTTCCCACTGATGTGCAACTTTTCCAGACCACTTTGTTCAATGTCAGAAGACATGTCATCAATATGTCTGGAAATGGTATCATTTGAGAGAACTGGCTATTTCTTTATCAACGCCAGAGCCGAGCTTTTCTTCTACGATGATTTTGCCGGCAGGTAGTATTTATGTTTTGCTACGATGTGTGGCTGTTTGAACAAGATACACATTATACAATATTCTTTATAGGTATAATTATTTCTACCATTCATTTAGCAATTCACTTATTTCCTCAATAGCAAGCGGAAGAAAAAAAAAAAAAAAAAAAAACTAAAATACTACAAAGAGTAAAAAAAAAAACCCAAAACATCTAGCTCAACTCTCCAAATATTTTTTGATGGCTGCCCATTTGTCAAGATATAAGTCTGTCTGCAGTCGTGGCTTTGCTGTTTCCTCTGACGCCGCTGGTCCAGGGAAGGTGGCTGGGGTTTGAGCCAGTTTTCTGGGATCATTTTATGTGCAATTAATAGAAGAACTCTGAGCAAAAACACCTGTTTTTTCCTTAAATCGCTTGTTGATGCCGTACTCATGATAAATTGCTGTGCCGTTTGTTTTGATGCGCAGTTGCCAAGAGCTTGTATCCGCTTTTTGATGCATTTCCACCTCCCTCTCCAAATGGATGCGGGGATGCTTATAAAACTGCGGTGAATTCATTAAGCTCTGCGAGATTAACAGAGCAACTTATTGTAGCTTCGATTGAAAGGTTGTAAAGGAATAATGCCTTTTACTTTGCGTATTCTTGAATGGGCCGCGTAAAACACCAGTTTTTTTAGTATTTTTAGCCGGATGTCAGTAGATCAACTCTTCTGTCTGAGTTTCCTCTTTTGGTTTCTCCTTGTTTACGCAATTAAAATGTGTTTCTTTTTCAGCCTCGCCAGGTTTTACTTGGTTTTCTGCCGGATCTGAAGCAGAGGCTGGATCTCGCAGCGGTTCTGCGGCGTGCTGGTGATTTCCAGCGATAGGGTTAAGGTTTGCTCGCTTTCTATTAGTCTGGACAGCATTCAGTCACCTTCACTTTCACCCTTCCTCAGGCCATTCATTAACATTTACTCCATCTCTGCAGTGTGTGTGTGTGTCAGTGTGTCCTTATTTGTGTTTCTGGTGATGTTTCTGCATGAATGTGTGTGCGCGTCAGGATGGCGAGTGTTAATCTCCTCCATATAGCCGCCATGAAATTGACATTTGACAGTAATTGTGTATCGAGAGCGATCCTGCGCTCCGACCGGACCAGGATATTACACACTTGTGTGTTATGACCAGTCACACTCGCTGCAAGTTAACAACCAGGTGTTGCTCCGGATGGAAAGAGGAAAACATACGGCGATCTGGATTTTATCAGTGTGACACCAAACGGAAAAAAAAGTTAAAAAAGAAAGCGACGAAATAAGAAAATGGGAGGAAAGACAAATAGAAGGAGTGAAGAAGCTTGTAATTCACCGGAACTGTTTGCACTCCTGCAGTGCTTTTGATGTCATCGCTAGATATAGCTTAGCTTTCATTCCAGTCCTCCCAGATTGGGACGAACACAGTTTGATGTCGGTAAATTCCCCGATTTTCAGAATTCCAACTCTAATTTGAAATAATTCCCAAAAACCAGAGAGCTTTGTTTGAAATGTATAAAGAGCATCCTCAACCCAAAATATACACTGCTCAAAAAAATAAAGGGGACACTTAAAAAACACATCCTAGATCTAAATGAATGAAACATTCTTATGAAATACTTTGCTCTTCACACAGTTGAATGTGCTGACAACAAAATCACACAAAAATTATCAATGGAAATCAATTGTATCAACCCATGGAGGTCTGGATTAGGAATCACACTCCAAATTAAAGTGTAAAAACAAACTCCAGGCTGATCCAGCTTTGATGTAATGTCCTTAAAACAAGTCCAAATGAATGTGTGTTGCTTCCTGAGTGGACACTATGATTTCACACAAGTGGGATTGACTTGGAGTGACATTGTGTTGTTCAAGTGTTCCCTTTATTTTTTTGAGCAGTATATAAAAAGCTAAGCATCTCGTCGAAGTAGTTTTGCAAAGACGATGTCTTTACGTGCAACAATGGTTTCATTTAGTTCCACCGAAAGCGTCGATCTCCTAAAGAGCGTCCAACTTCCAATTCAAGTCATCAAACGAAGGTATTTCTAAACAGTGCCTTGAACCGTTTTTGTTGAATTGAACTTTAAATATGCCTTTTTTAAGCAAACACAAACTTCCAAAGGAGAGTCTGCGGTACCTGAGGGAAGAACGGAGGTAATTGCTTTAAAAAAATCCCCCGTCTCGGCGTCTGAGGACGAGCTCTTCACCTGACAATCACTCCCGCTCCGTCTTCCTCCCCGTTTCCTTCCTCTAAGCACTTTGGACAGGACCAGCAGCTATTCCTCCAGTGATTAAACCTAATAATTAGCTGTGTGTGTGTGTGTGTGTGTGTGTGTGTGTGTGTGTGTGTGTGCAAGATTTTTATCATAGTTTTGAGGACATCCTCTTCTCTTCCAATCATCAGCTAACTCCCTGTGGGCAGACGCTAATTAAAATCAATAGTCTCCTCAGACTGACACCAAAGGTTCAAACACAACCATTCAATCAGAAAATATTAACCATCTGCAAAATTCCACAGGATTTATTTTCATGTATTCTTCTTTTTTTTTATTTGAAAAACCAAAAATGAGTTTGTTAAATGTATCATATCCTGGAGAATTAATGAAGCTTTATTTGTTTTCAAATCAAATGTAAGTCGCTGTTAGCGGCTACTGTTATTTCTGGACAGCTGTGGACATCTCTGCTAGCCTGGCAGGTTCTGTGTGTGTGTGTGTGTGTGTGTGTGTGTGTGTGTGTGTGTGTGTGTGTGTGTGTGCTGGGACCCTGTTGACCTGGAGATCAGCCCTGAGATAGAGGTGAAAACCCTTTTGTGTTTAAAGAAGGGTAACAACACAAAGCTACATCTTTCTTTTTGGCTTTGCAGCTCCGCGCTCTGACCTACCGATCTTCTCCTCAAACGATTCCCTGCATTTTATCTCACATCCCGGCACGCGTGTCACAGGTTTGCACAAAGCCGCTAATATGACGATTCCCCATTCAGGTTGATTGTTCTTCCGTCATTGATACGAAGGATGGCGCGGTCGGCTCGGATTACGCTACATTTAAAATGTTTTTTCCCCGTTTGGTTGCGTTGATCTCGACCGCCGTTCTTTTTTTTTTTTTCATTTGTTCACGATCTAAACGGCCTCTCCTGCACGCGGAGGCGGGATACAACCTGGACCGGCTGCCCGGCGATGGCGGGGACGGATATAAAGATCTGCAATCGTTCATTCATTCCGAATGCGGGAGGAACCGGGAGGAAACCCGTGCAGAAACGGGAAGGACGTGCAAAACCCCCGACGGAAAGGCTCGACCTCAGGATCAAACCGCCGACCTTCTTACGGTCGTGCAGAACCGATAACCGAGGTGAATAAAAAGAGCGACGCCGGAAAATGTCGTTATCGGTCGATTGAATTTGTCGTTGATACTCAATAGTCTTTATCAAAACACGTGAGATACCAGATCCGGATGAATCAGCACATGCAGATACTCAAGTTCTTATTGTTTTGTTTTTGTAACGTTAATTTAACAAGAATTCCAGGTTTTTTTTTACTCCATGTTAACTTTAGAGAATCAAAAGTAGTTCATTTCAAGGCTTCCCATCAGGCGCAGCCGTCTTTCAATCATAAAAACACTTTGACTCCTCGGCCTTTTCAATCTTAAACGTAGAAACGCGTGGAGATCAAATAAACGAGGAAAAAATATGTGAAGATTTAACAGTGAGAACCCGAGTTGAGACGAGATGAGATGAGAAAAACTTTATTTATCCCGAAGGAAATTGTTGTGCCAGACTTTCAAGCAAAAACATAACAATAATAGATAATAGTAGGAAGGAGGGCGAATAAGGAATACAATAAAATATAAATTGTCGAGGTTAAGGCTATCAAGTGTTCTGAGGTCTTAAGTACAAAGATTTGAAGATTCCCTGCGGCTGAAGGAAGAGGAATTAAAAAGTCTGATAGCCTCAGGTGGGAAAGACCTCCTGTGGAGTTCAGTGGAGCTCCTCGGTGATCATGAAGAAGCGCGACGTTAAAAGCGCACGTTATCCTTATCGTGGGCGTCGGAAGTGACTCCCATCAGTTTGAGCAGAAGGAAAAACTTTACAGCAAATAAACCTCCAAACAAGCCGCGCGGATACCGAACGCTCGGCATTGCAACGTTAGCTGTTAGCCGTGAACAGGTGTGCACGTTGGCCTCTTGCACCGACCATGTGTAGCTGATGTGATAATGGCGGGACGGCTGTAGATGATAGCAAAGGAGCCATGTTTAGTCCCGTCCCACATATTAGCAGCTGCTTTTTATCCATCCATCACACACAGCCGGCGTGCCTGAAACACACCACCAAATAGAAACATTTATCAAACCCTGTGAAGATGGCGACACACACACACACGCACAGATCCACTTAGATCACCTCACACTGACCTACAGTAAGTGATTCTGTGCTGCACACACACACACACACACACACACACACACACACACACCCTCCCTCTAATAGTGTTGTGCTTGACAGAGTTGTATGTGATGAATTGTATGTCTCTTCCAGACTTCTCAAAGTTAATTTTCTAAAGACTGCTGCCCATTGGAGAGGAGAGGAAATGATAGGGGACTGCTCAGTGTGTGTGTGTGTGTGTGTGTGTGTGTGATGAAATGTCACTATCATTCAGCAGGTTTTCTGTCCAAAGTCTTTAGCCAGTGCTGGCAGCTGTTTAGACCAAGGATTTACTTGCGTTCCCGTTTTGCGTTTGCAAATGAATTTAAGTGAATGTTAAAGCCGAGGTGGACGAGACTCGCCGTCACAAGGCTTTTCGTGGCCGAATCGGATTAAACCCGAAGAAGAAGTCATTGAAAAACTGTACATGTGCAATTTGAATCCGTGAAAATGTTCTCAACACCGGTGGAATGCGGACAACCATTTGCAAAATATAAGCTTTTCTTTTTCTTCTTTTCTTTTTTTCCTGTCTCGATGTCCTGACTTGCTGAGATGATGCTGCACATCTACGATCTCAGATGAGGAGGATACAAGTGCTCGTTATTAACTCCAATTAAAAAAGAACATGACCACCGTCATATGACAGCGACACGCTGGAAAAGCATAGGAATAATTCTTGTAAAATCCAAGGGTGACCGGTTCTGTAGACAGAGATGATATTTCATCTCTGCCGTCTTTTATTCTCCCGTGTTCGCATGAAAAACAAACCATCCTTCAACAAAATCCACATCCAGCCTTTTTGACTGTTTGCTGTCAGATGTTGTCAGATGTAGATGTGTTCCTAAAAATAAATACACGGAGGATTTGTTGTCGGCATCCGGTTCAAACTGTAAAAGGTGAGAGCGGAAAAACCTTTCTTTTCTCAGGTTAACTGGTTAAGGAGTCATGACTCGACACCAGGTAAGAGGAGGCTGCAGGATCCGACCCTGCCTTTAACCAAAATTACAAAACACATTGTGAATCTGCAGGAAAATATATCAAAATAATCCTGTAAGATCATTTATGTTGGGGTTTTATTTCAAGGAAGGGAAACTTCTACAGTTATTTGATTCAGAAGCATTACAGTGTGTGTGTGTGTGTGTGTGTGTGTGTGTGTGTGACAAACTACTGCAATTATCCCTGTCTGACAAACACCTCTCCAAGGGCAATTTCTAGAAATTATTTCAACAATGGAACACGCCAAATGTCAGCATTCACTAATTATGTTTATGCTAATTGTTAATTAGTGCCTTAATGGGCTGATCTTAATTAACAAAAGGTTTGTTGCCGCCGGCGGCAACGGGAGCGTCATAAAGGAGATGTAATTGCCGCACAGTGGACGGAGAACATGGATTTATTGGATATGTTTACAGAAGCTCGGGGTTTAATTCTATGATGGATGAACACGGCAAATAGAATCCAGGTCTGCGATGATAGCCGGACGCCGGCGATGTATTCGCCGCCGCCGCCGCCGATCGCACCGCCGCCATTTCATTATTTTAAGCCTAATCGCTTTCGGATAATTGCCGGCGGGTGGATTTTCACCGTCGACACACCGGGGTTGGTCTCGGACGTCGGCGAGCACGATGTGGAGTCGACGCTGTGCGTCCTGTTTGGGCTCCATTGACAAGAAGTAGGAAATAAACACACAAAAAATGTGCGTTATCCACAATAGAGGCCAGAAATGACGGGAGAAAAGTCCGATCAGCGAGTCTGAGCAAGAAGTGCCGTGTTGTGATCGCGAGTTCCTGGACGAGCCGCTCAAAAACTCCAGGGTTTCTCTTTGGGTGCGGCGCCATTTCCCAGAGGGAAGGATATTTTCCAAATGTGCAATATTTCTGCTGTCTTTATCAATGACAGTCAGTTTAAAACAAACATGGCAGCTAAAAACAAAAGAAAAGTAGTCCAGTTTGGTGTTTCGATGCAGAATAATGACCAGAAAAGGGTGAGGCTGCTACAGATGTGGAGCGTCATGTCAGAACTTGGGTCGCCCCGCTAATATCAAGCAACAAACACAATTTATGTGATTTCTAGAAGCTTCTAGAAACCGCTCGGTCGCTTATGCGTGTTTTTTTATTACAATTTTTATTTTAAATGTATTTTTTTAATCATGTGATCGATGATATCAGACGATGAAGACGCACAATGATTTTGACAGCAAAGAGAGAAGAAAGAAAGCAAAGTCATGAAAGTAAAGGTTTTTTTTTTTTGTTTGTTTTTCTTTAAATGACTCTTCGTATTACAATTAAAAATAAAGAGTTGATGGCCGGATAGCGGCTGTTGGAGCGAATGCGTGTCTGCGAGTCTTATGTTTTACTATATGTTTGCGGTGCTGTTTGGAAGGAGCTCATAAACAGGAGAGTGGGTACATTGTGTTGTGCAGATAAAAGATTCCAGCGGATGGATCAATAGGCCATATCAGCCTGCTGTTAAATTACTGATAACACTATTTGGTTTATTTGCTTTTTTTTTTCACATGCCCGGAGCCCTCATGCTATATTTGACAGATGTGTGTGTGTGTGTGTGTGTGGGTTGCTGTGTGTCCGCCGGACGGGACGGATAATTAAATGGCTCAAGACGAATTGAATTTCCTGTTCTGTTCATTTTCAGAAGCTTCAAACTTGTTTCTTGTCAGCTCTTTTTTTCTTTGAACGCATGAATAGTCGGTCTCATCTTGAAAATATGCTTCCAAGGACGCAACCCATGGAAAGGTGTTTTTTTTTTTCCTTTTTTCCCCAAAACATGGAGCAACAAAGTGTTTGCTTGGTGTTGTTTCAGCACCAAGGACAGCGGCCACCTGGTATCTACTGGACACTCGAATCTATTTCCCAAAAACGTCTTTTTCCTTCTCACCGACTGCATCTATTCTGCGATTTTGTCTTTTTTCCGTTATATCAGTCAGATCTCCACGTTTGCTTGCATGCATGTTCATTTTCTAAGAGCCGCGTTCATGAGAAATCTCAATTTTCCTCCTCGCTTCAGTTTTCTTTTCAGCAAAACTAGCAATAAAAGTTGAATCTGTTTGAATTCTATCAAGAAATCTAAAGATTGGCACTTGTTTTAGACGTCATTAGCGTCATGAGATCATCACATCAGATCCACTTTATTGATCTCCACAGGGGAAATTCCTTTGTCACAGCAGCGAAACAGTTCTAATGTCAAAAAATGAAAATATAAAATAAATATCAATAGAGAGACAGAAGATATTCATGGATAAATAGACAGTAGCCGTTAGCAGCCGTAGCAACATCAGGGGTAAGAATGGACAACTTAAGGAACAGCGAGGGGGAAAAACACGCAACCAGAACCCGACAATATAAACAAAAACAAGGACAAGAAGTCCCTTTGCCTCCGTGACGGAATGTGATAGAAACGAAAACAAAAGGAAAAGTTATTATAATAGACGTATCGGAAGAATAAAATACAAAACATCACCAATTCCTCAATCGTTCATCGAACCAGCGTTAAAATGCCGACTCCAGATATTTGTGCGTGAATGACCTCAAAATAAAGACTCGAGTTATAAATGTGAGGAAAAGATCCATTTTGTCTGCCTGTTAATGTTGTTTGGAAATAACGAATTGAGATTTCAACATTTTTTATGTCATATATTTTGACTTTTCGGCGTCGTGAGCAGCTTGTTTCCTCTTAGGCCTATTTCTTTGACTTTTTTTTTGTCCTATTATCCTTATTTTCCGGGCACGTAGAAGCTCCTTATATTTCTTTCAATGCGGTTGCGTCCAAACTATAAGAAAGGATTCTAAAAAGGAAGTTTTAACGCCACGTTTGAATCTGGACCATCAGGTAAGACGTCGTTTCCTTGGAGCCAATAAGAGAAAAAAATGTCTCACGTTTGGATCGAGACGAATTACATTTCATTTTGTTTTGTTTTTTTTGTGTTTTATGTACCGTCTTGTTTTGAACCGATTTTTTTTTTTTTTTTTTTTATATCGCTGGGAAAATATGGTTTTATATCTTCCAAAAAACCTGCGGCCCGTATTCCTTTAAAAGGAGTGTGTGTTGATGTGGGAGCTGTGGAAAACAGCTTGCAGTCTCATTAGTAAAAGGAACATGAGTGGACTCTTGACAGAAAGAAGGTTTCCCTCTGTGTCCTTATAAATGTTGTCAAGTGGCTGGCTATGACCTGATAAATGCATCATTCCTCTGTCTGTGTGTGTGTGTGTGTGTGTGTGTGTACCCATGTATTTGTGTGTGTAGGTGTATATGTCTGTCTTCTCGCAGCAGTAAAGTGTATTTTATTGGAGTTAACACTGAGGTCAAATAAAACAGATTTATATTTACGGATTACAAGCGCTCTGCTAGCCAGTCCATAAAACAGAAACCAATCACTGGCACACACACACACACACACACACACACACACACACCTTCACATAGGAGGACTGTGCTGCAGAGATATCATTGCTTCTGTCTAGAGCGGCCTCTCTAGAAAAAAAAAAAAAAAGGTGTTATGTTTAACCATTTTAGCCTGGAAGACCCACAAAGAGCTTCCAGCGGCTCCGGCTTTTCCAAAGCTGAAACCTTCTTCAGCGCCGCGCCGAGTCTGAGCGGGTTCACCTGGAAGGAGGCGCCGCTATTTTAACCCTGTTTTTATTTGGTATTTTACGGTAATATTGATGCGTCTCCATCAAAGGGATGTACCGACGACGCCGCTCCTTTGCTGCTTGCTGCTTATTTACACATCTAATAAAGTCGCTCCTTTGCTCCGGGTTTATTAAGAACCACTGAGGGAGCACACACTTCTGGGAAAAACTACACACACTTCTGGGAAACTGCAGTGAAATGGAAGCAGCAGGTGATAATGGAGTTGGTAAACAATTCTATTTGTTAGCTCTCCGTGTCGTCTAATGAGCGGATACTTAAAAAGAGCTGAAATTGGAAATGCGTTTTATATTCATGTGAGAAAATGGCATTGAAAACATTTACAGATTGCACAGTGTGTGTGTGTGTGTGTGTGTGTGAGAGAGTAAAATGTTATAAATGGCGCTTCTGAGAGTTTGACGTCGACATGTCCGCTGACAAAGGTATAAATATGGGAAGCAAACATCCAAACAGCACAATAGCCGGTCCAGCGTCCACTTTCTGCAGCTCGGGATCTTGTTTTTCATCATGAATTGCATTTTTAAATCTCATGAGGACGTTTTGGCTCCAGATTGATCTGGATTGATGACTCTTTGATTTTGCAAAGAGCAAGAAAGTGGTTCGTTATGACAAAGAAACAACAGAGTGAGGCAGAGAAGACGGGATTGTATTTTTAAACAACACAACTGCCAAACTGTGATGGACAGGCAGGCAAACGGTGCGTCCGATACTTTATTCTGAAGAAAACTAATAAGCCAGGTCTATATTAATGATGTTAAGATTTTATTTTTTTTCATAAAAAGTATTTGTTCTGTTTTGTTAACAATGGGAAGAGCACTTTGGCGTTCCACATAAGATAACAACCTTAGAAATAGCGTGCTTTTTCTCACATGCGACTGGGTTTTTTTACACTGGGTTTAAAAATAACAGGCAAGAAGAAATGAAAAATTAACTTTGCAATGTATTTTTTGCTTCAAAATTTGAAAACGAAATGATTTTTTTGACGAAAAAAACATCAAGTGATATTTTTAAAACAATCTTTTCTTATTTCTTTAAAAAAAAAAAAAAAAAAAACGATAGCGAAAAAAAAACGGGCAAAATTAAAAAGATGAATTTGTAAACATTACACCTCCTCTTATACATGATACCAGTTTATTTTCTAATAAATTCTAGCGGCAAATTTCCACACAAACACAAGATTTTCTCTTTTAACTCAACAATATTTTTAGGGTGTCATTTTGTAATTTCATCAATTCCTTTTTAACGTTCATTTTTAATATTAATTTGTCATGTCATTTTAGTGCATGACATATAAAGATTTTTATTATTTACCTGTTTACTTCCTTTACACTAAAACAAAGGAAAAATTTGGACTTGTGTTACTTTTAGGTGATGATTCTACTGGTTCGGCCCCCTTGGCATCAAATTATGTTGTGTGTGGCTCCCGGACCAAAAAGAGTTTGATCCCCCTGATTTAAGTAGATATGATGATCCGGGATTCGATTATTTAAGCTAAAATCGGGCTAATTTAAAAAAAAAAAAAATTTAAAAATTTAAAATGGACGACACCGTGGCGAGACTCCTGCTCCACGCAAAGGTCACGTCAGAACCTCGCATTTCAAATTGTTTTTTTTTTCAGTAAAACGGTTCAGATTTTCTTATGATGCGTGAAAGTGGAAATCCATCGACGACGGGTTCGACCGGACTTTAACCCGACGACCTCACGGGTCCAAAGACGTGACCATGAAGATCAGCTCACGCGAACCGTGTGTGTGAAGCCAGAACCTGAAACACGGCGAACCCAGTCATCAAAAATCATTCGCTCCCATTCAAATGGAGCTGATTGGCTGCCATCATTTCCCGCTCTGTCAGGAGGATAATAGCTTATAAATATTGATCTGCAGGTCATCCGTGTGTGTGTGTGTGTGTGTGTGTGTGTGTGTGTGTGTGTGTGTGTGTGTGTGTGTGTGCGTGTATGAAAACACACTGCCCGCTCAGCACTTTTCCAAACCACAATGACGTTCTGTACGCGTGAAATAAAAACCGCGACGATTTCACCGCGATAAAAGAGACCGAAATGAACGAAGGTTTTAAAACAATGCCAGAGATTACTAGTTATATTTCAATAAATGGTAGAGATTACTAGTTATATTTCAATAAATGGTAGAGATTACCATTTATATTTCAATAAATGCCAGAGATTACCAGTTATATTTCAATAAAAAGTAGAGATTTCTAGTTATATTTCAATAAATGGTAGAGATTGCCATTTATATTTCAATAAAAAGTAGAGATTACCAATTATATTTCAATAAATGGTGGAGATTACCAGTTATATTTCAATAAATGGTAGAGATTACCAGTTATATTTCAATAAAAAGTAGAGATTACCATTTATATTTCAATAAACGGTAGAGATTACTAGATATATTTCAATAAATGGTAGAGATTACTAGTTATATTTCAATAAACGGTAGAGATTACTAGTTATATTTCAATAAATGGTAGAGATTACGAGATATATTTCAATAAATGCCAGAGATTACCAGTTATATTTCAATAAAAAGTAGAGATTACCAGTTATATTTCAATAAAAAGTAGAGATTACCAGTTATATTTCAATAAATGGTACAGATTACATTTATATTTCAATAAATGCCAGAGATTACCAGTTATATTTCAATAAAAAGTAGAGATTACCAGTTATATTTCAATAAATGGTAGAGATTACCATTTATATTTCAATAAAAAGTAGATATTACCAGTTATATTTCAATAAATGGTAGAGATTACCATTTATATTTCAATAAATGGTAGAGATTACCATTTATATTTCAATAAAAAGTAGAGATTACCAGTTATATTTCAATAAATGGTAGAGATTACCAGTTATATTTCAATAAACGGTAGAGATTACCAGTTATATTTCAATAAATGGTATATATCTATGCGTGGATCTTTTATTTTCTTTTCTGTCCAGTGAGCAGTTTTCTTCTAAATGTTCACATCAAATGGCACAAAAAGGGGTGTAACGTTGCTCCTGGAAGCCTCTGCCAGACACACTCACCTCTGAAAACACTGGAAACAAAACACACCGGGCTTTTAAAAGAACGCAAAACCATTCTGGAGTCAAATAATTGTGGGTCTTATGAGCCGATTCTTAACTATTATTCGGTTTTTGCTCCAAACAATGACCTGGTTAATGTGGTTTCTCATCCTCAGCCAGAAACGCCGTATTTGTTTATTCATTCATTCATTCATTCATTTCTGTATGACTTTTTACGCCGGGAATGTTGACGACGTCAGACGTTGCAGCTGAAACGAGCGCCTGGAAGACCAAGAATCAGAAGAAGTCGAGGCTCCGCAGAAAATATAAGCGAAGCCAAGAAATCACAGCAAAAATACATCTTGATTTCAGTTCCGTCGTCCGTCCGGCTTTTCTTTCTTCTCCCAGCGAACCTTCACCGGTGTTTTCCAAGTGGATCCCGTCCATCCACTCGCTGGCACCCGTGGCCACGCATCCGGACCGTCTGGACGCGTCCGACTCCTTATTTCTACTTGCGGCGCTACTCGGGCAGCTGCCCGCCAGAGTTTCTCCTCACCTTCGTGTCTCTTTTTCCTAAATTCTCCACTTCTATTGTTCTATTTACTTCTTCTTACTTCTCCCTCCTTCCTACTGTTATCCATTACTGTTTTGTTTTTGCTTGAAACTCTGGCACAACAATTTCCTTCGGGATAAATAAAGTTGTTCCCATCTCATCTTTCAAAGTTACCGTCTGTCACGTGCAACACTTAGCAAACCCAGGCGGTTCACTAAAACGAACGTTTAACTTCTCAATATTCAATCAGACGAGTAAAATTGAAAACTGGAGGCGAGCAGAGAGCGGGAGCGATGGGCGGGCGTAGAAAGGAAAAAAAACCAGGTAGACAGTAGAGTTTAATGATTCCAGATGGGCTGAGTGGTCGGCCTGACAACTGAAATGAACAAGAATCAATAGTCAGAGCGTCTGTCTGCTGCAGATAAGACACACACATACAATGTTGGCTATTAAAGACGACAGCTTGAGATATTACACTATTAGTTATGCTATTTTTAATCAGCTATCATATTTAATTAATTCTTTGGGTCAGATGCTATCAGGATATCTTTGTGTGTGTGTGTGTGTGTGCGTTATGTGTGGGCGCAGGCGTTTGTGTGTGCAAGCATGTGTCGGCGGGTTCAAGTGGGTCACGCGTGTGCACGTGGGGGGAAGGGGAACTTCTTGTTTAATGTGGCAGAAGAAGAAGAAGGCTAATCTAAAACGTAACACCTTGAAAGAACAGAAGAGGAGAATGAACACAGAGTCGCTAAAACTGAGAAAATATATAAATTGAATACTATTCAAAACTGTTTCTGACAGCAAGAAAGCAAGAACTGAACTTGGGTGGATATCTGTTGTTTTTTTTTTTACCAAATATATGCATTCAATTTGCAGTACTTCTGTTTTTAGGCAACCTTTAACACCAAAATCAGGTTGTGACATTGACATGGGCGACTGCCGGCAGAAGTATTTCCTTTGTTTCACCGCGTTTTTGCGCATTTGGATGTCATAAAAGTCATCGGAATTCAGCGTTCGTTACGTAACCTCATAAAATCAACACCGCGGCGGCTAAATGTATAAAAGATGATCCCGGCGCTGCAAAAGGAAAGGAAGAAAGAGACTAAAAATGGAAGAATGTGGCTTTCAATGATTATTTGTCTCCTTGGAGAAGACGCAGAGTCCGGGATATTTTCACGTCAACACCAAACGTTCATTCCAAGCGTTACCACACACATTTAGTCCGTTTTCCAGCCCGTAAACGGACATTCGGAACGTAAAGCTAGTTTGTCAAAGGTTACTCTCGGTAACCGGCGGTCCTTCCCCGCCCTGCTGTGATTGTATGTAAACATTCCTGTTTACCAAGACTCGTTTTATCTGCGGTGTTTCCTCGCTGTGTGAGGTGTTGAGCTAAAACATCAAGACTTCAGAATTTGGTCCCAACCAATTCAAGCATGTCTTGATGTAGTTTGTTACTTTATCAAACTAAAAAAACGCATCATACGAGGAACGTCAACACAAACATCATCGCCACCTTCTGGACAGGAAAAAACAAAACGTACATCCAAATGGTTTATCGTACAGTCGTTGTTAGTCAACCGTCAATGCAAAAGCTTTTCAACTAATTCATATGATAATGTCCGTTTTGCAGTGCATATAAAGTTGCACAAGGTTATAATCGGGTAAAAATGACGGGAGGTAAATACGGGTCTGTGTCTTCCAAAGATACTGTTGCCTCCCTTAAAAATGTGAACTCTTTGTTTACAAGACGCTTTTGAAATGAACTGCTATGTAGCACCGGCCTACCGTGGGAGCGATAACTGTGTGCACCTCGTGCATGGATTCTACAGGGGTGACGACGGAGTGATACTGTGACTGGAAGGAAAATTCAAGGGTTTAGCGACGCGCGGCCCGATCACAGATCCATAACGTTTAGCAAAGAACGGAGAGGACGAGGCGGTTTGACCCGATTGGAAAATATCTCGACTGCGATCGGACAAATCTAACGATACCGTTGCGTCGTGTGTGGGATTCGTCCAATACCGATGAATCTTTGCCTTCAATAGCGTCCCAGCACGTCATAGCACGTCCTAGCATATCCTAGCACATCTTAGCACGCCCTAGCACATCTTAGAGCATCCTAGCACATCTTAGCACGCCCTAGCAAATCCTAGAACATCCAAGAACATCCTAGCACATCCTAGCACATCCTAGCACATCCTAGCACGTCCTAGCACGTCCTAGCACATCCTAGCACATCCTAGCACATCCTAGCACATCCTAGCACGTCCTAGCACAACCTAGAACATCCTAGCACATCCTAGCACATCCTAGCACATCCTAGCACATCCTAGCACAACCTAGCACATCCTAGCACAACCTAGCACATCCTAACACGTCCTAGAACATCCTGGCACATCCAAGCACATCCTAGCACGTCCTAGCACAACCTAGCACACCCTAGCACATCCTAGCACATTCTAGCACGTCCTAGCACGTCCTAGCACATCCTAGCACATCCTAGCACATCCTAGCACATCCTAGCACATTCTAGCACGTCCTAGCACGTCCTAGCACATCCTAGCACATCCTAGCACATCCTAGCACATCCTAACACGTCCTAGAACATCCTGGCACATCCAAGCACATCCTAGCACGTCCTAGCACAACCTAGCACATCCTAGCACATCCTAGCACATTCTAGCACGTCCTAGCACGTCCTAGCACATCCTAGCACATCCTAGCACATCCTAGCACGTCTCAGCATTTTTTTGCATCGCCGGTGACGTGAACGATAACCGCCGATCGACGATCGGCGTGGAGACGGGCATCGATGAACGAGACAGAAAAAGAGAGGCGTAGAGACGGGCGAAGAGCGAGGAAGGCCGGACGGCGGAGGAATGAAGAGATGAAGGTTGTAGGAGTAATGAAAGAGTGTGTATCATCAGCTCCCCGTGACCAGCCAGCAGTGTGACATCAGCCAGCTCAAGCTGCTAATTATAGTAATTATCATTCTTTACTGGCTCAGATTAATTTAATAAAGAGGAGAGTGAGCAGAGCTCATTAACCTTCATTAGAATAATTATAGACACAGGACATGGTCTCTCTCCCTGAAATGAAAACACACACACACACACACACACACACATTACACACTCATACACAGACATGCTGTCTGGTGAGGGTGCAGTGTCTTCTAGGAAACAACATGATAATCGACAATAATTATTGTGTGTGTGTTTGTGTGTGTGTGTGTGTGTGTGTGTGTGTGCACGTATGCCTGTGTGTGTGTGTGTGCGTGTGCATGCAATGTGATCTTACAGCAGCAATGAAGCTTAAATGAAATTCCTGCAAAGGAAGGGCATAGTGGTAGTCCTTACTGTAATTAGTTGGTTATTAGTTATTAATTATGAGCCAGTGACACATTTTACCCCCGAAACACATTGAAACACCTACACATTTTTACCGCCGTTCTCCTTTTTTATAAGTAAAGGTGTTTGTTTGGGGTTTTTTTTTTATATATATTTCCATATATTCCATATTCCGTTCATTTCATCCCGTTCTCCGATCGATGCAAACGTGCCGTCGTGTCATTTTTGCCTCGAGTTATTTACAAGAGAAGTATTTGATTTGTGAAACGTGACGTGATCACAAAGCGTCCTTCTTTTAAGCGTTCAGCACTTTGGAGTTTTTCATTGGACGAGGAGAAGCTGCGGACATTTGCGGTTTAGATTCACTTACTTTGCGTCCCGTTTTCACCGAAATGATTTTTCTTCTTTCCTCGGTGTTACTTGGCAGACGTGTGTTTGCATGACTTTATCGTTTATTCCATCGCGGAATGACAATATTTTCAGAGATGAATAAGATACCGCTCTGTTTAGAATAGTTAATATATTGACTGTTTTAAAGCAAAGCCATAAAGTCATAAAGCCGTGAAGCCTCCGAGCGGAAGCAGGAAGTACATCAAAAGGCCGCTTTAATGGGTTCGGCTCTCTGATTGGCTAATCATATCTCATTGTTTCAGTCATTATTTTGCTCAACTTTTAATTTCTTCTCCCCAAGGATCATTGAGCAAGGCAATTACATGGAGCTGACCTTGTGTATTAGGACCGGGAGGGGGACAGGAAAGATGTCCCATCACCTCTTCTTTTTTTTTCTTTTCTTTTCTTTTTTTTTTTTCCTTCCACAACAATATAAAGGCGGCGGCGTCCGAGCCTCTATCGCTATTCCCCTCTTTTCTGCCGCTGAAAATGAGAGTCAACGGAATATTAAGTCCCCGGCATTAGAATAAACACGTCGTGTGTTAAATCAAAATCCAATTCTGTGGTCTATTATTTTCTGGCATAGTAATGACTGCCAAGGATTAGGAATCAATATTTCACTGCAGCAGGGACATTACCAGCTTTATTCAGGCCGTAATTGAGTTTTGAGGAGAGGCCCTGCCCTAGAATCTGCATTAAAGATAAGGGCTCTTTTCATGTGGATGCACAAATAAAGTGAGAGCAATGCGACACATCAGCTACACATCAATTACAGCATGCAGCAGTTAACCTTGCAACACACTCGCCGCCACACACTCGTTAACACTAATTCTGGCTGTCATAACACAGGCTTGTAACTCAGCCGCGGCTAAGCTACCTGTACACACACACACACACACACACACACACACGTCTGCTCGACGCAAAACACGCGGCTGGCGCTCGCCCAAAATAAATAAAAAGGAGACGGGGGAAACGGATAAAAGTCTCGGTTACGATGGAGATAAAGAATCCGAAAATATGAGAATTTGAAAAAAGGGGGGGAACCGCTGAAAACGATATAATTGCGGGGACAAACGGTTTATTTTTCATGTAAACATCTGCGCTCGGCGGGGATTCCTCCCACATAGAGCTCAGCGGTGACGGGACCTCGCAAAGGTTACGGATTCTGAAATTGATTTTGAAAATAACAAATGCGAGGAAGCCACGTCAGTCGGATCCCAGCTCTCCACGAGCGTTTGTGTTTTTGCTCGTGTTTGTTCCAGGGCCTCACAGACGCCGTTTCTGCTATTAAACTCATCGGCCGACACACATGCTACGCTAGTCTGCGCAGAACTGAAACGTAAGCCGTTGTTTCCGTGCGTCGGGTCCGAACGATGGGGAAATAGTTACTGAGCTTCTGCTGACTCGGATCCAACCGGCATGAGGAACAGGAAAGGGAGATTTTTATTATTATTATTATTGCACAACATTTCATTCCTAATGCATGGGTGTCAAACTCTGGCCCGCGGGCCACTTTTGGCCGGCAGTGTAATTATTTTGGTCCTGCAAAGCCACACTAAATGATATGTATTCTAGCCTACGTGAACTGCTAATACCACAAATCCCAGAATGCTCTGCTGGTGTTTTGGCATGAAAATCACAACAGGGCCAAAAAACCTCTTCTCTTCTGTTGACAGTTGTCATAGCAACCTTATGCTAATACCGGTAATGTAACGAAAAATAGCAAAAAGAAAGGCAGATGATCAGAGTAGATCAGTGTGTAGCAAACTGAGCTATAATTCATGTTTTCTTGACGCACTATCATTATTATAATTATTATTATTAATTTTTAATTTATACATTTATTATCAGCCTGTGGTGAAAGATTAAAATTCAACTCAGAAGGTTGCAAATAAAATAAGCACACGATTTTTATGTCATTTTTATTTAAATAATTAATGCCATTGATGTGTTTTTTAATTTTAATTTCAATTTTAATATGAAGTTATATATAAGAATAAGGAATAAGAATAAGAATAAGAATAAGAATAAGAATAAGAGTAAGAATAAGAATAAGAATAAGAATAAGAATATGAATAACTTTACTTATCTCGAAGGAAAATGTTGAGCCAGCATTACAAGAAAAATATAACAATAATAAATAATAGTAGAAAATTGAATACACAGTAAAAAAAAAAAAAAAAAGGGAGAATAAGAAATACATATAAACTATAAAGTGTCTTAAGTAACAAGTGAAAACTATTACGTGTCTTATGGTCTAAAGTACCAAGTGAAAGATAAGGAGTGCACAGTAGTATTAAGAAATATTGTACATTTAGCTTCTCTATTGTTATATTTGCCTAGTATTAACCTTTGCTTGTTCCATATATAGTTTTTAAGCACAACTTGTTTGGGGGAAAAAGGTCACTGTTATATCTGGATATCAATGATCAATATCAATGTTGACCCTCGACTTTGTCCCACTTTTGAATTTCAGCCCACTGTGTATTTGAGTTTGACACCCCTGGTCTAACGATTAGAAAAATGAATATTAAACAGCAATTATTCATTTTCTTCACCCGTATACGTTTTGCTAAAAGTCTTTGAGATACACGACAACATAAATGAATAAAACAATAAGGGGGTCCGAATATGTTGCTCGTTGTTGCCGATTGGCCGATACGGGCCGTGATAATAGGCCAAGCTACTTAAACATTTAATTTCAGATGCTCAAATAAAAAAAAGAAATAATGTGAATTAATTGTACGATATTTGATTCATTTTCTCAGTGATATACATGGAATGGTTTTATTTGAAAAAATAAAAAAGTCTCCCAAGAGGGTGAAAAGGATGCATGTGTTTTTTGACGGTTAAACTCATCAATGCAAGTTGACAAAAGGTACCGGTTTCACCGACAGCGGCATTAATAACAGATCAAAAATGAATTCTCTGAGCCACTTTTGACCGGTAAGTGCGGTGAATTTTCCCCCGGCCGTCATTTCTCCGACCACAAAGTCATTTCCTGTAGGGAATGTGTTTATGGCGGTAAAACTGCGTGAACCCAACAGGGATCCGGTCACGCGGCCGTAAACGTGCAGGATCCTGAAACCACGACGTCCAGTTGGTCGGTGTGCGATTCGGATATTTCCCGGCGTACGTGTCACCCTGGACGCTCGGGCTTTTGCTCCGCATGTGTAGAAAAACCCAAAAACTCCACTGGAGGAGAAAAATGTCATTGGCTGAAATCTGCTTGAATGACAACATAGCGTTTTGTGCTGACTTTTCTTTATTTTACTTGCCACAGAAGTGGAGCTGCGGTTCTGCTCCGCTTCCGGAAGGAAGTGATAGTCGGTCATTAGTCGGTACGTTCGAGCCGCGTGCCGGCCGTCGCCACCAACCAACATTTCGGGATTGTGATTCTGGCGTTCCAGAACCCTGGAAAAGCGCAAGTGTCCGTAATGTTCGCCTCCACGACGGCGTTGTGGAAATAAGCTTTAAATCGAGCTGGAAAGCGAGTTCACGAGGCGGCGGCGGCGGCGGCGCCTGGCCTCAACTCAGCGCTTCTCCTCCACTTTCTGCGCTGCGTTTCCTCCGAATTACGTTTAAAAACAAAATACATTTTGGAAACGACCTCACTTGAAAGATTTTCAACAACGTACCACATCCTCTGCTTTGCTTACGCAGCGATGCTGCACAGGAGCTCGACGCCATTTCAGAGAAGCTTGTATTATCTGCAAGTTTAGATGAAATAAACTCCAAAAAAGAGAATACTTGAATAAATGTAAATGTTTGGAATTTCTACCTCATTCATGTTCAAACAGTCATGTTTTGAACAAAAGAGGAAAAAAAAGAAGGAAAAGGCAGGTGTTGCTTAAAATAAATTGTTACACTTCCATAAACAAATCACCCCCATGCATTTCTATCTGTATATGTGACATGTGATAATAATAATAATAGATGTAAATGAATCAAAGAAAATATAAAAATCAATCGTCGACCCGACGACATTTAAACCGATGTTACCGTGGAAAGTTCATGTCTCTAAAAAGCAACGCGATCCTCAACGTTCACATAAAAAAGGATGAATAAAATGAAAAAGTCTGAATGTGAGGGAAGAAAAACACTTTCCCTTCAACCAAGATGTCAATGTCAAGGGCAATAACATCTTAGTATTTTAGTATTTTAACGTATCCTCCTTTTTTTTTGTAATATACGTTTTCAACATCACCTCTGACCCCACGCAAGACAACCCACGCTGTTGGTGCCAATGCGTTTGTAACCAATTAAAAACGCGCAGAAAAGCGCGCCGCAGCAGAAGCACCTGGAGGAGGAGAAGAAGGAGGAGAAGGAGAAGAGAGAGAGGAGGGAAGGAAGGAAGGAAGGAAGGAAGGAAGGAGGGAAGGAAGGAGGGAAGGACGGAGGGAAGGAGGGAAGGAGGGAAGGAGGGAAGGAGGGGGCCGCGGCCGACGCGCACCGGTGGAAGATCGTCCCGCCTCCGAATCCCGCCAGCTTTGGCTGTGTGTGCGCGCCGGTGAGCGCACACAGCCAGCGAGATCTGGGGGTCGAGCGCTGTTTTCCGCGTCGTGCGTGGACTCTGAGTGGGAGTGGGAGCGGGAGAGGGAGCGGGAGGGGAGGGGAGGGGAGGGGGGACCCGTCGGTGCCGCCGGCGACGCGCCCGGTCGACGAGCGGAGACGCGGAAGTGGCGGAGGCGGAGGCGGAGGCGGAGGCGCGCCCGGGACGGAGGCGGAGGCACAAAGTTTGTCCGGGAGCTTCACCTAGATGCCGGCGGACTCTGCTCATCCTCCCGCTGACCGCCCGCTGACCCAACCGCCGCTTCTCCGCTTCCCAGAATTTATGGCAAAAAAGGGAGAGTAAGGGGATGAACCGGGACAAAGCGGGACCGGGGCCCGGAGCGGATGCGGGACACGCGGTTCTCGGCCGGGACAGAGCCGCCCCGGGCCCCGGAGGGGAGGCGGTGCAGCCGGTCATGAGCCGAGAGAGACCGGTCCCGGCTCCCGGAGGGGACGGCGGGCAGACCGCGGTGGGCCCGGACGGCGCGGACATCCTGGACGGGGCCGCCGCCGCCGACAAGCGCCTCTTCGGCGTCTCCTTAACCGGAGTTCGGGACGTTCAGGCCGCGGAGAACCAGTCGGAACCCCCGCCGACCAACCCGGGCCTCGTCCCGCCGCAGCAGGTACCAGGAATAATCCCAGACAATAATCCCAAATTAACTGGCACCGGAAAGAGTCAGATGGAGCGTGTGTGTGTGTGTGTGTGTGTGTGTGTGTGTGTGTGTGTGTGTGTGTGTGTGTGTGTGTGTGTGTGTGTGTGTGTGTGTGTGTGTGGGTGTGGGAGGCCTGCGGCTGCCTGCAGGCCGGCTGTTGGAAACCGCTCACTTCGATTCAGTCAAACCTCACATTGAAAGATTGGGATTAAATTTCAAATCGGATGATCGAGAGGTGAAAGTAATTTAAAAACAAAACAAAAAAAAAAAAACAACGGGGAAAAATGTAGCAGAGAAAGTGTGAGAAATAAATTAAAACCGTAAAGTAAATCATGCGTAAACCTCAGGAAATAATAATATCATCATCATTTTTTCTTCTCTTGAATCATAAAAATCGAGATAGTTTCGAGCCGAAGTTGATTTATTGTAAAAATAAAATAAAGCGGGCCTTTCGGGATTTTTCCAGAGCGACCGGTTCGATCAAAACCGCCCACAAATTCGGGGTTCATTTATCGAGAAATAAAACTGAGATTTTCACAGACAGTTTTTCTTTTTAACCCAGACAATCTTGCTGCTTTTATTCCGTCCAGATGAATTCTCGGTGATCCTACTAGTTATTTGTTCAGAGGAAACCCTTAATCCGGTGCGCGCTGCGTTCTGGTCGGTTGTCATAAATCTCGAAGGCAACGAACAATTTATCTCGCGTACATTTTCATCCTATTTTCATTCAGTCTTTTTTTTCTTCTAAATCATTCCTAATAACATTTGTTGAAGAAATTAGATCGTCTCTTAACACTTTCAAATCTTCACTTATTGGATCTGCTCATGTATAGTATATATTCATTAATAATAATTGTTACTATTAAATCATTATTATAATATAATGTTACATAATATAATATAATATAATAGAATATAATATAATATAATATAATATAATATAATTTGATATAATATAAAATTATAATTATTGTTGTTTTTGTTTTGTTCTTTGCTGTTATTGTTATTATTGTTATTATTATTGTGTTGGATCATAGTATTTGGGAGCGAGTGATTTAGTGGATGAAACTAAATGTCCTTTTCGGCCCATTTGTAGGGGAATAACAGTATTGTAATAAGGAGTGTAACGAGTCGTTCCTCTCACCCAGGGTCCCACCGGCCACCGAACCACTTCGTTCTCCGTCCTGGACATTCTGGATCCCAACAAGTTCACCAGCAACCGGCGTCTTCAGGCTCATCCTCAGCAGCAGCCTCATCCTCATCCTCATCCTCAGCAGCAGCAGCAGCAGCAGCAGCAGTTGTTGCTGCAGGCAGGAAACCTCCGAGCGGACCGCGATTTGAGCGTCTTCGGCGGCGAGAAGCGGCGCGGCGGCGCGGCGGAGCGGGACTCCAGCCTGGAGTCCAGCAAGGGCTGCTACGGAGCGGACGAGTATCAGAACAGTGAGTCCTGAATATTTATTCCACATCTCTTCCATCTTAAATCATTCATTTTCATCCATTTATTTCGAGATTTTTTTTTATCTGGTTATTATCATGTGAAAAGATGAGTATTATGATGATGATGAGAATGATCGGTGCCGTTTGGAGAAAAAAATAAAATAAACATACGCTACATCACTACAGAACTTTGGGAAAAGTTAGAGTGTAAATTCTGCAGGGATTTGTGGAATATTGTTAAAGATCGTTGTAAAAAAAAAGAAAAACTCCTTCATTGCGACCGAAGAATAAGACGCGATTCCTTCCTTTTATTGTAAATAAGCGTCTTGACGTTCAGCCCAACTAATATCGTTGCGTGGGCGCGCATTTGGTTTCGTGTCCACGTCCACGTCCACGTCCTCCAACCCCGGAGCGATGGACTTCTTTTTGCAGGATTACTATTTTTTTTTCTTTTCCTTTTTTAATTTTTTTTTTTTTTGTGTGACATTTAAAAACGATGCGAGCGTGCGCGCTGAGACCATTTGCGTGCGTTTTCCATAAAATATCACGTCAAGATATTTGAAATGAGTCAAGCAAGAGATGATGTGACACGTTTTTATCGAGCACTAATATGAATTTAATTGACGAGGAAACATCGCGTCGTCAGACGGGAAGAAATTCAACGTTGTGTCGGTTCTCTATGAAATCCCAGTCTAACATTTCAAAAACTATGAAATGAACATTGAAATATGTATATATATATATATATATATATTTTAACATTAAAAAAAACAAAATAAGATATTGATTAAAAAAAAGATCCTGCTAAAAATGAAAACGCATGTGAGGAAAGATAAAAGTTGATGTGTTTGTAGGTTGTTTTTTTTTAAAGGGCTAATTCCAGCAGACAAAATATTTCGTTCGTTTTTATTCCTTTTTAACTATATTGTCAAGCTTTGATTTTTTACATTTTTTTTTTCTTTGGAATTGTTGAAACTCATTCATTTTTATGATGGTACAAAAATGCACCCTGCTTCTAAAATACATGCTGTATTTTAGTCTGAAAGCAGCTGCACAATTTGGAGGGTTAAACATCGTCTTAAAAAAAAAAAAAAAAAATCAATCAGCAAATTTATTTTATTTTTCAATTATTTCAAAACTGTTGCTCCAGTATTTACAGCCGTCACCGTCTCCTTCTAAATGATTATTGTGATGTCATACATCAGTTCAGAAGTTTAAATGGAATGTTCATTTTTCTCATTTCAGTCCTTTTCACATTTTTCTCGCACATTTTGGATTGTAAAGTACGTCATTTACCGCTGCGCTTCCAACATCTGTATTTTTCATCAGTGCGGAACAAAAACGCCCGCGAGCCGCAGGAGTCGGTTGAGTCGAATCAATTTCCCTGCAGAAGGCTGGGCGTCCATCCTGCCCTCTAGTGGACCTCAGCCGTCCAGCCGCTCGCCGCTGAGCGACAGCGTCGCCGCCGATCGCTCGCCGACTTATTCCCGGAGGCGCAGAGTGATGACTTCCATTTAGAACCGTCGGCCTTAAAAAGGGCGTCTTTTTGAACGCTCCATCATTTCGAACCGAAACCGGAATCGTTTAACGCGGATTGGGTTTTTCGGACGCGATGTTAAATCTGCGTTGTTATTATTTCCAGAGGAGGGATTTGTGTACAGAAGCCCCGACGAGGAGGACTACCACAGGGCCGGGACCCCGGACTCGGAGTCCCCCGACGGGCCCTACAGCAGCGAGGAGAGCAGCTCGGCCCCGCACGGCAACGGAGACCGAGACGTGGGCCAGCACAACCACCAGGACGCCGGCAGAGACGCCAAGAGCCCGGGCGGAGGCCCCGCGGGGCCGATCGGCGGCGCCCAGGGCGGCGCGCAGGGCCAGGGGCCGCAGGGGAAACCCAAGAGGAAACGCTCCGGCTCGGACTCAAAGTCGGGGAAGCCTCGGCGAGCCCGGACTGCCTTCACCTACGAGCAGCTGGTGGCGCTGGAGAACAAGTTCAAGTCCACGCGGTACCTGTCGGTGTGCGAGCGGCTCAACCTGGCGCTGTCCCTCTCGCTCACCGAGACCCAGGTCAAGATCTGGTTCCAGAACCGCCGGACCAAGTGGAAGAAACAGAACCCCGGGGCGGACACGTCGGCCCCCACCGGTGCCGGAGGAACGGGAGGCGCGGGGGGCGCCGGGGGAGGAGTCGGAGGAGGTCTGGGGAGCCTCAGTCCTCTCAGCCCGTCCCCTCCGGTCAGCGGCCACCTGGCGATGCACGCCAGCTACGCCGGCCACCATCATCCCCCCGCCGGCAGCCTGGTCCAGCTGCCTTTCCTCACCGCCAGCCACGTTCTCTCCCCGTTCATGCTGGGGACTCAGAGCTACGCTGCCCCCGCCTTCTACAGCACTCATCTGTAGACACACACACACACACACACACACACACCAAGCTACAGACTCTAAGCCCAGAGAGTGTATATTTCCGTGTACGGATGACCTGCGCTGCGGAAGGCAGACTCAGTTTTACTACTAAACTATGAAAGCTATAATTTGAACTAATTATTTTGATAGAATGTCATTATCTACCAGAAACTGTACATATGTCTTTGTTCAAGCTCCATATTCTGAATGCTGTTTTGAACTCAATTATAGACGAGATAGGTGGTTTCTTTTTGATATATATATGAAAAAGTCTCCATAAATAATGATTGTTTATTTATGACTAAAGGAATGGCTTAATCTATTGTAAGTACTGTGTAACCCCAGCTATGATCCTTTTCAACTGTTTCTCTTCTTAGTTGACTTTGTTGGCAGTTTCCATGAAATCCTTGGATGTATTGGATCCTCAGCTCCCATGGTATTTGTCTTTGGTATTAAAAAGAATGACTATGAGACAAAAAAAATAAAGAGCCTAGTGGTTATTTTCATGTAAACCATCTGAAAAACAGGCCGCTTGCTGGATACGCTCCAAAACATTTGAAACACATTTCAAAATCATTTTTAGCAGTATTTGTTGTGACTTTTCTGGTCGATCTTCTATTTTTGGTTTCATTCCGATTCCTTTTCAGATCAGATTTAAAATTCATCACTTCTGTAAATAAAAATCAGCATATTAGGTACCACATGTGGAGAGACGACTTCCTTTGATTTATGATACTTTTCTGAGCAGAAACGGAGAGCGCATTGGAAGAAAAGAAATCTCTCGACCCGTACGGTTTTGTTTTGCACTCCTGCTCTGGTTGCATCTGTAAATCCATTTTATTTTATTTGATTGGGTTTTTTTTTCGGGGGGGGGGGGCTTGTAAAAGGTATCCACCATTTTCACAGGAAGAAACCAGGCATCCGTCATATAAACTAGATATAATTAACATCCTGTGGCTTTTACAGTTTCTGACTAAATACTAATGTATTAATAACATGAGAAAATGCCTGGGCTGCAAATGGAGGGCGTGTGATTGGTGAACAAAAAAGATGTACATTTGCAGAATCTGTGATATTTTTGGTTTCAACCAAATTCCCATTCTCACTCTGCAATTTCATGAACACGCGATCATTTTCCGGTATTTGGCCGATACGTACTTCCTACAATGGTGTTTGTTTTTCCCCAAAAGACATTTAAATTCTGCCACTATGACATTAAGTTATTGATTTATTCAACTCGTTGCTTGTCTTTCAGTCAGCATACAAGAGAAAATCCTACAGGCCAATATGCAGGAAAACTTTGCCTCATTCCATTTGCATCCACAGTGTTTGAGACGGTCATTGAGGGTTAAAGCGTTGTCGAAACATGATATACTGTATCTACATGAAACACAGTATGATAACGTTCGGGTGAAAGATAATTTTGTGCAACGGAAGAAGTCTTTTTCTGCAATTCCAGAATAGTTTTGCACAGATCTGGACGTTTTACGGCCTGCGGGCCACATCCGGCCCGTTTTGCTTGAATACATAATATACTTGAATATTTTAATAAGTAATTTCAATCCATATTTATTTTAGGAACTCCTTATTTTTTCCTTTTGTATGGATGATTCCATACACAATATTGTTGGTTCATTTATGTGATCATTCATGATTTTAAAATAGAAATAAAATGCCAAAAAATGTAAAAATTTCAATTGCAATTTTCTTTTTGTTCAATTTCCATGATACCTCGTTGGCCCGCGCATAAAAATGAAATAAGAAATGTGGCCCGCCGGCCAAAATGATTGCCCACCCCTGCTTTTGCAGAAACTCTAGTAACAGTGTCACAGCAACAACACACAAAATACACACAATCTCCTGACTTGACTGGAACTCAAAAGATATGAAGGAAAATAAAAATATTCACACATGGAATTCATTTACTGATCAACATTTATTTCCATTTGTAGCATATTTAAACTTTTTCACAGCTGAATTATACAACACACACACACACACAAAGCTGTTTTCCACAGCTCTTTCATGACGACGCCACACAATCGGTATAAATAGTAAATAAATCTTTGACACGTGTTGATGAAAGTCATCAAATGTATTAAAAACAGAGGAACACAAAACACAAATGCAATTCCAATTCATAAGACAAGTCATATCTTTTGATCAGCACCTTATCATTATAAAAATATCTCAAGAAAATACAGTACAGCGAGAGCTTTCATTGTTGCCGAACTGATCGTCGGTCAGTTGAGCGAATAGTTGAACTGGTTGGAAAACTTGTCGTGCTTTTTTCTGTCATCCTTGCTCAACACCTGAGCCACCCGTCGCATGGCGCTCCTGTCGGGATGAAGGAAGAAGTGTGTGAGGATGACGTGTAAAGATAAAGAAACTGCAAGTGCAACATGCTTGATAAGCTCATCTACAAATACAGTATGTGGGAAAAAAAAGAAATCAATAATTCAATTATAGAGGACACGATTAATTGGCGTCCCCCGACGGACGATAACGAGTTCTACACACCGGTTTCACCAAAGTAACCTGTGTGTCACGGTATTACGGCACAAAAAAGAAACATTTCAAGTTGAGTCTTGAAACGGCTACAAGACATCATTAAAACATCAGGAGTATCTGCATATTGTGGAAAAAGTACATCAAATGTATTGAAAATACATATAAAATACGTATTGAAAGCCCACTGAAGCGAGCAGCGCTTCATGAAAGGTGAAGGCGAATGAAAACAAAGCAAATATAAATTAAAGTTTCTGCGATCACGATCCAACGCTCATCCACCTCATCTCTTGTCAGGTGACTGACGTTTGTTTTAATTTATGAGGGGTTCGTTCAAAAGTGTGTCCGTAAGGTGCGTTAAAGCGAAGGTATCGCCGAACATGAGCCGGCGCTTCCGAAGGAACCTGGTTGGATTCCCACGAGGAGCATTTCTGTGCTCAGCTTGTATGTTTTCCAGGTTCCCGGACAGAGAGCAAGAAGATCTTCGAGTGACGTTGCTGCCTTAAATCACCGTTTCATTGTACGAAACCGGGAAAGTTGCTCTGGAACAGCTCAAATGTAGCCGCCTGCTGGAGCGCAACATCCACTGCTGTCTGACCACGGACTTCTCTGGCCTGGAGTCCTTCTGGAACCGCTTCAGTGTTCGGTCACGTCAACTTCACGAAGCCGACTTGCGAAAGAAAAGTTCCCTATTCATCCGTCAACAAATTTGAGCCGCATTTTCCAGCATTCTTACAAATGACGGGATAAATGGACCCGGGAATGTTCGGTTCCGAGATGACCCGACGAAAACACGCAAACAAAATCTACGGCATACACAAGCCACTCGTCGTGCTTGGTTTCAAGAATACTCTTAATGTTTTCGAAATGTCTGCCTTTCCCCTTGAGACCGAGTCAATGTGAAGGTGTATCCTGCACATCCCTGGGGGGAAAGACAAAGGCCCTTTTTAGGGACTCTGTGATCTATGCGTACATTGGTCATCCCTCCAGAAGCCCTGCCTTCTGGATCCTTCTCTTCCCTGGTTTAAGCCGATCTCTCAAGTAATATGCTGGTTCCACAAAGAAACAACCGCAATCTTAAGTCCCAAAACTTAAAAACCCAGGCAACACAAGTAGGCACGGAAGGGCTTTCACTTTTCTTAAATAGATGTTAATAGATGATTCTTTACTATCCAGGTCTGCAGAACGGGGAAAAACAAACAAACAAACAAACAAAACACTGTAATTTATTTTGTAGAATCTGGGATTTGCATTTTCTTTTTGTCGCTATTTCATTCAATCTATTGTGAGTGTATTGGACTTCAAGCTTTTTATGATCTACAATACACAGTCACAACCAAACTGTGTCCAACCAAAGAACTAAATAAGAACCACACCGCTTGATTGATGTCGCCGGTGTAAATTGACGTATGTCTGAAAGCAAACGCCAGAAAAGGTCAGATTGGAAATTAAATGGTGAGCTCTTAATAAATAAGTCTTGGTAACCAACTCACAGAGCGGAGGATAAACAAAGAGAACCATCTTCTTAGCAGAATAAAAACATCCGCTTGGCATTTATACGAAGCGGAGACACAACGGCCGACAATAACATAGAGCATATCTGAAGTTCACATTTGGGGGTATTTCGGTCCCGTTTTCTCATGAAAACCCAAGCGTTTGACTCAAACCTCCCACTGCCTCTGAGTAGAGAATGATCTGTTCTGAAGGGACAGTGATGGTCTTTGGCTCGGCCAGATTCAAAGTGTTCTGTCCAGCATTTGTGTACCAAGCGGTTCGGTTTCACTGTGATGACGTGCAAAAGCTAACATGCTATCTGTTAGGCTATAAGCTAAAGATGTGTCGGGGGAAAAACATTTTCAAGTCAAAATAGTCTTTCTTCAAGCTATTTTCTCTCAAAATTCCTGCGAGGATTAAAAAACAAAAAACAAACCAACATTTCACGCTACTGAACCCTTTTTTACACATGCATTTGATGTGAAACAGTTTTAATTCTCCATGTGAGAGTTTGTCAGAGCAGCAGAGTAACGTACTTGTTGAAGACTCTTTTTTCCAGCCTGGATCTGGACGTGTTGGCGCTCTGCTTCAAATCACTGAGCTTAGACAATTTCTTCCTCTTGCCTTTTCCTTTTTTTCTCACTCTGTCCGAGCCCAGGTTTTCTCCCGTCGCTACTTCAATGTCTCGCATCAGCTCGGCGTCGCGCCACTCTGGAACGGGGAAGAAAAAAACGATGACAACGGGCACGGCTGTTTACAAATCAGGAAGCATTGCTTAACTTTTTTTTCTACTTTTGAGAATTTAAATAGGTTTGGTAAAATGGGGGAATTTGCGTGTCGTGCGCTGCTAGATTTGATGGAGGTAATCAACGCTAAACATGTTTGTTGAGTCTGTGAAGGAGCTGCATAAAAGGGGAGCTTAAGCAACTTGAAATGACAAAGGTGTCGCAGTACGACACCTTCATTAGCTGCTCAGTCGCTGGTTTCATCTCAGCAAGCATCTGCACACAACTTTAGGGATGTTGGAGGACTCGTATGCTGAGACGTAGAGGAACTGGTACGATACCGGCGTACCGCGGATCCCCCCGGAAAGCCGTTTGAACAAAGCGAGGAAGTGTGTGTGCATGCAGCGTCCGTGGGTATGTCTGGGTTAGTGTGTGTGTGTGGTCTGCCCCCCCGTGACAACATATGCAGAAAACCCCGGCTGAGGCGACTCAGGGGTGTTGACAGAAAAAAAGAGTCCTGCTGTAACACTGATTAAAGTTAGGCGACTGTCCTTCTCACTCGTCAATCTCTTGATTTCCCTGCATTCCCCTGCGTTTTTTTTCACCCCTTTTCATTTCTTTCTTCTCTCCTGTATCCTTTGCTTTCTTGTATTTGTTCTCCCTTTGTCTCTTCCTATTACTAAGATAACAAAAACAAAGTATTACGGGAACACACACCTTCCACAAGGGCGCGTGCACACACAAGCACAATGTAAATGCAGCTGCTTCCCTTGTGTAGTAATGACTCCTAAATACACCAGCTGCTTTTCAATTACTACTCATTTGTGTGTGTGTGTGTGTGTGTGTGTGTGTGTGTGTATCTTGTGTAATGAAGAATAGTTGAAGGTCCAGTCAGACCCAGGGTCAGAGCAGCTGATTAATAGACACACATTGAGCCTGGGTCAGTGTTTTGACAGAGTGGAGGGCCCAGCTACAATCCCATCACAATCACAGTGTAATTACCTTGCATTACTGCAGCTTTATCTGTAATTCCACTGCACTACATCATTAACTCAAAGTGTCTCTTCATTTAGACTATCATTTCTCTGCATTACAGCTGCTTTTTCTTTATCGCTCAGAGTTATGTCGTCAAACTTTTGATTAATGCCAGAATAGAATTCGGAGTAGTATGTTTACTACTACTACTCTGCGAAGCTATTAGCTCATTCATGTTATCAGCTGTAATTACTCTATTACCCTTTGTATTAAAATTAATTGTGTCACTAAAGATCTACAGCAACGGTGGAGGGGAACCCTTTCAAAAAGGGAGAACTTAATCCAGAACAGTAAGAGTCCCTGACTCTTACACTGCAGACTGTAGATTTAAAAAATCAAAACCAATCCAGACCACAACAAATATATTTAAGATCATAATTAGCGCAGAAAAGCGGTGAATGCTGCTCATTAGTCTTTTTTGTCACCGACAGCTTCCGCTCTTCCCCGTAACGCCCCGATTAGCTCTGACTCAGAGGTGAGATGATGAGAAGCTGAGTGGATGTGGAGGAGCAGCAGAGATGTCCCTTAAGTTCTGCTTTATGAACCACTGACGATACATTTACAATCCACAGAGGAGAGAGCCAGTTCTGCAAAGCAGAGCACAGTGACAACGCTGGTGCAACATCTTTTGTATATATATGGAAGTTCCAAAGATATATTTATATATCTTCTCCGTCCGTCTTCTGCTGCTTATCCAAAGTTGGGTCAAGGGGGCAGCAGCTGGAGCAGTGAGGCCCAGACTTCCCTCTCCCCGGCCACGTGGTCCAGCTCTTCTGGAGGGATCCTGAGGTGTTCCCAGGCCAGCCTGGAGACAGAGTCCCTCCAGCATGTCCTGGGTCTTCCTCATGGTCTCCTCCCAGAAGGACGTGCCCGGATTACCTCCCCATGAGAGGAGGCCTCCTGACTAGATGCCTGAGCCACGTCATCTGAATCTGGGTTGGACTTCTTGCCCGACTCGGAGTGGCCATTCCACCCATTTCCGGTTGAGAAACAAGGCCTTGGATTTGGAAGTGCCGATCTTCATCCCGGCTGCTTTGCATTCGGCTGCAAACTGTTCCAGTGAGAGCTGGAGATCATGGACTGATGAAGCCAACAGAACCACATCATCTGCAAAAGGCAGACTCGATCGTGCGGCCACCAAACCGGATCCCCTCGACGCCCTGGGAGCGCCTAGAAATCCTGTCCATAAAAGTTATGAACAGAGTCGGTGACAAAGGGCTGCCCTGGCCGAGTTCAACTCTCACCGGAAACCAGTCCCGTTTTACATCCGGCAATATGGACCAAGCTCCGACATCGGTCATACAAGGACCGAACAGGGTTCAGTACCCAATATTCCCGGAGCAGCCTCCACGGGACACGGTCGAATGCCTTCTCCAGATCCACAAAACACATGTAGACTGGTTGCTCAAACTCCCATTCCCCCCTCGAGGACCGTGCTGAGGCTATAGAGCTGGTCCACAGAAACCACACTGCTCCTCCTGGATCCGAGGTTCAACGATCCAATGGATCCTCCTCTCCAGCACCACTGAATAGACCTTACCAGGGAGGCTGAGGAGTGTGATCTCCCCGCAGTTGGAGCACACCCTCCGATCCCTCTTTTTAAAAACCACCACCCAGATCTGCCAGTCCAGCGGCACTGTCCCCAACGTCCACGCAATGCTGCAGAGGCGTGTCAGCCAGGACATCCCTAAACATCCAGAGCCTTGAGGAACCCAGGGCGGACCTCATCCACCCTTGAGGTCCCGCTACTGACGAGCTTTTTGACTGCTTCACCAACAGCACCCCCGGAAATGGGAGTTCCCACTCCAGAGTCCACCAGCCCCAGAGGCCAAAAAGGCATGATAGGACTCCTTGAGTTTGACACCATCCCTCACCGCAGGGGAACACCAGCGGGTTCGAGGTGGGTTCCCTAAACTATACAGCACCTGCTTGAATGTGTTTCTTCACCTCTTTTCTACAATCTCCATTGCACTGGGCAGTTGACCCTAGTCAACTGGTAGTCTTACTAGTCCACTTGGGCCCCACTCATTCACACACATGCATTCTGTCTTGCTGCTGCTAACCTTCATTGCTCTCCTTTCCAGAGCATACCTCCACCTCTAGATTTTCATCCACCACTTCCCCGCTGTCTCTACAGACTACAATGTCCCCTGCAGTGATCATGGTCCATGAAGATGCTTGTCTAACCTCATCTGTAACCCAGTCCATCACCACTACAAACAAGAAGGTCCTCAGAGCTGACTCCTGACTCCCTTCATCTTATACTTTTCTGTCACACAGCTCGCATACATGTCCTGCACCAGTCTAACATACTTCTCTGCCACTCTAGGCTTACTCGCAAGGTACAATGGTTCCTCTCTCGGCACCCTGTTGTATGCTTTTTCTAAATTATTCATCAAGAACATGACAGAATGCTGAGGCAGAACTTTTGAAAGTGGAGGCAACGCTCCAGTGGTTCACAACATGCTTGTTCTGTCCACTTCATCATCAGCATCAAAACCCCATTTGTTCACAGATGACGGGTTACAGTTGAATGAATGATGGTATAAATGCAAAGTCCAGGTGTAGTGTTTAATTCAATGCTTGTAGCTAACTTTTATACGTGTTTATACTCGGTCGTGCATCTGCAGCTACGTTACTCAATATTTTTGATGTCTGTCTGTCTGTCTGTCTGTCTGTCTGTCTGACAGACAGACAGACAGACAGACACACACACACACACACAGGCTAGTGTGTTTGTGATTGACTCATGGATCAATACAGCAGTTTGTATCAAAGGATGCTATTTCACAACAATGCATGCTGTGGGAACAGGGAGTGTGTGTGTGTGTGTGTGTGTGTGTGTGTGTGTGTGTGTGAGTGAGAGAGAGAGAGAGAGATGCATGCACACACACCCACACCACACACAGACCCTTGTTTTGATTGTATTGATGAGGCGATTGAAGCGAGGGGAATCCCCAAATTCCTTGCATAGAAACATTGGCCCATAGCTTCACCTTTCCATTCCTTGACTGTTTGGATCTTTCATGATTTTTCTTTACTTTCTTTTCTATTTTACTACTTTCCACACAAGAAGATAAGAGTACATCAGCTCAAATCATACCTTTTTGGATTTTCTACTAAACAGATAGTAGGAATACAACCATCTGTAAATAACCCTGGAGGTGTGACTTTGGAGAGTTATGGGAACTGATCACGTAATGTTTACAATCCACAAAGACAGAATCTCCCTCCCCCTTTTTCTTAAACATGTATTAATCCCTTGCAGAAAAATGTTATCTGCATTTATCTGCCAAGGAGCAGTTGAAGGTTCAACGTCTTGCTCGACAACTCTTCAACAGGAACCAAGGATGTTCAGTTCCAAGGTTCCAAGACTCGTACTACCAGAGCCACACCGCCGCCCCTTTTCCATGTTAAGGAACTGAGGGTTTTCTGTTCCTTTTTTCCAACATTTCATTACGTGAAAGACTTTTATTTGTGTGCGTTCTTTTTCACCGGGCTGCATCTGTTTCCTCTTCCTCTCCTCTTCCTCCTCTCTCCGACGGTCTTTTGGATCGCAGGGTCGTCCATCTGGATCTCGAGGTATTATTTGGCCATGGAAAGGACACTGAGGGACACGTGTTTACAGATTGCATTCTGTAACTACCCAGTCAAAAACGCAATTGTTTGGCTCGTCAGTATGAAAAAAAGTACCGATTTTATGATCTGCAGATATATATGGGCAAAAGTGACATATTGAGAATGAGCAGCAGCCTGCAGTGTTACCTTGAGTCTGTCCTGTCTCTTGCACAACTTTCCGTTACCCAGTGGTGCGTTACAGTAATGGGTGACTGGAATGAAAGGTCCAGGGAAGGAAATGTATCTGCTTCTGCTCTCTTCCAGCAGCTCCTTGTTCTCCACCTCCTCCTCCACCTCAGCCGGAACCCAGAACTGATGCTGAGAGGACGACCTGTTGAAGGATGGCATATTTACAAATGACAGAAGACCTAGTGTGTGTGAGCGTTGCTTGTGTGTGTGTGTGTGTGTGTGTGTGTGTGAGAACATTACTTGATGATCTTGCCAGCATTAGGCTGCTCTTGGCCCCAGTAATACAAGTCCAAACCAAATGGAACCACAGGAGCCTCTGCAGCTTTCTGGTGTGAACTGGACTGAGATGTGCTGGGCTCAGAGGCACTGCAACAGAGGAAACATGGGCGGTTTGGGACAATTTCATATGACCAGCATTTCGGGAAAGGGGGAGATGATATGAAGGGGCTTCTCAAATGTAACTAGGACAGAAGAATTGAACAGAGAAGCTCACCTCGACTCAGAGGGTAGATGGAGGTTCTTCCTGAGGAGGTGTAGCGTAGCAGCAGCGCAGGTTGGATCCTTCTCCTCTTCTAAGAGTTGCTTAAGTCTTCTGGCGTTGGAAGATGGAGGAGGGGGTAGAGGCTTAGAGGGATTAGCAGGAGGCTTTTTTGTGGCATCGGCCGCTGAGGTTGAAGGAGAGGAATCCAAGCCTGCCGAAAACGAATGACATCCGTGTGATTTGGTGTAATTCATACTGATAGTATCTTGTCTAACAGAGAGAATCCTAAGAATAAATGTTCTTACAAGACTCAAAACATAGGGAATGCCTTCTTGTTAATTTCCTTAAAAAATTGGCACGTAAATGAGGTTTTATGTCTAAAAAAAAAACATGTGTTTCATTGCAATCTTATAAGTCACCAATGAAAATGAGTCAACACGTTCAGGGACGGAAGGATTTACAAATGGATGATTCTTCTCCTTTGGGCTTTTCCCTTCAGGGATCTGACCTTCTCTCCAAAACATCTAACATGATGGACTCATTCCTGATCCTCTCCATCCTGGTCGCTCCCAAAGAGAACCTCAACATCTTCATCTCTGCCACCTCCAGCTCGGCTTCCTGTCTTTCCATGATTGTAACGGGTTCTAGGAACCGATGATCATCGATGATAACTTTTTTTCTATTTTTGCTAAACCTTCACCTTTTTACTTCAAAAATATTTCCGATTTATTTACCCGACATCACAGACCTTTAAACTGGCAAATTAATTATTACATTTCTGGTCGTGTGTGCTGTGTGTGTGTGTTCATCTATAAGAATAAGAATAATAAGAATAAAACAACTTTATTTATCCCGAAGGAAATTGTTGTGCCAGAGTTTCAAGTAAAACATAATAATAATATATAATAGTAGGAAGGAGGGAGAATAAGAAATACAAATAATATCTATACAAATATAATATACAAATATCTATATCTATATATCTCAGCCACTCTGCAACGCGAACAATTCCTATATATATGATTGTGCGGGTAAAATATTTCCAAAAGGCAATTTTTGCCAAAAAGCCAATGAAAGCACAGGCATGGCAATGTGCTTAAAACACCTTATGAGAAAACAAAGGGGTTAATCACAACATGAAGCCAGTGATGTCACATATCTGGTCAAAAACGTCTTGGCTTTTCTACGCCCACTGCAAAAATGGAATCCATACATTAATGGAAATTAGCTCTGAGCTACAATCTGGTACAAACATCTCTGCCTCTGTGCTTAATGTAATTGTACACTGTTCTTATAAACTTCTAAACAAACAAACAAACATACTTTAATCGGGCAAAATACACATCTCCACGGTGTGTGGATTCACTTCAAATTCCCCCATGCCTTAATAAGTTGACGTCACTTGATGAACAAATGACAACCTATTGGTGCAACAATGTTTTAATTGACCACGGTGGATTTGACTCTGTATTATCATGCCTGACAAAGACTGGCCAATGTGACTTCATGCGCTTCAAAATTCAAGGCGGCAACTTTGACAGATGATGACAAAGAATCAAACACAAACAAACAATCTGGAGATCAAGCAGACCTTAAACACTGCCAGGGAGGTCAGAGGACATTGGTGAGCTCAGAGCTGCCAACATGCTGAGCCCACACATTATTAAGGTATTTTTGTACTTCATTCAAAAAAAAACACTGCATTTAACCGTAATTTCCAAGAACCCTTATTATGTAGTGTTTTGTTTTTGTTTTGCTTTTAATTCAACATCATGAGACAATATATGGAAAATCCCAACCTCTATTTTTCCTTGACCGCTTTCTTTAAGCTAAAATGGACTTAAAATATCCACAGGGAAAACCACAGATAACAAGTCACTCTTATTTATAAACAAACTGTTGATAATACAGAGAGAGAGAGAGAGAGAGAGACTTGCAAAAGCTGAGACTCTTTTGACTGCACTATATATTTTGCTATATTATAAAAAATATTGGCAACGCATCAGCATGGTCATGTTTGGTCTCAATCACATACTTGTAACAAAAAAAGTACAATTTGAGTGCAGCTTCGTCACAAACATCGCTAACAAGAGCAAAGAGTTTGGTTCTGACTTGATGGGTCAAGGTGTCTAAATAAATGTTTAGTTTTCAAATGATGAGCATTACAAACATTTTGTGTGACTAATGCCTTGACATGAAAATATGTTACAATTTTAGCAGGTTCCTTTACTACCACAAGAGGGTTGTCCATGCACACTGAAATGGTTCTTTCGGGTTCATTTAGGAGCACAACCAAGTAATCGGATTACTTAACCATCCAAATGATGTCTGGTAAAAAAGGAGTGTGCATTGTGAAAGGGAAATTTACTTGGCCATGATATGTACCTTAAAGAAAAGCTTGCTCCTCTATAAACTAAACTATGCTTATCTAAAATAAAGTAACAAAGTAAATAAACATATGTTAAAACTATTGGCAACAAATGACAGAAGATTAATCTCCCCCCCAAAAAAACAAAAAAAACAGTGGGAACAAAAAATAACAGCAGCTGATTTCAGTGTCTCAAAGCTAGAGTTTCAGCACGTGTTTAAATTGGATATCAATTATCGGCAATAAGTCTGCTCGATTGAACGAAAGCCGCCTGAACGTATTACCTTGATTCCTTTAATGAATAGCATTTCTCCAGAGATAGGTAGAAAGGCTGATTTAAATTTGGTCCTATGTAAGATATTTAAACCTTGCATGTCTTACTGATAGAATAATCAGTATTAACGAAAGTAAATTATCAATATCTCTGCTGCTCGGATGCGCAGCGAGTCTCCGATTCATTTTGAAATTAGCACAAAGCTGCTTGGAAAGCCATGCTAATGGCTATTAAAGCAATAAGCAAAAGGAATTAGACACATCCGACTTCAAGCTTTTGAAGATTACTTATGTCCAGAAAGAGCCCAACTGAATGCCCTTTTGTTCTATTTTACCGATCCTGTTTCTTATCCTCCTTGCCACCTCAGTGTTGTGTTACAGCTATAACTGTATGCTAATATAGCATTTGAAAAATGGGTTTCCAATGTGAGGCGCTTTATCTAAACACAACTAACCCTGTCAATATTGAAGTAAAGTCCTGTTATCCTGACCCGAAATTTACTCTTCCTCCTCCGTTTTTCTATCATGCCACCTTCTCCCTTTCTGTCAGATGGTGAAATACAGGCTCAATCTGCTCTTTTAAACCGGCAAATGGCAGAGGTTTGTCTAGATGTTGTTAGGACGCACAGATCAATGGGAGAAAATGTGTGCAGTGTGTGTTTGAGCACAGGGTTGGGGGCTGGGGGAGTACGGGGATTGAGGAAAAAGAAAAAGAGAGAAACAGAGAGAGGAAAGGTGGAAAGAGGTATTGATTTCCCAGGGTTAAGCAGGGCCTGTAATTAAAATGTTAATTTGAGAAAGAGGAGATAAGTGTCCTGACAGAGCAGGGATAAGAGGACTGATAATCAGAGTGACAGAGCGAGACAGACGGGAGGAAAGAAATAGAGAGTAGAAATAGAGGGAGCAGAAAAGATTCCTATAAACAAATGATCCCTGGAAAAATGAGAGGCGATAAGCAGCGATATTGCATTTAAAAAAAAAAAAAAAAAAAAAAAACACTCATGAATGCAATTAATCGGCAGCTGGAAAGTCATAATTGTTGACTGTGCTTGAGAAAAGTAAAATAAAAAATTAGTTGCGGGATATATATCTAAAAAAAAAAATAAGAAAAAAAATCCTCATCAAATTTTAACATAATTTCAATTCTGATGACTTTCAAAATTAGAAGCAGTTACACGAGCACATTCAAACCAGTGCATATATGTAACGCTCTCATCAGTAGAAGCAGCTGCAGGAAATGTGGGGACAGAAAGACCCAAAAAAGTCCTGAACTCATTAGAGATGAAATTCTATCATTCAGCCTTTAACATGTGAAGCCACCTGCCCAGAAAGTACTCAGGAATGGACTTACAGCATTGTTATTTCTGGAGATTGTTTATTACTGTGTGCATGTTTGTGTGTGTCTGTGTGTGTGTGTGTGTGTGTGTGTGTGGTAAAATGTGGGTGAAGAGCTAATAGGAGCTCATTAGAGGGGTTGCATTGTTAATTTGGTATGGTCTATGTCATTACCTCGTCAACCACTAATCACCCTGACACACAACACACACAACACACACAGCCACCCCACACAGTTGATTTGGCCACAACTGATAAAATCTAATTAGTTGAGTGTCTAATTGATTAGTAATGGAGGAAGGTGGAGGGATGGGGGGGGGGGGGGGTGAGCTTGCAGATCCAGGAGAGGATTTGTGCAAATGCAATAATTCAGAAGACTGGCAGGGAGTTTTCACTGAAGGTCAAAGGGCACCGTGGAGCCAGAACAACAAGGCTGACCTAGCGATAATAGCACTGTAACCAACATGTACTCTTATGGTGTCATTAACCTAGATACACACAAAATCATCCAGAACACATATGAATCTATATGAGTGATTATGGCTCCTCTAAATATGGCTGACTGAGCAGCACCGTTCAGCATTTACTGTTGCCTGGAGCTTCAGCATCACATTCTGATAATGATAGTTGCAGTACTTAAAACCGATCTTGGAAAAAAAACAAAAAAAAAAAAAAACAGCATGTCATAGTTGAATGAATCTTCCTGTCAGTAAAATGTAATCTATATTCATGCAGACATCAAAATGGACCTGAAAGACCTGAATAAAAGTGAATAAATACCTTCTTCCTGAGCTATGAGGTTAAAAAAGAAAAAAATACAGAAAAGGGCTTTGGGCTCAAGGGAATTGTCCCTTTCCTTTTGGGTGCAAAATGAGACCATGCCAACAAATATTACAAACATCTCTTGCCCAAGCCATGTTTTCCTGAGACCAGTGAACCCTCTCTGAGTATTCCTAGCATGGTCCATCTAAATACTGGGATAGATATGAGGCCACGGTGATCTTGACCTCCGACTACCAGAGGCAGTTGTCTTCATGCCTCTGTAATGGTTGAAATATTGTAAGAACTTGCCCCAAGGTGTTCCAGAGATAGTGTCAAATAGAACTGGGTGCACGGACAGCCTCCGAAACAACATGCCTCAGGCTTCATCAGTCAACGCTGGAGCTTCTTCTGGGCTTCACCCGATTGATCAACTGTCCATCCCTGATTTTTAAAAAAAACTAAAGACCACTGACCACTGACCATGAAATCTATTACTGTAAAAGCTGCAGCTGTTTAGTTTTTAATTAACACTACGTTTGACAGAAGAGCGTGTGGCCTTTGTTGGATATCACATTTACATTACAGTGTAAAAACAGGAGTGTTTTAGATATATACACAATGACTATTTTGTGTGTTAAAGTCTCAAAAGGTTGCCTTCACAAAAGATTCAATAATGTCAATGTGTGATTACTTTTATGATACACAATATTATGTCCTTAATGAGCAAAAAATATTGTTTACATTCAAGATTGAAAGCATTTAATGTCACATGCACAGTGTAGAAACTGTTTCCCTGGACTGTGAAATTCCTACGTTGCTGTCCGGAGTGCATTTGGATATGAACCGTTTACATGATTTTTGCGTTTACATGATTTTACATATTTATATATTACATGAGTGAAATGTATTACATGCATTATTGACTCCTCGTACTCAAGCAGATACCGCCTATTTGTGCATGTTTCAAATAGCATCTCGGTGGACGCGTTAACACACACATACACAAACCTTTGTTTTGATTAACATGTCTCAAGCATATATGTAAGAACTAAAGTTAGGTTACAACAGTGACACACACACACACACCCTGGCAGATGTAACGTGGTCCAGCTGATCTGCGAGGTACACGGCTCTAGGTGTGTCGTTTCACTGACTCAGCGGTACAATGAGCAGGCAGTTGTTTAATGACCTGAACATTTAGCTCGTAATCTAAAGCTGCCTGGAGCTGCACGGCGCAACCAGGACACCCCAGGACATCGGGAGGGAAATGATATAACCGTACATATATTATAGTGCATGGCGGCAAATTTGTGGATGAAGGGAAACGGACGTCCTGACAGGTTAAAATCAATTAACGGCACTCAGAGAAAACTCTTGAGAAATCTGATACCCCGTCTCTGTTACAGTGTGATGCCAGAGAAAGACCGGCGAATACGACCGGGCGGCTTCTCGACCGCGATATTGGAAAAGGAAATCCCGAGCCATCAAACTGGTCAGTGAGCTGACCGGGTTAACTGCGATTGCGGTGTATGGTTTACAAACTGATCGACCGCGTTGCGGTGCATCTTAACACACGCAATATGAAAATGTCGCAACATCGTCAACGACCAACTGTGTTTGGATGTTTATCATTTAGATGTGAATCTGGGTTACAACTTCATTATTAAATATTAATACAATAATATGTTGTATTCATTATTAAATATTAAAACACACTGAGCTTTACACAAATCCATACATGTGTGGACGCTCCCGAATCCTAACTGAACTAAATGAAATTAAATGAACACAGACTTTAAAAAGTCTTATCTTCTTGACTGAATGGCACACCCTCACACTATTTACCATGTAAATATGCAAGACCTTAAAACTAGTGCGTGTGATATGTGGAAATTGCAGTGAGTAGAAAATATCTGAATGTTCAACTACTCAACAAATTCATACAGGAATTTATACGGTTCAAATCTCCAATTGAATAAAGCGTCTGTGTGAAAGCAAACTCCGTGTGCTGCAAACACTGTACTATTCCCTGCTCGAAATGTTTACAAATATACACTTTGTCAAAGGCACCTGCTTTTTTACCCAGATTGGGCTGCTTCTTTGAAGAATGGTTTCGTGTTTGTGCAACGTCTGCATGAATCTTAAAGGATTAGGGCGGCAGCAGGTCTACGTTTGTAGCTTAACCTCACTGTTTGTGCACGTGTCCGAGGCTTTGAGGGACGGGAGTGTTTCAATCCTTGTTTTATCATGTTAATGGGGTCCAAACGACCAGGAAGCCACTATACTTGTGATGTCAAAAAGATGTTTTGCAGTTGTGAACTGCATCCCCTTCAAAAAAGGGGTGTATGATTAGTGTCAAAGTTGGGTTAAGGTTTGGGTGAGTGATGGGGTTAAGGTTGTGTGTGTGTGTGTGTGTGTGTGTGTGGTAGTTACGAACCATATTCGGCCCACAGATGCTTTGGGATGCATGGCTCATATCCTTCTTTCTCTGGAACCTCATCAAAATCACTGTCGTCGTCGTCGTCGTCCACATCTTCTCCTCCAGGTGAAGATTTCATCTGTTGGAGGTTTAATAGAGCAAAAAATAAAAACATATGTATGCATGTTCTTTTGCTAAACACAAGTACAGTCTAAACCCGACCCGACTATTATTGTGCATTGCTATTCTCGCCGATAAGTTGTCCATTTTTTTCTCTTCACGTAATACGGAAATATGAAATACCTTTTCATTTTTTCAAAATCTAAATCTTTCTTGACATTTCTACATATCCAGAAAGAGAATGAGAGACAGAGAGAGGAAGAGATCTCATAGGCGATTGATTTTCAAAGTGTTGCATTCGAGAGGGAGCGTCCAAATCAGGGGTTTCGACGAGGAAAAAAAAATGTTTTCCCTCTTTGCATTTGACGATTCCCCATCAAATGACATTGATGTTCTACAGCAGAGGTCGCCTGTTGTTTTTGCTCAAGCTTAAACGATACATTTATTCAGGTTTAAACATCAGCAGCCTTCTCCGGTCTATTTCCAGTCGGTCGCCGGAATGACCAACGCAGTCGACGGACATGAAATTTTGAACGAAACAAAAATAAACGACGTTCGGTCCAAATCTCCTTCAAAGCTCCTGCCATCATTTGTGTGTGGAATGCAGCCACTGACATCCATCGGCAGCCGCGCACATACGACGCTATGTTCGATATGTTGCCACGGCGACGACTCCGGGGAAAGAGGCCGTGTTTTTACTATCGAAGCTGTGATATCCAGTGCGACTTCCAACCACGAATGACAGTTCTGGCAGTAATTATTTGCAAGATTTGAATGATTGTAAAATAATCCCTGACAGTTTATGAAATGAAAGTTAGACTTTGTGATGACTGATTAATTATTTTCCCCCCAGTTGCCCCTCGGGGACAAATCCCGTTTTTCTGATCCTGATTCTGATTAATGTCATGCGATTACAATCATAAAAGCATTGTTTTGTATTTAAGAAGTACTACGGTTGTCAAAATTACTCAGACAACACAAAAAAGGTACTCCGGGGAGACGTTCTTCCAATTCAGACAGAACAGTGCTGCTGGAACTACAAATAACCCTTTTAATCTGAAAAAAGATGTTGCACAGAACTAAGCTGAGGCGGAAGATACTGAAGATTGATCTTATTTATTTCTTAGCTAAAGCTAAGAGAACACTGTTTAACAGAACTGTAACATTTTAAGCACTAAACCAAACTTTCTCCATTACTCCACTCCGTCGCCGCTCTTACTCAATTGCAGAGCATGATGGATTTACACTGAGCGGACGTGCAAGCACGTGCACGCACCTACACATTTAGGCGCTGCGCTTGTCTGCTTTAAGGCCAGCAGGTTTATTCCGTTCTGAGCGATGACCTAAGACCAAGAAGTGATCACCCCGCTCGTGGAAAATCGTGCCCTAACACCATCCCTTTCCCCCCTCTTTGTCTCTAATTCACCTTAATTTAATCCTGATAGCATCGGGTCCTGTCAGATGGCAAAGCAGTCCTGTAAGTCTCACAATAGAATTGACTTTCCTCTGGAAACATTTTGCTGACTGGCGGCAAAAGGGAAATGATTGCCTCTGTTCCAAATGATAGCTTCATGAGGGGCTTCTTTGCATTTTAACAGAGTTTTGGTTTATACTTTGGGACTTACAAGGGGTAGAATATTATACAGCTGAGAGGAGTTCCTGCGGGAGCGATACAAATGGCTGATTTAACTAAAACTGGTGAAACTCACTTAAACTGCCATTGCAGGGGGACAAATACACACACACACACACATATATATATATTGCTAAAAAAATAAAGGGAACACTTTGGGAACACACAGTGTAACTCCAAGTCAATCACGCTTGTGTGAAATCAAACTGAGGAAGCGACACTGATTTATTTTGTCTTGTTTTAGGGACGTGACATCAACGTTGGATCGAACTGGAGTGTGTTTTTACACTTTCATTTGGAGTCCAGACCTCCATGGGTTCATACGTTTCATTTCCATTGTGTGATTTTGTTCTCAGCACATTCAACTATGTCAAGAACAAAATATTTCATTAGAATATTTCATTCATTCACATCTAGGATGTGTTATTTTAGTGTGCCCTTGATTTTTTGGAGCAGTGCGTGTGTGTGTGTTTAATCCCTCATTTATGTATTTCCTATATTTTTTTATTGATTTATGCCAGGATTCTCCCACTCTTTTCCTGTTGTATTTGCGTCTGGGTGACAACTTTCAAAATCGGACGGGTGCTTTCAGTTCAAAGTGGTAAATTTCTTTACAATCTTCATTAGTTACCAGGTGCTGTCTTTCAAACAGCGGCAGCAGGAGTTGTTAATACATTGACCAACACACATTAGGAACGAATATGAACTGAAGCATGGCAAGAAAAGAAAAGGAAATTGAAGCTGAACCTGACAGAGCAAGTAAATATGTTTTCTGCAACTATGGATGAAACATGAGGAGGCATGGAACAGGAACTATGTATGGTAAAATACACTACTTTAGAAAAACAGAGCTTCATAATAAGTCCGTGTAGTAAAAGACTAATTGATGCCGACAGACGATGGTTTATTCAGCCTACTGGACAACAGGCCCCGTGGGTTTGAGGTTTAACACACTTTTCTACAGTCTCAAGTAAATATTTAATACACACTGATGCGTGACAGGCATGTCCTTAGAACGAGATCAAAAATGAAGTACACTGTTGCTGCTACAGGTGTCACATCTATTCAGCTTCTGTAGCATTAGGCCTTCTTGCCCCTCCTCTCCCTTAAGACTCTTATACTTTAGAAAAATGATGTGAGGATACCGCCTTGGACAACAGCTCCCCTGACTTCATTTGTCTCTTGGCAAGTTTGATGGCGCTGCTTTTAAAAAACCATTCAATCTTATAAACCAAAAATTAAATGTAGTCGACTGTGATGGGCATTCAGTGCATCTGCTATTTATATGCTAATGTACACTCAGCACCGCCAAGGTCTGGCAAATTATTACTGCACAGCCATAAGTCAGGTGTATGGCTGAGAGGGGAGGGGTGGGTTAACCATCACATGCACATCAGAAGAGAAGACCGCTAAGAGGAGGATGATGTGAAAGTGGAGAGAAAGGAGAGGGGAGAAGAGGAAGGTAAAAAAAACACCCTTTGTGGTTGTCTCTATTGTCTCCCCTGACAAGTTAATACAGCTGTCCACCCGGCTAAACACACACACACGCACCCATGCATGCACGTGTACATGCACGCACGCACACACACACACACACACACACACACACACACACACACACACACACACACACACACACACACACACACACACACACACACACACACACACACACACACACACACACACACACACAAACACAAACACAAACACCAACTTTTCATTCTACATTTAAGGGTCAAATGGAAATGGTTGTTTTGGACTGCAGTGCGTCCCTAATGCCTCTATTATAACACCTATTTTTCCTTCCAAATGAAATAGTTTGCTTCATAAACACAATATACAAAGATAATATAAAGTGTGTTTGATGACATACTTACTCCTACACTAATAAGGTGTTTCCTTGAGTGCATCGAGCTTAATCAAGGTCCCTTTCATTTGCTTATAGTTCCCGTTATTTTGTGTTATTTTCCTTCGAAAGTCACTCATCTGCAGGGTTTGAGTCAGCTATCACGGGCTGATTACAGCATATTTTCAAACTAATTAGAGTTAAAGCTTTCAGTGAAGTGTGATTTCCCATAACATCCAAGATATCTATCACCATCTTGCTCTGCTATTCATTACTACTGCCACAAGATCCCATGGGATACCATGGTAATGAGAAGGAAAAAAAAAAAAAAACGCTTCACTATCTTTCCTCTCTCACCCCACACAGCTCCTTTTATTCCGCTGCTTCACCTATTACACCCCTCCACCCCAACCGTCCCAAACATGCACCCTCTGTCTCCAGGGAGCAGTCAGCTTATATGATGTAAAAGGTGACATCTTTATTTCGCTAATCTAGCCTGGCAGGTCTATTAGCCAGCCCAGGGATTACTAAACCTTTCTCAGTCAAGGAGCTTATTCTCAACTGTCTAGTTCACTTTCCGTACCCACGATGTCTCAATCTGTGATCAAAAGAGTCATTATTCATTCCTGCTTTCTGCAATCACCAAATTATACATTACTGGTGATTTTACGAGGGAAGTACCTTGGAAGCGAGTATTTAAATAAACAGATATCTAATTCAAATCGGATGATGAGACCCCGCAAAACGCCGCTGGGATTGTGTGGAGCCCGGTTTGTCTCGGAGATCGATGATATGAAGCTGCAACACAGATTTCAAAGATCGTCTGAACATCCAGGATCCTCCCGGCTGATCTATCCGCTTCAATTTGGAAATCATTTCATTGCAAGACTCAAGTGCATCCAAATAGTAGAAATAGACCATTTTCTTCTTATTTTTATTCTCATTTTTATTTATTAACATTGCGATCATTTAAGTTTAGCTCAGGCTTAGCATTAATCTTTGCTGATCCAGTGAAGTGGACAATTTTGTTGTTTCAACATCTACCATCACAGCTTGTTCACGTCCATGTAAATAAGCACATACATTTTCAAGCATGCAAAAAGTGTGTGCATTTTTTTTCTTCTGGCAAGCATGTTGAAAATTGAAAGGCGATTAAAAGAAAATAAAAAAACCATCATTACCCTGGAGAGTTTCGTCTTGTGTGTTCCAGGCACGAGATGATGAACACATTCAAAAGTTAAGACAATGACCTGATAAGATTAATTACTCATAAATGTAGTCCAGATCAAGAGATCGTCCATCACATTGATCAACAAGATAATGCAGGATTAAATTATATTTTGCTGCACAGTACAAATTCATGTCTCATGGCAGTTGAATTTCCAGCTTTAGAAGACAAAAACAGGACATTAGGAGTTTAAAAATCAAAAGGTGCTCCCTGCTTTTTCTAATTAATACAGGATGCAATCTTCATTTGATAAAAAGACCTGCTATCTCCGATGGCATCAGAAGATACAACAGAACAGAACACTCACGCTCAAACAACAAACAGATCAAACACTGCTGCAAATTTCAGTTAACTATGTAAAGCAATGTTTTGAACTATGTATTGATCCCAATTACATTATATTCTGACAATTATTTCACAATGTATATGATAGCATGTCTGCAAACGCTCAGACCTTGTGTTTGGCTCTTTATAATTCCAACACAAAAAGCGATTTGTTGCAATACAGAAAGAGGACTTCTTAGCAAAAGCTCATTCTTTCCAATTTTACAATATTACTTTTTATTCATTATGAGCTGGCAAGTCTTTGTAAGTGGAAGAAGTAGCTCCTTTTAGATGCTGAAGCTGCTCTCGGCTCCTATCGGCTGAGAAATCAAGGCACACAGTGCGGCATAATCACGTTTCCACTATGCAAGTCAGAAAGAGACAGACTGTAGCAAAATAATGTACAAATAAAAAGAAAAGAGAGATAGCCTTTCTTTCTTTATCTGCAGAAAGATGCAGGTGGCTACATTCATCGTGCTGTGATAAGATGGTTTATCAACATAAAACAAGGCCTTGGACTCTATGTTCAAATAAGCCTGCATATCATATTCCCTTTCAAACAAGAGGCCCGTAGGTGGAATTGAAAGTGGCTGGTAAAACAGTTGCCATTTCACCCTGTTCTCAAGGGTGATGAGGGCTCTCAAGCTGCGTGAAGTCACCTCGTCAGCCGTCGGACAGACGGAGGGGAAAGCCAACCGATTCGTCCGCGAATGGCTGGGCCAACCGAGGAGCTTCTCGATTCGTCCGCGAATGGCTGGGCCAACCGAGGAGCTTCTCGATTCGTCCGCGAATGGCTGGGCCAACCGAGGAGCTTCTCGATTCGTCCGCGAATGGCTGGGCCAACCGAGGAGCTTCTCGAACGCTTGAAGAAAGGATTGAACTCCTTCCGGCGACCCTTGAAATCCTTCACTCTGGTCTACAAAAGAAGGCGAGGCTAGTGAGGGAGGTGAGGGACTCCTCCTCACCAAACGCCAAGGTTGAGCACAGAATGAAAAGCATGGCCAAGAAGAAGGGGCAGAAGGTGGTGGGTTTGATCCTGGCAGGCCTTGGTTGGAGCAATCCAACCATCCTGGTCCAAGGTGAGCAGGAAGGAGAGGAATCTGAAGGAGCAGGAATTTGCCACCTTGCTGTGGCAGATAGAGCAGGAGGAGCTCGGGGGGAGGACAGCGGCGCAGCAGAAGAAGGCAAAGTATGCAGATCTGGTCGCAGAGTGCATGGAAAGTAGATGGGACGTGAGGCTGAACCCAGTGGAGCTGCGAGCCAGAGGATTTTACGGGCAGGTCAACATCATGCCTGCTCAAAGATCTGGGCCTACGTGGTGCCACATTTAGCAGATCCACCAAAGAACCGTAAGGAAGTAAAGAAAGCGAGCCACCGGCTCTGGCTGAAACAACCAGAGCAACATCCCGTTAGGTTTTGCTGCAGGGTGTGTCAGGAAGACTTCGCTGTTTACAGCTCACGACCAGAAGATGTTCTGGGTTAAGGAGGTGAAATGTCAAGGCGCAGTGGTTCCTCAGCTAAAGTCAAACCCACGGTACGCGGTCAGGTTTCGGCCTGCGAGGGAAGAGGACACTTCTGCCTTACTCAGACCACCACAGGTGTCGTCGGGGCGCGACAGGCCTCGGGCCCAGCAGGAAAAGCCACCGCCCTGTCATGAGTACGTATGACCCACTGATCTGATGTACACTGTGCACGAGAACAGTAAAATATACATTAAACCATCAAGTACAAACTATATTAAACTAGTACTGTTGCTTAATAGCCACAAACAGTGCAAAACAAGAAAATATCAGGTCCATAAAATCTTCCACGCATTCAACCTCTTACTTTATCTAATTTATAAAGTATAGTATGCCTTGAAACGTTCTGATATAGCTTGCTGTCATATTCCACTCTGTATGTGCCCACATGTCAGTGACAATGTATAAATATCAACCTGCAGATTAACGTCTCCGAACCCATCATGGCACTGAAGCGTCCATCATGGCGCTGTATTGAAATGTTGGAACAGCCATTGCACTTTGGGTTTCACACCTTCACAAAACGATCATAGCCAGCAGCACGACCACAGTATCATTTTAAAAAGGGACATTTGACAGGTTAAAATGGATAAATCTGCTATTTATCAAGATTTGTTTACATCAGCATCTGGGCTGTAGAGCCAATTCTGGATGACTGTAGGCATTGACACTGACTTTTTATCAAATATGTTTGCATTAAAACTCTGGAAATGAAAACATGCAGTGACATGTAAACATGCAAACTACATAGAAAATTAAATCTTAGACCAACATCTATCCATTATCTTCCACTTCTCTGCACTTGGGGTCACGGAGCCCTGCTGGAGTATTATAGACCAACATGTTCAACAAATTAGTAGAGACCATTTAAGATAACTATTGATGTCTTTTTTTGCACTTTGTAAACCGGAGAAATTATAAAAATTTGACAATTCAGCCCTCCATTACTCTCAGGTAGGGGTGATTATGATTCAGCTGATTGATTTAAGTAATGCAATTATGAATGAATTATAGCTCACTACAAGCAGGATAATATGCACCGCTGTTTGTTTGAATACTTTCAATAGCACCGCACGTGCACAGACACAAAAGCTGCAAAGTGTCACCAAAATGCTCTTCCATATGAGTGGAGAACTACTTTCTCCTGTGAACACTGAAATTAAAAAAAAAAAGTCAAAATATGTCTATGCTTAGCATACACTTTTATATTATAAATGTACCTGATTTGTCTTTTATACATTGACAAATAACTAGTTTTGAATGAGAGCCAGAAATCAAAAATCAGGTGTATTTGGTGACTTTTTCTTAATGACCCAAAAGCATATTTGCTTTTCAGAGCTTGTAGGAGTAGCTTAAAAAGCTAAGTGCTTAGAAATCTTTAAATTCTGATATGATATTCTAAAGCGTCCACCTCCTGGTTGTTTTTTTTTAATTCTTATTTTGTTGAATCCCCAGCAGCTTGTCCCTTCCCTTGGGGACATTTAGGGGTTCTATATCTAATATCTATCATATTACCATAGCTGGACATTTCATTTAAAATTAATTCCATAATAATCTTCACTTACTCGAGCTACATTAAATCCGACTTTGGAGGTTCTCAGTCATCCAGCTCATGGTTAATTCTTGCCAAAATCTTCTTCTCATAGCCGCTGGACATGATTTGATTCCCTTGAGGAGGTGTTCGCGCTCATCCAGTAGAACTGAAAGCCTCTCAGATGAGAGGAGAAACATCTTCAAGACCATGATGACGGAGAACCTCCAGAAGCACAGTGCTGCTATAAATGATATTCTTAATATGCACTGTTAAATCTTGTTTTTCTTACTGAGGAGACGGATGCATATCACTTCAGCCGTACTTGTAAATAATAATGTCACTGAGGAACACTTCTCCCAGTCTTGAAGAACTTGAAGACCAGACCAAAACATGGTACCGACTTGTGATTTTTGAATGTGTCAGTTTCAGTCTTGGGATTGTTTGAACTGAACAGACGGTCGATAAAGTTTACCTCTGCTGAATTTTATCCTCAGCCGATGAATTTCCCCCTCTGAGACAAATAAAGGATCTTATCTCATTTTACTTTATGAAAGGGAAGTAAGCCCTTATGATTAGATTAGAATTGTAAAAAGCGAAGGGTACAACTTTTTTGCAAAATCCCGTTCCCAGTTGATTTGGAGGGTATACAATAAAATAGTTTAAACTTTGGTGTCGCTGTGGGCCACGTAAGATATTTGTGGATCCTTACGGCACAAAGAAATCAGGAAGGTTTAAAGAGACGGGTAAAATAGCATTGCTTGGTCAGGCTTGTCCAATTAGCAGGCTGAAATGTGACAACTTCATCATTTGGGAAAAAAACAAACAAACAAAAAAAAAAAAAGCAGTCGATAATGAAAAGTAAAACATACCGTTCAACTTTTCTTTCACATTTCCCTCGTGTCTCGAGCTTTATATGGACGCCGTTTTTTTTTTTCTTCCATGGTCTCCGTCTCCCAGCTTCCCCTCGACAGGGAAACTCTACAGAGCCCCATTGAGTGAGAAAACAATTGTGTGATGTGTCAGCGGACCGATAGAGAAGGACCCAGTAATGGACGGCCTTTTAAGGCTAAAAAGGAAAAGCTAATTATGATAAAGGGGCTGTAAGTTGTGTGGTTATCACAGTGCTGAGCCTGCTGGTGCAGCAGACTGGTCCCTGACAGTGATAACCAGGCAGAGCAAGAAGCCCAGCATTCTGTCACTGTCATTCTGCTGCTCCGTTCAGCTAAAGATGGATTCACACTCTGCAACTTTTATGTCTTTTTTTTTTTTTTCCATCAAGTCAAGCGGTTTGTATTCGCCGGTCCTTTAAAACCTCGACGAGCCGCTTCTTTTCGTTTGTTTTTTTCGTCTGTCTTTCACCACTTTTAATATGGGCCTTCGAAATGCCTGGAAATACCTGGAAAAATTCAACTCTCGAAGCATCCCACCTGATATAAAATGTACGATTAATATTTGAGTAATAACAATAATAATCATCAGTGTTTTTTTCTGACCGATGACAGAAAACAAACTAAAGAATAAAATAAGAGTAAAACAGGAGGTCAATTTTCAAGATAAGAATTATAAATGTGAGCATAATACCTTGTTAATGACTTTAATTATTTTATCCATTCATTCATGTCGTTTTAAATGTATCATTCACCTTGAAAAAGATGCTAGTTTGTGCAATTGCGACTCATCGACACGGCGTATAAAGACCGATTGTACCAAAATGCTTTTTCCCCAGAGATAAGTTTGTGAATTAACCTCTCTTTTTATATTAAAAAACAACTTTGAAGGTGTACTCTCCACCTTAAGGATGAGACTTTTGGAGGAGGTTTGCAAAAAGTAGCCCGTTGTTTGTGCAGTTGTCTCTGGCTGATACAGTGGCAGTGCCGTTTTTGGGTTTCTGCTCAGAAATACTTCAGTGTGATTTCAAACAGGTTTCAGAATCTTGTAACCTCATAAACCAAGTGATGCTGATTGGAAAACATTTGGAAAACATTTGTTCTCCAAATAGACTCTATTCTGAGTTGTTGATTAAGTCCTTCTATACCGGATGGAGATTTGAGAACTTATATCTTCTTGGTTATACTCCAAATAAACAAATAAATGTTGTTCTCACCCCATCTGGGTGGTATTTTCTCTTGGCAAGTAACAGTCATTTTGGTCATTTGTACATCTTAGACTGACTTCTAGATGCATTTTATTTTCTGATAAAGTTGCAGTTTTGAATATATTGTATTTGATTCAAGCCTTGAGGGAAATTCATTCTACTTTTCAGAACAAAAAAACTATGTGACTATTTGGAAAAAGGAATACGGATGAGAGACAAACACAGGGTAAAAATGCCAGGCAACCTTAATAGGTTGAAGAACGTTGCCATCTACTGGCCAATCTCCAGACTCCACGGTCAGGTATTTAGCCTGTTCTGCACGGCGTTCAGAGAAATGCAGAAATAACAGGTCTGGGAAATGTTTGACGCAGAAATTTCCCTCACTTTATGGAGAAGTCAGCAGAGTGAGAGGTAAAGTAAGACAGATTAGTGGACGTTGAGGTAACTCACCACTTTACGGATCCTGGTTTTGCAATTAATGTAGAGCTCTTTGTGTTTCTGCAGGGTGGTTTCAACAGAAACCTTCAAGTCCAACGCTCGTCTCAAAAGATGTTGCTCGGCACCCGACTTGGTGAAGACCTTTATAAAGGTAAATAAGAAACACCAAGTATTTGTTTAAAATTCACATGTTCATATTGTTATAATTGAATCATTGAAATTGAGGTCATACAATATAAGAATTAAGACAGGAGACATAGATTGTGCTGGAAGCTTTGTCTCCTCCTCCAACAAGCAAGTCTTTAATGTTATAATATCCAGAATATCACACATTCTCTACTCCGGATGAATCAAAATGAGATTAAATCCTTTGTCCTGTGCGCGGTATTTGACTGAGCCTTCATACTTCATACTCTCGCCTGCCGTACTAGAAGTGTTTTTTGCGTTTGTTTCGTTTTTTTTTCATTATTATTATGATTTTCTCGTCAGGTGTGGTTTGACAGGTATGAGTGCAAGTGTCGTCTTTTCATGTGACACCAACCTGGAAGCCAGTTTTTGGGATTCTTTTCTACCCACACCTGCACATGAAAATGAATACATTCCCTGACAAGGTTTTGAATTTCTTTCCTGGGTCGTTGTGACCATATCTTCAATTAATGCCACTGATGACTATGATTTGCTGATATATGCAAAGAGGTAAGTAAAAAAAAAGGGCTAGTGGGCATGTTTTAATCCAATAATGATTTTGCCATAGAACCTAAATACTGTGCAATGTAAGAACATTTTGAAGTGCATATTGGTAAATAAGGGCCGAGGTCATTTCATGACTTTACCATTGCAGGCTCTAAATTTGACTTATCCCATCATTTTTTGGGGGAATGTGTAGCAGGACTGTAATGGCAGGAAGGTGAATTTGATTTAACAGAATAATTTATTTGACCAGGCTAAAATGAAAAAAATCATTAATGAACTGTCCACAATGAGAGAGAAGCCAAAGTAAATGTTTCTTTTATTTGCTGGTTTAGCAAGTATTCCGTATGAGTAACTAGTGGTTCATACCATTAGAAAAGACCCTCAGAGCTGCAGAAGTTAAAAGTGAGAGATACTTCCAGGACCAGTATGAGGATGAAAAACGCAAAGTGAGCGTGTAAAAAAATCTGTAAAAATCTATGGGTGGAATGCTTGTTCAATCACGTGCCTGAATTCCCCGCACCAGACTGAACGCTCCGGTTCAATGTGAAACAAAATACATCGATCTTATTAAATGGTTTAATCCCATGTACACCCACCTGAACCCAGGCCTGCACTGCTGGTAGATGTTTAGTGGTGAGAAGCCTGTGGAGGTCCAGTATGGTTGAAATGACAGCCTCATTGTCGTCAGTCTCCCTGATGTGAAAAACTATGTGGAAAAGGAAAGAGGAAGCACACAAAGATAATAATAGTGTAACGCCATCATAATGCTGTATTACTATTAATGCTGTATTACTACTAGCTCTATTACTAATCTTAAGAGACCGTGTCAGTATACCAGTATTATGTCTGTTTTTCTCATCTCTGTTAATTTATCACTTAATCACTTAACCAATAACATTTTCCAGATGGCACATCTTTCTTTGCTGGAGTGCTAACATGTTGTTAAATGTGGTTCCACACATCTAAAGTTGGAACGAATGACCTCATTTAGATAATGCATCTTGGATAAAGGTGAAAGTTTTAAGCTTAATTTTATCAACCTTGAGGATAAAAACATACAGTTGCGTTTTTCAAGTCCTTCATAATGTGATAAAGAGATACAGTAAGTTGCCCCCATTAGCATATGTATCACTGGCAGTGTAAAAAAATAAATAAAACACAATAAACATCTTAAAATGCAAACGGCTGCACAATTTTATTAGTGTTTTTGAAACATTCCCCTATTTTTAAGAGTTTATGATTGGCGTGGTCCTTTTGCTTTTGTAGCTGTGGCCCCCTTGTGTTATAGGCAGGATAAAAATGTGGTTAACTAATCTATCTAAGGTACTGTTTTCACACTAAGATTTATTTTATGCACTCATAGGCCGCTGAGTGGATGACTTTTATTGTTTCTAGTTTCGAAAGCGTGTTTCAATTGTTGTAAATCTATTTGACAACCCCACACACACACATGCGTGCACACACACACACACACACACACACACACACACATATGGCTAAATTAGCTTCTTTCACTACATTAGGGCTTACCTGGACTGAGGTCCAAGTCCAGTCTGTATGAAGGAGCAATGATCCCAGCGTTTCGAATAAAATCCTCTTCACCTGACTCCTCTTCAGGCGCCTCCTCCGTTGCATCCTCTGGTGATTCTTTCTCCTCCTCCATGCTCGCCACCCTCATCTTCTTTTCCTCTTTCCCCTCATCATCACTGGCTACCTGTCCTTTCTTTTGCTTCCCGTGCTGCCCGTGGTCTCGGGACCCTTCTCTGCTTCCGCCGGTCAGGTCTTTGCTGCAGCAAGGCCTGTCATCACCCGGTGCATGTTTGCTGTCCAGCGGCGTGTTTGGCGGGCTTTTGTTGGTTAGCTGGATGTCTTCCCGTTCAAAGCCGGGGAAAAGCAATGCCATGCAGGACTCCATCTCTGTCAGCGCAACCTTGATTTCCTGGTACATCTCTGGCAAAGACACAACAGCAAAGCAGGATCGTTTGTTAGAGGCGGCTGATCAAAATCAAAAACACACAGCAGCCAAATTCAGTTAAATGTGCATTTTATAGTTTATAAGACGAGATACACTTCATTGATCCCCATAGGGGAAACTCTTTTGTCACACCAGCGTAACAGTTACAATAAATATGAATATAAATAGACAGACAATTAGAAGGCAATTAGAAAAAGCAAAAGACATCCACAAATGCATAGACAGCAGAGAGAACAACAGCAGCAACAACATCAAAGATTAGAATGAGCAGAATGGAGGAAAAAAATGACAGTAAGGGTGAAAAGAGTAAATTAGAAAAAAAAAGAGTGACGATAACAATGACAAGAATAAAATAATAAACAAAAAAGGGCAGGATGGGCTGGGGAAAAAAAAAGAAAAAAGACAGCAGAGTGAGTGAATGGGTGAGGTAGTGACGTTATGAGCAATGTAACGTAATAATGAATGTAATAATAATTTGTAATAAACTCTGAGATGGTGGTCTCAGCAGATGTCATCGGACTTTTTACGTTTGGCTTTTGATTTGTTTGGTTTGTTTTTGTTGTTGTCTTTCTTGTACACATCCTATATTTAAAAACATTTTGGGGGTCTCATTTTTGGAAAAAAATAAATATATTGTGCATATTATTATGCCCACTTAAGCGGCACTCATCCTTCCACCTGTGCTTTGTGAGTTGCACACCAAATGTAGGATTGCACCGTCCATATTCATATCTGTAATCATGTTTAGAATAATGTTTACACTCTTCCTAGCTGCACAAATCCAAATGCACTGCAGACAGCCGGGTAGGAATTTCACGTTTCTACACTGTGCATGTGATAAGAAACACTTTGAATCTTGAATCTACTTATAATGACTTATTTGATCATGGGTTTTTTCTCAAGCCAATAAGCACAGACAAATCCATGCTAATGACTGTGAATAAAGATCGGTTCTGATCAGATTGATGGGTTATCAGCATTCGAATATCTGCCCCTCTCACCTGGCAGACATTACAATCTGGGGTTTATCTCCATGTGACAGTGATACCTTTTCCTGTGTGTTCTTGTTCTCAATGATGAAATAACATTATTTGGTCAATTCCTTTTCAATTATTTTGTTATCCTAGGCCCTTACTTTAGTCATATTGCCCTACGTCTATGGCATGATCGTCCCCTGAGGGATTATTAGGATTGATGTGTGCGCAGACTTTTTGCCCACTGATATTCTAGTTTTTCACGATTGAATCAAATTTGCAATTATGATCCAAATTCATAAAAATAACTGACAGGTTGTGTCAACTTGAGGCGGTCGCATGAGCCGATAAGCTTTGGCGGATTAAAGCCGCTAATTGCTTACACAGAAAGTGATAGCATTACCTTCCATTTCCCTGGTGGCTGCTTCCAACCTCTCCTTGTAGATTCTCTCCATCTTCTGCCGTCTCTCCTCCTCCCTCCTCCTCTCTGCTATTGTCCGAGCCTCAATATCGTCAAAGTCCACCTGCAAAAACCATTGTTCCCATCAGCTGTTCAGAAAATTGCTGACTCTGTGAGCTGATTCCACATGTTGAGCAAATAAATTCTCCATCACAATTAAACGCTGACAACTGAAAATTGCAAGGTAAATACATTTGTGCTAGGCTGTGTCCATGTTTTAAATTAGTTATTATCGTGAGGTACCGTTTCATCATTTCCTTAAGAATTTCTATCAAATTATATCGAACCAGAAATACCTCCAAAAACATAAAATCACCCCCTGCAAAAAAAAAAATAAAAAAAACAGATTAAAACCACAAGGCCTTATAGAGACAAACAATCAATCACATCTGGGCTACTCGGTCGACCCAATGTTTTCACACTACGGGAGGAAAACCCACACAAACACGGGGAGAACCTGTGAATTGAACCAGGAACCTCCTTGCTGTGGGCCGGAAGCACAAACCACAGCGCCTCTGCGCTCATGAGAGACAGAATATCCAGAAAACAGATTTTGACAACTAATAAGATAAGATCAACTTTGTTGGTCCCCATAGGGGAAATTCCTTTGACGCAACAGCGTAACAGTTATAATGTCAAAAAAGTAAAATAGATATGAATATAAAATATAAATAGAGAGAGAGAAGACAGTAAGACATCCATGAATAAACAGACAGCAGCAGCAGCAGCAACACGGATAATAATGGAAATTATTAGAAAAGAAAAGTAGCTATACTTGCTGTCGCCATATCATAGCATGTCCTTGTCGTGATAACAAGACATCAATAATGTTTCCTCCTTGTTAAAGTTCAGCACGACTTGATATCAACAGCATTTCATGAGAATAAATCAGACAACGACATCAATCTAGAACTTTATCTTTTCCAGATCCAACTAGTTCTGCAGGATCCAAAGGTATAAAGCAACAATATGAAATATTCGGGTTGTTTTTTTTTTATTATGGATCGATTGCTCTTGATTTTGTTTTAAAATAGCCACACAGTTTGATGTGTTCAACAAAAATTTTGAGTCTGAGATTATGTTTTTTCAGACATACTGAGACGTCTTCTTATTCTTTTGGCTACTTCCTTCAGGGTTCACCTCAACAAATCATCTTCATCAAATCCTTTTCTCTGCATCGTTTTCTCTCACTTCTCTTACACTCCATCCAGAATTACTTATCTCTGGTCTTCCTCTAAGCCTGGTGCCACACAGTTCCCACCTCAGTATCCTTCTACCAATATATGAACTATAAATTAAAGCCTCATAAAAACTATATATGACTTCTCGCTTTAAATTTGATGGTTGCTTGCAAGCTATTCAATCTTGAGGGAATATTTATAATTTCAAGCAAGTCTGTTACTGACTTTCATTACATGTGCAACAAAATGTGATTTGACGCCTCTCACCTTTTTAATCTGTTTTAGAAAGTGGTAGCCCAACCCCAGCTTCTTGTATGCAGCGCCATAAGACACCTGCCATGCCTGGACAGTTTGGATGGCTTGTAGCTTCAGTTTTTTGGCTACATGCTTGGGAGGTGGGAGGGGCTGCTCAGAGTCCGTCTCTACGGTCAACTCCAAGAAGTCCTGCAGAAGAAAAGATAGATATTGGCACAAAAATGCAGCCTTATAAGTACGAAACTAAGGGCTAGTGGCACATATTTTAACAAAATTAACTCATTAAACCAGAGTAATTACTTTGCATGCTTGATTAGATGGAAAAAATAAGCATAATGACTCAAAATACCGCAATTCCATTAATTGGTTCGGATTGTTGCCGTAGCGCCATCACATGGCAGAACCAACTCGAGCAAAACGGTTGACTCTAAACAACATGTTGTCTCTCCATGAGAAGTTTGAGTACAATAGAAGCCAAGACGGGACAATTGACCTCCATGAAATAGATTGCATAATCTGCAGGAAGGCGTTTGTATCACCAAAGGACTTCCAGTTTAAAAAACATTAACGCACAAAAAACACAGGGCAAGATCTCTGTCGCATACATCTATATTCATATATATATATACACACACACACACACACACACACACACACACACACACACACACACACATATGTGTATGTGTGTGTATATATATCATATATATGTTTCTGCATTCTCTTCTTGCTGTCTTTTTGCTCCCATAAAACAAAACCCAGTAATTAATGACTGGGAATGAATGAGGATTTATCTAATTTCCTGACAGCGGCTTTGTGATGAATCTTTAATTAATGTTAAACACTGTCATGATGATCCATTTGTCGTCCAATCGCTTTTTTTATGCTACATTTTTAGAGTAAATATGTGTAGACTGGTTCTGCTGTTCTACTTAATTCTAACCCCATTCAACTGAGCCTTTGTAACAATTTGTCTCCTGGTCCAAATGTAAATAAGTCAATCAACTTGTCTGTCTGTCTGCAAGTACCTGGAGGTTGTCCACCAGGAGGGTTCGAAAATGGTGGGATCTTGAGAAGAGCTCACTTGCAATTTGGAAGGCTGAGAAGCGGATTTCGGCGTGTTCTTGGTTGAGTTGGGACATCACTAAGTGGTACACGTGGTCGATGCAGTCGTTGGACTCTCTGGGTATGGCGGACAGAAGAAAATATTATTCATCATCAGCATGGTTTCATTTTCAAAATTTCTCCATTTTCATGAGTTCCAATGGTGTATTTAAATTTTCATAAATTATAGTTTTAACTCATCTTTATGTGGTGTCTGCAAAACACAACAGTCATACACAACACTACATAATGTCAATATTTATTTGATATCCACACTTGTATTTATATTTCATATCACTAGTTATTCTAAACAATTAGTAATATTTATGTTCATATTTGTACTTTGTACAGCAGAGACATACTTCTCTAAGTTATACAGACTCCTATGGTGGAGTTTTAATTTGTTAATCTTTACATTTTTTACAGAGTATTTTGCAGAGCTGAAACCAAATGTTATTGCACTTTACAGTAATTCTATTCTCTTCCATTTTGACGGTTACAGTTGTGTCTCAATGGGCATTTTATTTACAAGAATTCTTTTAAATCAAAAACAATAGCAGGTCATAAACTACTTTTGGGGAATTTTATGTCTGCGCTAATTGAAAGTACAAATCTCTCTGAAATGTATTGAAAATGTATTTTATTTTAGTTTGATCATTTTTAAAAAGGGAATTTTGAATTCAAAGATGATGGCGATCTTGCAACATCTAAACAAAACGTGTTCAAATATTTTTGTCGCTCTTAATAAACGACTGGACGCACCAGTAAAAGGATGACAGCACAGAAAGAGGACACCATTTTTGGTTTGCCGCCGGTGGATCATTTAATTTCTTTTTTTTTTTTTCCTTAATACAAAAAGGACTCCAATAGACGTTGAGTCTTTTTCTTTATGGTAACCTTCTACCAAACGTCTTTTTCTCAGAGTTCAAAATGCTTAGTTGCATGCAGAAATGTCATTTGGTTTTCTCTGCAGTCGTTCATTGCAACACATTTTGTTTATCCATTCTAAGTGTGTTCAAGAAACACTTAGAATGGATACAGAAATTCCTACTTTGCTGTCCACAGTGCATTTGGATACAGAGCATAAAAGCGAAAACGATCCGAGCCGTGTTTCCAAAAATTTTCCAAAGGGTCGTGAGGCTCCTGGTTATTCTTCAGTGTTGGAAAATGGCTCCAAATGGCTCTCGGAGAGGAAAAGGTCGGCGACCCCTGTCCGAGCCAGTCGACGTCTTGCTGAGCTACTAAACCCCAAACTGCCTCCCTGGTGCTGCTCATGAGCTGCCTTCTGCTCACAGTTGATCAACGATAAGTTAAACGGCGCGATCGAAACAGTGGTTCTTAACCTGCGTTCACACACCCGTCGCTCGGCCATCGCTGGCCATCGCGCTACGTCGCTTTCGGATTTTGGCGAGCTCAGTCGTCAACTTGTGACCGTCGGGATGCCAGTCGTGTGATTTCTTTCTTAATATCACATATTTGCGAGCAATCCTTTTCCAGGACGCTGGACATAAGTGTCACTTGCAAAGGTTTCTGAACCAATCTCTCGAAGGCAACAGCAGAAGTCACGCTGATTTGCAGCAAGTATTCATTGGTTTTGTTTTTGTATGAAAATCTTGTTCTTTTGAACACAGTAATGTTGATGCACGGTTCATTTTGTGCACCAGTAGCTATACGGTCTTATCTTGCTCTGTGTTGTGTTACGTGTGACTTACTTGCAGATCTTTTTGACTTCCTTCATCTTGTCTTGGTTGAGCTGCAGCTCCCCTGATGTTGTCAGATCTTCTACCAGCTCTGACAGCCGGTCCCTCTGCTGCAGCTCCATTAAACCTGCCGCCATCCAGATAAGACAAATGAACTTTTTACTGATGAAGGTCAATAACCAACTTCCACCTTCACAAATCAAATAATACATGTCATAAAATAAAGGAGTGAAAATAGATGAACATATTTTGTCTCATGAGAAGGTCACTTGAAGGTCAATAACCAGAAATCCACCTTCAAAAATCAAATAAAACATGTCATAAAATAATATCTTCTCACATGAGATGAGAGCATAAGAAGGCTGACAAGGTTTTTTTTTCGAAAAACACCAAATAACAACGAAAGCAAGTTTATCGGTGTGGTGTATAAATAAAGCGTTATATAAATAAATACAAAACTAAACCCGGGGACAGATAACGAATTTAAAGCATAGCATAAATAATAGCAAGTGGCTAACCTGGAACATAAACAACCGCGATTTACCAAAAGGTTGACGCTTGGCAAATATGACTCCAGAAATGGTTGCCGTTGCTAGTTCTCTGTTATGTCGGGGCTTTATTTTCCATTCTCGATAAAACGTAGATTTATATGAAATAAAGCAGTTGTAGTGTCATGTATGTTAGCTAGCAGCGAGCCTTGTCTTCTTCTGCTATTAGCATACGAGACGTGACAACCGCGGCTGCCCTCTGCTGGTTACTATTCAAACATTCAAAGCTTTTATTTATTGTCAGCTTTACATCATATATATCGTTTATATTGTATATAGTTTATATATTACGAACAGAATATTAGATAAAATACTAATATAACCCTGACCCCAACCCAACCTCACTACATCACCCATTCACATCAAGTCATGCCCTAACTGTTTTCATTCCTGTTGGCCCCATATTATATTATTATAAACTTTTATTTTATATTTATCATCATATATATACTATTATGTATTTTCTTTTATAGGAATCATTATATATTGCATTTTATACTTGTTTTAAATTCAATATGAATATATTATATTCAAGATTCAAAGCGTTTATTGTAACATGTACACTGAAATTCCTACTTTGCTGTCTTTTGCTATTATATATTATACTTTTATATATAAGAATATAATATGTATATATATATATATATATTGTAGTGAGTCATAAATGTTGGGATTTGTGTTGATGCTTGTTTTCTGTATGATTTTGGGGTTGCTGGGAATTGGTTAAGGGTGTAATGAATTTTGTTTTTTTATACCTGGAACTGAGCAGGATCAGTTAAGAATAAGAATAAGAATAAGAATAAGAATAAGAATAAGAATAAGAATAAGAATAAGAATAAGAATAAGAATAAGAATAAGAATAAGAATAAGAATAAGAATAAGAATAAGAATAAGAATAAGAATAAGAATAAGAATAAGAATAAGAATAAGAATAAGAATAAGAATAAGAATAAGAATAAGAATAGGAAAAACTTTATTTAACCCGAAGGAGTTACCAGAAAAATATAACAACAATACGTAATAGTTGAAAATTGTATAAACATTAAAAAAAAAAAGGGGGGGGGAGAATAAGAAATGCAAAAAAAGTAACTGTCTTAAGTAACAAGTGAAAAATAAGGAGTGCACAAGAATATGAACAAATATTGTAAAAAGTGATCAAAACACCGCAAAAACAAGAAAGAGCGAATGGAGCAACATCGCTTGTTTTGGCAAATTCATTAACTAAATTGATATTAAAGAAAGAAGAAGTAAATAGAATAAAAAAGTAGAAAATTAAGGAAAAAGAGACACCAAGGTGAGGAGAAACTCTGTTGTTAGTTGTGTATTCTCCATTTACACTGTGCACAATTATTAGGCAAGTGATTATTTTCACCAGACCATCATTTTGTCCATAATTTCCAACTCCAAGCTGCATAAACTTCAATGCTTATCGGATTTAATGCATATGAGGTGAAATGTATTTGTGTAACCTAAAGAGATCAACACCCAATATCAAGGCGTTCATGATTATTACGCAGGTTCTCCTCAGAAAAATGGGACAAACAAGAGATTTAACAAACTCTGAAAAGTCAAGAAACACAAGAAACGTGTCGAGAAAAAAAGACGCAAATGAAGCACCAAAGTGGACTGATGAGATGAGTGACAGTTGACGGAGCAGATGGATGCAGGTGTTATTACCCCTTTTATTATGTTAAGGGTCAATTTGACCCATTTCACCCATTGACCCAATGGGTCAAATTGACCCTTAACATAATATGAGGGTTAAAGATCAGCTCGTTGGACCTTTTTGGGTTGAAAATGGACTTCGAACAAATTCTCAGACCTGCTGCCAGATCAAGAAACTGACGTGATGGAAGACATGAAACTGTGATGGAAAAGAAGGGTGGCCATATTGGTCACTGAGGTGTTTTTTGTTTTATTTTTAATTTCAGAAATGTTTATTTGTGCATTTTGAGTTTGTTTATTCTTACTTTGACGGGTAAAGATAAACAAGTAAGATGAAAAAATCTTTTTCATTTAGTTGCATAATGATTCTGCACACTAATAATTCTGCCTAATAATAGTGTACATATAGATATTCTCTTAAGAAAGTCAAAACTTCACTTTTACTGCTTAAATGTTCAGGTTTGAGGGTTTAACATTTCGGATTGACCAAGAGCAGCGTAGTTGCATAATCACAAAATGAATCCTCAAAAATACAACTTGCCTAATAATTGTGCATGCAGTGGACAATGAATTCTCAACTACCCTTTGTGTTAATTCGACAGCCGTCCCACTGTTTTTCATCTTCCAATCGAAGCGAAAGATTTTTGGGATCCGGCTCGAAGGAAGTTGCTTTTTGTGAGACAAGAGAAGAGATACTGTAGAATGGTTCGACATGGTTCTACTTGCAGCAAGGAGTCATACGGAAAACCAAAAGAGCACAATGTAGTAATTATATGGGAGAGCCAGTATGCCAGTTTCATGCTATAAGTCGTAGGTGTCAAACCCAGGTGGAACGCTGAGGCTACAGGGAGTGGAGAGCAAGAGCAAGAAGTTGGAGGATTTCAGATACTTGGGGTCAACAGTCCAGAGCGTAGGAGAGTGTGGAGAAGAGGTGAAGAGACGGGTTCAAGAAGGTTGGAATGGGTGGAGAAAAGTGTCAGGGGTACCAAGAGATGGAAGAACATCAGCCAGAATGAAAGGAAAGGTGGAGGAGACACTGGTGAGACCAGAGATGATGGATGGACTAGAAACTGTTAAAATGACCAAAAGACAGCAGGCAGAACTAGAGGTTGCAGAGATGAAGATGCTGAGCTTCTCTTTGGGAGTGACCAGGATGGAGAGGATCAGGAAGGAGTCCATCATGTTAGAGGTTTTGGAGAGAAGATCAGAGATGGTTGGGTCATGGACAGAGGAGGGAGAGGGAATATTTTGGTATATTTTGGCTGTTGAAAATCTGAACCCGAGGTCAAGGGCTGACTGTCAGAGAGTGTGGAGAAGAGGTGAAGAGACGGGGGTACAAAGAGATAGAAGAACATCAGCCAGAAGGAAAGGAAAGGTGGAGGAAACACTGGTGAGATGATCTACAAACACTGACATTGACAAAAAGACAGGACGCAGAGCTGGAGATCACAGAGATGAAGATGCTCAGCTTCTCTTTGGGACCTACCAGGATGGAGAGGATCAGGAAGGAGTCCATCATGTTAGATGTTTTGGAGAAGATCAGAGAAGGTTGGGTCATGGACAGAGGAGGGAGAGGGAATATATTGGTGGACGGATGCTGGAATTGGAGGTCTAGAGGAAGATCAAAGAGAAGATGGATGGACATCATGAGAGAGGATATGAAGGTAGTTGGTGTGAGAGAGGAGGATCCAGAGAACAAGGTTAGATGGAGAAGGTGGATTCACTGTGGAGACCCTGAAGGGAAAAGATGCCACAAAAGTGTGTCTTATCACAACTTCTATTTCTAAACATTGAATGCATTAGGGCAGAACGTCCCTCACCGGTAGAAGAGCCCTTTTACACAAACGACTGAAAAAGCAGGTGTGCAGAAGTTCTGCAGTGAAATCTGGATGGAGGATGAAGGAATGGAGAGATCGTGGAAACGCTTGTCAAGCATGTAGTTTTTTTAAACTGCGTTTAATGCATCATCAGTGTTTGTCCATGGAGTCAAAAAGAAACGACTATTGACAGTTCAGATGGGAATAGTAACCATTCCAGACACTTTTTTTATTTCACTTGTTTTGCTTGTATTATTTCAACAACAGGGGTCTTATTCCACAATTGCAACCTTTTAAAATGTTTTAAGATTACAGTTTGATAATGTGTATACACAGTATCTATATGATTATTTCATTTCTGCCAATTTTGGTGTGCCTGCCACCAACAGATTCTGATTCTTCTTTCCCAGGAGCTTTTCTGGGTTGAAGTCAAGGACCCTCAGAGGAGAAGGTGAGATGGAAAGAACAATGTGAGCTGTTAAAACCGTCTGTGGCGAGGACCTCCAGCCCGCAAAGACTGGGAGAAATATTTACGCAGTAGCTTATATATGTACATATATATATCATCGCTTGATATACAGCTATTGGTTCAGGCCATGTTCATCTCCCGCCTGGACGACTGCAATGCCCTCCTCGCTGGACGACCTGCTCGTGCAATAAAACCTCTGCAGATGGTACAGAATGCTGCAGCACGGTTGGTTTTCACTCAACCCAAAAGGGCTCATGTTACACCTCTGTTCATCCAGTAGCTGCCAGGATCAAGCACAAGGTCCTGACCTGGCCTTCAAAACCACCTCAGGAACAGGTCCAGCATATCTGAACCAAACGATAAGACCTTATGTTCCCGGCAGAGAGCTGCGTTCCTCTGATACAAACCTACTAGCAGCACCTTCTGCTCGCTCTAAGCGATCTCAGGCTAAACTGTTCTCAGTTCTACTACCTCAGTGGTGGAACAAACTTCCGGAAGCAACAAGACGAGCATCATCTCTCTCAACCTTCAAGAAACAGGTAAAAACTGTTCTCTTTCAGGACTTTTTACTGCGCTGATGCCCCAGATCAGGTTAGGCAGCAAGTTAGGCTATGCAGTGTGTGTGTGTGTGTGTGTACGTTTGTGTGTCTCTGTCCAAAAAAAAAACAAAAAAAAACCCTCACTAACCCCAGCTTACTGTTCTGTATATTTCCTGTGCATCTTGTATTTGCAAGTGTTATTTGCAGTCCTTATGTCCTCTATTGTAAGTCGCTTTGGATAAAAGCGTCTGCCAAATGTAATGTAATGTAATGTAATGTAACATCTTGGAGTTGCAAGTCTGTCTTTCAGGGTAGTTTTGGTTCTTTTATTTTTCAACACCTTTATTTTTGAATGTCTTTGGCTGCGTGTTGCAGGTTGCAGGAGATCTACTCCAGGAGGAAGGGCTGGACGGAGCAGGAGGGGCAGGAGGGGCAGGAGGGGCAGGTTCTGACAGCTCAGTTCATCCTTTCACACCAGATTCCCGTCTTGTCTTGGACGTTGTGGATGGGAGACGTTTTTTTCTGTTTCTTTTGTGTTACGCCGGCAATCAATGAAATCAACAGCAGTGTTACTTCTATTGACACAGTCTGTGGATTAAATGTTCATTTCTTTTGTCTCCTAGCAAACCTTTGGCAGCCGCGCAGCTGCAGGTCCGGCCGAGGCTTTTCGGTCGGTCGAGGATCGCTTCGGATTTGGACGCAAACGCAGCCTCGGATTTGCGAATCGAGCAAGGGATTTACTTTTGTTCTGTCGCTTGTTGAGAGCGTCTTTCTTTTCCTAGAAGTTACAAAGAAAGAACCCATCGATCGAACAAACTCGCAGCGTTCACAGAATCTGACAGTCCCATTGAAAAAGCCATAGTTGGGCGAGCATCGTTGAATATGGGTCTTTGCACAAGCAGGTCCACGGTCACCCTGAATCCCAGTGCACGAACTCTGAGCGCGAGCCGGGAGGGGGAAGGGGACGCCGGACCCGACGGGACCCCGTTATTCGAGGAGGGCATCCTGATGGTCCGGCCCGTCAAAAGCGAAGCTGAAGGGGGAGGAGGAGGCGTGAAGAGTGGCGGCGCAGTCGGTCAAACTGCAAAAGGATATTTGGAACTGGGAGGGAAACGGGGAGCGGATGGGGAGGCGCAAACATCTCAAGAAGATGAAGACGAAGAGGAGGACGTGGTGGAGGAGCTGATCAATTTCCCTGACAGCGAAGGTAGTTTGACAAGTGAATTCCTGGAATAAAAATGAAAAGTTGGGTGATGAGAAGAGAAAAGAAGTGGAGCAGCGAAAGATGGCAAACATATTGTTAATCTTGATCTCAGAGTTTTTCAAATAAACTTCTCTCTACCAAAGGACAGAAAGTGGCTTGTTTTTTTGTTTACATGCATTTTTTTTTTTTTTTGGAGATCAAAAGTATCTTTCAGTTTTGTTATTTCATGACTACATCTATTTCTATTTCCGCCTTGGGATGCCGGCGTTCTCTCAGGATAGACGTTACACTCCAAAACAAACGCTCTCTCTGCGGTGATATTCAACAATGAGCCGTTCACCTCAGTAAAGTGTCTGTTTTCTTGTTTTTCTAACCGTCCCTGTCGGTGTGTAGTCTTGTGTTATGTTCGGTCGCTAACAAAGCGTCTCACAACGGGACGGCGAGAGTGAGGGCCGTTGCTTTTACGTCCTCGCTGACCGCCGGTAACGGGTGGCGGCCGTGAGCCGAGGAGCTCGACCGTCACATTATGCAAAGGAAAGGTCGTCTGAGTTCAGTCACTTTGCTGTACAGTTTAACCTTGTTTTTCACGGGGGTTTCGTTCCAAAAAGAACCCGTGATCGGCAAAATCCGTGAAGTAAAAACCTGTATTTTTTTTTTAAATTATTATACAATTAAATACTCTGTTATACATTGAAAAGAAAGAACAAACCCTTTTACAGGCTCAATCATTTGTTTCACAAAAGTACTGTACTTTAGAAATGTTTTTTTCAACAAATAACTTCTGTACTGTACTGTCAAATAATAATTTTAATCATCAATGTGAACAGAAGGCTTCAAATTACAGAGATTAGCTCCGCCCACCGCCACCTTATCGCTGCTGTCGTCCTTATGTTTTTTTCTTCCTTCTTTATGGAACCAACGGAAGATTCATTCATTCCGTCATGCCGACCTACAGCCGCATAGCTTTTAGCTTCCCTTAGCATGTCCAGAAGTTTAACTTTATCTGCCATAGATAGCATCTTCCGCTGCCTTTTGGGCCCTGCAAGGTGCTTTTGTCGCTCCAGAGCGTTTTGTCAACATTATGGGTTTTAAAGAAACCGGAAATCGCAAGAGAATTTGCACGTACGTCGCGTAAATTCGTCAAGCTGTTTTACGTACGTGTACATATTAAACTGCAACGTTATTGACGCACAGGTAGAGAAGAAGCGGAGTGACTTTTTAGCCAATCAGAATGCAGAACACAATGCGCGTTGCAAATCCGTGAAGTAGCGAAACCGCGAAAAGTAAACCGCGTTATAGCGAGGGATCACTGTATCTGGTCGGTGACTGGGGACAAACCACGGCTGGGGAAAGAGGTCTCTGTTGAAGGGCTCCGGAGCTCAGAAAGTAGAGATTTAACGCAGGGATTACTGAGAAGGGTTTAGCAAGTTCCAGGCCGTGTTTTGTTTCATCTGTTTGGAAGGTTTTCGGGAACCACCCGGGTAAAACCCGCTGTCCTCCACCAAGAAGGGAGTTACTTGTTGTGCTGTCCAGTTAAAGGTGGACTGCTCCCGCTGAGGGTGTCCAGGATATCCAAGAAGCAGGGAAGCTCATCGTTCAATACGATTGCAGAATCATACACTGCTCCGCAAAATCAAGGGAACATTAAAATAACACATCCTGGATCTGAATGAATGAAATATTCTTATGAAATACAACAAAAGTAAAAACCCATGGAGGTCCGGACTCCAAATGAAAGTTTAAAACACACTCCGGGCCGATGCAACGATGATGTCACGTCCTTAAAACAAGTCCAAATGAATCAGTGTCGCTTCCTAAGTTTGATTTCACACAAGTGTGATGGACTTGGAGTTACATCGTGTTGTTTAAGCGTCCTCTTATTTTTTGGAGCAGTATCTTTTCCAACTGGCCTGAGAAGCTTCAGGTCTTCCTGGAAGAGACTGAGCCTGACCCAGAAGACAAACTCAATCGGGGAACATCACAAATATCCCCGATTCAGCAAAATACAGCACAATGTGTTGTTGCATAACAATCCCATTTAAAACCTTAAGTAAACTATCGCGATTCCCTCAACTTCACAAAGTGTATTTTGTATCTGACGATTGACCCATCGATCTATTAAAGCACGGCTTCCCCTGCGGTCGGGGTTGCCGGGATACCATCTTAGGGCCACGTGCACACCGTGCAGACACCGACGACCGCTCACTTTCTTATTGAGGAAAGGTTAGCTGGTCATAAAACACCTGTTTTTAACTATTCATTCATCTTCTGACGATGAAATGACACCTAACAGTATTAATAACCACCAGGATCTGCAGTTTCAAGCTCCTATTTCAAAATGAACTGAAATGAAGTATCGGTTTAGTGCTGGAATTTATTCATTTGTGAATATCGTGTTTGCAAATGAACACATTTTCAATCATCTGGAGTGACTTGAAGGATAAAGGCTCAGTTTAAATTTGAGAGTTTTTTTCTTTTACATCAGATGCTCAAAAGGAGCCGTTCTAAATCAGACATGTTTATGTTTTATGAAATGCGGTGCGATTTTAAAAAAAGATGTGTGTAACATTAACATTCTCCACATTTCTCTTGATAGATAGAATTATCCTTGTGTCACATCGAAAATATGACCACAATGTGACCGTGATTCTGAGAATAAAAGTTGTGACTCAGTGACGTCATCGGCGTTCAACACGTAATTCTTTTAGAGGACACATTGAAAAACATCCATTATCTTATCTTCTGACTCAAAGTGGGTGTCCTCAAACTGTGCAATATTACTCATTTTAACATCCCTTCCTTTTTATTCGACAGCAACTTCATGTTTGCTGGAAGAAGAGGTTAACCTCACTTACACTGATAACATTTGAATATTTGCCACAGACGGGCTTCGCTTTACTGACCTATAAGTGTTGGAAACTACTCTGGATCACCAAAATAGCATCTGGGTTGTCTTTCCAACGACAAGAAGCTCCTCTGCGTGTTCTCTATGGGGGATCCACTGACAAACCATGTACCGTGAGTCAGTTCCTGAATTGAAAAATGAATTCTTAATTCTTAACCCCCTCAAGATCTATAAAATCCCCATCGATTAGAAATTCCCAGACACGCTCAATAAATGTCAAAGGCTGAATAGAAAATGGACACACTAAGAAAACATGACCTCAGAGGACAAAAAAAAAAAAAAAGTCTTTTTTTTGACATTTAATCTTACTTTTTAGTTTCCCCTTTTCAATCGTGATAGTTAGGGTACACGCTTACCGCAGGTAGTTAATCAAATACAAAATACTTCACCGAACATATTCAATATTACAGAAATGGCGAGGAATGTTTGTGTACTAATCTTTTTTTTCTGACCCTACATTCTATTTGTTGAAATTATTATAAATGAAATAATGTTGAAAAACAGATAGTTTGGGATGGTACTATTATTATTACGATTATTATTACGATTATTATTATTATTATTAATACGATTATTATTATTATTATTATTATTATTATTATTATCATTATTATGAAAAAAATTCAAGTATGTTAGCGGACATGTTAGCTGTAAGACAATGGAAAGGTCGAGGTGGGAAACGGGGAGCTAGTTTGAGGTATCTTGCAGACCATTTCCACAACAAGCCACCATAACCTCGACCCGCTGGGACCGGGACATAAAAATCAATATTCAGGTTTTGCATGTCAGTGAAAATATCTTGGAGGAATATTTTAGCTTGAGCTTCTCGTGGGTATTAATGAATGCATGGACAACTTCGTGGAGGTCGGAGGTCGTCCGATCTCCTCAAAGAGCTCCACGCCAACGTCTTGCTGTCGCTCTTTGTCGCCACTTGTGATTTTTCGAATTGAAGATCATTTTTTGGTCTCTGCATCGGCTCTGAAAGAATTAAAAAGATGCTTTTCAGCCAACATGATGATCGAGATATTAAGATACAGCTCATGGTACAGCGCATACAGCAAAAGTAACTTTGCTGTATGTCTGGTGAAAAACAAAAAGAAGAAAATGAAGAAGAGAAAAGAGACCGGGGACCAGAATGCATTCAGAAGCAAATGATGGTTTTACACATCATTACACTTCTAAAATGGAAAGATAATCCATGACATTGTGATGTTCAATTTACACAGACGAATTCGATTATAAATAATTGTGTGTGTGGTTGTAAAATATTTTTGGTTTACTAATTTACTATTGTTTCGTTAATTCACAGTCACGGTCAGGTTAACTTGTGCAATATTTAAAGCACAAGAACAACCACTACACAAGATAACATGCCTTCGAGGATTAGTGATAACATTTTGGTTTTGTTTTTGACAAAACTCAGATAAATAATCAACTTGGTCGCCTCGTGCCCTTTAGGAGGAAGTCACAACAGAGTACGCAGTGGCAAGATGAGGGAGTTTTTCTTCTTTTTTTTTATTGCTTTTCTACCAGGAAGATGACATGTGTGTTTCCTAAAATGCTGTCCTGCACTTTTCTGATATTCAAACCCTGTATTAACCAAATGATTAGGAGGATATTCCTCATTCTGCGGCACGTATACATCATATCTGTGCCTACAAATAGTCCATATAAACAGTAACATGGACTATTACAGACACAGACATGAATACACACTGAAACTGATGAATAGCAACATTTAATGTTAAATAAAATGTAAGCACAAGCAAGAAGAAAGACATCGCTCGGTCACGTTTCCACGCGTGCCTCTGCTGCCTCCACCAGCCCGACCAGCTGTTTCCTTAAAAAAGACTCAAGCACTCTCTTTTTGTGTGGAATGCTATCACTTTAGCATTTTTGCTCCAACCCGCTTGAGTTTAAGAGTCGAGGTCTCGCTTTGGAGCCAAATGCAAAGGCAATGCTCCATCTTTAGACACCTGCACACCCAAGTCCCGTGTGTGTGTGTGTGTGTGTGTGTGTTGGTGGGGGGTAGCAGTCATCGTCCTTAGCCGCCATGAAATCCCATCATGGGATCTACCAAGCGCTGCAGGTGAACTGAGCCATTGAAAATCCGCCATCATACGTTGATGCTGAAATGTTTGCACGCGTTAGCGGCCTGGCTGCCCCTGAAGCGGCGTTATGACGACGACGACGAGCAGATCATTAGCGCACAGAAAATCCACGGCAACAACAGAAGAGTAATGGAGACGATTATAAAGTCCCGCCTTTGTGTGAATGTCGCGATGGACGAGCTGCTGAAAGCTAGCGGGACCCGATCCACCTCCTCAGAAGTTAGCCGATGCCGCGGCCACCGACCCGTCGGCCCAAACCCGACGCGGAAAGAAGTCTCCATGTGTAACCGGTGCATGGCTTGACATGAGGACTGCTGGTCTGGTACCGTGGCAACCAAAGAGTGTCTGGAGTTGTCCGTAAAAGTGCTTCAATAGGCTGGAACCAGGAGGCCGGGAATGAGGCTCACGTCTTCTGAGTCCGACGTCTTCAATACAAAGATGCCAATCACAGGTGAACGTCTACCGAGGTTCTCGGTCGTCCAGTGAATTATTGTCGAAATCTTCTCATTCTGGCAACTGGACTTGAGTTTCTTCACTTGAGGACGTTTCAGCTCCTCATCCCGGAGGGTTCTTCACTTCTAATGACCTGCGGGGAGTTGCTGAATATACAAGGATACAACGATGTTACAATGATAATGAGGACTTTCTGTCCAGAGAAGACAGACGGTCGGAGAGAAGAGTCAAAGAAGCCATCTTTGTCAAAACAGAAGAACCATCTGTGAACAGAGGAGGTTCCTCAGACACCACCTTTCCCAAACGTCCAACGCCGTACTGGATCAACACCAAGACGCAGTTGCCACATCTGCACCCTCCAAACAACCAGGAAGGATCCACCACCAGAAGCAGCTCCGGCAACGTCCACTGAGCCTCAGTTCACCAGATTCACCAGATTCAATAGTTATTTTATTGCCTCTCTGTATATTTTATATATATTGTCTATTTTGTACAGTTTTATATTTGTATTGTCCAGGACTACAGGTGGAAATTAGCTATGAGCTACAATCTGGTACAAACATCTCTGCCTCGGTGCTTCATGTAATTGTACACTGTCCTAATAAACTTCTAAACAAACAAACAAACAACTGGTTTCACTCTTTTTTTTCGCTTTACCTTTTCACGTCCCGATCCAGGTAATCCCAATAAGTTGCTGTTTTGTCCAAACGAACGACACCCTGTTAGCATGGCAACCTCCTGACACCTAGTTTCTGCACATCAACTCTTCATAACAAGCCACCATCATCTGAAGCCGCCCCAAAACCTGCCGGCTCTATTCCGAAACTCCCCGCAGGGCAGTAGAAGCGAAGAATCCTCTGGGATGAGGATGGAAACGTCTTCAAGTGAAGAATTTAAGTCCAGTTGCCGAGACGAGGAGATTAAAAGGAACACCTCGTAATCCCGCAGGGTGAGAGCGGCAACCCCAAGCGTCGGCAACAATATCTCCAAATCCTCTCTGCTCGTGCCGGCCTGAGCAGCTCGGGATTCAGTTCCATGTGTTTAGTCTCATATGTGACCATGTGTTTGGGATCTGAAGTCTCTAGTTCAGTTAGATGAGCGCCGGGGGGCAAATGTAAAGCAATGAATAATTCATAAGTGATAGAAGTGAAAAAAGGTGTCGTGCAGCTCCGTCGCAGCAGCGGAACCTCGGATTGGTTTCCACAAAACACGCAGGAATTCTAAACCGATGAGGGTTTAAAAACGTCTCATTTGAAGATCACGCCATCAACTATCTTTTTTGCCTTTTTTCAGTTTACATATATTCAGATACTTTGTTTTCTCGCAAGGTAATACATAGATACAAAACGTGGAGGAGGCCGACGGGAAAATGATCCGCGTACCCGAATTTTGATCTTTATGAAGATTATTCCATCTATGGTTTCTAGCCAGTTTATAGACGTGAACGCGGGAAATGCCGAGATTTAAGCATTTGAAGGAACTGTGACGAAAACGGACAGCGAGGACGATCCGAACGAATTCCCAGCGCTTTCAGCTGCGATAATAAGAAGAATGCGACGAGCACATCTCCATGTGACAGGACAACCAACGGCCAAGCACAGATGTCACAACAAACAGGCTCAGCGCAGCAGCTGCGTTGGTTCATTGGTCCAAAATGTGTTTGGAGAGTCCAGAAGGACCTTGTGTATCTGAAATCAGTTGGATTTTTCTGGACTTTCAGTCCTCTGTAAGCAACATTAGCTCCCGAGTTGCCCTGGCGGCTAAAATACTGCAAAGAGGTTTAGCACGTCAAAGATCTCTTGAGCTCAAATTGATCGATTTGCTTCTTGCGCTTGTCAAGGGTAGTCCGTCGATCACATTTCCAGAACGTTTCTGTTAGGCATTTAAAAATGTTTTGTAGTAATTTGTATAGCTCATTGGCATCCCGGTGCTTGTGAACAGCGCAGGGTGGGTGCAACATTAACCGGTTTACCTCCGTACCACAGAGAGCGATGCGTCATTTTCCATTTGGGGTTACCTTCCTTCTTTCCCTCCTGTGATCTTGATGCTATCAGTTTCAACAATAATGTCATGGGATTATTTCTTCCAACACTTTCCACGTGGAACTGACAACACAAGGAAAGTGTCAAATGAAATGTACGGCGTAAAAGGGTGATAAAATGCAAGGGTTTTCAGGGAGAGAGCGGCGGTCGGACTGGATGTTGTCAGAGCCGCGTCGCTTGCTGGATGCTCAGCTCTGTGAGAACAGAGCGGGGAAGCGGCGACAGTCATACGTAACCAGATGTTGCTGATAAGTGGCGCACATATGCTGTATGACTCCACTTTTTCCACAATGTTTGGTGATGTACATTGTGTGGGAGCATGTCGACAACGACAAACATTTAAACCAGGGACAAAAAAAAGAGCAGGGATTCCCCAATTGTTTGCAAATACCACAGCCTGGAGCGTTAAAAGACCGAAGCCCGGTCATCCATCTATAAATCTCAGAGAAAGGATGAGGACTGTAGTTGTTGAGCGAGTCTAACCACGTCTTCTACAAACAGGTGTGAAGTACACCGGCTGCATCGGCGAAAAGCATCGCAGACACACTCGCTGAACTATTTGATCTCAAATCGGACGTGTTATTTAACGTAAATACCGGCTTTACCGTAAACCATGACCAGACCCTTCACGTTGCGGTCCGGATCCTCGGCGGCGGCGCTGCTGCTGCTGCTGCTGCCGCTTTTCTGGTCCTCGATTCGGCCGTCCAGCGCGGCGGCGCTGCGGTGCAGAACCAACGTGGAGTTGGCCAGGATCATCGAGAAAGTTCAAGACAGCGTGAAGGTAAGGAAACGTTCTTCTCATCCGGGTATTTCGTTTCAGAATCCTCAGTAATTCAAAGCAAATCAAGAGTCGTCTTCAGGCTGATTTGATTCGTTTTTATGGTGTTTTGTGTTAAAATACTTCACAATCCATCGTGGATGCCGGTCCACGTTCGGCACCGCCGATGTTCAAGACTGCAGAAGTACATGCGATTGTCAGGAACGTCTTTTCAATTTAATCATTCATTTCATCGTCATAGAGGGAAAATAGTTTTGTTGATAGTTAAAGAGTTGAGGAGGGACGAACCCGACGGTCACGGTCGAGGGCGACGCCGTCATATTTTCTTTACACCGACTTCTCCTTGTCCTGCGATTGCAAAAGGATGTACAGAAGAGGAACGGTTGTAAACATCTAAATATATGTACCAACACCCCGGCTGGCTTCCGTCTCTTCAGCTTTTCCTGTTTTTTTGTTCCCACAGGCCTGCGATGCGAACTGCAGCCTTGTCAGTATTCGAGTAAGTCCAGATGTTCCTTCACGACTCACCCTGGTGTCGCCCCGTCGCACTTTCAACACTTTCCTTTTCCGCTCTTGGTTTCTCCACGTGACAGCGCCTCCAAATAATTCTCTCGATAAATGCCGAGAACCTCCATTGGACTTTTGCTAGTGGTGCAGGGCGGTACTGCCTTTGTTTGTTTGTTCGTTTTGGACTCGACATGCCAAAGATCAGCATCTCTCTCAGAGTAAATTTCAGCTCTAAGCGCACCTGAATAGAAGCCGCATCCGCTACACTTGAAAAAAAAAAAAAAAAAGCAGATATATTAGCCGCAAATGTCCATTTGAAACATGAGATATTAACACAGAGTTTTTTTCTTACTTAATTAAATAGGTACCATAAATGTTTTGGTTTTTTTTGTAGTGCATGTAATATGTCTGGTTAAAAAAAAAAATTGATTTCCCTTCCAGGAAAAGTCATCCATCGGTATCTTCATCTTTATCCTGCCGACTAAAAGCAAAAGTCGTCTTCTGAAGTGTCTGAATTAGACAGAATTCCTCCGTCGCAGCCTCGCTCGGCCTCTCTTTCGTTGCTCTCCGTGTCACTTGTGCAAAGCTCACGCGTGTTCTCAGAGTCCACGTTTAATGGCGGCGGCCCCACGTGAGCGCCGGAAACATCTTGACCAAATGAAGCTCGAAAGCAAAACCCAGACGTTCGCTGTTCAGAATCACTTCTTCTGATTCTGGTTAAAAAAATCCATACATTTGTGTTCAAGAGTGTGAAAATAATAGTTAGTCTAGAAATGAGGGTAAATGATTGAATATAAAACAGTGGAACAAAGAAATAAGTAAAGGCTACTGTTTATATTAACCAGTGGAAGAAAAAGGAGAGCCGTCTGTCGGATTTAAACTGCAGAGAAACTTCATGTGGCTTGAAAATTGCTGCACTCAGCTAAATGTACACACACACACGCACACACACACACACATGTATGCACCTCCAAACATACACAGCTTCAACAATGTGATATCTTTACCACTTCCTCTTCAATTCAATCTGAAATTCAATCTCATCTGTGCGAAAATATAAATGTAGGTCATGTGTGCATAGGTCTGTTTACTATCCTCTATATTATTATTATCATTATCATTATTATTATTATAGTTGTTGTTGTTGTTACATACTATGTTATTTTTAAATGTATTTCTTTTTATTTAGTACCGTCACTTCAAATTTACGACTCTCACAAAAGAGACTTTGAGTGACTTCTTACTCAGCAGATACTGTTTATTGTCAGCCACAAATAAATCTTTAACATTGAATTAAGACAAAAATAAATCAATAAATAACTAAATAAACACGTAGTACTTTGCAGGTTTGCAAAGGTAAAATTGCTTATCTTCTTGTCGTGTAGCATTTTCTGAAACTCTTATTACGCTTTCTCCCTAGAATACACGATGCAAGTGTCTCCAAGTCAGCACATTACCAAGGGTAAGTTCTTGTGTGTGTGTGTGTGTGTGTGTGTGTGTGTGTGTGTGACTGGCTTGTAAAAAAATGCATTGTTTTAAGGGAACAGATATGCAATCATTTATTTCTTGTTTTGTGAAAAGGTGTTTCCTGATTATTTCATCCATGGCGTGAAGTCCCTCGGCGGCGCCAGACAGGAAATCGTCTCACCTTTAGTTCAGAACTTCGAATACTTTCGCGGATGCATCCTCAATGTGAGTGAACGGGGAGTCGTTTAACTCGGCTCAGGTTTGAATGTTTTTTTAACTGACCCGATGGGAAAAGTTGAATCCGCTAGCATTTCAAGTCGATTAAAGAAATAATATGTTATGTTATGTTTTTACTTGAATATCTGGCACAACAATTTCCTTCCGGATGGATAAAGTTGTCCTTATTCTTATTCTTATTCTTATTCTTATTCTTATTCTTATTCTTATTCTTATTCTTATTCTTATTCTTATTCTTATTCTTATTCTTATTCTTATTCCTGTTCCTATTCCTATTCCTATTCTTATTCTTATTCTTATTCTTATTCTTATTCTTATTCTTATTCTTATTCTTATTCTTATTCTTATTCTTATTCTTATTCTTATTCTTATTCTTATTCTTATTCTTATTCTTATTCTTATTCTTATTCTTATTCTTATTCTTATTAACAAGTTCAACAGTTGTCTTAAAATCTTAAAATGTAAGTTGTAAGGGCCTCGTGCTTCATCTTTGGTTAGTTCAAGGCTGACCGTTGGAATTGAACTTATAAGCACAATCATTTCTTTTTCAATGATAACAATTTCTTTTTTTTTTTTGCAAAAATGAATCTGTTTTCTGAGCAAAAATGTTATCAAAATAGATTTTAAAGAGAGTTTGTCCCTTTAAATTTGGCAATATAATGTCAATATAATAAGATGTCTACTGTGGTTTGCTGAAATTATAATAATGACTTGGTTGTCTCACAATGTAAAAATTCCACGGTTTTGTGTTTCCGTCCAAGAATATCATGACATGAGAGGCAAAAAGGCAGTAAATGGATGAGAACATTAACATTGTTCTCTCTCCATCAGGAACGGATCAACGTTACGAAGCTGGTTTGGACGAACGAGACGTTCATTTCGCCGAGAACCTTCGTGGGTCAGATGGAGAGTCTGCATCAACGCCTCCTCAGCTCCAACCTCTAGGACCTCCTGACACCGACTCACAATTTAGAATTAGAGCAACCAACCAGTGGGCGAATATTTGGAATATATGCATTTTCTTCACCCAAAATATTCATTTTTAAAGGTGCTGTCAAGGAAAAAAAATGTGATATTTGGATTTAAGTCATGCAATTTTTGTTGATCTTGTCTATGTTCATGTGAAAGATAATATATAATAATTTTCTATTTTTAATATTTGACCTTGTTTTTATTTATTTAACATCACTGTAACATTATGTCAACTGCTTGGCAGAAAGACACATGAATGCTACAGTGTCAGACTCTCAGATACTTTTAAAAGTCCTGCTCTATTAAATTATTTCTAGTTTGTATTTCAACCCATGCAAATAAAATAATCACTGTTTTCACTGATCAGTGTGCATGTTTCAATGTATTTTCACACGCTATCATATCCATATATTCATTTCACCAGATGTAAAAACTGATTTATTTTATGATGAGGATAAAGTGGATGCAAGAATGTTCAGATTTAATGTTTCTGCTTTTTTTACACATTATAATATATAATATATAATATTAAAATGCTCATGACCAGACGTTTTTACGGCTCTGTTTTTTCATCCGGCCCGCCAAACTATTTTCTTTGAATATTTCAATAAGTATTTTCAATCAATATTGAATTGAGAACATCCTTATTTTTTCCTTTGGTTTAACTTTGTAAACAGGACTGTCTCAGAAAATTAGAATATTGTGATAAAGTTCTTTATCTTCTGTAATGCAATTCAAAAAACAAAAAGTACTTTTTCATGATATTCTAATATTTTGGGATAGGATTTTGGAGTTTTCTTAAGATGTAAACCATAATCAGCAATATTAAAATAATAATAAAAGGCTTGCAATATTTCCGTTGATTTGTAATGAATCCAGAATGTATGATGAATGTATGCATGTTTTTGTAATTGCATTACAGAAGATAAAGAACTTTATCACAATATTCTAATTTTCTGAGACAGTCCGGAAGAGGATTACAAGCAAAATAATGTCGGTACATTTACATAATCATTCATAATTTTAAAGTTAAAATAAAAAAAATAAATAAAAAAAATGAAATTATTTAAATGGCAATTTTACTTTTGTTCCATTCACATGATACCTAGTTGGCCTGTGCATAAAAATGAAAAAAATAAAAAATAAAAATAATTGCCCAGCCCTGTTTTCATGACTATGTTGCCCTCTATAGGACATTTTGAGAAAGTTGCCAGGGCAGCAGATGCGATGGAGAGCGAGAGGCGAGGCATGTGTGTGAAACACTGAGCTTTAACTAAATGTTCCCCAGCATGCAGCCGCCACCCAGGAAGGTAAGCTGACACTTTACTTTCAACCGTACGTTGCATGACGATCTGAAGGCTTTGCATCTTTCATTTGTTTTCTGGATGAACCTTCTGTGGTCTAAACGAACAACGGCTCTGTGTGCAGAATAAAAGTGCATGATGGTTTCTCTCTGCCAGCCCATAATATATGTAGGGATGGAATCATAGAATATAGTTTTTAATTCATAGAGGCTTGTTCAAAGTTCAGAGGATCGTTGCTATGCATTGCTATTTTAGATCATTTTGAGATTTAACGTCTCAACAGTTTTTATTAAACCCGTGTGTTATTTACATTACCATTTCAGTCCTTCAATCTCTTTATGGTAACCCCCCCCCCCCCTTTTTGGGAGATGTGTTCTTTCTCATTTCATGGGAAAAATCAAGCACGAATCTTGGAAATGGATTGAAAAAGTTTGTATTCTCACTGACACATTGCATCCATGTAGGAATCGTGGTAAATTTAGCAATAAAAGAAGCGCACATATTGTGTCGCATGAAAAGTAAAATCAGGGCCTGAAAACATAATAATGTAATGGGAGATTCCAAAAAACAAGTCTTTTGTTGTTTCCCTGCTTTTCCAAAGTGAAGTCAGAAGGTTCTGCACGCCAGTTAGAAATGATGAGTGAAGTGAATGCACTGTCTGCTGTGTACGTGCACGTGTGCATGAGTAGGTGAAAGAGACTCACCACGTCAAACAGGTGTTTTCAGTGCAGCTCAGCAAGTTGCAGGACAAGCAACAACTGGACATTGAACTTTTGGAGGAGATAAGGTAGTGTATGATGTCATTTCTACTTCTTCACGCCACAAAAAGACAGACAGACTGGGATAATAATACAAAAATGGAGATGAAATGGCGGGTTAACACATTTTGTGCTCCTCAAGGTCCTTCAGTAAGCAGCGAGCAGCCGTCGAGAGGGACTACGCCCAGGTGAGTGTGTGCACGCTAACTAGAAAGCTTTTCTTGTCCGCAGAATGCTGCTTTACTGGCGTTTTCTTCCTTTTCCCGGAAAGCCTCACCACCTATCGATTCCAGTTTTTTAGAGCGCTTCTTCTCAGCGTCCAAACATAGTTCGGGTGTTTTTACATTGAACTCCGCTCTCCCGCTGGGACAAACAAATTGTTATCGACGGCACCGAGGCGAGAAAGGCTTGTTTTGGGTCACAAAGTCTGGTTTTCCCTGACAATAATATTTAGATAAACAGAGTAAAAGAGCCGGCCGACGGCGGCGTGAAATTAAAATACAGCAAACCAGTATACGGCGTGCATGCATGCATGCATACAAATATAAACGTTATTTTTTCACTATTGCAAGACTAAACAAGCAGAGAAATACAAGTATTTCGCTGCAAGAGAGCGGCCGTGCACATTCGAAGCTTTGACACCTAAACTGCAAAGACGACAAGGACATTTTAATAAAGCGCTAAACACCCAGGAATTGCAAGAGTGGAAATAAGTGACATTTTCCACAACATCTCTGAAAAGCGTCAGCTCTTCCCTGAGTTTGTCAAGGAATGTTTGGTAGAATCTGCTGATTCTTGAGGAAACTGAAGAAGGAGAGCAGAGACGTTGAAGTATTAACTCCATAAAAAAGGTGGAGCAGGGTCATCAAAATGAGGTGACTGACAGATTTGGTTTTCTTTAATTCCATCGAGCCAAATCCGAATGTTTCGAAGTATTTTAGCTGATTTCTGTGAATATATTTGGTTTGATGAGTCATCTTGATTCCATTTAAACCTCGTGATTTGAGGATGTCAATTAAAAAAAAAAAAAAAAATCTGATGTATACTGCTCGAAAAAATAAAGGGAACATTTAAACAACACAATTTATGAAACCAAAGGAAACAGCAGCACTTAGGAAACAACACCAATTGTTTGGACTTGTTTTAACGTGTTTTTCGCTTTCATTTGGAGTCCAGACCTCCACGGGTTCATACATTTCATTTCCGTCGTGCAATTTTTGTCGTCAGCACATTCAACTATGTAAAGAACAAAGTATTTCTTCAGAATATTCATTCATTCAGATTTAGCATGTGTTAATGTTTCAAGAAGTGGTTTGATGAGCTTCACTCTATGTGCTCAATAAATATGTTTTCTGGGTCGTGTGAGAAAGTAGTCGTCTTCTCTTTCAGGCCCTGCAGAGTTTGGCGTTCCAGTATCAGAGGAGAGACTGGGAACGAGCCGGCACCGATGTGTGTTACGGGTAATGAAACACACACACACACTTGAACAGCCGATCAGTGACTGCGTGATGCTGAGCTTCTCGGGTCACTTGGACCGAGTGTGTAACAGAAGGACGACTTAGGATCACAAACACGCTCCCATCAAGTTGGAATATTAGCCTATATATATTAGCCTATATATATATTAGCCTATATATATAGTAGCCTATGATATTAGCCTATAATATTAATATGATATTAGCCTATAATATTAGCCTATGATATTAGCCTATATATTTTAGCCTATACATATTGGCATATGATATTAGCCTATATATATAAGCCTATAAAATTGGCCTATAATATTAGCCTATATATATTAGCCTATGATATTAGCCTGTATATATATTAGCCTATATATATTAGCCTATGATATTAGCTTATAATATCAATATGATATTAGCCTGCAATATTAGCCTATAATATTAGCCTATGATATTGGCCTATAATATTAGCCTATATATATAGCCTAAAATATTAGCCTATATATATTGGCATATGATATTAGCCTATATATATAAGCCTATAAAATTAGCCTGTAATATTAGCCTATAATATTAGACCATATATATTAGCCTATATATATTGGCCTATATATATTGGCCTATGATATTAGCCTGTGATATTAGCCTATATATATATATATTAGCCTATAATATTAGAATATGTGAATAAAACAGAGTGGGTGATAAGGTGATCGTATTTGATTTTTCACACTTTTCACCTTTTTTTTTGGTCGCTGTAAAAATTTTAGATTAAGAGTCTAGATTTTCACTATGTGCATATTTATGCCTTTAATTGGAAAGGAACCATTAACCTGAAGAAATTGCAAAAGTGCTAGAGTATAATAACAGTAATACATACTATTGTTTTTCATATTGGAAGAAATCTGCAGATATGTCCTATGACAGGGACTGAACTTCAATATAAAAGCATAACAGCCACATGGTGTTTTGTCCGCATGTGTGTCAGCAGTGTTTTGGGAGTTTGGCGGTCTCTGATCGACGCCACGGCTCAGACGGCGGCGTCACGTCTCGCCTCCGTCGACGAATACCGCGTTCTCATCAAACAAGCCTCGAAAAGCATCCGTGACGCAAAAGACAGCCGTGCAAAGAGAGTGAGACGATCGACCGCACGTGCGACGCGACTCCGACCCTGACAAATTCATTGACCCCGTGTCTGATGTTACACACTGCAGGGACTGGAAGTGCTGCAGAAAATGCAAAGTGAAGTCGTGGATGGTCTTCAGGACGTGCACAGGATCAAGAAGAGGTACCACCACCTCGGTCACATTGCTAATGCTGCAAGACAAAAAGCTGCTGATGCACAGGCCAGGTTAGTGTGTGTGTGTGTGTGTGTGTGTGTACATGCTGTATAATGGATACAAATAATATCATTACAACAACATTTCCTCATAATCAATTTTGCAGCGACAGAATTTTGAGCTCTCCTTCTTTGGAAGGCATCGATCCCACACGTCTCTGCAGTTCAGCAAGGCTACTCGGTTATTTTTACACAAGAAAACAACAAACTCTCAAATGCAAATGAAAGCTTTTTTTTTTTTTCAAAGTTTGACCTAAAGTAAATTAGTATCCACGCAAACCTTAACGTATATATAGCTTATGCGGCATTTCAATTCAATTCAGCTCAGTTCAGTTTGATTTACCGTAATTTCCGGACGATAAGCCTCGACTTTTTTCACGTAAACAACGATGCGGCTAATATATGGACTTTTTTGGGTGGGGGACGCGAACGAGCTTCACGCCGCTAAAACGTTTCTCCTCGTCACATTGGACCGATGAAATGACCGGGAAATTCTGAGTCCGTTCAACTCCGACACCGAAGAAGACGACTTTGACGGTTTTAGTGCGCAGGAGGAAGACCGAGATAGCGATCGGCTAGCCGGTGCGGCTTATAGTGAGGTGCGCTCTATAGTCCGGAAATTACGGTACATGGTGAAAAATCACAAGAAAATGATCTCAGCACCCTTTTTCATAGAGCAGGTCTTCAAAATATACAGTGCTCAAAAAGAAAAATAAAGGGAACACTTTACAGGGAACAAACTTAGGAAGCAACACTGATTGATTGGGACTTGTTTTAAGGAGGTAACGTCAACGTTGGATCGGCCTGGAGTGTGTTTTTATGCTTTCATTTGGAGTCCAGACCTCCATGGGTTCACATATTTCCTTTCCATTGTGTGATTTTGTTGTATTTCATAAGAATATTCCATTCATTCAGATCTAGGATGTGTTATTGTTATGTTTCCTTGATTTTTTTTGCACAGTGAATTATTTACAGAGATCCAACAGAAGCAAGGAAAAGTTTCCCTGGACAATAATATTCTTACACTGCCGTCCGTAGTAGGACACTGTACAGACAAGAAATAAGCACAATAAAGGGCAGTGAGCGAAAGATGGAGAGGAATTGTAAACTAAAATTCAAAGTTTGATGGAATGTGTGTGAAATTGTCAGTGCAAACACGCCATGAATATTCTGAGGAGGTTCAAGGCTGTTTGATCAGTTTGGTCACGATTGCACGATGGCATCAACTTATTGTATAATTGCTAATTAAACATGTGCAAATTGAAATGTAAATAGTAAAGTAGAAGCTCGAGTTTGCAAATTGACAAAGTAAAAATGTTAACGGTCAATTGCGGCTGCTTGTTCGTCCATGACTAAACTCCTGGAGTTTGATATGTAGCCGTGTTATGACCATTTATACAGTTTACATGCTTATGCACATCGCATGTGCTTGCATGTCAAACATCCTTTCACTGAGTTATAGTGTTAGCCAAATAAAATGTAAACATGAAAAAAAGGTTACAGAAATACAACAGAAAAACAACTTTTTTTTCCAGTATCGTCGTTTTAACGCTGATATGATGCCATTTTGCCCTCCAGAGCGAGAAGTGATCATGGGATTTTCTTCTCCAAGACGGGACTGCAAAAGATGAATGCAAAGGTCTGGCTATGAAATTAAATGATTTATACTGATTGGAAAAAAAAACACTAAATAGGATTCGCTGATGAGCCACATAGAACTGATTCCTGTTTTTGAGTTGATCATTTAACGACGCTGCTCTTAACATGATGAAAAATCACAAGTTTGATTTTACGGGGTTTGTGCTCATATGGGAATCAAAGGTGGGACAAGCGTTACAAGATCCCTGGATAAAAGAAGCAAATATGTGTTGGGACTCTTTTGTGGAAATGTTTGGAAAGTTAAGAAAGTTGGTGAATAACAAAGAAAGTCAGAATAGTCTTTGGATGTTTATTTTAAGGCCGTCTGCAGGAGAGTAGATGTTACAATGATAATAATATGATTCATATTTTACAAGGAATATACTTGTCAAAGAGAGGAAACACCTGTAATTAATCCTTTTGTCTTAGAATTTAGTTTTGAGCTCTGCCTCTGCATGTACTGCATATGTAAGATCACAGAATACTAATTTAATGCACAAGTTAAATATATATGAAAGACACCCTGATTTGAATAGATTCCAAGACACTATATTTAAGCCCTGCTGGGATGGAAATTTATAGTTTGACATTGTTTTTATATTACATATATATGTGTGTGTGTGTGTGTGTGTATGTATATATATGAAGCTTGTGGAAAAAGACATATGCACATTTATAAATTGATGAATTTGAATAATGAATAAGCAAAACTCTCTTCAAAGTCAACATTTTGAGTGAAATTTTCTGTGTTTGGGCGTTGAGAGGAATATTTTTTTTAAACATGGTTTAACAATCTGATCGTAATTAAAAACTGATATCAGCAAGAGTACTCAGATGTGCACATTGCATAAAGATGAGGTTAGCCCACATGCTATGCATTAATCTTGTTCATTTATTGTTGTTCATCATGCTGAGTGTCTTGGAAAAGCAAAGATTAAATCCTAATTTCATTTCTGTGCTAAGCTAAATGCCAGGTTTAAAGAATGCGACAATCATTTGACTGAAGTTCGCAACGAGTACCTGTTGGCGCTGGCGGCAGCACGCAGCCACTATCGCCACTTTTCCACCAGCGACTTACCACAAATCATGGAGGTACGGCGATGCGGACACACTCCCACCGGACTGGATACGAGAAAACTAACCGTTTATGGAGTAAAATCCAATGTTCACAGGACGGTCAGAATTAAATGGACGAAGACCTGATTTTAAGTATCTTCTCCAACAATTGCACCGGGCCAGAGTTACGGCAGCCGTCGAGTTGTCGATCTCCTTTGAGAGCTTCATCCCGGAGACTTGGCTGTTGTTATAATTTAGTTTACCCCCAAAAAATCAGCTTTTATATGGTGCAAATTCACAACAGTCGTCTCATGACGCAGTTCAAGACCACAATCTTTAAGAGTATGAATAGAAAGCCAGAGAAGAGGAGCTTGGTAACTGAATGTTCTGGCTGCTTTAGCAACTCCAGGCAAAACAAGCATCCCTGCATCCGTGATGGAGTTCGGACTTCTTTAATATACCGTTATCGAGGTCGACCGTTTAGAGTCGCGTTACATTTAGGTGTTCCTCTGTTGGTTCCAGTCCAAAATTTAAATTGACTCCAGCTTACATGCCGCTCTCCTCTTTGTCCTGAAATAAATATATTTATCTGTGTGCATTTGTACATGCAATCTTCTGTTGACCCTTTGTTTTCTCCTAAAGTTAATAGACGGGGATATTTATGAGAATCTGAGGAGCCATTTCTCTGTGCTGTGTGACGCCGAGATGGACGCCTGTCTGAACACACACAAGCAGTACAGCGTCGCATGGGACGCCATCGCCAAGGTAAATATCCGTTTAATCCCTGCAATCTGGTGTTCTGTGTAGGGAAGGATTATCACATACTGGTGAAATAAAACTGGATCAGATCAGAATCAGCTTTCCTGGGAATGTTGGGTTTTGCGCTAACATGTAAAGATAGGTATGACGGAGTAATACAATGAATTCAAGGTGCAAATGTTGAAAAGTAATATATCAAACAAGTAAACTGAGGTGATAGCGCAATGAAAAAAATAATCTGAATGTCTATATTTATGCTATGAATGTTATTTGGAGCAGGGATATGCAAAACAAAAGCAATATTTTGAGTTGCATTGACCAAAACTGAACAGACGTAAACCTTTGAGTGGTGGTTAAATGTCTGTCTGCTGCGGTTTCCAATATCACCGTCAGTTTTCTGGACTGATAATTATTGGACTGATGTACAGATGATGAAATCCCCAAGGATGCTATAGAGAACGTTTAGCTTCAAGACAGAAATAGAGCAGAGGACTCACAAGCCGGGGGGGGAAATGGAAGGATCGAACTCAAGTAGAAGGAAGAAGCCAAATAAAGAGTTCTGAAAGTAAGATAAATAAAGAGTAAAGGAAATTAGTAAACAAGTCAAGATGTGACTTTGAAAGATCCACAAAGAGAAACCTTTTCAAGACCCGAGATTCAGGAAGTGAGTGTTGCAGGGCAAAAGAGACAGAAAATAGTGACATTTAAAGTCTACAAGTCAGAGAGTCTGAACTTGCAGGCTTGTGTTGAAAGTCAAAAATGGCCATTTCAGTCAAAATGTGGTTGGTAGCTACAATTTTTCATGGGTAAAAACTGGATTTTCTCCCTGCTCATCATTAACAAGCTGTAGATGGAAATAGAAATCGAATGCAGCATTTTTCCTGAAGGAAGCAATGTTTGTTCTCCCCCTGACAATGTGATTTTATTACATTCTTTCCGACAGATGACCAGGAAAAGGGATGTTCAGCAATTTCAACAAGATTTGGTTTTCTTTGCCAAAACACCTGAATTCTCCTTCCAGCCGGCTCCACAGGACAACGTACGTTTGGATCATCTTGTGAAGTATTAGTGGAGAGCGGAGCGCTGAATGTGACCATGAATGAGAAGAATGAAGGATAAAGGTTTTGTGCAGGTGACGGTTCTGCAGGAAATCAATGCTTCCCAAGGGGAGGGATCTCTGGTTCAGGAGGCCAGGAGGTGGATAACCAAAGCTGCTACAGACTACAAGCTCACCAGGCATGGAGAGAAGGTGAGGCTTTTTTAAATTACAGTATGGACTGCTTTCACACACACACACACGGCGATGTGGACAGCGCTAACTTGCACGATGCTAACCGACCCATGACAAACAGCTTGGGTATCTCCACCTCCACCTCACGGGTGGAGCTCCATGTCTGTTCCTGATCCGACCACGGGTCCATCATCTGCTCCGTCAACAGTCACTCATCTCATCGGTCCACAGAACCTTTGAAACTTCTGTCCTCAGATATTTCTTGGTCCATCCTTGATGTTTCAACTTACGTGTCTTGTTCGGAGGCGGTCGGGTTCCTGCCTGTCTTCCCTCAGCCGTGTCTCTGAGAACCAACACCTGGTTCTTCTGGACCCTCCAGACAGGTTGCAGGTGTGGAAACGGCAGCGCTGGAGGAGAACGGCTTCCAGGAAGCTTCAGCTTCGATTCTTCTCAAATTTTTGGCGGCTAATTTGCGTCTTTTCTTCTCGACACGTTTCTTGCGATCCTGTTGACCATTTGATGTTTCTGTGATCACGACCGATATCTTAGCTAGTTCAAGAGCGCTGCATCCCTCTGAAAGACTTTACAATTTTGGACTTTGCAGAGTCCATTAAATCTCTTTTTTTGGCCCATTTTTCCTGAGGAGAAGAATCTACCTGATAATTATGCACACCTTGTTGATCTCCTCAGACCGCACCCTCCCTCGTCACACAAATGCACATTACCTGATATGCATTCAATCCAATAAGTTTATACAGCTTGGAGTAGGAAATTATGGCTAAAATGATGATATGGTCAAAATAATCACTCGCCTAATAATTGTGCACACAGTGCAGATTAGAATCTAATAGTTGTATCAGGTTTCCTTCCTGCAGAAAGAGAAGGAGTTATTTAGTTTGATGGGCAGAGGGAAGGAAAGGCTGGAAGTGCACTGGTAGGACTCAAGTAAAGCAAACAAGTGGTGAGAGGTTTCGTCCATAATATAGAGCAGTTTTCTCGGCATCCTCCAGTTCTACTCCCAGGATATCAGGGGTGGAAAATTCATTATGACAAGGGGCCGGATCAGAAATCTGAACGCCGTTTGAAGGCCGAACCGACGCCAACAGAAAACACGTGTGTGACATTAATGGAATACCTGTTTTGTCATTGTCTGTGGAGGTTCCCAGTCGTCCAGGTCGCGGTCAATTCTTGTTGAAATCTTCTTGTGGTGGCAAAGGAGCAATTTTTGGGGATTACCTGGAATAATCCCCAAAAGTTGCTCCTTTGTTCCAAACAAACAAAATCCCTGTTAGCATAACAACCCCCTTAGACCCAATTTCTGATGATACACTCTTCAATATCGGCCACATGTGGCCCTCGGGCCGTAAAATATCTACATGGTCTCGGACACAGAGTTTCAAACTCTATTTGGACGCCCAGATATTTGTACTTGTGTTCCTGTCATTTTTCTGACTTACAATTGAATTAATTCGAACAATGAATATTGAATAATAATCTGTGATATTTTTCTTATTCAATGTACTTTCTATGTTTCCCCCACAGACCTTACAGACCCTGGAAAGTCGGCTGAAGCTCTTGTCAGGGGAAACAGGGTTCATGGTGGAGCAAAAAATCACGGAGGTGCAGGACAGCATCAGGAAAGCAAGGGTAAAAACATTACAACTGCATGTTACATGAGTTTCCTGTTAACAGATCCTACAAGTTCATGGTCAAAATTTGAGCTAGACCAACTATTAAAGAGAGGAGAAGTAGAAGAATATGATGACATCTAGAATTTAGAACTATTGAGGAAGTCTGGAGTGGCAGAGAAGTATGTTAGACCGGTGCAGGACATGTATGCTAGCTGTGAGACAGTGATGAGGTGTGCTGTAACAGAGAAGTTCAAAGTGGAGGTGGGACTCCATCAGGGATCAGCTCTGAGCCCCTTCTTGTTTGCAGTGGTGATGGACAGGCTGACAGATGAGGTTAGACAGGAACCTCCATGGACCATGATGTTTGTAGATGACATTGTGATCTGTGGTGAGAGCAGAAAACAGGTAGAGGAACATCTAGAGAGGTGAAGGTATGCTCTGGAAAAGAGAGGAAGGAAGGTTAGATGCAGCAAGACATGACCCAACCATCTCTGACCTTCTCTCCAAAACATCTAACATGATGGACTCCTTCCTGATCGCTCCCAAAGAGAAGCTCAGCATCTTCATCTCTTTGACCTCCAGCTCTGCCTCCTCACTTTGTTTCTAGTTTCTAGTCGACACATCATGGCCGCTCTCACCACTGTCTCCTCCACCTTTCCTTTCAAATAACCCCGAACAAGTATGTCGTCCATTCTACTACTGCGTTTGCAAAGAAATCCAAGTCAGAGCAAACCTCAGATATCTCCTCCTGCAGTGTGAATCATGTAGGAAGAACTAATCATTTTCTCCGAGCAGAAACGACATTGTCACGGTTTTCATGTTTATTCGGCTTCACGCCGCTGACGGTTGTCTCACGTCGTCTCAGCTCAGCAGGGTGAAGGCAGAAGCTCGCCTGGCTCTGCTGTCTGAGAGCGTTGAAGGACTTGAAGGTTTGCTTTGTGACGCCATGAAGCTTGCAGAGGAGGAGCTGCAGGCAGAAGGACGACTCAGCGCACAGAGGACGTCTGCAGAGGACTTTTCAGTAAAAACACACACAACTCTATCTTCTCAGTGGAAAATATGGTTGGTTATAATCTTCCTTAACTTTACCTTCATGTAATCAAAGTGTTATGATATTGTTTCCAAAAACATAGTTTAAGTTCTTGAATTAATGTGCGGGTTAGAAGTCAGAAGTCCAGGGTCTTATGAGGGAAATAAGAGACACTGAGTTGGATGACATGTTGTTGTTGTTGTTGTTGTTCTCCCTGCTGTTTGTTTATTCCTGGATGTCTTGCTCTTTCTTCTAACTGTCTCTCTATTTATATTCATATCTACTATTTGTTATTCATTTATTATTTGTTATTTTTTATTTGTTATTTATTATTTGTTATTTTTTATTTGTTATTTATTATTTATTTTTTTATTTATTTTTTATTATATTTATTTATTGTGTATTATTTATTACTTATAGTTTATTATTTTTATTTATTATTTGCTATTTGTTATTTATTATTCATTATTTATTTTATTTTTTTATTTAATATTTCTTTTTTATTATTATTTATTGTGTATTATTTATTACTTATTGTTTTTTATTTATGACATTATACCTGTTACATTGCTGTAACAAAGGAACTTCCATTTTGGAGATTAATAATCTTATTTGTGTAATAAAGTAAGCAGTCCAATCCCAACACACTCTCTCACGTACGAAGGCAGAAATCAATCCAGTCATCAGTCCATAAAATGCAGATCTAGTATTTTCTGAAACAGTTTTGTCCTGCTGGCGACCTGTATTTTGATTTTTAAGCACAGTTTATTGTGTTTGTTGAGGAAGAGGAGTTGGAGCCGAGCGGTTTTGCAGACTATGATGCTAAGAGAGCTCTCTTCCCTGAGCCGGCGTCAGAACTGCATGTTTACCCTGCAGCATATAAAGTCATCTATAGCTATCAGGTAAGTTATTAAAAGATAAAATCTCCTAAATGACCACTTTAAGTCACTGAGAGCCTTTGCAATGCAAAATGTCCAGTAAAGCATCTTTAAATACTACCTTATGGGGGATTTTTTTCTTCTTTGGTGGTTTGTGATGTCGTGTCAGTTTCCATGCGGCGCCGATGTGGATCCATCATGTGTGGATCCAAAATCTAACGCTCGTTCCCTTCAATTCAGTCCAAACATGATTGGATGATTTCAGCTCTGCTTGACACATTATTTGGTATTTGTCACTCATTTTCTATTGATTTAAATGTTTAATTGGCCTCTCTGCTGTATTTACACAAATTAATTATTCATTTTCTTAGGTTTGAATGCTTGTACTGACCTGTGTTTCTCCGTTTGTAGTGACATTTCAAATCCATAGTTTTAAAGTTTGCTCTTTTGCACTTGATCTGAGTAAACAACAGAGGAGATTATATATTTGATATATATATACATATTTGGATTTTTTTTCTTCTCATTCAAACTCCATCCATCCGTCTCCAAATTGAATCTCCAGAAAAAGCGATCAGATTTGCGTCGATTCACATGAGGAAACGTTCATTTCCGCAACCGATGCACATTAAGAGGATGATGATGATGATGAAATGTTTTGAGCCATAATTGTGGCAGAAAACACGCGTGTGGTGCAGCGGGCTGCACGTAAGAGCCGTGTTTCTTGCAGGCCGGACCTTCGGACGAGCTTTCAATGTTAGAAGGAGACGACGTGGAAGCGACGGAGGACGGAGACGTGGAGGACTGGCTGAAAGTAAGATGCCGTTCACACTGGTTGAAGGCCGGTTGTGTGAACTGTGTGTGTGTGTGTGTGTGTGTGTGTGTGTGTGTGTTAACGCCTCTCCCTGTGTCTCTGCTTAGGTGTGTAACATGTCTGGTCAGATTGGGTTCATACCAGAGCGCTACGTGCAGTTTATTTATTATCCAACAGAGGGAACTTCTCGTTTGGATACTTCTGCCGACTCAGCGCCATCCAGGAGAATAAAAGACAGGCCAGAGAGCCGCTGTTAGTATGTTTTAATGTTTTAATGTTTTCTCTCCTGCGTTTGCATGAAACTGGAGACATTTTGGAGCAAACTTAAGTCATGACATCATTGCCCTTGAAAATATAATAATAATAATAAAACATAAGATTTGTATAGCGCTTTTCATGGTACTCAAAGACGCTTTTACAAGTGAAAGACAGAAGACACAGGACATACACACTATTATTGGGAAAGGCTGTAGGTGCTGTAAGTGGTCAGTAAAATTTGTTGTAAGTAAAATATGATGGACAATTGGAAGAGCTCGTCTAGCGGTAGTCTCATTTTTTTTCATAAATTTAATTTATTTACAGATTGAATTAGATTCAACTTTATTGCCATTGAACAAAATGCAGTTGCATCTAATCAGAAGTGCATCTGTACAGAATGTTCACTATTAACAGATAAATGCATTTTTATTTTATTTTTTTTACAGCTCGTGCAAGTAGAGGTGGATCATGATGTGCAGATGATGTCCAAATAGGGAGGGATTAATATGATGGCAATATACGGATGGAACTATTAATATACAGAAGTCTTATACAGTAACTCCACAGAATGAATAATATAAAGATTTAATATGAATTATACTTCAAAAATGTAATTTTTATGTGCTGGTGAGGATCACCTTTGGACAGATACAATAATATGTATGGAGATGCTGTGCATAGTGACTTCATTTGAACATAGTGATGAATATTGAATAAATCTTAGTATTCCATTACATTCCAGACGCTTTTATCCAAAGCCACTTACAAAAACTGCAATTCAATAACCGAAGATCCGAAGTACCAGTGGTCGTTATTCAGAAGTCACCACTCTGCCAAATATCTCAAAACCATATACATACATTTCTTCTTTTCTTTTTGTTTTTGTTTTTTTTATGGGGGGGGCAACAACAACAACAGCAACAAGCTAGTTCCAAACTGTATACTAAAATAAATTAACTTCTACTCCCAATAACTAACATCTAGACATGCTACACCAAGTTTCTGGATAGTTATTTAGTTACTTCCTGGGACGTAGAATGCTGTTCTGGACTCTTCTCTGCTCTGAACTGCATCAGGATCACCATCTTCCACTTTGCCAGGCGTGGCCAGAGCTCTCTACTCCTACAAAGCTCGGAGCGACCGAGAGCTGTCCTTCCAGGAGGGGGCGCTGATTCAGCTGACGCACCGTCAGGACGCAGAGGTTGGTGCGACGGCGAGCTCCGGTTCAAGGCCCGACAGGGTCGACAAACTTTCCCCGCTTAAAGAAACACCGGGAGCCACACGACCCTTTGGAGGTTTAAAATGGATGAACACGGCATTCTATGTATCTAAATGCACTGCAGACAGGAAAGTAGGCATTTCAGTGTCCGGGGAAACATGTTTGTGCACTGTGCACGTGACAAGACACGCTTTGAATGGATGAACAAAATGCGTTGCAGAGAAAACCAAATGACATTTCTGCACGCAACTAAACATTTGGAAAAAAAAAGACACTGGGTTGAAGGTTACCTTGAAGAAAAATACTCAATGTTTATTGAGTCCTTCTTGTATTTAGGAAAAAGAAGCCAAACTTAATTGACAGCGTCCTCTCTCTCTGCTGTCGTCCTTTTACCGACGCGTGCGATCGATTATTAAGAGCGACAAAAACATCTGGACTCGTTGCAAGATCGCCGTTATCTTCAAATTTAAAAATGAACCAACTGAAATAGAATACATTTTAATGAAATGCTGGATTCTTTTCAAAAGCCACAGGGAGCCGCGTCGGGCGGGTTGCCGACCCCTGGACCAGGTCATACAAGTCAGACCGCTGTACCCAAAAATACACTGCTCAAAAAAATAAAGGGAACACTTAAAAAACACATCCTAGATCTAAATGAATGAAATATTCTTATGAAATACTTTGCTCTTTACACAGTTGAATGTGCTGACAACAAAATCACACCAAAACGATCCATGGAAATCAATTGTATCAACCCATGGAGGTCTGGATTAGGAATCACACTCCAAATTAAAGTGTAAAAACAAACTCCAGGCTGATCCAACTTTGATGTAATGTCCTTAAAACAAGTCCAAATGAATCTGTGTTGCTTCCTGAGTGGACACTATGATTTCACACAAGTGGGATTGACTTGGAGTGACATTGTGTTGTTCAAGTGTTCCCTTTGTTTTTTTGAGCAGTATATAATGCCGGTCAACATCAACGTCGTGAAAAAGCCTGGATGGACATCGAATTGGAAAATCCGTGTCAGAATGTGCTTTTTGGTTTTGGTTTCAGGTGGACGACGGCTTCTGGGAGGGAGAGTTGAATGGAAGGATGGGCTTGTTTCCGTCGTTACTCGTGGAGATCCTTCACGATGAAGAGGTCGGATGCACTGGAATCCATCCACACGTATCTCGAAAAAGTTGGGTTTTCGATAAATATCTCATTGGCGTTGCCTTGATTTTTTTTTTTTTTTCTGTCTTTTCCCCAAACGGTCGAACTTCTACAAACAGCTGGACGTGGACGAGGAGCTCCCAGACGGCAGGAAAGGTGGCTGATCAGCAAATGTTTCCCTGATGTTCTGTCTGTATTTCAGAAGATCTAAAAGCAGAATATTATATCTCGCCTGTCAGAAACAGGAGACGCCCGCCAAACTTCCCCGCCTCCGTCCAGCGGTCGACCAAGACCGGTACGTAAACGGCGATCTGATAACTGACGATTGGTTATGATAGCGTGATGTGTGAGGTGATAATCTCATGCGTGTTCAGTGCAGAGCGCCGCCGCCTCCGCCGCCGCCACGCAAAGACCAGCCGTCTCCTCTCCCGCCGTGAGACCGGGACTTTTCTTTGGTTTTTTCCTGGACGTGTGGGATTCCTCCTGTTGAGGATCCAGTCACAGAATCCTGGTCCTTTTCTAATCCACATTTCACCTCTGTTTAGAACCGCTGATGAAACTTTTGAGCTCCAATCATTCCGTCAATGCAGGAATGAAGTTTTGCAACACGTCAACAATCGATAATCGATTGACTCGAAGAAACCAAGCGACAAAAATATGTCTAATTTCCATGTTTTCCGCCGATGCGAGGTTGTAATCTAATACGTAAACTTGCCCAAAATTCTGTTCATGCCTTCCTGAATGTTTTCAGCTGGAAAGTGATAAGATGAGTCCTTCAGAAAAAGATGCATTATTTCAGTGGCGATGAGTCTGTACCTGGAAGAAGTTGCTTGCAGTTTGACAAATAATGATGAACTTCATGAACTTTTTGTTTTTTAACCACATCCAGCAGACATTAATAACTCATTTTATCAAAGCAAACCCCACCAATCATAACGGGCCTCCACAAATCTCTTTCAAATTAAGAGCAAAGCCATCGTACGATGCAAAAACATCACACATCCAATATTCAATATCAACCCTCCAAGGCGACGACGGAAAGATCTGCGAACCCGTGTTGATTTGTGGGAAGATGGAGCGTAAATGAATAGTATCTTAAATAAGTCTAAGTGTATTTGTCCACCTGCATTACAGAGAAATAAAGAAACGTAATTAGCCGGTTTAAGTGAATTCCGTTTGTTGGAAAACGCCGGCAACTCGTGCGTTTAGACGGTTTCTTAGTTTTGATGACAATTTAAGTGAGTGGCAGAAAATAGCAAGAATCTGTGACATCCATCAGCTATCAATCATTTAGATCCTCAAACCTTCTCTCATTTAGCCCCTGCAAAATAAGAGCGTCGGATCAATCGACGCGATCGATCAACGTGAAGCCGAACTCGCACATTTCACAAAACAGAGACAATTTGGTGTCAGTTTTAAACCCGTTGACAAATCAGATCGAAACCTGGAAACTTCCACATGAAGATAAAGGGTCGTGTGGTTGCGGCTGCACAAAAGACTGAGAAAATACAACAAATGACATTTTGGAATAAATGAAAAAGATTTTAATTCAAGTGATTTTAAACGGACACGTTCATTTTTCAAAGACCACGGCTTTATTTTATGATCTCTGGAAGATGACCTGAACACCGCCCATGCTTTGAAGTCATTCACAACACGGCATAATGGGACGACAACATAAGGAGTGTTACTATTTAGTACATATAGAAGGGACATTTATTCTTTATTCTATAATCGTGTGCATCGGTGCAAATGTTATTAGGATAATGCAAGGATTACCGTAAAGGTACCAAAAAATAAAGTGACTGATTCAGATGAGGATTGCAAAGAACGTCATGAACAAGTGGTCGGTGAATGGTGTCATTAAAACGCAACAGATGAATAACTAACAGCGGGAAATGGTTTTACTGTTTGCGTTTGTAAACATAAATGTCAAACCTTTAACAGTGGAATCGGTTGATTCATTTATAAAAATAAAGTTATCCACCGAGGTGAAATCTTGTTAAGAACAGCATGGAAACACAAGGAGCTGGTTTGCATATTAACTTAAAATCATAATAAATGTCCGACTGAATGCAACAGGCCTGCGAGACGTGTAAAAATATTGATAAGTGCCGCAGTTTCTGATCATGTTTGTGGCGGCAGAACAGGTTCTGCGTTAAGTGCTCAAATTTATTTGGAAGGTAAACTTAAATGCAAAGTTAGTGGATCTATTAGCAGCTCTTTTACCATTTGAATAACAACGTGGGCGCTGATGTCGAGGGAGCGGCTTTCTAACTTATTCTAACTTGTGTCTGTTGCATTAACTTCAGTGGATAGAAGATTATTCATAAAGTGATGTTTTCTCTGTTTGGTTATTGGAGTTCTTTTTATCTTCTTTACAAATTATATCTCGTGAATCTGCACGTCATTTGTCGGATAAGGGAGCAAAAAGTTGTTTTTAAAGACAATTATCGCGTCATTCTCTCTTTGCTGCAATTTGGGCTTTAAAACAGTGTTTCCCAACTTTTTTTAAGCCACGGCACAAATTTTACCTAAGAGAAATCCCAAAGCACACCACGAAATAATATTTGTCAAAAACATTTTGACATATTTAAACCAATTAGAGTGAAACCGTAGTCTCAATTTACTTCGTGTGAAATCTAATATATCTAATATCTGTAGGTTCGTCAAGTTGCGATGCAAATTTCCCACCGATGTGCAACTTTTCCAGAACACTTTTTTCAACATCAGAAGACATGTCATCAATATGTCTGAAAACGGTATTATTGGAGAGAACTCTATTTCTTTATCAACGCCAGAGCCGAGCTTTTCTTCTCCAATGATTTTGCCGGCAGGTCGTATTAATGTTTTGCTGTTTGGATTTAGAGACGAGTTCAGCAACTTTCTAGCAGCTTTCACTGCTTTCTCACTCGTCTTGGTCGTTTTCAACAACGCTGCCTGTTTGTTTACGCAGATACAAGTACTTTTTATTTTAAAAATGTATCACACAAAGCGTCACTAATCCCTCTGATGCACAGACGCACAGGTTCATTCACTAGCCGTCGCCGTGGAATGGACACGCCGCCCACACAGACATAGGAAGACACATTATTCACGTCGGATAAATAATTTTCGGACCAATCGGGTAAAAGTGGGCATTTTTCCGCGGCGCACCTGATGATCTCTCTCGGCACGGCGGTTTGGGAAACACTGCTTTAAAACACAAATCTCACTCAAATGGTAAACGGATTTTTAGGCCAAGTTGTGCATCGTGCAACTTGTTTATATTTTTGGATACCAAAAGCAAAGAGCATCATTTTATGAAGCTCCTCAAGCAACTCCCTTTAAACACACGTCTCTCCTGAATATGCAGGTTTAATTAATGCTGGATTACGAGAAGGCGGAAGGGAAGGAACGAGACCTGAACCTAGAAATGGATGAGAAATGGAAAAAATAAACTTTCTGTGCCGTATTCTGAGCATAGCGGCAATGTGACACAAATCCAGAGGTTTGGATTCGACCCACACTTACTGAAAATCAAAGGGCGAAACAAAAAAAAACTCCAAACCAAAACAGGGATTCAACACGAGGGTAAACGGTGATGCGGAGATGCTGATTTATGTGAGATATAACAATCGACATTTAGTGATTTCCTTCAGGAAGACGGGGAAACAATGCAGCCATGAATCCTGTGGCAGACTGTGGATAAAAGCATCATTAAATTGATTTAATTTCATAATACTGTTTTTTAACTGGACCCGCTCAAAGTGCTCCTCTTCAAACCTTTCTTTAGGTTCTCAGACGCCACTTTTCTTCCTCCTCCATTCAGTCCTCATTTCCCCGGCGTGATTTTTGCCTCGGCAGTTCCTGCTGTTTCCGCATGTGCAACCTTGCAATCTTTTATATCCTCCATCTGGACCATGTCATCCCTCTCCTGGCATCGGTTGCCTTCAACGTGTCTCTCCAGACTGAACGGACCGGCATCTGCATCCTGGACGGCCACAGAAAACTCCTTGTTGCTGTCAGAGCTAGCGTGGATCATGTTAGCGTGGCTTCTTCTCCTCCCTGGAAGTGAGGAGGAAGAAGACGGGCCGCTCGCTGGGTCTTCAGAGGGCCGGTTGCAGGGAGAAGACGGGGGAACGTCTGGAAGATCCGGCACAGGTGGTGAAAGTGTCTCTGTTTCCAGAACACCGACCCTGTTTGCTTCTGGCTCGGAGATCCCGGCGAGCTCTCCGTCGGTCTCCTGAGGAGACCGGAAGCTTGAAACCACGTCTCCCTTCGCGGGAGAAGACGGCTGATTTTGCAACAACGGTGAAGTCCCGTCAAATTTGGAGCCAGAAGACTGAGCGCTCGAGGGGTTTTGAGGACGTGACGGACTTTTTCCAGCGGACGTAGAAAGTACAGATGACATGATTTGACCTGCGGAAACATCCGGGCCTGACTGGAGCCCGGCGCTGAAGGCGGCTCCCGACGCTTCTGCCAGGGAATTCCTTGAGCTGAGCGTGAGATCGGCTCCGCCCGCCAGCGGGGAGGTAGGAACTTCTGTCGAAGTCAAGGACGACGGGGACGTACCCGCGCTCGTCGGCCGGCGAGGACCAAATTCAGGTTTCAAATCTGGGTCGGAGCTGCGCTCGGGCGGAGTTTGCGCGACCGGTAGACCTTTGTCCGAAACGGGCTCGGGAGTCAAGCTAGCAATATGTCCGGGACCGGGAGCGATGGGCGTGGACGTCTGCACGGGCCCGGGATCGTTCGCTTTCTGCATACTCAGCGCCAGATCGTCCACGTCTTGTCCTTTCTCGACGCTACCGAATGTCCGCGCTGACAAACCGGCGGATGGGATCGGGAGAACGCCGGGTACGCGATCTGATGTACGTCCACCGCAAGCTTCGGACTCACGAGCGTCATCGGGAACCGGATCGGAGGAATTAGCCGGGTTGTCTTTTGGCGAAGCGGGAGACTTGTCAAAACCCAAAACAGAAGCCGTTCCAGGAGGCGTGGTCTTGGTTTCGGAGGTCAAACCGAGGTCGGTGAGACTCGGACGGACGCCCGGTGGAAAGCTCTCCGCGTTCAGAGGTTCCTCCTGCACTGAAGACTGCTTGGGAGTAAAGAACCTACCGCCGTCCTTCATCGCTTCCTCCTCGGTTTTGTTGCCGACGGGGTCGCTGCCTCGTCTGAGCCCGAAAATTGTCACACTTTTTCTGCGCTTCCCTACATTCTGAGAGGGGTCATTGGAGGCGTCTGCCGGTTGCCGGTTGTCCTTGAACATGCTTCTCAGGTTGTACACGCCCTCCTTCTGGTCCTCGCTGTCCTGAGATTGGTCCAGCTGGTTACCGGAATCAGCCAGAGGGTTCGGACCCGCGTTGGGCTTCTTATCGGTGTGCGTCACGCGGAATCTGAAACACAATCGGTTATCCACGCTTTGTCTCGGTTTATGGAAATTTCGTAAACGAACGTGCGTAAAAGAAGGCGTTCTCGGTCCGACGGGTTACCGGCCGACGGAGAGGACGGTCTGCTCTCCGGGTCGTTGTTTGAAGCGAGGGGTTCTGCTTTGACGGCGGCCTTTTTTGGATCGAACTTGCGCGCAGAGGTGGCAGGAGTTGATGTCGGCGCCCGAGTGCACCGTGTGGTGATGGGGAGGCGCCCCGCTCACGGACTCCCTGCGTAACCTGGACCAGGAAGATGTCACATTTAAAATCAATGCGGAAACCTCACGAGATGTAGAGCAATGACCGCACGCCAGAAGGCAGTGGATATGCTGACGTCGTCTTCATAAATACACACAATTTTCAACCCGCGAACCCATTTTCATGCTGTTCGAAAATAGCGATTTCCTTTTTCGCATTCGGACGAAAAGTCCTTTTCGTGCAGGTTTGCCCGATACGTCCATCCCGATCTACCGGTGGATGGTAAAGGAAGCGTGGGTCGATGTCTGGCATTAAAACGTAGACGTCAGCCTCTCGTCCTCACTATGATATTTGTCATCTGACCTTTTCTGACACTGCGCACATGCGCATAACGGCGTGTTCTAGCAAGCTAGCGAGTTCGCCGCCAATTTATGTCTTCTAAACTTATGGGTATAAAAATGAGTGGTGGAGCCGGACCGAGTAAAAAGACCAAAACCAATCACTTCTGTACGGAAAGGGAGGTGCAGCTCGTTGTTTACTATGTCGTTTTCAAAGTGAATTCACCACATCTGCCGGTCTGCCGTCGCTATACCGAAAAAGGGAAATGTGGAGCGGCGTTTTCAGAGCGTTCATAAAAACTACAACGCCGACTTCCCTCTGAAAGTTGAGAAGGAAAAAGGTGAAGGAACTCAAACCCCAGCCGTCAGGACGGCAGTCATTTTTCTCCCAGCTAAAATTTACTGTTGTAGTGCGACATAAGGGTCCATGCAGTTATGCAAGATCCACAAACATTTACAGAGTTAAGTATACTCAGGAGATATATCAATAAATATATATTCAGCATTTTTAGTGGAGGTAGATTATTTCACATAGGTGAAAAAGTGTGGGCGCCCCCTGTTTTAGGGGGGCTCGTTGTCACCCTGACCCTAAACTCTGCTGAGGGAGAAAATATTTTTTGTCTAATTATGAATCATCTGACATCTACGACTCTTGGGTCCAGCATACTTTAAAACCTGGTGCTAAAACCAGGATTGGTCAGGCCCGTTTTTACACCCCAATTTACAATCATAATTTAATGTCACGTTTGCTGCAAAATTCAGATAAACCTCCAGATTTGGGATCACGCCTCTCAAGTCGATGCATATCAAGAACATACAGTGTCCAAACTGCAAGTTGCATATTTGCTGCCTTGATGACATAAAGTAGGAAATAGAATTGAATAGAAAATGGGAATTTGACATCGTCAATCTGATGTTTTTGGTTAGTTTTGATCTCATTACCATAATTTCCGGACTATTGAGCGCACCTCAATATAAGCCGCACCGGCTAGCCGACGGCTATCTTGGCCTCCCTCCTGCCCGCTGTCAGAGTTGAACGGAATTCTGAAGCGGTCACGTGGCCGGCGGCACGACTTCCCCGACTCCGCTCGGCCGAGGAACTCTCACACGGCATTTCGGGACATGAAACTGAAGTAATGATATCCCGTCATCCTCAGGAAATATGACTTCCTTCTTTGTTAGCGTTTGTCTGCCAGCAAACCACTTTAAGGGCTCATTCATGCTAACGCTACGTACGTAAACTGGCGCGTGCGTTTCAAACGTCACGGCCGACATACCGTCATTTCTGGCCGATAAGCCGCGGCTTTTTTCACGTAAACAACGACGCGGCTAATATATGGACTTTTTTGGCTGGGGGACGCTAACGAACTTCACGGCGCTAAAACGTTTATCCTCGTCACATCGGACCGATGAAATGACCGTGAAATTCTGAGCCCCGAGATCTAAAACCGTCAAAGTCGTCTTCTTCGGCGTCGGAGTTGAGCGGACTCAGAATTTCCCGCTCATTTCATGGGTTGGATGTGACGAGGATAAATGTTCTAGCGGCGTGAAGTTTGTTAGCATCCCCACAAAAAAAAATCCATATATTAGCCGAATCCATGTTTAAGTGAAAAAAGTCACGGCTTATCGTCTGGAAATGATGCACGGCAACATTTTGGTGCATTTTCTTCTTCTTCTATTACGTTAACCAAAAGTATCCAGATTGCATGTCAGGACAGTGACGATCGTGTTTACCGTGGGTCGTGGCGCACGCAGACGTTGTGGTTTCCCAGCATTTCATTGAAGGCTTCCATGTTGGCTAGAAATGGAAAAATGATTTCATAATTTCGAAAAACACACAACGTTTGTCGGCTCGGCAGATGCAAACAAATTCACAAAAATAACTATATTACCAAACCGTAAGTATAGATGCGGCAAAGTAATTAGCTCGCTAATGACAGTTCTGATAATGAATTTGATTTATTAAACTATTTTAAACTATTCATTAAAGGATACTTGTCATCAGCAGAGACGCACATAAATCAGCAATACTTCAAACCTTATTATATAGGTCATATTTGTGTTATTGTACTGAAAACACTTCATATACGTCATCCTTTTAAATATCTTCAATGATCCACACACCCATGATCATCTATGTGTATTATTTTATCGAAAATACATCTTGAAATGAAAATAGGAAGAATCTTCGTCCCTTTTTTGTATATATCACCTTCATTTTCTATGATGCATTTGAGGATCTGCTCCACAGTATCTTGGTTTTCTTCTGGGTCGTCTGCAATGACAGCGCCGTGTGATAAGTCACGGGTCTCAACTAGATAATGGCCAAGATAAGGTCGTTAGTTCGGCACAACGAAAACCAAAAACGGGTGCTGGAGCTCCACGGATCCGTTGGCGTACAATTAGAGCTCAACGTAAATAGGATACATGTTTTTTTTTCTGCTCTGCAGTCTCACAATCTCAATTATTTAACATGACATTTCATGCACTTTCATCACATGTCTGTTTGCTCATTCATATAATAGAAAAATACTTCCAAGTCTTTGCATTTCTGTCCATTAAACCAAAGTAGAGTCTCAAAATTCATCCAATTCATCCTTTTTTGCTTTATTGACAAAAAAATGACGGAACAACACGGAAAAAAAAATGTAAAAATATATACCAGGTTAAACGTTAAAGGATATGTGATTTAATTTAGGTGTGTTTTTCTGTGGTTAATGAATGTATCAATGTAATCTTTGATAAACACCTTGACATGCATGAAACGGCTGGAAAATATTGCCTTCGCTTCTTTCGTGACATTAAATCGTACACATTTTAGCAAAATAACCGCTTTTTCCTCAGGTTATACACGTTTTTCCAATTGCTGTTGAATTGTAATTAAGGTTGTGATATTTCAACCGGGAATAATGACAGGAGTGTGTGAATATGAGAGTCTGTCTCTATATGTGGACAGTTTTGAACAAATCTGCATGCCAAAAAATGCTCCTAAAAGAAAAGATGATTTATTTTACATCTTATTCTCGCATCCGTGACGTCTCGCGCAAAAAATAGTCTCTTCCTCAGATGCTTACCGGAGATACGTGTGAACAAATATGTTATTGTAGCGCCATTTTTAAAGAGAAGGCAATGATAATGTGATCCATTCCTTCCTTTTTTTTTTTTTTTTTTTTTTTATTAAACAATGAATAAGATAAAACAAAATAAAACAAAACAATTCTAAAATGAATATAACCATAGAAATATGGCGTGGACACCTAGAAACAAGGTTTTCAATAACACTTGCACACGAGCCTCACAAGGACTGAATGAGGACTTTGATACTAAACTTTGTTAAAAATGTTAAAAAAGAGCATCGGTGTCTCGGGTCCCTTCTCGAAAAGTAGTGAAGATAATGTTATACTGTTATAACGACATCATATATCCAACAAGAGGTGCAAAACAAAAAATAATTAAGTAAAAATGGAGGGAATCAATCACATGATTATTGTCCTCTCTTTCAAAATGGCAGAAACTCACATATATCGTGTTATATGTCAAATAAATCATCTTTTCTTTTTGGACGTCTCTATATGTGGCTGTTTGTTTGACTGGTGAACCAGTGCACCCAGTACACCCAGTACACCCAGTACACCCAGTACACCCAGTACACCCCAGTACACCCCAGTACACCCCAGTACACCCCAGTACACCCCAGTACACCCCAGTACACTCAGTACACCCAAGTACACTCAGTATACCCATTTTTTATTTGGATAAATGTAACATGTCCATGTGGACTTTATTGACAAGGCAGTTTCACCTATTAGACTCCCTTTAATCGGTGAACTATTTTATCAAATAGTAACGCTTTACCTGATTTGCGCTCAGCCGGATTAAAAGTGCAATGTTAAAGTGCTTTCCTTTGCAGTTTTATGATAAAGTTGTCTTTCCCATTGAGAACAACTGATGGAGAATTTAGTTGCTGTCTTGTAAGGTGAGATAAGTTAAATTACCATAAGTTAAGATAAGTTACAATACAATATGATCTGATAAATTATGATAAGATACATTTCATTGATCCCCATAGGGGAAATTCCTTGGGGTAGTTTTAATAGGGTAACAGTTATAATGTCAAAAATAAATATAAATATAAATAGAGATACAGTTAGAGACAGAAAATAGCAATGACATCCATGAATAAATGGACAGCAGGTAGAACAACAACAGCAACAACGTGGATAATAATGGATAATAATGGACAACATGAAGGAACAGTGAGGGTGAAAAATAGACAACCGGAGCTAAACGACAATATAAATAGGGTGACAATAGCGATGAATAAAATAAATAAACAGAAATAGGCGGACGTGAGAACGGGTGAGGTCGTGTAATAACCTTGTTTTTGACCGTCATAATGAAAAGTTATTGCGGTGAAACTCTCGTGCTACGACAGCCGATACGACGATAATCTGGCCGGCTTTATTTAAATACCGACCGTCTGCATGTTGGTCTTGCTTCTCGGCCTCGTCCTCGTCCTCCAAGTCTCCGGCGCGGCAGCGGTAGCCCTTCTTCTTCAGCAGGTGGCAGATGAGGAAACCGAACAGTCCGGTGAGAAAGAAAAGGAAGACCACCAGGAAAATCATGTAGGGCGGTGGAGCTTCGCCCACTCCCACTGCGTCCAACTCAGTCATACTGCCGGTTCAACCTGAGAGTCCAGGAGAAAGATTCCATTTAGCGTTTCGCTCACGGCTTTTTGAAGATAATAACGTGAGCGTCAGAGGAGGGGAGAGGTCTGTTTGGTGGAGGTTATAGTCAGAGACAACAGTCATGGACAATTGTGTCGTAACTACATCCGAGCTTCGCTGTGAAACAACAGCGAAAACAAAACAAATCAAGCAAAAACAACTAAATGCAATATAACATAAGGCAAACACAGCTCATGATAACTAGGTTCAGCAGAGCCCACGAAATAAACTTGTGAAAAGAACACGGGTTAAGGATATTGAACTTAGACAGTATTAGCCTAGAGAAGTTATAAACTATTGCAAATGTAAATATTTTGTTTAAGCTCGCCAGGACTGCTTTAATGATTGTACATTCATATTGAAAAAAAAAAAAAAAAAAAGTAACTAAAACAACTAAACAAAGTGTTGCATATTCAAGGTTCAGTTCTCAGCATCACTTTAACAAGAGAACCCGGAGGAAACCCAAAGGGGACTGTCCTGCTCAGAAGGTGTGTATTAGATATATGTGTAGTGTATATGTATGTATATACACACACACACACACACACACACACACAGTGTATGCAGTGTCCCTGGCAGAACAAGATCATGAGTTTTTGGTTTCATTGCCTTTACAGCCGTTTGATCAAACACAACCTTCAACTTTTTCAAAAACCATTTTTATGCTGTCATCTAAAAAAAGGCCATTATTCACTGTTAAACATGAATAATTGTCCGCTGAGGTCATTCATGAACCAATATGACAATCTGAAGCCTTCAATAACAGCCTGAAAGCTGAGGGAAATAGAACCGACAGACTCAAACTGAATCCTTTACATTCAATAAAAAAGATATTATTGTCATAAACAAGACCAACAGAAAAACCACCATCAATTTTTATAGATTTTTTTCCTTAAATATGTGATTTTATTTAGACATCTTTAAAAAACTGGAACTACTTCTTTAAACTCAGCATTTACTGATAAATCTTTTGTTTTTTTTAGTCATTGATTCTTTTTTTTTTGACTTTATTTCGACCTATATTTGAATGCAGCTATATTTTGAACTGTTTTTTAAAGTTAATTCCTACTTGCAGTAATCTGGAGCATAACTTGATATAGATATAAATGACTAACCCATCAAAACTGTCCAAGAAATAAAAGGATCGTCACAGACTGCCGCAAGGCGCTTTTTATCCGGACGATCATTAACTCTGCAAAAAACATACACAACTAAGGACACACTTCTTACCATTTTCCCGCCAGTCGGTGTCTCTGAACATAATTAGCCACCAAGCAGGACGCAGCAAATTGGGATCCAGTTGGCAAACTATCTACAAACGCGTGTTTGGTAACAAGAGGAAACTCAGCAAACGCTGTGGCTCTCGGGCGTTCGCTCCCCTGAGCCACACCTTCTCTGTCTATCTTTGGAGAAAGCAGACAAAGAGATAGTGAATGAGGAGGAAGAGGAGGGTAAAAGATAAACCCAGGGGAGCTTTGAGCAATAATGACCACGGCTGACGATATTATTTTTGTTAATATAAAGCATCTGGGCAATATTAGGTGGTAAAGGTGTTCGGCGAGAAGGTCCTCGCTTGAGTCCGACAGGAAGCCTTTCTGTGCGTCTGCACGTGGGTTTCTGCACGTCTCTATTTGATAGGTTCCATCTCCACGCATGGAAATAAACATTACATTACATTTGGCAGACGCTTTTATCCAAAGCGACTCACAATAGAGGACATAAGGACTGCAAATAACACTTGCAAATACAAGATGCACAGGAAATATACAGAACAGTAAGCTGGGGTTAGTTTTTTTTCTTTTTTTTTTTAGGACAAAGATGTACACACACACACACACACACACACTGCATAGCCTAACTTGGTGCCTAACCTGATCTGGGGCATCAGCGCAGTAAAAAGTCCTGAAAAAGTTTTGACCTGTTTCTTGAAGGTTGAGAGAGATGATGCTCGTCTTGTTGCTTCCGGAAGTTTGTTCCACCACTGAGGTAGTAGAACTGAGAACAGTTTAGCCTGAGATCGCTTAGAGCGAGCAGAAGGTCCTGCTAGTAGGTTTGTATTAGAGGAACGCAGCTCTCTGCCGGGAACATAAGGTCTTATCATTTCGGTCAGATATATAAACAAATTGTCTTGCTAATATGCTTTATATGTGTTGCGCAGTACATATTTGTCACCATTTAAAAAAAAGGTAACAGTTCATGTAAAGGTTGACCGATGTACTCGACATCCACTTGTGGGAGAGATTGGAAGCGGTCGTTTGGATTAAGCTGGACTAAAATAGTGTTTTGCCGATGTTATAAATATGCTCTGAATGTTTTGCAGAAAAGTGAATCAAATTGGGTAGGAAGAAATATGTAGGTATACATGTAGTGTTATACATCTGCATGCAAGAACAACAAACTGTACGGAGTCAGTTCCACCCAATACACTGTTTCAAAGAAGGGCATAACTACTTAAAAACTCCAATCTTGTGCAAAGAAAGCCAAGGCACTGACCCCTGCACACTGCAGCAATGGAGGAAACTGCCAGGAGGAGGTTCATGGAATAAAGTAAGGTGTGTGTGACTGAAATGTGCTGAAAATTTCAATTATATTGATATGGGCAAATGAGAAAGAGGTAAAAATCATATAAACATAGTGAATCCACGCACACAAGCGCGCACACACACACACACACACGCACACACCCACACACGCACACACCCACACGCACACACACACAGGTTGTGTGTGTTGGGTTGACTGTACCAGTGTACCCCAGCTCAGTTTATCAGTGTTGCCCTTCTGCTGCCTTATCAATTTCCTTCGCACAGACACACACACACACACACACACACACACACACACACACACACACACACACAAAAACATGAATTGTCATCTTCAAACATTTTGTCAGCATAACTACAGTTATGTCATTGTGTGTAAAGTACTTTTAATGACTGGATTTTGAATTGCATCTAAATGAAATGAAAACTACTTGAAGCGAGAAAAAGATTCCAGTCCAGTTGTTTAGAGAAGAGATCTTCAGTGCTGGAGGATATCAGTCCAAGCACACACACACACACACACACACACACACACAGAAGCATGAAAACACTAGTTATGTCATTGTGTGTAAAGTACTTTTAATGACTGGATTTTGAATTGCATTTAAATGAAAACTACTTGATGAAGCGAAATAAAGATTCCAGTCCAGTTGTTTAGAGAAGAGATCTTCAGTGCTGGAGGATATTGGTTCAAGCACGCACACACACACACATGCATGCATACACACACACACACATGCATACACACACACAAGCAACAAGAGTCCAGCATAGCGAAGGATAGTGGTCTTAATGGAAGCTTAAGCATCAGCTCTGTCTTTGAGAGCAGCAGCAGCAGGAGGATGACGCAGCAACATCACCACCCTGGCAGACTCACCTTCATATCATCTGTGTCGCAAGACTATTCTCACTCATAACAGCACTGCGTCGGAGCGGTTGGGTCGATGGGGTCACGGCACCTTGAGCTCGCATTAATCTATCGACTTTATCACAAATACGGCAAAGATGTTTGCTGCTTTTCTTGTTTTTAGACTGAATGTGAACCTACGTCTACTGTGACTTCATAACACCAGATCTTCAGATGGATCTTTTAAAGGGATCCCCGTTACCAAGATGTTATTGTCCTATTTGATCAAGATTCGGCCCGGCCGCATAAACACAATAATACAATCTCTCCACATAGCTTAGCTTGCGTTAAATTGTAAAACAATCTTTTCCCTCGTAGGCCGCCATCGTTGCCGCGATGCCGTCCGGGAGGTGACCGTTCATTTGACCCTGCGGTGCGAGAAACGTCATCCCTGCAACCGTCCCTGCGAGAGACACGAGCCGGGAGGATCACGCTGGAGGCGCCAGTCAAAATGAGCTTCAAAATCAAGACGAACAAAGACACGAAGAGGCGAAAGTCTGCAAAAGTTGGCGGTGTGGATGCAGCGACTGCCTCGCCGCTAACAGACAGAACACCTGCTGTAAGGAGATACTTTTTGTCGTTTTGATTGTTCCGCTACCCAACTTTCTGTCTTCAGATGCGGTGGCGTCCTCGCGGCAGAACATCCAGTATCTCCTGCCTGTGGCGTTTCTTCGAGAACCTTTCGCAAGCTTGTGAAAGACACGTGTAGGCACGGTGTTGGCTATTTAGTTTAAAACTAACAACGTCAGAGAGCTCTTTCAGCAGCTTAGGTCTGCTAAATGTGTCAAATGCATCTAGGGAAGCGGCGAGAAGGCAGAAGCAATTTCACATTCTTTTCTTCTCTTGGAAAACTGTGCAGACGAGCATCAGACCCTTGGTTTCTTTGGACTGGAAATTACAACCAAAAAAAGCACGATGGTGCATTAGGACCGTATTTACCGTACATGCATAGCCAAGGTTAGCTAGCGGGAAGCCAGCGTGAACACGAGCAATCAATTATGATTTAAATCAGTGTGATTTTTAAAGACATAATTCTCTGCGCCTTTTTAACCAAACATTCTTGTATGAGAGAACCATTACAGCAGATTTATACCAGTTGGTTTTCTCAGGCGGGTTCCCTTTACAAAAGAAGTCTGGATGGGATGTAAACTGCATGGAACCCATAACAGCAAACTCACGACTTCAGACAGACCTACATCTTGACAAATGGGCACCCATCAAAAAATATTTGGAGAGTTGAAGGTATTTTCTCTATTTGACTGAGTTAGATGTTTTTTTGTGTTTTTTTTTAGTTTAATTTTATTTTTCGCTTGCTATTGAGGAAATAAGTGACCTATAAAGAATATTGTATAATGTGTATCTTGTTATGAGGTTTTGTAAGAATGTGTAGGACTCTGTTAAGGAACCTGTTCTAATAAATGTTCAAAAAAAATAAAATAAAATTGGGGTCATTGCACAACTGGCCCTGGAAGGACCCTGAAAAAAATGAATAAATAAAAAAGAAGTCTGGCTTGATCGCTGGATACTATTTCTGCGAACTACCAAATATTAATGATTGCAGCAGTTTTAAGTGGATGGCTATCTCTAAGCTCTAAAACGCACAAGAATTTAGCAACCGATAGCTTGGATTGTATTTCTCCTGCTGTGACTGACGGTGTCCAAGGCTGAACGGTAACAGCTCCAAATATTCCTGTTAAACCCTGAATTCTATCATTTCCGGGTCTGCCGGTCCAGATTTTGCTGGAGATTCTTACATTAAATTTGTCTAATCCACCCTGCATCCTCCTCAGAGAGACATCGTCAACTGAAAACATTTGTCAGATACGGCCAAATGTTAATTACTCTTTATAATCTGCTCTACAGGACCGTCTCAGAGAATTATAATATTGTGATAAAGCTCTTTATCTTCTGTAATGCAATTAAAAAAAACAAAAATGACTTTTTCATGATATTCAAATATTTCGATATTCAAATATTTTTGAGATATTTTGGGATTTCTTAAGATGTAAGCCATAATCAGCAATATTAAAATAATAAAAGGCTTGCAACATTTCAGTTGATTTGTAATGAATCCAGAATGTAGGACATTTTTGTTTTCGCAACTGCATTACAGAAGATAAAGAACTTTATCACAATATTCTAATTTTCAGAGACAGTCCTGTACAGTAGACGCGGCACATTTTGAATGCTTTGCATTTTCACTTTTACCATCTTTTTCATTTGAAATCAATTTCGAACTATTCTTGGATTACTTTATGTATTGCGGTTCATGAGGGTAAATCATGACGATGCCATTTTCGGAGACAGTCCTGTATAACATCTGGTACGTATTAGACGTGCTTTCTCATTCGTTGTTTAAACCGGAATCCAAACACGTGCCATGAAATTCCACCCCTCTGTAGACCTCTACCGTCACGTCCCATCTCCTGGTCTGCATCCTTCTGTGCATTCTGATCCCCTGCGTCTCTGCCTGAATGTCTTGCTGGCTTCCTCCGTCATGTGTTTAGAAGCAGGACGCTCTTCCGTCGTGTCTAAATGCCAGATTGTCATGTGGGTTATTTGTTTTTTCTTGTGCTAGTCTGTCCTCCTCATCCATCCATCCATCCATCCATACATCCATCTTCTACCGTTTATCTGGGGTCGGGTTGCGGGGCGGCATTTTCCGAAGCAGAGGCTCAGACTTCCCCGTCCCCGGCTCTTCCGGGGTCGATCCCGGGTTATTCCCAGGCCGGCCCAGAGGGACGGTCCCGCTTCCTCCAGGCCATCCTCCCTTGGAACACAACATTCCCAACATTCTCCTCCAAGCGTTGGTGAGCAAGCGGCTCTCCTGGCGCTGGTGGACGCCGGCCTGCTGCTCACGGTTCGTCCATCATGGCTTCATTGCAGAGAACAAATTTCCCCACGAGGGATTTATAATAATTTATCTTGTGTTAATCCCCGTGGGGAAATTCGTTTTCTGCAATAAAGGATAATAATTCCTTTAACGACAATAATATTATTATAATAATTCATATATAAATATATAATCATTCTTCTTCTTCTTCTTTGGGCTTTTCCCTTCAGGTGTCACCACAGCGAGTCAACCTTCTCCATCTAACCCTATTCTCTGGATCCTCCTCTCTCACACCAACTACCTTCATATCCTCTCTCACTACATCCATAAATCTTCTCTTTGGTCTTCCTCCAGACCTTTTGCCTGGCAGCTTCACCTTCAGCAACCTTCTGCCAAGATCTTCACCATGGTTTGGACATGAACACTCCTTTGTTCATGTGCAAAACATCTCAATCATCACTTTGTCTCGGTCATACATGTCCTGCACCCCTGTGACAGATTCTTCTTCACCTTTGGGCTTTCCCCTTCAGGTGTCGCCACAGCGAGTCAACTTTCTCCATCCAACCCTATTCTCTGGATCCTCCTCTCTCACACCAACTACCTTCATATCTTCTCTCATGACGTCCATAAATCTTCTCTTTGGTCTTCCTCTAGACCTCCTGCCTGGCAGCTCCAATTCCAGCATCCGTCTACCAATATATTCTCTATCCCTCCTCTGTCCATGACCCAACCATCTCCGTCTGGCTTCTCTGACCTTCTCTCCAAAACATCTAGCATGTGCTGTTCCTCTGATGGACTCATTCCTGATCCTCTCCATCCTGGTCACTCCCAAAGAGAACCTCAACATCTTCATCTCTGCAACCTCTAGTTCTGCCTGCTGTCTTTTGGTCATTGGAACAGTTTCTAGTCCATACATAATCATAATTCTTTTAATTCCGAATAAAGGATAAATTGTTACAATTATTATTATCGTTAGATGCCTGAGCCAACTCATCGGACTCATCCTAAAGCTCCGAGCTCCTCCCAGATGCTCGAACTCTGCAGCCAAAACTCATTTCAGCCGGTTTGATCCGTGACCTCCTTCTCTCGGTGGCTTCCTGCAGCTCCTGACCACAGGTGAGCGGAGGAACCCCAATAAACGCTCCTCCTTTACCACAACAGACGGGAGCAGATTCGCCGCTGACGCCTCCCGCTCCATCCGTCCCTCACGCATCAACAAGACCAGAAGATACCTGAAGTCCTCCACTGGGGACCGGACCTCATCCCTGACCTGGAGCAGCACCCACCTGGTCCTGGATGAGAACCGTGGTCTCAAGATTTTGAGGCGCTGATCCTCTTTCACCTTTGCCGAAAAAGCAGCAGCACTTCCCCTATGAGTTCCATACTCTTCTAATGCAGTCCAGAGATTGAGAAAACCACAATATACACTGATATTCTAGAAATAATCAAATAAAATTTGAAATAAAAAGATAAGCGGACCCTGCAGCCACGCAGGACAAACACTGGGAAAATGTTGATGTTGATTTTGGAAAAAAATTGCCACCTTTTTTGACTGCGATCTGAATACAAAGCGCTGCTACTGATTTCTGCAAAAGGAATCTATTCATTATGGAGTCACTTGGAAGGACGCATATTTAATAACATAGCTTTTAGTGCAATTAGTTTGAGAAATACTGCTGTCTGGATAAAGTTGACCCTGAATTAACTGTTCTTTCACTCAATACTTTATGCTTCTGAATTCAGTGTCATACAAATCATTTATTAAATGCAAGTTCAGGCAGTGGGATTGGAGGATAATATAGCTGGAAAAGGGAGGCATTGGAAAAGTGAATAATTCAGTTCATGGAAGGACCGTTAAGGTAAAAGAACAGAAATATCCACGTCTGCCTGACAATCCAGAAGACACCGTAGCAAATTGGAAAAGGCTGACGCCATCACAAGCCCTTTTTAATTATATGCAGAAGAATAACGTGTGAGAACTTTAAAAATAGTGGAAAATGAGAAGTGAACTGTGAGCTTCAGCCAAACTGATCACTGTAACACTGTAACAATGCGTCCTTTGACACTGTAACAGTTTCTAGTCCATCCAGCATCTCTGGTCTCACCAGTGTCTCCTCCACCTTTCCTTTCCTTTCATAGCTGATGTTCTTCTATCTCTTGGTACCCCTGACACTTTTCTCCACCCATTCCAACCTGCTTGAACTCGTCTCTTCACCTCTTTTACACATTAAAACTTGCACAATGAAGACCATATTTCAGTTATTTGAATAAGCACGTTTTTGAATGATTTGCATCATGATAGGAAAGAGTATGACTGAAGACTCAAACCAGCGTTTGATACGTTCAGCCTGTGTTTAATCCCATCAAGGTTCCCGGCAAAGTGTCGGCGAAGAACCTCAAATCTGAGCCTCGAGCAAAACATTTGACAGGCTCTCGCTGTCAGAAATGATGTTCAAGAAATCCTCAAACAGGAACAATTTCTGGAATGTCTCTCACTTAAACTCCTATTTATCCATGTATGCAAATAACTCCAAAAAATCCTTGTGAATTCTAAAACAAAGAGCAAAATATGTGAAACATCAAGAGACAAGACGTCACTCCTCCAGTTTTATACACCAAAAATGTTGAACGTCTGCTAATGACGACTCTTCTTCTGGGAAATCATATTTTCCTGACGGTGCAAAAATCTTTTGGTATTCAGTGACTTGAACATGTTACAGGAACTGATTAAATCTGATTAAAAACTGATTAAAATTAAAACTGATCACCAAATGTTTGTACTGGGGGAATTCATACATCTCGCAAATATGCATTTATACATTTTTAAGATTGTTGAGGATTTCACACTGAAGTGTCCCTACGTTCTTTATATCTCCCGACACGTGCATGATTAAATCGACAGACATTTTAATTTCCCACTCGAAAAATACTCTTTATTCCCTGAGATTACCATTATTTGACAGGTGGCCATTATTAATTCCACCATTGCTGATGTGTGAGGTGTTTACCATTCATTATTTTTAAGCAAACTTCCTGCGCTTTGGTGTCTATAAGTTCCCCACAAACTAAAAATACATTGAAACCCAAGTTTTTCATGGTAGATTTCAAACATCTGTACTTTCCAGCAGCAGGCAGGAGCCCAAACCTAAATATAGTTGAGCATCTACAAACATGCTTAGATATTTGTCTAACTTCCTGTGGGATTGCTGGGAACACTTGAGCGTTCTGCTTCCTATCTATGAAATAATACGTCTGACATAATCAAGTCTTAGTCCAGGGGTCGGAAACCCGCTTGCGAGTTTTGAAAATAATCGAGCGTTTCATTAAAATGTATTTTATTTAAGTTGGTTCATTTTTAAATGTGCAGATGACGGCGATCCGAACATCTGAATAAAACGTGTTCAACTATTTATGTCATTCTTAATAAACGTAAAAGGTCGCACAGAGGGAGAGGACGGCATTTTTGGTTTGCTGTCGGTGGATCATTTAAGTTCTGCTTTTTTCCTAAATACAAGAAAGACTCAAATAGACTAGTAACCTTCAACCCAACGTCTTTTTGTCCGGAGTTCAAAATGCTCAGTTGCATGAACTGCAGAAATGTCATTTAGTTTTCTCTGCAGTCGTTCATTGCAACGCATTTTGTTTATCCATTCAAAGTGTTTCTTGTCACGTGCACAGCCTGGAAACGTGATTCCCCGGACACTGAAACGTCTACTTTTCTGTCTGCAGTGCATTTGGATACAAAGAATGCCGTGTTCATTCATTTCAAATCTGCAAATGTGTCTGTGAGCAGGAAAGGTTTCCGACCCGTCCAGGTGACCCAAAGGCCTGCGTCCCGCCGAGCCTGCACCAACCTCTCCTGCCACACCATGGGTGGCTTTTGCCCGTTTGAAATTTATACCTTGACACTGCTATTTTCTCTGTCAGTCCACTTAGTGACTGTCATTCGGCTCACAAAGGTATTAGTAACATATCTTGCAGTTAATCTCCCCAATTGAGGGCTCTTTTTGCTTTGCAGAGGACTTAAAGTAGCTGGAGTAGTCTGAGAACTTCCCTTCCAAACGCATCGTGACAGCGATTTAATCAGACAGGAAAAATAAATTAAAGTTGAAAAATACAAATGAAAATCCATATAATAAGAAAATAAAAAGGTGTCGTTCCATGACTTAGCACCGGAGCAGCCGCTAGCAGAAACGAGTCGGTGCGGAATTTGACGTAACGAATCGCAAGGAGGCTGCATGGGTGACGGCTCTCCTCCACACGCCGAGGTCCGGGATCAAGATCCTCGTTTGGCATCCCTTCACACACACACACACACACACACACACACATACACACACCGCTCGGGGCCGCTCACCTTGAATCGGTCCGGTCCGCTGCGGGGCTGCAGAGCCATCGCTTCGACCGCGCCGTGTCCTCTGCGCGGGGCGGCGGGACGCGGCTGCACGCCGCCGAGGAGGACGGGATGACGAAGCCCTGCTCCCCTGCGCCCCCTCCAGCCACCGACGGCCACCAACACCCTCCTGCAGCCAGCCTGCAGCCAGCCTGCAGCCTGTCTGCAGCCCCTGCAGAACCTTGCAGAACCTCCACCCCCCTGCAGAACCCTGCAGCCTGTCTGCAGCCTGTCTGCGTCTCAGCCAAAACAACAACAAAACATATTTTCTTCTACAGTTTATTTACCCCAAAACAAACCCAAAACATGCACATGATCAATCAGCCGAAGGGACATATTCACAATGTGGGGTTCACTTTTTGTTTAAGAATTAATTCTACATGATCAATAATCCCGGAATCTGCCTGTGTGTAAAGTTCTTTATCTTCTGTAATGCAATTAAAAAAACAAAAATGACTTTTTCATGATATTCTAATATTTTGAGATAGGATTTTTGAGTTTTCGTAAGATGTAAGCCATAATCAGCAATATAAGAATAATAAAAAGCTTGCAATATTTCAGTTGATTTGTAATGAATCCAGAATGTAGGACATTTTTGTTTTCGCAATTGCATTACAGAAGATAAAGAACTTTATCACAATATTCTAATTTTCGGAGACAGTCCTGTACAGTAGACACGGAACATTTTGAATGCTTTGCATTTTCACTTTTACCATCTTTTTCATTTGAAATCAATTTCAAATTATTCTTGGATTACTTTATGTATTGCGGTTCGTGAGGGTAAATCATGACAATGCCATTTCATGGAAAGAATTACAGCCGGAGCCACACCATATTTAGGGTTAGTAAAAACAGAAACAGCAATAGATAGATTATTTCTTGTTCACAGTTGGCAACAAATAGCATTCATTCATTCATTCATTCATTCAGGGCTGAAGGATGGACCAGATACACCACTGGGTACAAAAATTCACTTTCTCATTCACACATCTGGGCAATTTAGGCTCTTCAGTAAAAATGCTGCATGATTATACAAATATATATGTGGACAGATAGATAGATGCATATGTGTGTGTGTGTGTGTGCATATACACTGCTCCAAAAATTAAAGGGGACATTGAAATAACACATCCTAGATGTGAATGAATGAAATAATCTGACGCAATACTTTGTCCTTGACATAGTTGAAGGTGCCGACAACAAAATCACACAATGGAAATGAAATGTATGAACCCATGGAGGTCTGGACTCCAAATGAAAGTATATAAACACACTCCAGGCTGATCCAACGTTGATGTCATGTCCTTCAAACAAGTCACAATCAATCAGTGTTGCTTCCTAAGTTTGATTTCACACAAGTGTGATTGACTTGGAGTTACACTGTCTTGTGTAAAAGTTCCCTTTATTTGTTGGAGAAGAATTTATCCACATTAGGTAGATACGTCTCTTCAAAATAACGAATGAAATACTAGTTCAGATGGTCTGTGGAGGGATCTAACCGTCCTGATTTCAACAAAAATAAGTTATCACAACAACACTTGTCTTTCCTGACGAGCATCGTAGTAGAACAGGGAGAATTTCACCAAACTTGGTGGATCACAGTATTTCCCCATCAGCGATCCTATCCAAATAAGACAAACAGAAAGTGGCTTTTGATCACAAAGCAACATCACATTTTACCACAAAGTATTCATATTTTATCATTAAGTCCCGTAACAGGATTATCAAATTGTCTCATCATCTCCGTCTAAACACGGCTTGCCTGAACTTCCTGACGTTTTTACTCTAACCCTGAAATACCATGACGGCATGATCACATCATCGCTAATACGCAGCAGGTGCAAAAAAACAAATGGACTCCAAGTCAGTTCAGCAGGCGCTTTTGCTGATTTAACCACCACCATTTACCACCTGGTTGCATTAATGAGAGAATTTTAAGCCTTTGTCCAGTGTGTTTTTGGGCTGCTAATCACAGCACAAGTAGCAAATGGTTAAATGCATGTGGTTAAATACATGTCTTGCACCAGTCTAACATACTTCTCTGCCTCATAAAATACAAGAGTTCCTCTCTCGGCGCCCTGTCACTTTTTGAAGTCCACAAAAGTGCAATTCAGCTTCCTTTGACCTTCTCTGAACTTCTCTTGCAGTTTTGCTGTCCGTCTAGTTTCCACTACTCTTTCCCATCACTTCATTGTATGGCTCATCAACTATAGTTGCCGCAATTCTGCACATCCCCCTTATTTTTAAAAATTGGCACCATCACGCATCGTCTCCATTCTTCAGGCATCTTCTCACCCTCTAAGATAATAATCTAGTCAGAAAATCTACCGCTGCCTCTCCTAGACACCTCCACAGGTATATCATCATCAGGACCAACTGCTTTTCCACTCTTCATCCTCTTCAATGCCTTCTTCCCTTCACTTTTACTAATGTCTGCTACTTTGTGGTCTACAATAGTCACCTCTTCTACCCTTGCCTCTCTTTCATTTTCCACATTCATCAGCTCTTCAAAGTACTCTTTCCATCTTCCCATCACTCTTCTAGCATCAGTCAATACATTTCCCTCTCTGTCCTTAATCACCTGTTGTACATCCTTTCCATCCTAAGGTCTCGATTTTGCCAACCTGTATATTCTCTCCCTCCCTATTGTCCAACCGAGCATACAAGTCATCGTACACCCTTTGTTTTGCCTTTGCTACCTCTATCTTCACCTTACACTGTATCTCCCTGAACTCCAGGCTGTTCTCTTCAGTCCTCTCAGTATCTCACTTCTTTGCAAACCTCTTTCTCTGTATACACTCCTGCATTTCCTCATTCCACCACCAAGTCTCCATATCTACTTTCCTTCCAGATGACATACCAAGTAGTCTCCTATTGTCCAATCACGTGGAAGCTCTCCCTGACCACCTAGAGCCTCTCAACTCCTTCCTGAAAACCATACAACACTCCTCTCGCTTTTTCAGATGTAGTCTACCTGCGTGCTCCTACCTCCGCTCTTATAAGTTACCCTATGTTCCTGTTTCTTCTGGAAAAAAAGTATTCACTACAGCCATTTCCATTCTTTTTGCAAAGTCTATTACCATCTGTCCCTCTGCATTCCTATCCTGTATACCAACTTCATCCCCTCTATTGCCTTCACCAACATGTCCATTGAAGTCTGCACCAATGACCACTCACTCATCTCTGAAGATATTCTGCATCACTTCATCTAACTCATTCCAGAACTACTCTTCCCTCTAACTCATATCCCACCTGCGGGGCATAGCCACTGACATCATTGAGCATCACACCTTCAATTTCCAGTTTCAGACTAATAAGTCTATCTGACATTCTTTTTTCCTCCAGAACATTCCTAACAAACTCCTCCTTCAAGATAACTCCTACTCCATTTCTCTTCCAGTCAGTACCATAATAGTACAACTTAAAGCTGCTCCTAAGCTTCTAGCCTTACTACCTAAAACCGAGGATGCATCCTCGCCCTTCATTACCACAGCTGACAGTGCAGGTTAGGGTCACACATCAAGCACAACATTATACAACTTTTCAAACAACAGAGTTCTCTAATGCAGAACCACACAAAGGTCCCAACGGTCATCGTACCTCAAAGGATTCTGGATTTTCTGCAAGTCTCCTCGACACACACACACACACACACACACACAATATAATATAAACTGAATGAATGAATTTCTCTACTGTGTACAAGGCTACCAATATATGGCAACAAATAATTGTGCAGTTATTCAGTGGAAACGATGGAGGTATTTTTGATTTCATTAGAAGACTGGTCAAACAGAAACGATTGCAAACATAAAGAAAAACAAATAATTCACATAGGAAACCAAGACTCATCTCCTGAAATATCGCATTCTTCGGTGAGACGAAAAGATAAGAGAGGGGAAGACGGGGGGAGAGAGAGAGATGTTTCTGTGGTAGATGAGAATTCAGATGTGAAGAAATTGCAGTTTTCGAAGCAATAATCACACAGGAAGCTAAGTAGCTGCCGAGCAGCTAGCCTTCCTCACGCTGCTTTGGTGACGTAGAAATATTAACCTGAAAAAGCGGAACCGGAAATGCTAGCCAACTTCCGGTGTCAGAGGGATTCAGTTACTGCTTTGGCAACAATTGCTTCATTTTCTATTTATCGACTGCGTATTGCTTGACAGGTCGTGGATTTGTTTCTACAATGTGAGCCACTTGGTCGAAACAAAGCCGTTCATCTTTAAACTCACGTTTCTTGGTTAAAATAATCACATTTGGAAAATTAGCAAGGTGTCAACAGCCACAGTGCTATTAGCTAACTCCGCGAAGCTAGCGGTGACAAGCACCCATTACTATTTGACTGGGACTAAAGCAAATGAGGTAACAATATTTGTGTTCAAATGATTGATTTATTTCACACATTAAACGTGTTTTTACATGTTCATGGAGGAAGTGCATAGAACAACAGACACTATTTTGTTGCTTGTCATGAAGTATCGCCCTTTCGTTTACGTCTACTACGTGGTTGAAAAAAATCTAAAACTTAGATCATATAATTTAAAGCTTAACTTTAGCTCACTGTCAGATGGCTGTCAATAAGCTATAGTACATGACGAGGACTCAAGTCATGGGTGACCCCTATATTTAATGTATTTACTCCTGCTCATCTAGGCTTGATGGGCAGATGTACATGCATGTTTTTTTTCCTGTTTATGTAGTACATCATGAAGGTAGGAGAGGTTTCCAGTCAAGATGAATACATTGTGTTAAAGAACAACAAGAAATATTTATTATCACTGACGTACCATATAGTAAGCTTCAGACCTGAACCTTTTTTATTCTTGGAAGTGGGGTTAGACTTGACAGTGATACACTTGTGTCTTCTGTAGGTATAGCCTTTGCTGAGACCCTATAATGGCTGGTTCCCTGTGGGAGCTTCCTCTGGAGCTATGCTGTCGACCGATGGCCTTTGTCGCTCTGACTGGCCTGGATGTGGTGTACAATGCTGTGCACCGGGCCATTTGGGATGCCTTCTGTGCCAATCGACGAGCTGACAGAGTCCCGATCTCTTTCAAAGTTCTTCCAGGAGACCACGAATATCCCAAATGTCGTACCAAGGTAAGCCAAGAAAAGTAAGGTTTCATTAACAGCTAACTGTAATGTAATGCTCCAACCCACAACACATAATCTGTTTACTTGTGCTAATTTCGACATTTAGAAAGCCACCAGAATCAAAGCAATGTTAAAATAAGTATTTCATATAAAAAACTGGGATCTTCTTTTCTACCTGTTTAGCGAACATCCTATGAGTGGTACATTCCAAAAGGGATCCTAAAAACAGGATGGATGAACAAGCATCTGAACTTGGTTCCAGCTCTGGTTGTTCTTTTCTATGAACTGGACTGGGACGATCCACAATGGAAAGAGAAACAGTCTGAATGTGCCACTAAAGTGGAGATTGTCAGGTATGTGTACTCCACATCTATAAAGTGAATTAATATATGGCATACAGAGAAATACAATGTCATCTTTTCTAATCAAGCAGGGCCGTTGTCAACATGATACAGATTGACAACTTGTATTTGTACACCAGCATCCAGTTATAATAGTAATAATAATATTATTAAGTATTGTTATTATTATTATTATTATTGTTATTTTCATTGTGTATGGCAGCCAGCATCCATTTCTGACCATTTAGCAAGAAAAAAAATGTAATAGCTAATGAATGGGCTGATCTTTTTACTTTAGTTTTGTGTTTATAATTTATGTATACAATTACTTCTAATTAGGGACTTATTAAATCTTCAAAAACCATGTCTAGAATTTCTGTTTGTCTTTTCACACAGGACAATTGTTACTACAAGCTTAATGAAAGAAAATCTACTAGTCACCTAAAATTTTGAATATTTGTTGACCCGGAAGCTCTTTGTTTAAATCCTTCCCTAATATCCCTGTCTTCATTTTTTGAGATGCAGTGAAGTTTATCTTCATGCATGTTTTCTGTTTGTTTATGTTCAGGTCAAGTCTTCAGGGCAGGAACACCAAGGTAGCTGTAGTTTTAATCCAGAAGAAAACACCTCTTCCTCCAGGTAAAGACTTTGATTGAGTTAATGTAAGTTTCACTGTCGGTCTCTGATCTTTCTATGATGAGTTGTATTAAGATTGTAGTATTACTGCTTTATCGTACTTCAAAATGGGCAATGGGCTACAGGTATCCTATAACACCTTGTATTTGCACAACTGATAGATAGATAGATAGATAGATAGATAGATAGATACTTTATTGACCCCATTGTTGAAAAAAAATATCACAAGAGCTTATCAGACAAACGTAATATACTGTAATCACTTCTTTTTTTTTTAAATAGAAAAATAAGTCAATTTAAAACCCTTATAATTTTCCTCTGTTCATTTGCTTTTATTCTTCTCCAAATTAGGGCTATGCATGAAAATGGCTGTCGTTCTTAATGAAATGTACAATTAAAGGCAACTGCTTATTAAAACAATTTATGGTTGCATCATTTTAAAACCATTGTATCATTGTATTGGTGACATCTGATCATAAGTCACCAAGGAAATTTATTTTTGGGTCTTTTTTCACTTGATGCAGGTTATATTTGAATATCCTCAGTGTAGTTGCTTAAACAATTTGTTTCAACACTGAGCTTCCCTGTAACAAAATTTCATACAACATCCATCCCTTTTAATGTTTGCTCGTGAACTTTAAGAGCACCTGCAGATGTGGAAAGCAAAGCTGAAATACCTTTTGCTCCTTCATGTGTTCTGAGGTCAAATATAACTTAGGCCACTATATCAAATATCCACATTTTAGCCTCATGATGCATTTGCCATTTTCACCATCCATCATTGTATGTTGTACAATAATACATTGTTACTCTTAATTTCTATCTAACGTGCATACTAAGCTATTTGAATCAGAGGGATCTGAATTATATATATATAACTGGGGAGGCACGAAAAGCACAACACTGGTGGTGAAAAGTACATACAGTATTTACTCTTCATATCTGTATTTATCAATGACGTCAGTTGGTATGGGAGGTGAGGTTACAGAGAAAAAGGATAGGGATGGAGGAGGTTGATTCGCTGTAGCGATCCCTGAAGGGAAAACATATGTACTTATTAATGTACAAGAAAAACATCTACTTTTAACAAACACCTGGTTGGACACACACACATTAATGTATACAGTATAAACATGTACACTGTATCTGTGTGTGTGTATATATATATATATATATATATATATATTTCATCACAAGTCTGTTAGAATGAACCTTTCAACTTTTTTGTCAATCTTTACCTCATCAGTACTCCGTTCTACTTTGCACACACAATATTGGATGGGTTGTGTTCACTTTTATTTTCTTTTACTTAATGTAATCAGAAGCAGAAATGTGCATATCTGTCAATGGCTGTTACCAATGAATTTATTCACTTTCCAGGCAAGCGTCCTTGAAAAAGATACTTGTGGCAGGGATAGAAATTATACTTGTGAGATTCTCACATTATATAGTAAGTGATTCTACTCTATCCATGTTCACATAGTTTCCTCTTGTTTTTCACAGGAGAGGACCTGGTAGCATCAGAGCGAGCAGCAGCTCTTTGTAGTGCCTGTGACCTTTCAGGCAAGAGTTTGTTTGTACTACCACACACTGACCACCTCGTGGGATACATTATAAGGTAAATGACTGCTGTTATATGTCAATAAATGCTTTTTCCCAAAGGTTTATTGATCAAATAATGAATTGTTAGTGTTCCAAATTGGGAAACTATCATTCTTTCTAAAGCAATACATTTAATGCATTTTGTTGTGTAATAAATGTATTCACCTACAATTCTACATGAATGTCATAAACTGGAATTTTGGGAATAATTCATATTTCCCAAGGAAGATAACATTTTCTAGACCTTGGAACAAATTGGAGAAATGTGGAGGCACTATTTATTTACACACTCGCACAGACACACGCATATAAATTAACAGTATGTGTGTGTGTGTGTGTGTGTGTGTGTGTGTGCGCGCATTTATACTTAAATATATTTATATACACAGGCACATTAATATGATTAGTTAGTCAAAATGAGTCAATTAATTTGTCAAAATGTGTGCATCAGTTGCGGCTTCTTCAGTCGCTGCATCTTCTGCAGAAGAATCCTCTCAAATGAGAGGTGAAATGTCTTCAAGTGAAAACATAAATCTAGTTTTGTTGCCATGATGGTATTACAATTGCCTGAATGATTGAGAACCGTCATAGACTAATCTCAAGTGGGTTCATATTAATTTGTTTCAATGTTTTATGCTGTAAAGTCACTTAGCTAATTATTACAAATCAATCATTATGATTGTACAGATATGTCAGTTTGCTGCAGAATTTGCCTCCGCCTCTGAAACACAAGGTCCATCTATCATTTGAAATATATATGAAAATTGATAACACTGTCCATTTCGAAAGCTTATAATTGGACCGGCAGTTTAGGAGTAATCAGTTTATCAGCTTTTACAGAAAAAGAACTCTTGATTTCTCAATTTTTAAGGAGATAGAGTCAAAGGAGGCATCATTCTTGCTTTAATTTATCAAAGATTTTTTGGCCAGCCAATTTGTCAGATTATGATATGTGTTCATAATTGGAAACATTCCTGTTTTCAACAGCTCAGAATCTGGACTTTTTAACATGATGCTGTCTCTGAATCCCATCATCATGAAGTCAGAACCTTGTAGACAACGCTCAAACCTGTTTACATTGTTTAGTCCACTTTAAACAAATCCTTGTACACTTTCTTGCATAGTCTGTTACAGTAGGGTTGGTGTGAACACTCAAATTACATCTGGTGAGGATCAGAGAAATAAACACTTGTCTGCAAGAGAAGACGGGTCTCAGTTTGCCTCCAATTACACTGTGGTGCAGTTCGCTTGAGGTGAGACGGGAAACGGACTGGATCTAGAGCAAAGAGCAGAAGCAGAGCAAAACGCAGTGCATGATGGACATCGCGGACATAAAAAAAAAGAAAATCAAAACATTCAGTGAGAAAATAACATTGGTTTGGCTTTAATGGCACAGTTGTTACCTGATGGTTAAAAACTGTACTGCTCATTGAAAAAGCCATCAGATGGAGATTTTGCTTCCTGGTTCTGTCCAATAGACAAGCGTTTTTCTTTTTCATTGTTTCCTCTCTGGTGTTTATAGAGGGCAGCTATAGCTACTGCTATAATACTGCCTATTTAGTCCGTTTGACAAAGTGCAGTATAAAAGCAAATAAAACTATAGGAATGTCCAACGATGTTGGCCACCCACTTGAACATGAAGTATGAAAACAACCTAAAACCTCTTTGGATCAACAAATGCATTTGGGTGTACTTCTGACATTTCAGTGCTGACTGAAGAGGAAATGAAAGCAAGATGCAGATTAACAATTTCATCTGCATAAACCTACATCTTATTCACCTGTATATATATTTGAACATACTTTTATGTTTTATTTTTTTCATATTGATTTTTATATATCATTTTATGTTGATCCTTATATTTTCTTATCTTGTACCCTTTGAGTCGGTGCTCAAAAAATGATTTTTTTGCCTTGGGATCAGTGAAGAAATTGTGATTCTGATCTCGGTGTCTGTAAGAGGCAACATCATCAAGATGTGATTAAAGTAGACTTTAATACTGTTCATTAAATAAAATATATGAAAGAACTGCTGGTATTTTTGTACGTACTGTGACACAAATTAATTGATTGCAGATGGATATGCACCTGCACACAAAAGTAACAGCTGCACATCTCAGCTCCTTATAATTCAATGGCAGAACCCCAAACATATGGTCTTGAGAAAACTTATGATATCAAATTTCCTCGTTCTTGGATTTCTTCATCAATGTCTCCTCTGGTCTGAATCCTTGCTCTGTTTTTCTTTTTTGTGCTTTCAGTTAATGGGTCACAGACCAACTTGTCTATAGAATAGCATCCCTTGTGTTTACGTTGAGAGTCTCTGAATAAACTTTGGGATTTTGTGGGTCATTACTTAACTGAACTGCGAATCACTGCTTTCAGGTTTTCAGATCCAAACCAAGGCCTTGATGTAGCTTAAATAATCATTGAGTAACAAAGGAACAGGCAACAGCATGCCATTAAGCTGCTTATTTACCTGTTGACCCGCTCCTAAAGCGGTAATAGATCTTTCTTTTTTACCTTTAAATTCAAGGTAAAACTGCCCGCTTGAATTTCAGTCTGCCTTATTTGAAATTCAGTTTGGTACCATTTGGAAACAGAATTACAAAAAAATGTCATTATCCAAGCACTTATAGACTTGGATATAAGAATCTAGAATTGTCATTGTGCAGGCACAGTGAAGGTTTGCAAATGAGAGCTCCCGGCTCGGAGCATGTACAGGTTTTTATAAAAATACAAATAAATAGACAAGTTATTTACACAGTGTGTAGTTATCCACATGATGTGGGTGGTATGAAAGGTGATATGAATATGAATGAGTTTAAAGTGCAGAAACTCAGTGCAAGATATTGTCTCTGTGAGGACGTGTGACCTGCTAATGCAGAAGATAATAGCTTGAAATATGTTTATTGTTTTGATAGGTTGGAGAATGCTTTCTATGAACATGCTCAGACGTATTATTATACTGAAATCCGCCGAGTCAAGTCACATAAAGAATTCCTAAATAAGACAACGCATCAGGTAAGAAGGCATACATAATATGAAATTCTAAAATGGACTTAATTCTTCTATGTGTTTAAAAGAAAGGTAAAAACTAGGCTTTAGGTTATTCTTAATGGACTTTTCCCACTCTCATCCTGTCCTTTCCTGTGTTTTCCTTGTCACCTTTTCTTCATTTCATGTTCCCAGCTTCTGTTTGTTAGACACCAGTTTAAAATTGCCTTCTTCAGCGAACTGAAACAAGACACACAGAATGCTCTCAAGTAAGTCTGATGCAAGATGATCCTATTAGATTAGTAAAAAGGAACTATTAGTTCCTTTTTACGTTGTAAGTAGTACATTTTATTCAGTAGTTGGAAAGTGATGAGGTAAAAGACTTGCGAAAGTAGAGCCACCATTCAGTATACCTTCAATTTCTGTCAAACATTTTAGACAAACATAACATTGCGAAGTATAGTGTAGCGAGTGTTGTTTAATTTTGCAGATAGCACAGATTTATCAGGACTTGCAAATGAACAGTTTGTCTTGCTTTATGCCTATTGTGGATATTCGTCTTCCAGGTACTACAAAACTGCATACAGTCTTGTCCATGAGCTCAGAGCCCATGAAACCAACATGTTGGAGATCAAAACAATGGCTGGATACATAAACTATAAGGTTTGTTGAAAGGAGGTCTCTTAAATACCCACTTTACACACAAGTAGCTTCTTTCTATAGAAAAACAGCTGCTTGAATGCTACCGGTTTAAAAATGAAAATCACCTTGACTATTGTTGTAAATAAAATGTTCAATTCGAGGGGATTTTATTGGAATTGAAATCCAGCAGGGCAACGGGTATGTGGTTAGCTGGGGTTCTGTGATGCAGACCAGGGACCAGACGTATAAATAATGTGTTTCCAGTGGCAGTACAACCGTATAACTGCTTTTAGATCCTGCAAATGTCAGGCTTTTTGTGATGGAGATGTGATGGGGATGATTCTATTATAACAATATCATTTGATTACAATAACGGTCGAGTATCACTCATTTCATCATGAATATGTGATCCTGCAGACTTGGGCAATAGTACTCTTTAGATGCAGTATATTTAGAAAGAAAGAACTGTAGTGAGAAAGCTTTTTTCACCTTTCCAACTTTAAATTTGAAGTCGAATTTATTTTTGTTGTAGAAATTGAAATTTGTTTTGTTTTGTCTCTGGAGCGTAGCGTTAACTGTACTGATTGCTTCTGTGACTTTTCGTAAGATGACGGATTTATTTGTTTCATTTCTGACTATTTTTCCTAGTTATTTAATTTACTGATATCCCCTTCTCATTTCCCTTTCACTTCTGCATTTATGGACTTGAATTAAGTGTCGGGGCTTTTAAATTGGAAAAAATCTCATGAGGGATGTGTAAGCCTTCATTTGCCACACTTCATTGTTGTGGTTTTAATTGGATGTGACCGGTCTGTGGGAACAAGTAAACAATCATTTAAATTAATGAAACTATTTCACACCCGTATTGCTTCCTAAATCTGCTGAGTAGAATGCATGCGTTGCTTTGTGCTTTCACCTTGATTGTTTATATACCATAAAATTTGCGAGGTGACCACAACATACTTCTTCACTGTATCTCACCTCCTGGACGCTCCTCTACATTTCTGTTAGATAAACAGGAAGTGTCATATTGTAATCCTCAAGTTTCATGCTACCTGAGAGGACTGGAGCTGCTCTGAGAAAACTGCTGAATTCTCATAAAGGGATTAGCGGACAAGCAGAGTCAGAGTGGATCATGCTGTTCTCAGGAATACCCACAGGATGATATTTCATCAGATTTTGTTTTTTTATTTTGCTTTTTTTAACCAGACTGAACTGTCAAGTTCCTGCAGTTGTTGAGTATCGTCGACAATCTTTCTCTGTCTCCCCCTCTCTCTCTGATTTCAGATCTGCCGTCTGTGTTTTCAACATAACACTCCACTAGATGCTATTTCCCAGTTCAGGAAGCATATTGACCAGTGCAAGAAGAAAATTGGCAGTGCAGAGCTGGCATTTGAGCATGCAGCATGGATGTCCAAACAGTAAGATGATCTTTACTATACTTACATGCTACGGAACAACAATAATAATCTGTCTGGAGCAACTTTACTTATGTGTAGTTTTCTAATTTCCCCAAAATATTAATATTCAATGTGATACCCAATGGTGCTATGTCTATCAGAAATGGGAACATTTAATGATCTCATTCCTTTTAATGTTACTTTGAGCAGTTCAGCTGCTGCTCCCTCACTAGTTTCACTGTTAACTTACTGCTTACCTTGGATAGCAGAGTTGTATGCTCTTATTGTTGTGATTGTCCATGGTTCAACATGTTTAGGGTCCTGGTTCTTGGACGCAAGTAACATTGCATTAAGATATTCATATAATTGTACTAGATAGACACAAGATACACTGGCAGCTCTCATAGAAATCTTTGTTTTTGACATTTTCCTTCATAAACCTGATAAATTGCTTGATGTAAATAGATTGCAGGGTTGAAGTATGTCAAGTTGAGGTGGAAGAAAATGTGAAGACAGCAGTCTTCCAATGACTATCATAATGTTCTAACTTTTAATCAGTTGTTTTTAGAAGCTACCTGTACCTGTAGCTGAAGGTAATCCGTATGGGAGTACCTTTGAGCAAAAACACTCCATGCGCCGTCATTGCTCATTAGACTGCGGCATGAATTTGTGAATGCGTAAATGTCACCAGCCAAGAGATGAACGTGAAGAAGTTCTAGATATGCTTTGAGTGTGCAATTGACCTGAGAAGTGTAACATAAGAATAAGAATAAGAACAACTTCATTTATCGCGAAGGAAATTGTTGTGCCAGAGTTTCAAGTAAAACATAACAATAATAAATAATAGTTGGAAGGAGGGAGAATAAGAAATACAAATCAAACTGTAAAGTGTCAAAGTCAAGGCTATAAGGTGTTTTAAGGTCTTAAATGCAGTCCATTTACCAGACTCACTGTATGTCTCTTACTATCCCCTTGTTTTCAGATTCCAGTCTTTTGGTGAACTTTTTGATGAAGCGATCAAGTTGGGCCTGACCGCCATCCAGACACAGAACCCTGGTTTCTACTACCAGCAGGCAGCTTGTTATACCCAGGATCGGAAACAAATGGCACAACAGCTCTGTCAGGTGATCGCACCAACGCTTTCTAAACATATATCACTCTTGAAATAAGTGGTACTTCTTGCACTGCTTTTACCATATTTTGCATATACTCAAATGATTTATTCATGATAGAGAGATGACACCATTTAGGGCATATATTGGGCATTGTACATATTTCCCTTCATACAAATGCGGTTAGAACTAAGGCACTCCCTTGTGCCGCACAGGTTTGTAAAGCTTTATTGTTTGACTTGGATGGTTGATGGTTTTAGGGAGGCTCAGTTTATCCCACCTCTGACCCGTTGGACACTCAGAGCGGAGGACTGGACTTCTATGGCCAGCGGCCCTGGAGACAAGGACACCAGAGTAGGCCCACAGTACACTGCCTCGTGCCTGATTAATAAAAGCTGTCTGGCTGAATAAATGAACGCTGTCCGGCTCCTCGGAGTCCCTGGAATAAGGCTTGATTAGCGCTCGGGTAACACATTGACTCTTTAATCGTTCCATCTTTAGGTATTGATCCTCCAGATGCAGAGAAAGAAAAATCAGGCATTCTGGCTTTGCAGATTAAAGAGAGAGAAGTGCCGCATTCAGTAAGTACTTGCATCAACAACCGTTTTCAGAGTTGTGAAAATGCTGACTGCATCGCCTCCATTTTAGGTGTCCTCATCAAGGGTGAGTTCAAACACAATCCAAACTAGCTTTTGAATAATCAGTTATTTTAATGTAGATGAACCTGAGGCCTGGGTAGTGCAGGAACACGGCTGCCAAACGGGAGCAGAGCCGCTCTCCCTTAGTTGCTACTTCGAGCTGTAATTGAAGGAAAGTGTTTATTTGGAAGGAAGCTGCTGCTACTATGTGACGGCAGGAGCTACGCATTCTTTAACTGAAATGTATTCTAGCACTCATCTCATAACACAGATTCCCTGTTCAATTCCAGTTGTAAGCTTGAACATATTTAACAATGTTTGTAAGTTCTTCCTGCCACCGCATGACTTCTCTTCTAGCTCTCAGGTTTCCACCTGCAGTTCAAGATAGTCAATCGTAAATTGTCCCTAGGTGTGACTAGAACAGTGATTTCTCTCTATGTGTCTCTGTGATCAACCGCCCCCTGGACCAGGGTGTACCCTGCCTCCAGCCCAATGACGGCTGGGGTTGGCTGCAGTCTTCTGCGACCCTGCTTACATTATAAATGGTACAGATGAGGAATAATAATGAATACATGTAATCGGGGCGGCACGGTGGGACCGTGGTTCATACAGCCGTCGAACAGCCAGAAGGTCACTGGTTGGACCCATGCAGGGGGCCTTTCTGTGAGGAGCTTGCAAACACTCAAAATATTTACAGCATAATGAGGATCTAAACACTAAAATTCTAGTTTGTTTAATTTTACTGGGACTGTGTAGTGTTGCTAGATAAGCTATTTACAGCACTGTTTCTCTTTTCATGTGCCAAAATATGTATTATCATTCTATACCCTTAAGCTTATATTGAGCAGCACCTACACATAGCACTGATGCTACTGATGCTACCCCACTTTTGCTTGTTGCTCAATTTTCATATGTGAATATCATGTAAATTGTCATCCTGTCACAGTCTTAATGATCAATGCAAACACTGGACATCAGCTCATTGCTACATAAATAACTTTGATGAGTGAAACCGTGAACATGCATCAAAATGAACTAAGGGTGTTTTTAATGATTCATTTACATTTCTGACAGTAGCTTGTATGCAATAGATCCTTCTAAGTCTTATCCGTTATTCCATGAAAATGATCTGCCCTCTGTTTCTCCGTAGGAGCTGATAATAGCCCTCCTCAGTAACGCTGTCGCCCAGTTTAAGAAGTACAAGTGCCCCCGAATGAAAAGTCACCTCAGTAAGTGAAACTGCTCCCTTTTTGGTTTCCTTGATTGTCTGCAGAGCATAAGAATAGAGATCAGTGAAAAAAAAAAATCACAGGAATGATTCTTATATGTCTGTCTAATGTGCCCGCTGAGTGTTAAAATACAAAAGAAATGATTTATTAGTTACTGAATGAGCAACAACTTAATGGGACTTGTCAGTTTTCTCTCATTCACTCAGTGTGTAAGAACACACCCTCTCCTCTCGCCTTGTGGACATTCTTTTTGGACATCATAGATTTCAATTTTCTGTTAGTTTTGGTTGTGGCCCGCAAGTTCAAGTATACCAGTGGCTTGCTGCTCCAGGCTACATGGGCAGCAGATGCCCTCAATCCAAATTCAAACCTTTCAGTGGTACAGTTGGGTAATTAATGTACCAGGGTTGGATGATGAAAACAGAAGGTGTCATTATAAGAAGATCGTTATTATTATTTCTGAAAGGTTATGAATTTTTAAACTGACTTTAACATCGGGTTTATGTAATACCAATACATGTAAGATACTTTACATAACTTTATATTTAATACTTTATAGATACTTTACTGTTCTAGCGCTGTATACTGTATTTAATCATTGAACACTCAACAACATGCTCCATAAATATGGTATCACCTTTGTCACATTCATCTGTTGGTATCAGGAATAGGCAAAGAAATGATCATGATGAGATGAGATGAGAACAACTTTATTTATCCCGAAGGAAATTGTCGTGCCAGAGTTTCAAGCAAAAACATAACAGTAATAGATAATAGTAGGAAGGAGGGAGAATAAGAAATACATTAAAATATAAATTGTCAAGGTTAAGGCTATCAAGTGTTTTAAGGTCTTAAGTACAAAGGTTTGAAGTAAGATTATAAATTATAAAGTAAGAAGAATAATATTCGGACGCTTGATTTCTGATCTGCCCCGTATATGTTTTCCAAATGTTCATTCTTGTTTTGATTTTCTTGCATATATTCTCTGCTCTTCAGTGGTCCAGATGGGAGAGGAGTACTACCATGCCAAAGATTACACCAAAGCCCTTAAGTAAGTTAGAATGGGTTCGACTTTTACACTCCTGCCGCTTCTTGATTTTTTTTCTCAACACTTTTTATCATCACTGCATGTTTTACAGGACTTTAAATGCATCTGTGTTTTCAGGTTATTGGACTATGTGATGTGTGACTATCGGACAGAGCGTTGGTGTGGTCTGCAGACAGCCATACTAACCACAGCTTTGCACTGTGCTTATCTCATGGCCAGTGTCAAAGATTACATCATATACTGCATGGAGCTTTTGGGAAGAGGTAAAAAGAAAACAAAAACCGGACCATCACTGACTTAACATTCTCCCCCTGTTCATGGGCACATTTTAACAGTTAATTCATAATTACTTAAATGAACAATATGATATATTGTCCTGACTCATCTTTTTACAAACGTTTTCGTTTCTGCAGTTACTGTTGGTAGACATTGTGCTCAATGCGGCTTTTGCACGTAATCATTTTGTGTTTGGTTTCATCCGAGATTGCAAAGTAAGAAGAAAGCAAATAGGAATTTCATTTTCTGTTAGATTTAAATATTTCAGTGTTGTTTCAGTTGTTTTTCCATCCCAGGCGTGGAAAATTGTTTTCTGTTATTTTGGTCTTATGTTTTAATGAAAACATCAAGCATTTTTTTAAATCGGAAAAACGTGGGGTTGCGGGGTTTCGATGAGGAAACGATGGCGGAAACGTGGAGGAGTTTAGTATATTAATATAGAAACACTAATTAGCAACGACAAGCCTGAACATCCGGGATCGCCCGAATATACCCGGTTTAACCAGGCTTCCCCAGCCCTTCGTCCCGTGGGGTGAGAGACGACACCCTTTAGTGTCCTCCACAGGATCATTATTTACTTATTGGTTTGAAGAAGTCTGATTTTAACAAATTATCACATATGTAAAATCATATTATATTCTGCGGAAAAGTGTATGGTAATATTTATTCTGTCTTGCAGCTTCAAAACTTCAGGAAGAGCAAAAGTCAAGGATTGAACAGAATCTCTTCAAAGTACTAATGGTGGGTTGTTCAACATGTCAGTTGAATTAGTCGGCTTCTGCACTCTGCAAATCCTGAGGAAATGTTTAAAACTGACATTTGTCTTGACATATTATTAAGAAATGTTCAAGAAAAGTTGAGTCTAGGGCATCTAGACTGTGCTGTATTGAGTTCTCATTTCTTATTAAAGAATTTTCATCAGCTCTCCTTAACTATAAAAGGAGTATCTGAAGCCTATTAGGTTTTTACCGTTTCCTGTTCATCCTATTGAGCAGTTTCACATTACATTATCGCCCACATTGTTAACGTTGGCGAATCTGAACGTAAAGCACCTGATAATACTTTTTCAAACTTAATTTCAATTTGAGATCGGGGATGTTTTCTCAAGGGAAACCTGGTAGCCATAAAAAATAAGAAAAAAAATAAAATGTGTGTATGTTCTATAAATTCAGACGCACACACTCAAAAAGAACCTCATGAAGTATATAATTTAATTGTATTGTCTTTTCTTTTCCCATCAGAACGTTGTCCCTGATGCCGAGCCAGAATGTGATCCATCCTCTGTCGCTGCAGCCAAGTCGCTGTGGAACGACCGCACGGCTTTAGCGGGATCAAATGAATACACTATCGAATTGCAGGACTATATACCATTCAGTGAGTAAAAACAAACTCACACACACTTCACTTTATTTGCTAATTTAGATAATCTGGAGTTTGCCACACAGTCATGTCAGTGCATCGTGTATTAAAAGCACCGTAGAAATTAAGGAAGGATGTCTTTCACTTGTAGTTGATGTTGCAAATTCAACAGAAAGAGCAGTTGTGAGAAGCTGTTGCAAAGGAGCAGTGGTTGGACAACATTGTGTTTATGCAAACGTAGAAATAAAAAAATGATTCCAAAACCACATCATCAAAATATGCTTTGTTGGCTTTTGTTACACTTTATATTAGCTCTATGAGCTCTCCAACTGTGCTGAATCTGGATAACCCGTGGATACGGTGTTTCAAGCTTTTTCTCTCCTCTGACCCTAGTCCAGTGTAAGGCCAAATTCCAGTCTCCCAGTTTCCACGTGGATCAGCCCATCCAACTCCAGGTGTTTCTGCGAGCCGACTGTCCGAGTGCTGTGTCATTTAACAAGCTGGCTGTCAGCCTCAGCAACCAGGTAGACACTCTATTTAGAAATACATTTTTGCCCTTGCACAAGGCAAAGTCACAGTAATACCAGTAACTCCTCATGATACAGTGATGGCATATCTTTAAAAATATGCATACCTTTATTCAGCAGTCGATTTTGTTTTTTTAACACTTGCTAAATGAAGCCACCAGTATACTGACCTTGCTGTCAGTCACATCACATGTATAACATGATGCTGCGTCTCACATGGGCTCGATCAGTTGTGAACTAATGACATCTGTTACATACATTTTGGGGGTAAAGCCTGAATAATTGTAGGAGTGAAAGTGTAAGAGCATTAGAAACCGTCTGTCTGATAAGGTTGATTCAAATTGTGTTGTAAATATTTTGCAAAGCTTGTAGTAAATGTATTGAGTGGCTATAATGGATGATACTCTTTCCATTGTAGAGCAGATCCATAAAACTCAATGTTAATTATCAGCCAAAATGAGGTACAGAAAAACATATTTCATTTTTAGCAGATTGAAATAAAACTGTCATATGGTCTGAAGTAGGATTTAGACATCTTCTCTAATGTGATGGTTTAAGCAAGCATCGGTTCACTGTGTTTATGTTTGTAGGAGTACAACCAGTGGTGTGTGCTGGAGTCATTTGGTCAGAAGTCCATGAGTCTTTTGCCTGGGAAAACCACCTGCTACAACTTCAGCTTTGTTGCAAAGACCGCAGACGTTGGCAAGAAGATAGAGGTGAGGCAACCATACATGTATGCGTATACATGGGAGGATGGCTAACTATTAACGCTTATTTGTGTCAGATGACGGGTATAGAATTGATGCTGGGCAGTGGCACTGGTCGCTGTGTGTTTGTGAGCTGGAGAGGAGCAGGTGGAGATGCAGCCTCGGCCCATGAGGCCTTGCAAGCCAGCAGGTCATCACGTCGCTGGGGCTGGGACGCAGAGGGGGGCCAAGAGCCTGACTGGGACTCTTTGACCATGCAACATAGCACAATGTAAGTAATGATATACATTTAAATAAATGATAAAAATTACCCTTGACATGGCAAAAGGGTTTGTGCCACAATATCCAACTAAACATCAGTTGACCTTGTACACGTATGTGATCATATATTAAACTGAAGCCATCTAACAACCTTTTTTTCTGTCATGTTGTACATTCTCAGTATTGTTTTTGACAATTTGTTATTCATTGAATTTCCCGCCTGCCAGTTCTCTACCATTTTGATGCTTTCCTTTGGTCTATGTGGTAATTCTTGGATGAAATCTAATACCATAAAATGGTATTGGTGCTTTGAATTCTGTTTGTTTGTTCTCATGTGTTGTTTAGGATTATCTCCAGAGTTCCAAAGATCTCTGTTCAATTGAGCCACCAGCCGCCTGCTCTCAGCAATGAAATGTACTGTGTCAAACTCACAGTGCAATCACAGGAGGAGGGATTGGCCAAGGATATGAAGCTGACAGCAGGACTCAAACCTGGTAAACTGATCCAAAGCAAAGCAAAGTACAGTCTGATCTTGAAAAGAACTATGTAGAGTATAGACCAATGGGGAACTTTTGTTCTGTAGGAGTTTGAATAAAAATGCTTACACTGATCTTGTCTGTGGAGGCTCCATCACCCAGGTCAAGGTCAAATCTTGTCCTGCTTGTTATGCAAATGGGAGAGTTCTACACAACAACTCTTCCAAGTGAATAACAAGCCATTGTCTCTTAGACCGGCTCCCAACCCAGGTATTATTATATTCAGAAACTCCCCACAGACCTTTAGACCCAGGAAGCCTCTGGGATGAGCGGTGAAAAGTCCTGTTGCTACGATAGGAAGATATCGTATCCACTTTGCAGACCGTCAATGCGTCCACCGACCCTCCTCGGGAGTTTACCGCGTTTTATACGATACAGATTTTCTAGATGCGCAGGTGGATGAATTTCTTTTGAAAAGCTCAGTGCTGTTCTGCTACTAACAACTGACGTTACAAATCAGATCAGTTCTCTCCATGCTGAATATCTCTAATGTTAGAAGTGGAATCTGCTCTGTCCAAAATCCATCTAGTGAATAAACCAAATCAAGACTGCCCCTCTCTCCATGGTTTGAGGTTTAGAGGCCAGCACATTTTTTCTGTCATTGATGTTTGTTTCTGCATTTATCCAGATAACTTGAATTGCAGGTTCTTTTTCTGAAACAAGTATATCTTCATCATCATTTTGTATCCACATTGGTTTGTCCAGGCCAGGATGCCAATCTTAGCCAGACCACACAAGTGACACTTGACGGCTCAAAAGTCTGTGATGAAGCTGCACCCCCTCTGCTCCCTGACATACAGCTCGGAGATCTTGAACCCGGGGACAAGGTACCCGCACATTAATATCACAAAACTGCTGATAAAGTCAGGTTACAAAGAGATGCGCCAACTGAGTTTTCCTTGGTACAACTTGCCAACACAAAATTTTAACTCGCTGTTTGTTTTTTGGTCCATAGTTGGAAAGATATGTTTATGTAAAGTGTGTGTCAACTGGCCCGAGGGTGTTCCTGTTCCATGTGGCCTACAGCATTGTTACCATGGTGGATGGACAACAGATAATCTGCAAATGTCACAAGGTGGAGAACCTCATTTGAGTGGGCCGTGGATATCCCTTTGTCATATTGTACAGTGTTTTTTCATTTGTAGTTACAAATAGTTTGTCCCTCTTTTAATAATGTCTACTCTGATTGTTTGGTCTTCCAGGATGAAACGGTAACCATAGAAACGGTGGTTCCATTTGAGGTGTCGGCCAGCTTTGTTTCTACCAAGGTCTGTGCCTGTTTTCTTAATATATTTTTAGAGCAATTTTTATATTTTGTTTTTACTGTAAGGACAATCTAGTTGTCCATCCATCCATCTTCTGCCACTTATCCGAAGTCGGGTCTCGGCACCTGTAGCAGTCCGGCCACCTTGCGGAGGAGACTCATTTCGGCCGCTCGAATCCGCAATCTGGTTCTTTGAGTCACTACCTGCAGCTCCCGACCATAGGTGAGGGTAGGAATGTAGATCGACCGGTAAATTGAAAGCCTCGCCCTCCGGCTCAGCTCCTTCCTCACCACGACAGACCGGTACAGAGTCCACATCACTGCAGACGCTGCACCGATCCGCCTGTCCGTCTCCAGCTCCATCCTTCCCTCAATCATGAACAAGACCCCGAGATACTTGAACTCCTCCGCTCGGCGCAGGACCTCTTCCCCGACCCTGAGTGGGCATTCCACCTGTTTCCGGTTGACCACCGAGGTCTTGGATTTGGAGGTGACGATCCTCATCCCGGCCGCTTCGCACTCGGCTACGAGCCGCTCCAGTGAGAGCTGGAGATCTTGGCCTGATGAAGCCAACAGAACCACATCAGCTGCAAAAAGCAGAGACTCGACCCTGTGGCCATCGATCGATCCCCTGGACGCCCTGGCTGCACCTAGAACTTCTGTCCGTAAAAGTTATGATCAGAATCAGTGACAAAGGGCAACCCTAGCGGAGTCCAACTCTCACTGGAAATGGGTTGGACTTACAACCGGCTTTGGGACAAGATCTGACACGATCATAACGGGAACAAACAGTCCGTATAGTGTGGCTCTGTACCCCATATTCTGGGAGCGCCCCTCACAGGATGGCCCACAGGACACGGTCAAATGCCTTCTCCAGGTCCACAAAACACATGTAGACGAGTTGAAGAAACTCCCATGCTCCCTCAAGGAACCTGCTGAAGGTCTAGAGCTGGTCCACTGTTCCACGAGCAGGACGAAAACCACTCGGCTCCTCCTGGATCCAAGGTTCCAGGACCCTCTTCTCTAGCATCGCTGAATAGACCTTAGGAGGGAGGCTGAGGAGTGTGATCCCCCTGGAGTTGGAGTAAATCCTCTGATCCCCCGTTTTAAAAAGGGGCATCACCACCCCGGTCTGCCAGTCCAGCGCCACTGTCCCTGAAGTCTGTGCAGAGGCGTGTCAGCTTGGAAGCCCTACAACATCCAGAGCCTTGAGGAACCCAGGGTGGATCTCGTTGTAACTGTCAGTATTTTTTGGCATATAACGCACTAACTATGACTGAGGGTGATACAGTCAGAGTACAACTACCGTGACTTTAACCAGATACCCAGTGGCTGATAACCTCGGTGCAACGGCTTAAAGCATGCATGTCCGTTCTCACAGACCAAAATCACCAATTATTTGATGCAGAAGCATATTAGAATGACCGAAACAGCAACTTAGCAACAACGCTAATACAGTGGAATACAGTGATCAGTGACTTGAGTGCTGTTTCAGTTCAAAACACGCACTTAAATTGTGGTTGGTGGCGTCACAATGTGTAACTCTGTGTGTTCTAATGGCTGAGGGCGCTGGAAGGAGCCCCTGCCTGGTAGTAGGCGCCTCCCATCTCATCGACCACCTCTGGAATGTGTACCAGAGGTGAGGGTAAGGCGAGGCCACGGTTTATTGCAGCGTAATGGATGGCGGTCGATCCTTAGAGCAAAGGATTTGATCCCCTGTGTGGTCAACACGTGGTGGTTGAATAACAGAAAAAAAGTTTTCTGTTAAAAGCATGTATTTGAGGCACAGCATCCATCTACAGTCTCATTGTGCCCTCAGAAGCTCTTAAGATTTGAAATTAAAATCCTCCCAATGTTGAAAAGAGAATAGTTTGGATAGGAAGGTGATTAGTGATATATTCTGCACATAATTAGGATAGCAAAGGGTAGAAAACTTCTCTGTCTTGACTATGTCTTCCAAGATTCAACATCAATGTGTCTGATCAAGTCAGGAAGTAAGAAATATCTATCAGCATGCTTGAAGCAAGTATTTAGATATTAAAGGTTACTTACAAGTACAAGTTATTGAATTTTATTATTGAGATAACGTGTGTATTTTTGCAGTTTGAGCCTCTCGAGCGGATACCCGTGGACATCCCATTCCTGTTGATGACAGATATTCTGTCTTCATCTCCCTGGCCCCTGGTCCTGGCATCCTCCTCTCTGCAGCTTCTCTCCATGACCAACCACACACCACAGCTGCAGACCCAACTACAGCAAGGTACATCAGCACTAGCTTGTATATCATCAAATTTGGCTTCAGCCCCCCAAAATCATCTGTAATCAGTCCATTTTAAATATTGTGCATATTTTAAATCTTGCTGATTCCACCCTTGTTTGTTTTCTTTATTGTTTTTATGCTTGTTTTTGGTGTTTTATTTTCCGCCCAGTCAACCTGCTGCTGGTGCACAAGCATTTCCCAGCCTGGGATCATTGAAGTATTTCTTATCTAGTTTATTAAAGAATACCCGCCAGCAACGCCATTTTCAACTAAACAAATCTTCCAACATTCAGAGAATTTTCAATTCCACATTAACACATTGCCCAGTAGCAAAAAACAACTTGATCTTAATCACTGGAACCTGCTGCACATGCTTTCCATCGCTATCTCTCTGTTTTGGCAACGTGTATGAAAGTCATTTTCTTTCTTTTTACTGTCCAACCAAGCTTACAAGTCATCACACACCCTTTGTTTTGCCTTTGCTACGTCTACCTTTAGCTTTGCATCTCCCTGAACTCCTGTCTGCTCTCTTCAGTCCCCTCAGTGTCCCACTTCTTCTTCACCACCCTCTTTCTCTTTTTATACTCCTGCACTTCCTCAATCCAACACCAAGTCTCCTTATCTACCTTCCTTCCAGATGACACACCAAGTACCCTCCTACCCGTCTCCCTGATAACACCAGTCGTCTGGAAGCTCTCCCTGACCACCCAGAGCCTTTCTTAACTCCTCCCTAAAAACCATACAACACTGCTCTCTTTTCAGATTCTGCCTCTTTGTCCTCTGCTCTGCCTTTGTCCTCTTTGCAAACCCTCCTATGCTGTCTGGATGCCCTCTCACCTAGCACTGCTTTGCAGTCACTGATCTCCTTCAGATGGAATTGTCTGTACAAGACGTATTCTACCTGTGTGCTCCTACCTGCCCTCTTACAAGTTAACCTTTGTTCATGTCTTTTCTGGAAAAAAGTTTTCACAGCAGCCATTTCCATCCTTTTTGCAAAGTCTACCACCATCTGTCCCTCTGCGTTCCTATCCTGGATACCAACTTCATCCCTCTTTTGCCTGAACCAACATGTCCATTCAAGTCTGCACCAACTATAACTCTCTCACCTCTAGGGATATTCTGCATCACTTCATCTAATCCCCTCCAGAAGTTCTCCTTCTCCTCTAACTCACATTCAGCATGCAGGGCATAGCCACCAACAACATTGAGCATCACACCTTCAATTTCCAGTTTCAGACTTCTAGGTCTTTTCACCTCCAAACTCCTCCTTCAAGATAACTCCTACTCCATTTCTCTTCCTGTCAGTAGCATAATAGTACAACTTAAAGCTGCTCCTAAGCTTCTAGCCTTACTACCTTTCCGCCTGGTCTCCTGGACACACGGTATCTCCACCTTCCTTCTCTGCATCATGTCCACCAACTCCCTACCTTTTCCTGTCATCGTCCTGATATTCAAAGTCCCTCCTCTCAGTCCCAGACTCTTGGATTTCCTCTTCTCTCTCTGCTTCTGTACACGCCTTCCTCCTCTCATCTTCAACCCACGGCAGCCCAATTTCAACTAGTACCCTGTAGGTTATGGGCACCAGTGGTCGTCATTGTTAACCCGGGCCTCGGCTGATCCGGGATGAGATTCGTAGACCCTTCCTGACACAAGCCTTGGCATGTATTTGGGCTCAGAGAGACGCCGGCTCGTACCCGCCGAGAACGCTTCAATCGGCATATAGGTAGTAATCGTTCTTTGTGTGTGTGTTCGTGCAGTTGTTCTGAAGACAGAGGAGTGTGCCAGTGAGTGTTTCTGCCTTCTTTGCCCACCATTGACCAACGGCAGTAACACCGTGGCCACAGGACAGTACCTGGTATCTTGGAGGAGGTAGAGTATGTGCACATACACACATTCCCTCTCAGTGACAGGTAATCTGTTGTGGTACATAAACCAGTTCCTTTGAAATTTCTTTTGTAGACAATCGTCCAGTCCAGACAGTCCCCTCATCCAGACCACGGTCACTCTACCTCACGTCATTTTGGAATCTGTCTCTCTATACATCCATGCCGGTCAGTATTGGTCTGTACCCACCATCACACCCACTGGATATCCAATTAATACTGCATGGCAAAGGAAAGCCTGTGTTCGCTCTCTTACCTCTGGTCTTTGTTTGGATGTGCGATTGGCCATTGTCTTTGGTTGGCGGTAGACTTACCTTCCTTTGGGAGAGTCCGGGAGTCTCTTCCAGTCCGGTACCACATAGAGAACAGAACACCTCTGGTGCAGGAAGTGGAGATGGCTGTCGAACCCTCCGATGCCTTCATGTTCTCTGGACTCAAACAGGTATGTTAATGCTCGCATTGAAGTCTTGTCAATAAGAAATAGCGAAAACAGAGCATAAGAATTGTCATCCAACGCCAGTCTCTTCTATAAATGTATGTTCACTTGGATAACAAAGTCCGTTTTCTTTTATTTTTGAATGATCTGAGGTTCGGATTTAGAACCTCATTGTTGCATCTTTCTGCATAGAACACGCCAACTGTCCTCATCGTTATTAAAACATTGCAAAACAATTTTGAAATATCTGACGCTTGGACCCGGCAGGCCACCTGGCAAAATCTTTTGTTCACGTTGTGTTTTTTGAGGGACCTTGTAAAGGACTCGGCAAACCATTTTGTTGTGTGTTTGTGTAGGTGCGCCTCCGTATCCTACCGAGTTCAGAGCAGCAGATGCTGTATAACTACTACCCTCTGATGGCTGGCTATCAAATGCTGCCACAACTCAACATCAGCCTCCCCCGCAGCCCAACCACCAGCACACACACACTCAGACGCTTCCTGCCTCAACATGTGTTTGTCAAGGTAACACACATTCAGACATACGCACTATGGAATCATCGGAATTAATAGCCGATCGATTACATGATCATTACAGATAATCTTTTTTTTTTTTAACTTGTTTCCCAGCCTCAGGGCCGCCAGGCAGACGAAGCCTCCATCGCTGCAGCCTGACATCCAAAAGCTGAACTGAAATGATCTGTAAAACGTTAACATTGCGTAGGTTGTTCTAGATTGATGAAAATAACAGACAACAATACTAACGCTATTTGTTGCAGAATGTTTTGCTGAAAAATACCTGGACACCTATAGACCAAACAGACGTTTGAATTTAGTGTTGTTGTCCGGACAGATGATTAATGGACTGAAACAGTGATGTTCCTTTAACAAAAAAATCTCGAGTCTTATTTGAACTGTCTTCAACTTTGGGCAGAGTGTAACACATCAAAAGTGTTCAACATTTGATTTATGTTATATTAATTAAATGTAAGTGATCTATAACATTGTCTCGTTTCAGTTTTATTCAGTTGACCGTGCGTACGTTTTTTGTTGTATTTGTTCAAATTGGTTAGAAAATTAAAAGAAAGAAAAACAACAAGCAATAATGATGTTGAGCGGTTGTTTGTCAGGTGATCCCCTGGCGACTGCTTCAGAGTGTAGCTCGCCTCTCACCCAATAACAGCGGGGATAAGATTAGATAAGATCAACTTTATTGATCCCCAGAGGGGAAATTCCTTTCGGCTCCAGCCTCTTCGCAAACCCCGAGTGCTGGATGAGTTGTATCAGTGAAGAAAGTAAAAGAATACTGTGACAAACTCTAGAATCTAACCAGACCCAGTTAACTTGTGGCTGAAGGTTGCTTATGATTCAGTCACAGACTTAAGTGGAATTTTCAAATTTGACTCTTCCTTGGAAGAAATTATAAGTACATTTAGACTTTAATGTCACTTATATCTTTGTAGAATATATACACTTTATTTTGTGTGATGTAGAACATTGATCAAGAGTCAAGTCAGCTATTTGAATCAGGATTATAGATAGAAATCCCTTTCTTGGTCACTTTTTTTTTATATATATAAAGCACAGCTTGACCACTGCATTCAAGAGGCAGTGGCTCAGCAGCGGTGAGGAGGTCCTGGATGTCTTGCTCTACAACACTTCGATAATTGTTATTTGTAGCATATATAAGAATTTGAAAATAGTCAGGTAAAATCTCGTGACATTGTGTTGTAGATTCAGGAGCGACGGAATTTTGTTCTCCAATGTCTTGAAAGAAAAATGAAGGGGAAAAAGACAACAACAAAAAGTTTAAAAAATGTAACAAAAAGCACAATTTAAAAGAAAAAAAAAGTTTGATGATGCTGGTGCATTTCAGCCACTGGGGTGATGATCATGGATTGTAATGCGGACTAAACATTCGATTAATTGTCAAAAAACAGACGTACTGAAATATATTTTTGTTTTTTCTCTCCTTAAAGTACGCATTAGTGGAAATGTAGAGGGTCTGAAAGGTCAAGTCAACCAGATCCCCTTCAGTGAGTGAGCATGCAATCCTTCAAAACTCTTAATATTTCCAAGCCACAAGGTGGCAGACAAACACACAACAGCGAAGTAGAAGAAGAGAAAAAGAAAAAGCGAAGAAGAAGCTGCAGCGTTGCCAGATTCCACACTTCCGTCCGGTTGGGCTTCTTCTCGCGGTTTATTTAAATATCATTTAACCAAAACATGCTATCGCACTTTGTTCAAAATAAACAAATATTTTGTTGTCATGGCTCTATACAATATATAACATCTCTATATTATCCACTCAATGAGACACCTGAATATTTATAGTTCCATCTGTATATTCTGTATAATTGTTCATATTACATGTCTTTATGAAACCCTCTGTAGAGTTACTGCACAAGACATTTGTTTATTAATACTCCCTTCTGTTAATCGTAATAACCACTAACTAGTTGTGCATAATCTGGATATTTATCCACCATATTTGCACAAACTGCACATATTCTGCTCACGTCTTATCCACCTCTGGTTGCATTAGATGGAAAAAGAAGGAATCTGCATTGATTCTTTAATACTGCATTTATCTGTAAATACTGCACAATCTGTGCATATGCACTTCTACATTATGTGACTGCATTTTATGACAACATGACAACCTTAATACTGCATTTACCTGCAAATAATGCACAATCTGTGCATATGCACTTCTACATTATGTGACTGCATTTTATGACAATATGACAATTTATTGACAATAAAGTTGAATTTAATCTAATCTATGAGTTAGTGATAAGAGACGGCTATTGGTTTAGTCCCTTTGCTGCAAACTTGAATTCAATTCATGTAATTAAATGCACCAGCAATAACTTTGCAGCTTATGTCTGAATATTTGATCAATTTTCTATTTGCAATTTTTGGTGCATGGGAATTTGAATTGAATAATGTCATTTGTTGCTCACACACTGCTCAAAAACAAACAAAAACAACAACAACACCAACAAACAATAAAGGGAATATTGAAATCACAGATCTCAGATCTGAATGAATGAAATTTAAGTGTATAGAAGCTGTTTTTCATGAGTCCATGAATCGAAATGTTCATTTTATTTTTCTCGAGCAGTGTATTTTACTGATGGTCGCTAAGTTCGTTTATTAATCGTCTTTTTGGGGATTTTTCTGTGTTTTCTGGTGTTTGTGCAAGTATTTGCTATTGTTTCGTTCACGTCGGGCTGGAAACCGTCGACTTTATCTGGCAACTCCGCTCATCTCGATTCAATTCAAACGAGTGGCGGTTTGGGCTGGAAACGTTATCCTGTCGAGGTAATGTTTATTTACGAATTATTTTTGTTAACATCAAATTTCAGAAACAATTCGTAAATCCACTTTAAAATACGACGTCAAAGCTGTTAGCTTAACTTTACGTGTCATCGCGTTTAGCTTGTTTGCTAACGCTAATTGTTGGGTTACGATTAACTTACACCTAAATATATATATATATATATATATATTTTTTTTTTTTTTTTGTTTGTTTTAACCAAACTCTCCTTCTCGTTGTCTTGTTGTTATTTCGATCTTGTAAATCATTTTAAATAATAAGATTTTCGATTCCGCACCAATAAAGCGACCCCGATCCACCCAGTTTTGGCACAAAAAGCGTTTCTATCCTCCGTTTTAACAAAATGGAGCCTCTGAATATTATTAGTTTATTTCGTCCCTTCGTGTCATCATTCAATCTTACTAAATGTCATTTTTATTCCCTTTCTGGGCCAGTAGGTGTCTAAAATCCGGATGTTCCCAGTGACATTTACACGTTTTAGTCAAAATAACCTGGTGGAGAATGAAAGCTAAAAAAGAAATAGGTTATTATGTAGTTTTGAATTTGTGTCATTTAAAACACTCTACAAATTCTTTCCCCCTTAACTGTTTAGCATCGATGGTGCAATTAATATGGGTTATCATCTTTTATCTTATTTTGTTAGTACAAATCTGATGTATGAAGGTGAGTCGCAGCAAGACAGAGTGTATGTGTGTAAATGAGAGGAACCCTGGTGGAACAGTGAGAAGATCGAGAAGGTGGAGGATTTCAAATACTTGGGGTTAATAGTCCAGAGCTTAGGAGAAGAGGTGAAGAAGCAGGTTCAAGAAGGTTGGAATGGATGGAGAAAAGTGTCAGGGGTAAAAAGAGATAGAAGAACATCAGCCAGAAGGAAAGGTGGAGGAGACACTGGTGAGACCAGAGATGATGGATGGACTAGAAAGTGTTTCAATGACCAAAAGACAGCAGGCAGAACTAGAGGTTGCAGAGATGAAGATGTTGAGGTTCTCTTTGGGAGCGACCAGGATGGAGAGGATTCCCCTCTTCTCATTATTGTGCTGTTCAGTTCATGCACAACACAACAGTTATGCAATCACTGGGTTCAAGCGGGTTGGAGTGGGTGGAGAAACGTGAGATAGAAGACCATCCGCCAGAAGGAAAGGAAAGGTGGAGGAGATGGTGGCGAGATGCTCTACAAACACTGACAGTGACCAAAAGACAGGAGGCAGAGATGAAGATGCTCAGGGTCTCTTCAGGAGTGACCGGGATGGAGAGGATCATGTTAGATGTTCTGGAGGGGAGGTCAGAGATGGTTGGATCATGGACAGAGGAGGGAGAGGGAAGATATTGGTGGACGGATGCTGGAGAGGAATGAAGTTAGTGTGTGTGAGAGAGGAGGATCCAGAGAAAAGGGTTGGATGGAGAAGGTGGATTCGCTGTGGAGACCCCTGAGAAGAAGAAGAAGAAGAAGAAGAAGAAGAAGGCGTACAAATTTGATGTGACTTGTACAAAGCTGGTGCTTAATTGGACTCCCATCAGGTCAGCTCAGTCAAAGTCCAAAAAATAAAATGCTTTTTGGAAACGTTCAGGGTTTCCACTCTGATTCATGCACACCTTGCACTTTATGATCAATTCATCCATCAGTTGTAGGAATATTGATGATCTACTGATCGTTTCGGTTTAATGGCTCCGTTAAATGTTAATTTCATTTCAAAGAAAGCATGCATGAATCACACTTGCCGTTTTTATTTGCGTCAGATGTCTGGGACAGCAGCTGAAGAGGAGGTGCAAAACCTCAGGAGGAGGTTGAGGGAAGCTGAGGAGAAGCTCCAGACGGCAGCAAAAGCAGGTTTGGACCTGTTGGATCAACAGATGGATCTACAAAACAGGCTGGAGGACCAGAGAGTGGAAATGACCAACGCACTTGAAGTGTGACTTTGCACCTACACTGCACATGCAAAAAAAAACAAAAACAAAATGGTTTTGCTAAAAACCATCACAATGAACGGTGTCGTCTATTTTTAGGTTCTGGAGCAAGACAAATATTCCCTTCAGAAGGAAGTAGAACTGAAGACACGGATGCTGGAGTCGTTGCAGTCAGACTACGAATGCATGAAGAGCCAGCAGAGGCTGAAAGCTCAGCAACTTGAAGATGAGCGAGAGCAGTCGGAGCAGAGCCACAGCAAAGCTCTCAGTGAGCTGAACAGGAAGGTACGAGGGCTGTGAGACTGATCTCTCATGGTTTAGGGGAGAAGAAAAACATGGTCTACCCGCCGTGCCACCGACTCAGTGTTCCGATATTGTCTGCCAGAGTTTTCTGAGAAGATCACTCACAAAAATGTTGAGTTAGTCCAGGGGTCGGCAACCCGTAACACCCAAAGAGCCATTCTGCCACAATTACTTTTTGACGTCTAAAATAATGACCACTGTATATATTGCTTTTTATTACCTTTACACTTTGTATTAACAAGTGTGTAGTGTGTTGCTTCTGAAATTCACAAAGTATTACGGAGAAAATTAAATTTTATTTATGTAACGAACCCATTTTGTGCTGTGGGCTTTCAGAGCGTGTAGTGGACCCTTGACCTGAATTTTAAAAATAAAATCGGGAAAACAATCACTGTAAAATCAGTAAACAACAAAAAATAATTATTTGCAAAATATCTTCATAAATATTTATTTGACTTGGTTTATGGGACTTCTGCTCCTGAACTTCTGCGCACAGCATCTGCAAATCGGGACTTTACCGGCTGGCGGGTATACTGGCTTCCACCAGTGTGACGTTACTTTGAGTGGCGAAAAATAATAAATGTAATTTTATTTAATATTTCAAGATCACAATAATCTCCCAACTTAGAACTAAAAGTTAAAAAAAAGGAATGAACACAAATGAAATACACTTCAATTAAATATGTATCATTTATTTTCCCAAGCCGCTCGGAGCCGCAGTGTAAAGATGGAAGAGCCGCGGGTTGCCGACCCCTGAGTTAGGCTGTTCTTTTGAATTAAACGTCGAATTTTAAACCTCATTTATGAACTTAAATTGTTTGCCCCCTCCCCAATTCATTTAAGTAGATTTGTTGAATCTTCAACTTATTGTACTGTTTTTCTTAGATCCTGGGTTTAGAATCCTCTCTCGGGGAATCTCAGTTATCGGAGAAACAACTGAAACACAAACTTCAGGTGCAGACGGAGGTGCTGAATAGCAAGACGGAGGAACTACAAGCACTGAATGATCGCACTCAGAGCTCCATGACATCGGAGATGATGGAGGTTCAGACGAAGATTTGGGAGCTGGAGAGTTTTAAGGTGGAGCATTTATTGGGTTGACAATGTTTTCCCGAATTGCGCCTGTCTTGCTTGAGTTTATTGAATCCTTTTCCTCCCAGGTGGAGCTGGAACAGTCACTGCAGGAATCCCAGCACAGAGAGCAGCAACTGGAACTGACTAACAGCAGACTGCAACAGACTCTCCAGCAAGTCACAGAGGAGAAAAACAAAGAAGCAGTGTCTTGGTTTAATTCCTTAGAGGTACTTTTGACATGTTTTTCAACTATTCCGTATTGCATGTGGTAATAGGTGTATCAACACTGCTTATTATTGGACAAGTATCAGTCATTTGAATGGCAGATCTACTGTGGCAGAAATGTAACTGACTTGGGCCACATCTATGCCTTGCATATTTAAACAAAATAAACATATTTAACCTGCCCAAAAATAGCAGAAATCAGAAAAACTCCAATCTTGAAAGAACTGTTAAAGTTTGTTGTTTGGACAATAACCATGAATAGGAATCACATTTAAAAAATGTTTTCCATCAAATTGCTGTATTAAAAAAAAAAAGAAAGAAAAAAAGTGAGTAGGATAAAATGAATAAAAACACAAATTCAATAACTATCTATAGCACTTATCCTGCACTCGGGGTCAGCGAGCGGCAGGTTGCGTTCCGGACGCCAGTCCATCACAGGGCCTCACATCAAGACATGCAACCATTCTCTGTCTTTACCAAGCGTGTTCAAACAGGTTCTCACAACAAACCAGCGTGAAAGCCTCACTGATCGCTAAAAACCTCAAGCCTTATTCAGTCTGCTGCTGCTCAATGACAGCAGCCCCCTCTTTCTCCTGAGCAGTAGGTGAGATGTCGGGGGTCGAGATGGTTTTTGGGGTCACTTAAGTTGCTGACAAACGGAGGGCAGATGGGATCTTCCCCCGTCACCACTGGTGTTAATATAATAATAGTGCAATAACCCGGAGCGTGTAATTATATGTACCCTGTATAAACTACATACCTTTATTTTTATTCTTATATTGAGTTTTATGTTTGTCCTTTTCACATAGATACTTCTATTTCTCGTCCGTTCCCCAGGAGCAGGAGCCACTCCAACAAACAGCAATTTCCCACTTTGGGATGAGTAAAGGATTCTGGTTCTGAATGTGAACTTGATGGATGAGTGGGAGTTATTCATGTGGGTTGTAAATTCTCCCATCCTGTCTGTTTTGATTTTGACAAAGATGTCAACACTGTACCGTCCCGTAGTGGATGGTAAAGTATTGGATGGTCACTTTCTCAAAATACTCCATCTGGGCATTGGCTCCTATAGGTGATGGCTGCTCTTTCCTTAAGCTCGTATGGTTTTCAAACAGAATAGTACTAAATCTGTCATATCTCGTGGCATTAGAAGAGTTCTGTCTCTGTGCAGTTTCCTCTCAAGGACCTCCACAGCCTCCATTACTGGTGCTGTGACATTATAACTCTCAAGTTTCTCCAGCTTATCTGCCTTTTACAGTCCCATTTTTTTTCTCCTTACAAAGTCCCATGTGTTATTTGTGTGTTTTTTGACCAAAATGCAGCTGATGTCTGTCAGCTACACTGATGGTGACCAGTCTTATGCTGAGACTGTGGAGCTCAGTGGAGTTCCTTCCTTAAAGTTGAGGGACACAATTCTTAAAAAAAATGCCAGGTCTGTCATCTCTTAGGCTTTTAGATATTGCAATTTTTTGACTCATTCTTGTTTATGTTTTCTTTCCCTTTTAATTGATTACAGGTCATGTTATTATTTAACCTGTTGGTTAATTTGTTATGATCTGCTTTGTCAAGGACCACAGTGGAATGGCCTATTATGATAATGGATTTGTCTTTGTCTAGATATCTAAGGCCGCACTGCTCACCTTGAGTTATGTAGGACATTGGTTTTTCATTCTTTGATATTCTGACAGTCTCTTCTCTGACTTCATGGGCCGAAACTTGATCCAGATACCTGCGCATTGATTCTGTGAACAAAATCAAGTCCACAGCCGGCGTCTTATTCGGGCTTACAGAGACGTGCAGACCTCTGGTTAGCACCCAGGTGTCGTCATCTGAGAGCTTTCTGTCGGATTTATTGATGACCCACTTGAGGACTCTACTTCCTCTCCTTCACTGATCTGTGTGTGGAGATGGATGTTGCTGCTGTTTTCATTTGCCAAATGTGCAAACTTCTGTTTCACTTTTTGTTTGGAAGGTCCTTGATCTGGCCAAATGACAACGCTGACATATTCACAAACCCCGCAATAGTTGTCACTTGTTGAGAGTATGATGTGAATAAATATCCAGTTTGACATCTTGTTCCTCTAATTGCTCCAGGTAGTAGTATTAGTAGTAATAATAATAATAATAATAATAAATATGTTCATAGAGCACATTCCATCAAAGTTGTGTACAAATGAAAAGAGATAAGAGTAGAACCTCACACCCTGATTTGATTCATACAGGGACTTTATACACACACACACACACACACACACACAAGTGCAGGGGAAGCGTTATAGATAATGAGTGAGTGAGTAAATGAATGAATGAATGTCTTTGAACCTTTTGAAGGAACTGGAACACCTGGAGGAAACCCACAAAGACATGGGAGGAAATGCGATGTCCACATAGAAAGGCCCCTTGTAGGTCTCGACTAGACACGCTTTTGCTGTGAAAAGCAAGTGCTAACTCTTGCCATGTGCCTTAAAAACTGCATAACTATAAATATTCTAAAACACACCAAGGTTCCTAACACTTAAGATTCAATGACAGAGTGAAATTGTCACAAAAATGACTCAGCTCCACTGGTACAATATTATAATTTGTCTTTGCTGAGATCAGCAGGCACACATTGATAACCACTTCTTAACAGCATCAGACAGACATTAAATCAGTCTGTATCTCATGGCATGTTGAGCTGCAGATCACCTCCATCAGTCGGTGTTAAGTTTGAAAAGAACTTAAAGAAAAGAAAAGAAGGTCATTTCATAGAAAGAAAACAATAACAGGTGTTGTTTGATTTGAGAAATCCTGCTAACCAACAGGGCTGTTTGAGTTTTGTCAATGATTTTTTTCCCCCTCCTTGGTTCTTCTACTGATGTTTCTGAGATGGCTTTGGGATCGAGCAGTCTTTCCTGTCATTGTTGAAAGTTTTGTCGCCAAACTTGCCATATTCATAATTCAAACATCTGCGTACGCCAAGCCATTGCGATAACACATCAACATGTATCCAAACAGTTTCTCACAACAAACAAATCTGAAATCTGATCGACTGAACCCTCTGAACTTGTTTACTCGGTCGATGCTCACTTGCAATGGTCCCTTTGTTTTCCTGAGCAGCGGCGGGTGGGTGGGTTACAGATATTTCACTCTCCCATTCGCACGAAGCCAATTTAGACTCTTCAATTGGACTATGAGAGAAAACCCATGTATAACACGGGGAAAACGTCCAAACCCCAGACAGAAAGGCTCCCCGTTGGAATCAAACCGTCACCTCTCGTCACAGAGGCCTCATTTTCCTGACAGGAAACAGGTTCAAACAGTGCTTGTTATGTTAATGTTTGAATTGTTGTGGGGATTTGGGGGACTGTATGGATCTGAAATGTTTTCAAAAACTGAACGAGTCCAGTAGCCAAAATTTTTACCATGACACAGAAAAATTTAAGTGATTCTCAGCAAATGCTTGAATTGCTATCAACCTAGATCGGTGCTTACCGAGGTACCAGAATAACACTGGGCTGCAGCTGAAACGTGCAGCCGGTAGTTTGAAAAATGGCTGTAGATGTAAAAGAAATTGGGCAATTGGAAACCCTTCATCCCGGTAACCAGGCTGACAACTGCTTTTCATCAAGGGTCAACTGAGACTTTCTCTGCCCCCAAGATTTGTGCAGTGACAATAAGTGCACTCGTAATCATCATAATAGGGATTTTCTCACAAAATCAGGTTATTTCGAAGTATTGCTTTTGTTGCTGCTGTTGTTTTTGCTACTGTCTATTTATTTGTGGATGTCTTGCTCCCTTCTGTCTCTATTGGTATTTATATTCATTTTTATTTTTTTACATAACTGTTATGCTGTTGTGACAAAGGAATTTCCTCCAGGGGGATCCATCTATCTTATATTATTTTGCTTTGAGAGATAATAGAAAATAACCATCCTTGTTATCTCTTAATGGTATGAATTTTATTGTATTTAAATAATGGCACAACATAATCGTGTAGAATATGCTAGAGTTTTTTTTATACCAGCCATCAGCTATTTTTCCTAATAAGATGTAAGATTTAGAGTCTGTGGATTCTTTTTCAACATATAATTATTACATTGAAATGCCATCTTCTTTTTACGGTTTTGATTCTTGGAATTAGTTACTGATGGCGTTACGAAATGGATCACAGCATTTGATGGCTCCCTGTGTATTTCATTTTTTTCCTTTTTTATTTCCTGCTTGTGCACTTATCGTTACCTCTCTTTGGGAACCACAGAAATCTCGTGAGGTAAACCGGGATCTTCAGATCCAGTTGGACCACGTTTTACAGCAGGCTCAGGATCCTAACAGCAAAGGCAATTCCCTGTTTGGCGAGGTGAAGTAAAAAACAGAAACAAAAAGACATAAAATAGTGTTACTTTTTGTTATTGCCAAGGAAACTGAATGAAGTTTCACAAACACTACTAGTGCATGACAGTATAGAAGATTTTCCCCTATAAAGACTTTGAGGGACTGACATTGCCACAAAACAAACGCTCCATTTATACTGACTAAAATGACTGCAAGCAGTCTGAGACTCAAGACATTCAAGGCTCACCTTTGAAATAATTCAACAAATCCAAATTTGTTAGATCTGAATATCAAACATGTTATTTGAAGGGAACCGGATGAGGCTGTTGTTATTTGGTCACGGCTGAAGGAGAGCTTGTTATAAACAGACTTTTAGGTTTCATGCTAGTTTTATGTATTATTGCAGTTTTTCTATACCGTTATAGGGATATTATATCAATGATCCATAAGGATGAGCTACTATCATCTTACCTATATGTGATCAAGTACATATAGTGGGCTAATGTCATACAGAGTTGGCAGGGCACCTGCAGGAAGTTCTCTTGACTGACTGCCTCGCCCTAAAGCGCCAAAGTTGTGGAAATTGATTCACTTTACTTTTGACACCTGCAATCCTGTATCCTGCGTTAAATTTGGAGCTTTGCTTTGAGCAGAAATGACACACAGGTACCAGATCTTTTTTTTTTTTTTTTTCTGCCCCCGAATACCCACACATCTAGTTGGAGGACAAGCGAGCTGCGATGGAGAAACAGCTCATCTCTATGAAGGTCCAATACCAGTCGCTACAAAAACAAAATGCTTTCAACAAGCAGCAGCTCCAGCGCATGAAGGTACTGTGTTTACCGGAGGGTGACGTGTGAAAGGGTTTAATCCAAAAAGATTTACATGACAACCTTTGCTGTGTAGGTCCAGATTGCCACTTTGATCCAGCTGCAGGGTTCAAGGGCTGACCCTGCTCAGCTCGAGAGACTCCAGTCCATGCTGTCGGAGAAAAACGGGGAGATATTAAGTCTAATGACTAAACTACAAAGACTGGAGAAAGTCGAGGTGAGTTATGTTAATGATGGTATCGTATGATAATTGTCGGTTGTACGAAGTCTTATCAAAACTGATGATGTCGTTGCCATGACAACTTCTCAGACATGGCCTTCTATAGTGTGAGGTATTCAGTGTGTTTTGCGTGGCTGTAATGCAGATGAGGATGAAGTCTCAGCCCAGTAATCCAGCGCCAGCAGAGAGTGAAAACATCCAAGATGAAACCTATTACACCGACCTCCTCAAAATGAAGCTCAGCAACAGTGTGTGAGTAAAACTACATCTTAATGGTAAACACTGAGTGAATCAGTGAGTAATTCGGATGTAGTTGGAGACCTTTTTATAGAAAATATAGTCCTGTCTTCTCAAAATATTGAGAATTCATGTGCTTTTTGACACTTTTTGATTTGTTTTAGTATTACGTTGTTTTCAAACATCAGTTAAAAACGCACCCATGTAGATAAGGAGAGTTGGCGATGGAGAAAGGAAGCGTATGAGTGATTACAGAGTAGGTGGAACACTGGAGGAACCGGGAGGATTCAGAGGGTAGGGTTACACCTGGTGACTCCTGTAGGGAGCAAGTGAAAGTAAGAGAAGACTCCGAGCCCAGCGTTCACGTGCTTTGTATTTGCATTTCCTCTCCTGAAGGGAGTCGGCGAAAATAAGAGAAGCAGAGCGAAGCATTCCCGTGTTTGTATTTGTATTTTCGCAGTAAAGATGCAGAGCGTCTCGGAGAGGAGCTGTCCTTGCAGAGGATGAAGTCTTTGTCTGAGAGCCAGAGGGCCTTGGAACTGGAGAGGAAACTCTTTACTTCAGAGAGGCTGCTTAAACAGGTAGAAAAATTGCTTTCGACCACTTGGGCGGCAAGGAAAGTGGAACAAGATGTTAAATATTGGTTTCAAATTAAGCAATATATGTCCATGAATAGTATCAATGGGATTAAGTGTGTTATTTTTCTCCCTGCGCTGCTTTGTGGTGTGAAAGCCTTCACCATTAACCAACTCTTTACTCATTTGGCAAAAATGTGAGTGTTCCGCTCCAAGCCCTTGAAAGCCCTCTGTGGTGCAGCAGGCCAGAGGAGCCTGGACCTTTTCATCAGTACGTTTTTGGCATCTGTCATCTCGCATTTGGACATTTTTCAAGACCCAAGAAAACATCTGAGCAGTAACCACAAGTTTGTTTTTTTTTGTCATTAAATGGCCCTCTGTTGTGAGTATGAAGTACACTGTATGGCCAAAAATATTCCCTCACCTGCCTTGACTGGCTTATGAGTGACGTGGCTCCACCCTTTGCTGCTAGAACAGCTTCAACTCTTCTGGAAAGGCTGTCCACAAGCTTCAGGAGTGTGTTGATGGCAATTTCTGTCCGTTCTTCCAGAGGTCACACGCCGATGTTGGACGAGAAGGCCTGGCTCTCGGTGTCTAATTCATCCCAAAGGTGTTCTATGGGGTTGAGGTCAGGACTCTGTGCAGGACAGTCACTTCTCTGTCATCCATGTCTTCCTGGATCTTGCTTTGTGCACTGGTGCACAGTCATGTTGGAAAAGGAAGGTCCGGCTCCAAGCTGTTCCCATGGAATTGTCCAAAATGTCTCGGTATGCCGAAGCTTCCAGAGTTCCTTTCACTGGAACTCAGGGGCCAAAAACAAGGCGGCACCATAATCCCCCTCCACCGAACGTCACACTTGGCAAATTGCGGTCAGACAGGTGGCGTTCTCCCGGCGACCGCCGAACCCAGACTCATCCGTCGGATCGCCAGATGGAGAAACGCGTCGGCGGCGTGCTTTACATCACCGCATTACATTACATTTGCATTGCACTCGGTGACGTGCGGCTCGGATGCAGCTGCTCATTCTACGAAGCTCTCTGTCTGCTGTTCTTCTGCTCATCTGAAGGCCACGTGAAGTTTGGAGGTCTGGAGCCATTGACTCTGCAGAAAGTTGCGCCTCAGCGTCCGCCGACCCGCTCCGTCAGTTTACGTGGCCTAACACTTGGTAGCTGAGTTGCTGTCGGTCCAAAACGCTTCCATGTTCTTCTAACTCAGCTGACAGTTTACCGTGAAATATTTAGGAGTGAGGAACCCCATGCCGCTACTCCACGTGCCCCCAATTTGGTCCCCGGGGACAGATACAATTTTTCTGATTCTGAAATTTCACGACTATGTTTTGTTGCACAGGTGGCCTCCTATCACAGTTCCACCCATTCTTTCAAAAATATTTGTAAACACAGTTTGCATACCTAGGTGCTTAATTTTATATACCTGTGCCCATGGAAGTGATCGGAACACCAGATTCCCATGATTTGGATGGGTGAGTGAATACTTTTGGCCATATAGTGTATCTGGTCATTGCTTATATGTTCCACCAAGCAGCGAGGCTACGTAGTTCCTATGGAACTGTAAAAGACCCTGCTTTGGAGTCGGACCTTAAGTGGTTCAAGGAGCTGAGGTCCTAGTTGCTGTCTGAACACAAGAAAAAACAGCCTATTTCCTGAAAAGACTCTATGAACTGCACAACGTTCCTACAGTGTTGTAAGATACAGAGCAATTTATTTTTTTTCAATAATCAGGCACTAATACTTTCTTTGGTACCCACTTTTCTTAGTTCCATGTGCAATTGTTGACATGAATGTGATATGAAAACAGTATTAATTAGTCTGAAAACCATTGCAGCAGAAAATGGGGCACTGGTTATTCTTGTTTATTCATCTTTTTGATATCACCAGAACAGCAAGTTGTCACATTGTTGTTAACAGTCTCATACCAGCTTCAGCCAGAATACCACACATAGACACTAATTAGGCTTAACTGATTTGTCTGATAACTTCTGAGTATTGGATACCAACAGCAGCAGAATAGCAAGGGTCTTTATGAGCAGAGCAGGACCTGGAGCTCATTACGGCTCCCTTCCATGGGCAGACGCCAACACAATGGCGCTGGAAGTCCTGCTGGGTCACTGGGTGATGGGATCTGCCCAGTCTGAGCTGGGAGTTTGCTGCATTTGATCGCTGACATTTTTTCCAAAGGAGTCTGAACTGTATCACAGTCGTGATGGAGAGATAGTCTTTCATACATACATCAGGATTTCTGCAGGTCATTAAAAAGCATTGAGGGTCAGTAAGTGGATTTTGCAAAAATGAAGGCCTTAAATAGCATTAAAAAGCTTTATATTCAATGTCAAGAGGCATTTTAAATTGAAATACACTTGATGGGGGAAAAAAACGGAACCCTATAATTGGCCATTGTTAGAAGTTACAACACTGAATGTTGAGCGTCGGGAAAGAGCAGAGAGTGGTGTCATGGAAAAATGTGTGTGTAATTTTCAACAAAAGTGGTTTGATGATGGACCATTCCGAGGCTTGTTAAAGCCCGTCGGCAGACCTTGATGAAGACAGGAGGAAGCGAGGGCGAAATGCTTGGACTTAAAAAGAAGGAGGAGGATGGAGGATAAGCTGGGGGGACTGAGAAAGAAAGATGTTTGACATCGCTGTGTAAAAATCATTCCCTTCTTACTGTCCAACCGAGCATACAAGTCATTTTGCCTTTGCTACCTCTGCTTTATCTCCCTGTACTTCAGCCCCCTCACTGTCCAACTTCTTTGCTAACCGCCTCCTCTGTATATACACATCTTCATTCCACGTCACTTCAGTTGTAGTTGTCCACTCAACTACATCTTAAATCATTAGAAATGATTGCACACATTGAGTCCAGTTTACAGTTTGACACTGTTATTATTGGCATGTGTCAGATTGGCAGTGTTGATTAACAAGACAGGGCGTAATTGACATTCAAAACCATTTTCAACAATATTTTTATGTTCCACAAGGTAAGTTTTTCATCTAAATTGGAAGCAGAGTTCAGTGTGGTGCAAAACTAGTTACCCAGTGTGTATGAACAGCTGCACATCCAAAATTTAAACAGGGTTTTATGATCTGCAGGTGTAATTGGGCACCTCCCTAGGTGAACACAATAAAAGATGATGAATGTTTTTGCTTAGTGGTGTGAAATACAATTAATTCAGCAGTAAGTTACATGGTGAAATATGAGTTAAATAGCAATCGTCAAAAAAATCATTTGCAATAAGAATTAGGCCTATGTTATAATCAAATAGGATAGAAGGTCAAATTGTGGCCAGATGCCTTAAGTTGCTCTGAATTGGAATCATAGAAATTTGATTTAACCCATTAAAAATCATTTGATTCTTCCAAAAAACAAGTAAGGACAGTTTAATAATGCTTCATTTTTATTTTTATTTTTGTGGTACATATTTCCTGGTATAGGCTCAAAGTGACAAGATCAAATTGCAGCTCCGCGTAGAGGAACTCCAACTTAAGTATGAACCCAAAGGTAAATCCGATAAAGTTAAATCCCCAAGGACTGAATAAGTAACACTATACTATATATTGAAACATTGTGTTCTTGGATAGTTACATTCTGCTGTATGATTATAAAATTTAACAAAAATTTGTCTTGAAGAAAACACAAATGTGATCCAGAAAAGACTGAAAGAGAAGATTCCAGTCGACGTCGGCTCCCCCTCTGAGTCCATCACACTCAGCAAGGAGAAAGAGGTGGTCGCTACAAAACTGGAAGCAGAAAACCGTCCCCTGCCAGCGGCGCAGGGATCCACGCCAGGTTTGCATCGGCTCGGTGCTCCAAGCAGAACGTTGCACAAATAGACGCGATGACACCTTGAGTCATTCCTCTGTTTTTTCTGTAGGTTTGGGTCTTGAGCCTCGGCCCGCCAAGTGTGTGAAGATCAGTGACGAGCCTGCTGTGATCCCAAATCCCAAGTCAGTGTATTTACCGTCTGCAACTAGAATATCCTCCCTTCAAACCATTTCTTGCCTTTTTCAAGCTTTGCCATACAAAAGCTTGATAAGTACAGTGTTTAAAAGCATCAAAAGTATCTTAACTTGAGTCAATTCAGACAGAGCAAATATTTAACGAACAGCGTGATATAAAATGATTCATACATGGTCAGTCCCACTTACCCTGCACTGTGGCTTGTTGAGGCTGGAGAATATCTCAGTGAACATGAGACAAGAGGAAGGGTTCAACCCAGACCAGAAGCCAGTCGCTGTCAGGGCCTCTCACAGACATACAACCATTTACTCACCGTTTCACACTCACCGGAATTTAAGAGTCTTAAGTTAAGGTGTTGCACGTTTTGGATTGTGGGAGAACAATCAGAGAACCTGGTGAAAGCCTCCACAGACACGGGGAGAACAACCTCCTGTCTGAACCCGGGCCAAAATGTCCTTTCTGTGAGGCGGCAGAGCCGAGCTAACCGCTGGTGCCCTGTATGGAATGATGGGAATCATTTTCTATTTAGAAAAAGAAAAATCGAGGCAAGGAAATAATGTCAATTCCAAGAATATAAAAAAAGTATAATATTTAGATTGAGAGCAAAGCTGTCTTTTCAAAAAAAAAAAAAAAAAAAAATCCAATTTTGCTGCAGTGGTATGCACAAAATGAAATACTTTCTGAAAGCTATTGATTTCTGAATACTAACCATTTGGCCAAGTGTACTTTTTATTTATTGACACAAAAATGGTTCACTGAATGCTTGTTCCTCCAAATATCATCTGCACGACTGAAAAATGTTCCCCTTGTTCAAAGGCTGAAGTCCGCAGCCGTTAAAATCCCGGTTGAATATACGCCGAAGCCTTGCAAATGACGGAGGTGCAGCTCAAGCGCCTACAATTTATTCCTTTTTTTTTTTTCACATTTTAAAACATGATCTTGTCAGCTATAGCACGAGCGACTGCCAAGCGGACACCGTGGAGGAGAAGCTGCCGCAGAGCAAAAGGGAGGAAAGAAGAAAGAAAACGGTTGAGGTGATCCACGTCACCACTGACGTCTCCGAGAAGAACCAGTGTGCTCAGCAGTAGGACTGAAAAGAAATAGGTCAAGTATTTGTCCCGCAAGCAAAAAGATCTTACCGTATAACCCATGGCTGTAGACATTGTTATATTCTATATATGTATATGTACATCTAAATGTTTTGCCTTATGAGAAATGGAAAAGTACAATGTATTATTCATATTAGACGTGGAAACCAAACTGGCAAGTAAAAGTAACTTGACTGCTGTTTGGTGGAAGGAGGTCCTGCATGCCATCGCCGTCTTTTTTTTTTCTGCAACACAATAAAGTCATTTTGTTCCCGAATGGCCACCAAAGGGTTCGTCACTGTGTTCCTCTCCCGGGTTATCAAGAGATACGCTTAAGTCATACACGTTCTTCCATAATATGGAGGGGTGGGGATGCACGGTCTGCATTTTACTGATCACCTTCTATTTCGGCGCTGATGATTTCATTGGGTTTTTCACATCGGATAGTTTTCTTTTCTCCCTTTTTCTGTCTGCTCCAGCTCTGTTGGTGATTTGGATTCCCGGCTCTTCTTGTCTGCCTGCCCGATTGTCAGAAAGCAAGAACCAACCGGCCTAGTTAGCGCCTTGTTTTGCAGCTGTGTTGCCGTCTGGGCGTGAGGAAGCTGCAGAGTGTGTGTTTACTTTGAAACCACGGGATGCATGAGCGCTTTTAACTGCTGTATGAGAAAGATAAATATTGATTATAACAATTATCCGACATCTATGATTGAATGACAAATTTCTCAAGAAAAAAACAGCCCAGACTGGTATTTCCAGTCCAGTCCAGCGCCATCTTCTACGCTGTTGTGTGCTGGGCAGCAGGCTCAAGACCGCTGACACCAACAGACTCAACAAGCTCATCAGGAGAGCTGGATCCGTCCTGGGAGTGGAGCCGGAGTCTGTGGTGCAGGTTTCAGAGAGGAAGATGATGAGGAAGCTCCTCAGCATCATGGACAACGTCCATCACCGCCTGCATGCCACGTCGATGTCCTGTCGGAGCTTTCAGTCGTAGACTGATACCACCAAAGAGCTCCACTGAACGCCACAGGAGGTCTTTCCTACCTGAGGCTTTCAGACTTTTTAATTCCTCTTCCTTCAGCCGCAGGGAATCTTCAATCTTTGTAGTTACTGCTAACAGCTAAGACAATTTATATTTCATTATATTTCTTATTCTTCCTCCTTTCCACTATTGTCTATTACTGTTATGTTTTTACTTGAAACTCTGGCACAACAATTTCCTTCGGGATGAATAAAGTTGTTCTCATCTCATCATCATCTCTCATTTCCCCTCTGACTTGTGATGTAGTGGAAGTGGCAGCAGCTGAGTTCCCTCCATCCCCGCGGTGGCGCCACAGAGGCCGCCGTGCAGCGCGAAGAAGAGCCGACGCGCACCCGGCGTGCACGACACCTGAGGCGGACACACGTCGCTTAATCCTGGAGACCCTGCGTGTCGCCAGTCCCGCCACCTGCTCCTCCAGGTAATTTCCCCTCTTTTCTTATGGACTTCCAAGTTGACAACTTTACTGTGTTTAGAATAGAGAAGTAAAACAATACGGCTGTGTGTGTGAAAGTGTGTGTTTGCATTTATACTTTGAGCTGCGGTTGCATCCAAGCAATACGAAGCTGAGCAAGTTGTACGGTAATAATGTGAGGACCAGGATCGATACAGTATCGATTGTGATTGGGACAAACCGACCCGTGACCGTCACCTTCGAGGCTGCGAAAACCGTTTATTTGGATCGTTTGTTGTGGAATCCAGATGTTTGAATCCCTGCTGTGGCCATCGGAGCAGCTGTCTGAGGTTCCGGGTGATGTCGGTGCATGTTTGTTTCGGATGCACTGCGTGCGTAGTTTCACGCACGGCCAAATGGCTTGATACGGCAACGCAACATGGACAAACTCTGAAGACGACTTTTCCTCAGAGGAGAACAAGCTCCGGGTATTCAAACCCAACGTTTTGCAGACGTCCGGGAGATACCGACGTTTGTGTCGACCTTCTGATTGTTCCGGACGCCTTTTTGCTCTTGTTCTTGCACGAACGAACTTCTGGATGGCACCGGGTTTATCAAAAACCAACGACTGCACTTTGGAAGAAATGAATGATAGTCCAGGAGATAAAATACAGCTAGCACAGTGAATGTTACTAGAATTGTAAATGTATAATCCCCTAGTATGGAAAATCCCCTTATTATAAACTGCAACTCAGAATGACTCTTCCATCGCTGGATGCTGGACATCGGCGAGGAGCGCAGAGGTCTGAGGAGCTGGAGATAGTGGACTCCTACAAGGACTTTGAGGTCACATTAACAACAAACCGGACCGGACACAACATGCACTCTGCAGGAAGAGACGGCGCAGGATGTTCTTCCTGAGGAGACTGAGGTCCTTTGGCGTCTGGAGCTCCTCAAGACCTTCTACCGGTCCATGGTAGCCGGTGCACTCTCTTTGGGTATCGGTGAGATAGCGAGGAAAGCCCGCTCGGCAGTGGGACCGAACCTGGACCTTCTCCAGTCAGTGGCAGAAGGAAGCGTGAAGGACAAATTCTGAGCTATCCTGGACAATCCTTTGCTCCAGGAGCTGAAAGTGATGGGCGTCTCTTCCAGCCAGGTTTCATCCCACCCTGGTGCAGAACTGAGCGCTTCAGATGCTCCTTTGTGTCCATCAGACCGGAGGACGGCACTCAACTGACCGTCCGGAGCTGCATCTGTGCTGCATCTGTGCTGCTTCCACCACCTCACCTTCAGGGGTCTTGCTCTAACTTTTTCATCCTGTTGGTCTCAACCCACTCGCTTCCTTCCTGCCTATTTTTGTGTATTTATTTTATTCTTATTGTCACTCTGTTTATGCTGCCGTTCAGTTTTGGTCGTCTACTTCCACCCTTTCTGTCTTCCTTGATGTTGTTGTTGTTGTTGTTGTTGTTGTTCTCTCTGCTGCCTATTTATTTGTGGATGTCTTTCTGTTTTTCTAATTCTCTCTATATTTATTTGACACTTATAATCTGTTACGCTGCTGTGGCAAAAGAATCTCTCCTGTTAGGATCAATAAAGTTTATCTTCTCTTAAAATAATTGTTAGAATCCAGACACATTTAAAGATCTCTTTCAGTTTGTAAGACTTTTAAGAGACTTACCCAAGCAAGGAGAACTTGGGATCCTGATCACGAACCCAAAGGGCTTCTTGGTGGTCTCTTGAATATTCAAAGCTTGATTCCAGCACAAGGACCCTGAGGACGGCTGTCAATACAGTCTGTCAACTTCATGGGGTGGACAGAAGCTCCTCACTGGAGGCTGCGATTCAGATGCCGCTCTGATGTGTTAATGAAGGGTGGGTTCAAGGGGAAGGAAAGGAGATGCAAAAGATGCTCTAAAATGTTCTCAAATTGGGCCTGATGATATAACGGAGTAAATATAGTGATTCTCTGTAAATGAACTTTACTATTACATTTGTCTTTGGAAAACCATGAACCACCATAGATTTTTCTAACTGGCTTTTAATGCTTCGTATGTGAAGTTAGTTGGTGCGAGAGAGGAGGATACAAAGAACAGGGTGAGATGGAGAAGGTTGATTTGCTGAGGTGACCTCGGAAGGAAAAGAAGAAGTTTTAAATCAGGGGGATCAAACTCATTCCGGTCTGGGGGCCACAAACGGCATTATTTGATGCCAAGGGGGCCGGACCAGTAAAATCATTACCTAGATGTAACACAAAATCCAAATTTTTCCTTTGTTTTAGTGTAAAGGAAGTAAACAGATAAATAATAAAAATCTATATATGTCATGAGCTGCTCCTCTAAAAGATACATAACGAATTAATACTAAAAAAGAATTGATGAAATTACAAAATGACGCCCTCAAAATATTGAGTTAAAAGAGAAAATCTTGTGGCTGTGGGGAAATTTGCCATTAGAATTTATTAGAAAATGGACTGGTATCATACATAAGAGGAGGTGTAATGTTTACAAGGCTATTCTGGTCATTAAATCCATCTTTTTAATTTTGCCTGTTTTTTAATTGCTATTGTTTTTTTGAGAAATAAGAAAAGAAAAGCATGTTTTACCAACGTCACTAGATGTTTTTTCATTAAAAAAATCATTTTATTTTCAAATTTGGATGCAAATAATACATTGCAAAGTTACTTTTTCATTCTTTCCTTGCCCAATTTTTTTTTTTTTTTAAAACCCACTGTATAAAACCCCCGGATGCATGTGAGAGTCTGGGAGTCTGAGACCCCTGCTTTAAATGCTTCATAACCTTTGCTGCCTTAGTAAAAAGATTCTTTTAATAAGTCATTTTAATATTAACCGGGATGATAAGATAGGAACATTTGAAACACATAAGTGATCCCCTCTATATGATCCGACTAAAAACCAAGGCATACCTTGCAGGTCGAAAAAGAAAAAATATATAAGATAAGATAAAACTTAATTGATCCCCATTGGGGAAATTCATGCATTTTCAGGTAATATATAGATATCTGATTGTAGAATATGTAGCAAAAAGTGAGCTGCCACAACAGTGGGTTTGCACACTTTGGAGGTGGTGTAGTGGTGCAGTTTTATAGCAGTGCACTTTTTCATGCCAGCCGTGGGTTGGATGTGGAAAGTGAGAATAAAAAATGACACAGCAGTGAATATGCAATTTACAAGTAAATAAATATGTGGATATCTGAATGTAGAAAAAGAGGTGTAGCTGAACAGTGAGTATGTACAGAATGAATGGCTGAATATTTACAGCAGATGAATGTTTTTTTTTTATTTTTTTTACTGTAGTCTTACATACTGCAGGGTTTTACACACTATAATTTCATTGTCAAACGGTCGGTCGTGACGTAATCATGTGACCGTCGCACGCAAAGCCGCCCTCAACGACGTTTCATCGTAGCCAATTGAAGTAGTAAGACCCCCTCATTTTACCACATCTTCGATGCGCCGATTGCACTCGTGCACTAGTGAACCGGGAAATGAAAGAGAAGGCTCAGTATGGAGGCAGCCGAAGCCAGGCTAATGCAATAAAAAAGCCTGAAGTTTGGGAATGTTTCACGGGCAAAAAATATTTAATTTTTATCACTCGCTGTCATTTGTTTTGTAAACTTTGTTTGGCACTGTCGGAGTTTTGCAGAAAATTCTGTTTTCGGTAAGAAAAGGATTGTTGAAGACTTTAGGAGTGCAAAAATGGTGACGGCCTTAAAAATAAAAACAACTACAAAATGGCGTCATAGGCGGCCTCTCCTCTTGTTACAAGTTTATGGGTTTATTGCAGAGTTGGGGTCGATCCTTCAAACTAAGGATTTGATCCTGTGTGTTCAACACGAGATTGTTGAGTAACAGAAATAAGTTAAAAGTCTGTACTTGAGGCACAACACTTGAGATTTAGTTTGCGGTCTATGAGGATGCCAAGGATATTTCAATCTGGTACCACTTGTATTTATTTCAGCAGTGGGGCTGTTTGACTTGGAGAAGGACATGGCCTCCATTTTGGATTGATTCCATTTTAAGAAGCATTGATTCGACGATGCGGTGACTTTGACCGTAGACTGCTTTTTCTGAAGCTTGTGCCACATTGTTACCATGTGTATATATCACTCTATCATCTGCATACGATTGAATCTAGTACAGATATAGATGTAGATATAGCTATATTGATGGAAGATTGTTTATCTGGGGGAAATAGTGGTGGTGCCATGATGGACCCTTGTGGGACACCTGTGGGCAGATGAAGGGGAGGTAAATGGTAATTATTGATTCTGACTGACTCGGATCCATCAAATAGATAAGATTCTATCCATTTTGTGGCACCTGATGAAAATACACTTAGTCTGGATAATAGTACTTGTTGTTTACTGTATCAAAAGCCAGCTTAAATTTGAGGAAAACAGCACCAACTACACCACTTTTATCCAGTATTTTTTCTTCCATTTTCCTTTTGAAGAGGCAGTTGGAAGATTCTGTGCAGTGTTTAGTCCTGAAGCTAAATATATCGGGTGAAGCTACGTACAGATGTTAAATTATTGATTGAGTTTTGAGTTTTTTTGCAGTTTTAAACACTGTCAGTAGGATACTGATAGGTCTGTAACTGCAAATTGATTTGGGATTTCTATTTTCTAGAGATTGGGATAATAGCTGCTGACTTGTAAACATACTGCTTGAGAGATTGAATGGTTGAGAATTTGGGATTCTTGGGTGATTAATGTTTAAGTAGCTTCTTATCTATACCAAATACATCTTTTTTCTGGATGGCTCGCGAGAACTCATTGGCTGTGAAACTCCCAAGTTCTGTGTTATTTCTTATGTCGAAAGCTAGTTGTATAATATTATTAGATAAAGTGATATTGTTGTCAGAAAAAAATCTTGCTGATAGTAGATACAGAGTTGATGGAAAAAATATTAATGACATCTGTTATTCATTGAAATTGCTTTAAAGCAGTCCATTCATCTGAATTTCTAGATTGTTTTTTTCATTTTTTAATTTTTGCTCATTAGTTTTTCATTAGCTGCAGGACAGCGTTAAGGAGAGCCATGCTAGCAAGTATCAGCGATCAGTTAGCAGGTAAACAGACTAATGGGAAAATAAAAAAAGGATCTGTAGTTTATGGTCATGTATATTCATTCATTCATTAAACTGAAATTGCTTTTTCCTCGCGTCAAATATTGAATCAGGCAATTCTATTAGAATGCGATGAAATGAATCATAAAGTCTGTAGTTAGATTATGTTCATATATATAATATGTCCAGTGGGGCAAAAAAGTATTTAGTCAGCCAGCAATTGTTCAAGTTCTCCCACTTAAAAAGATGAGAGAGGCCTGGCATTTTCATCATAGACAGAATGTGAGGGTAAAAAAAAAAAATCTAGAAAATCAGATTACCTGATTTTTAAAGAATTTACTTATTCCTTTTTATTCTTATTTTTTTAGAAATATGGTGGAAAATAAGTATTTGGTCACCTACAAACAAGCAAGATTCCTGTGTCTCACAGACCTGTAACTTGTGTTTTGTCCTCCACACGTTACCCGTATTAATGGCACCTGTTTGAACTGGTTATCAGAATAAAAGAAGCCTGTTCACAACCTCAAACAGTCACTGTCCAATCTATGGCTGAGACCAAAGAGAAAAACTGTAGACCTGCACCAGGCTGGGAAGACTGAATCTGCAGTAGGTGAGCAGCTCGTGTGAATACATCAACTGTGGGAGCAATTATTAGACGACGAAAGACCGGTAATCTCCCTCCATCTGGGGCTCCACGCAAGATCTCACCCCAAGGGGTCAAAAGGTCACAAGAACCGTGAGCAAAAATCCCGGAAGCACACGTGGTGACGTAGTTTTGAGCTGCAGCGAGCGTAAACCAAAGTAACAAAGGCTACTATCTGAACACACTACGCTACCAGGGACTCAAACGCTGCAGTGCCAGACGTGTCCTCCTGTTTAAGACAGTACATGTCCAGGCCCGTCTGAAGCTTGCTTGAGAGCATCTGGATGATCCAGAAGATCTGAGAGAACGTCCTATGGTTAGATGAAACCAAAATAGAACCTTCTGGTACAAACTCAACTTGTCATGTCCTGAAGAGCAAGAATGCTGAATTGCCTCTGGATAACCCTGTAGCTACTGTGAAGCACGGCGGTGGAAACATCTTGCTTTTGGGCTGTTTTTCCACAAAGGGACCGGTACGACTGAGCCGCGGAAAGGAAAGAATGAACCTTGTATCGTTAGATTCTGAGTGAAAACCTCCCTCCATCAGCAAAGGGCACCGAAGATGAATCGTGGTCTTTCAGCACGACAATGATCCCAAACAAACCGAAGGAGTGGCTTCGTAAGAAGCATGTCGAGGTCCCGGAGTGGCCTTGCCGCTCTCCAGATCTCAAATATAACAAAGTATTGAGATGAACTTTTCTTGTTGACCAGATACTTATTTTCTACTATAATTTGCAAATAATTAAAAAAAAACAATCCTAAATCCTTTTTTTGCCGCACTGCACATGTGTGTGTATCGTAGAATCGGAAGTTACACTTCTTTGGTTTTGCCCTGTCTCACTTCACTTTCTTGTCATCCTCCATCTGAAAGTACCTTTTCTCTTTTTAAATAATTCTGTATAATTTGATAAAGCGAAAGACATTTAACTGCAATATTTATTCCACCAATAAGGCTTTGAATAGATCACGGCTCTCAGACAATACCTCTGTGGTTACATAATTCCTATATTATGTTTAAGCAAACTATTTTACTGATTGCTGAGTGTGTTTTTTGGTCTTCCGACCCACAAAGTTGCTATGACACACACCATTAAACGTAACCTGCAGAATTACTTCTTCCTACTAATTTATAGTAACAATGAAATCAAAAAATATCAAATTGCAAGTAACTATAATCCATGACTTAATGAGTCGAGGTAAACTCTGACTGATCCTGTAAAGCTTTTATCCATTCATACATTTTATTTCTTTTCTATCCAGCCTGCAAAATGATGTTTCTCCATATCGTAGGAGGTATAAATAAGATGTGATCGAGCATTGTTGTGGTAGATTAAGTGCTGAAAACCGGCTAAAATCAGCATAGCACCTACATGTTTCCTTGTAGGTGCTACGTGTATCTACAGGTTCTTAAAAGTTGGCTGTTGTTTTAGCGACCATGGAAAATGAAGTGACGTGCGTGTTCAGATAGAAAGTCATGTGGAAGAAAATTGAAGTAAAGTGCAATTCTTGGTGAAGATAATTGTTGACTTGAAATGTGCAGGTCATTAGGGAACAAAGGGTTGTTTTTCACTGACATTTCACCAGATTAATTAAAAAGCAGAGAGAATATCGTAGCTCATTGTTTAAACATTCGCAAAGGAAACGTATGACATCCTTTATGCTACCCAAGCAAGGGAAACCATTGCCATATTCAAATTCATGCTCCAGCAAAGCAATAATTCTAGGGAAATATCGGAATTGTAATTGCGACAAGCAAACATGTTCAGGAAAAAAAAAGGGCAACTAATGGAATATTTATAAAATAAATTAAATTCAAAAGTTAGACTTATCAATTGCGGGAAAAGGATTGCCAAAGTCAATGGAAAAAAGGGAAATTAATGATTAATAATAATATGGAAGTAAATGAGTTCATGATAAGGACGAGTGATCATCTCTGGATCGCAGATTGAACGAAATTCATTAATTCCATTTGGAATAAAAAAAAAACTAAATTCTTATTTAGCGATGAGATTTATACCGCTTACTTACATGAAACAACACAGTACAATAAATGGTCATTTCTACCAGAAATTAGGTGCTATTAAGTATAAAAGAAAGTTCATGGCTATTAAAGAGATTTTGCCACTTTAAAATCAGTTCTCCAGAGTCCTAAACTGTTTCGGCTCTATTAATTATTCCCCAAGGAATGAGAGGCTTGAAGTGAATTTTATCAAGATTTTTTGTGTCCACATTATTGCAAGGATTACAGGGTCTTGTCATTTTCATCCCAAAATCAAAAGATAAACTAAAGACTGAAAGTGCAGAGCTACTTATCAGCTAGGATCCCCAAGATACTTACATTATTTCCAGCAGAAAGATGAAAATTGCAATTTGATGAGCTGTCTAGATTATACGATTACAAAAATCTTCATAATTACAAAAAGGATCTTCTTGAGCACATTCAGACTTAAACCTTTAATGCAGCCTCAGGGCAGCGCAGGCCAGTGTCTCCCAGAGCCGGTTCAAATCCTGGATTAATGCAGAGGGCTGCATCAAAAACTGGTGAAAAAGTGGTGCCAGAACCAATAATGTGAATCAAACCTTAGAATCTCGTACCAGATCAGTGGAGGCTCGGGTTAAAATCGACCGCCATTGGTGCTGATAACCTACAGGGAACCAGTGGAAATTAGGCTACTGTAGGTGAAAGAAGGAGAGGAGGAAGGTGTGATTGGAAGCAGAGATAGAAGGAAAGGCAAGAGTCCCGGGCTGAGAGGAGGGACTTTGGATATCAGGACGATGACAGGAAAAGGTAGAGTTGGTGGACATGATGCAGAGAAGGAAGGTGGAGATACTGTGCGTCCAGGAGAGCAGGTGGAAAGGTAGTAAGGCCAGAAGCTGAGGAGCAGCTTTAAGTTGTGCTATCATGGTACTGACAGGAAGAGACATGGAGTGGGAGTTATCTTGAAGGAGGAGTTCCTGAGATTGGTAGTAAACCACGGTTTATCGTTGTTGTCTGTGCAGAAGGACTTGGTCTGCGCTCACGTGTCCTCACAAAAACTGATGCATGATGGCAAAGTGTCAGTGAGTTGGTTTAGGTCTGTGGTTGCAGCTTCGAAGGCCAAAGCAGTAAGTCCAGCTTTGACTCCGTTGTCCACTTCTTCGCTGACTCCACCACAGGCTTAGAGGTTCTTAATTTCTTCCTGTATGTGGTGCTGAGATAAAGTAGACAGTGAAAAGACATTAAACTATACAGGGGACAGCTTGGCAAGTGTCTTTCTTAGCTGTGCAGCAGTGGTCCACAATAGTGGTGTCCCCGTTGGGACACTTGCCATGTTGTGTGTGAGGGTCACATTAAAATCCCCTTGGTTCTCAGTCATCCAGGTCATGGTGGATTCTTGTCAACATCTTCTTCTCCTAGCAATTGCACTGAAGGCATTTCACCCCTCGTCCGAGAGGCTTCCTCAGTCCTTCAGGGTGGTCTGCAGTTTATGAAGAGCCCCTTTAGGTGAGGACTCCTCAACATCTGTACACCCTGATCATGGCAAGGATCATGGAGTATGTAAGGTGCTTTGGGGATGTTGGATGTTTGTGAGATAAGAGACCAGAGGCTGGAGAATGGTTCCCAAATGGACTTTACTTGCAAGGAGTCGCACTGAGTACCAAAACAACAGGATGTCTCAAACTAGCTTTGCAGAGCTCGTTCGACAGTTTTATGCTTTAAGTCCCTGCCTTTCTATGCCAGTATTTTTCCACCTGGTGTGTCTCTGTCTCCGCAACATTCCAGACCATTTGGTTTTTGTCTATTAACACCTGCAGTGGCCTTGATACATCCATGTGCAGGGAGGATTCCATGGAAGTGTAAAGAATAAAGAGTGGTTCTGAAAAAGGAGCAGTTTGGCACCTATGCTTATTTGCGCTTTCCTTATTGTACTTTCCAATCTGATGATTATGAAGGTGCAGATAACAGACAGGATGACTGCGATGTAAAACTGAACCAGTTCCTCAGGCAGGTTGAACTTTCTGAGATGGTGCAGAAAGTACATCATCATCTGTTGGGGCTTTTTCACACCATCTAATAGACGTCATGAGGTCCTGGGAGACGATGGCAAAGCAAAGAGAAGATTTATGGACGTAGTGAGAGAGGATATGAAGGTAGTTAAGAAGAAGAAGAAGAAGAAGAAGAAGAAGAAGAAGAAGAAGAAGAAGAAGAAGAAGAAGAAGAAGAAGAAGAAGAAGAAGAAGAAGAAGAAGAAGAAGAAGAAGAAGAAGAAGAAGAAGAAGAAGAAGAAGAAGAAGAAGAAGAAGAAGAAGAAGAAGAAGAAGAAGAAGTGTTGTGGCATTGTTCTGATTGGACACTTATCAAACTGTCTGTACTTGGAAAGTTTGGGGCTGACCTTTGGTCTGTTGAGGTCCTGGAGAATAATAAGCAGGAGGACTGGATGTAACTGCTCCGAGTCACTTGTCCGGTCAGACCGTTGTCGTAAAGCTTCACTAACTCGTACCTGAGCCGGGATGTAAACACCATCCAGGAAAACCAGGATTACTTCAGCGCTTTGACAACTGCGCACCAACCTTGTTCATGTAAAAACAGATGCGGCCTCCCCTCCGCCTCCCTGTCAGCTGCGTCTTGTGGTCGCCAACAAAGCCCGGCAGATGAATTGCGCTGTCAGGGATGCCGGGATCACAGAGCCGTGACTCCATGAAGCTGAAGGCGGCAGATCTGTTAAAGTCTTGAATTTGTTCTGTTAAGAAGCATCAGATCATCCGTCTTGGGAAGGGAGCGAACATTTGCTAGATGTATTGAAGGAAAGGCGGCGCAGTCCCTGCATAATGAGTATGTCAGCTTCTTTTACCTGTTGGCATCTCCTGAGCCTCTCCTCCAACTAAAAGTTTGGGAAAACTTTCAGGTTTGAATAAACACGACAAAGACGTATCGATGGCGTTCCTCCAGGGTGTGCTGGATAAGGGAGGCAGGGATGCAAAACACTAAAAAAGGGAAGGTGCACAGATGCCCTCCTGGATGATCCAAGAGTGTATCTGTATCAACTGACTGATCTGATCTGATCACAGGCCCCTCCGGGCCAATCACAATGTCATAAATCCATGCATTAAGATCTGCGCTTCCTTTACTGATGGGCAGATCTGTTTTTTTTTTTGTTTTTTTTTTCCCAGGGCGGTTGAAGGTGACTAATGACCTCTAATGTGAAGGTCGAAAGACAACATCCCGTCAAAGAACCCACCAAGGTTCAGGGACAATTTAAAAAAAAAAAGACTCCCCCTCGCTGGTCCAATCATTATTATTTCTGTCTTTTTCAAAGTTCAGAAGCAAAAGATTTGCTGAGAACCAGCTCTTAAATGTTGCTAGACAGGCACCATGTTTATGTGCATCCAGTTCATCTATGACCAACGGTACGAGGAGCTGCAGATCATCTGCAAAACAGCGGAAATCAATGACAAATGTGCAGAATCTAACTTCAATGTTGCCATGTACAGAGAAATCCAACAAATACAAAAACGGTAGCCGTCCATGTACTATCTACTGTTGCATGTCATGGAGGTCAAGTATGTTGTCCAGAAGTTGAAATGAAGGCTTTGAATAACTTTGCTGCTGTCATTGTGTACATTTGACCAGGAAGAGCATCGATTGACTGGTGTTTGGATTGACTTTTGTCCCGTTCAGCCTTCAGGTTGGATTCCCGTCTCAGCGGCTCAGCAAGTAATAACACTCAGAATGCTGTGTTTCAGTGATGATGGAAAGGAAATCCACCAATGCAAAAGGCAGTTATCCCACGGCCGTCCTTGTGATAATGCAGTGCTGCTACATAGCTTGCATTCTCAGCCAAAAGGTGAGTCCGTCCTCTTGCCTCCGTCAGACGAGAGAAAAAAAAAAGAGGAAAAAAAACAAACCAAGAAAACTCAGCGTTGCATGAAAAAAGAGAAAAATACAACTATTATTTCGAAAGTTACTTTGTGACCTGTTTTGTGACCTGTTTTTAAAGTGTTTGGTGGTGCATCTTTTGAGGAGGTGGTTAAAACCAAACTGGACCTGAACTTGATTTGTGAAGGAGGTCAGATGATAAATGATGCAGATGTGAAAAGTTTCATTTAAACCGTCTTCACGCTGTAGCAGGAGAGTAAAAAGAAGAGCTCTTGACCAGTTGAAAGGGAAACCCTTATACTACTGGAATTCCATCAAGTGCCTTTCAAGAAACATTTGGGTCCCAATTTTTAACTCCTTTCTTTCGTCCGTCAACCTTACAATGTTTGAAATAAAATAAGATATGCGTCTTGTGCTTCTGCTGTCTAAAATCACAGACGTCTCGTAGCGCGTCAATCTAAGACAGGGGTCGGCAACCCGTAACAACCAAAGAGCGTTTTGGACCCGGTTTCCTCAGAAAACAAAACGCTGGGAGCCGCAATTACTTTTTGACGTCTAAAATAAAGGTACCACTGTATATTTTGCTTTTTATTACCTTTACACTTTGTATAAACAAGTGTGTGGTGTGTTGCTTCTGAAATTCACAAAGTATGACGGAAAAAAATTAAATTTTATTAATGTAATGAACTCATTTTGAGCTTTGGGCTTTCAGAGCGTGTAGCGGAGCCTTGACCTGAATTTTAAAAAGAAATCGGGAAAAAAAAATCACTGTGTCAGTAAACAATAAAAAATAAATATTTGCAAAATATTTCTTTTACCTGGTTTATGGGACTTCTGCTCCTGAACTTCTGCGCACAGCATCTGCAAATCGGGACTTCCGTGAGTATGACATTATTTTGAGCGGCGAAAAATAATAAATATAATTTTATTCAATATTTCAAGATCACAATAATCTTCCAACTTAGAGCTAATAGTTCAAAAAAGGAATTAACACAAATGAAAAATACTTCAATTGAATATACTTCAATTAAATATTTATAATTTATTTTCCCAAGCCGCTCAGAGCCGCAGTGTAAAGATGGAAGAGGCTTCCCGACCCCTGATCTAAGATCCTGTGTTTACATCCGTCCTCACCAGATGCGCACAGCAATTTCTTTGTTCAAAATGTAAGCTTTTGTCAAGATCGGTGTATTTTTTTGTCGTTGGTTCTGCGCAGCCACAGTCTGGATTAATGATAACGGAGAGCGCCGGAACCGCAGATGGTGATGAGCACGTCCAGGATGCGATTGATGAAGATGATGAGCGTTTGGAGGCGGTGCAGCCGACTGCCGCGTGGAAAACACTCAAACCGGGTGGGAGTCACAGATATCGCTATTCGTGCTGTTAGCATGGAATGAGACTATTCATCCTCTAACTAGTGTTTTTTATTCTATTATCGAGGGAAAAATGACATTCGCTAAGTGACATTTAACACAAATTACAGTCCCAGGCGGGGCGGGTGCAGTATTTGGTGACGAAACCTTTCCCTCCAGGCCAAGCGGTGCCGGCCGGTTCCCACGTGAGGATGAATCTTCAGACGGGACAGAAGGAGGTCAGACTGGGAGAGGAACATCTCAAATATTGGACAAAGGAACACAGGTATGGAAACTCATCTCGTCTCTTGCTCTTTTTCTCATGCATATGTTCTTTTTCTGTACGCGGTGAATAGAAAAGTGTGTGTTGACGCGACAGTAAGTCCGTGTGTTGCAGAGAGAATGAAGATGCCCAATCCCTTTTCAGCCATGACGAGCTCAAGCGGGCCATAAAGAAGATTAAGGCGGACTTGGACCCGGACGCTGAAACCACACAGGCTGTAAGCGCGCGTGCAGACAATGTGAAAACAATATTGGTTTTAAATCCATGATAAAGTTGCTTTTTCATCACCGCTGTGATATTAATGTGTCGTCTCCTTCTTTTTTGTTTTTTTGTGTGCGTGTCCTGTAAGTTTCGTCCTCTGGAGGAGCTGAAAAAAGACATGGCTCAGCTGGACCTGCTCGTGGAAACTGATACTCAGGCACGTCATCCAGACTTTATCTTGTCGTTGTTGGTCAGGAGGAAAACCTTGATTTTGACCTTTTAATCTTTTTCTAAAATGCATTTCATCACGAGGAGTATAAATCTTTGATTTTGTGGAAAGATTCCAAACCATAAGAATCTCAGAGTCACGATTGCACGTGTTCATATTCACGTATGAAGCCAATACGATTGCGGGCAGAATGAACATACTTGATACGGGAGGTAATTAACGAAGTCTACATTGAACAAGAGGTTTTCGATCCTTGTAACGACGGCTGTGGCTCAGCTTGACGACGTTCTTGTGAAAAACCCAGTGAGACGGCGTCATGTTTGTCCCAGAGCAGGGATGTCAGACGCGCCGCCATCCGAACAATATTTTGTGGCGCCTCTGCCTGAAATCAAATATTTGTGTCCGAGCGTCTGGGCGTCTTTCCTCACGTGCATCCGGGGGTTTTATACAGTGGGTTTAAAAAAATAAAAAAAAGAAAACGGGCAAGGAAAAAATGTAAAAGTAACTTTGCGATGTATTTTTTGCTTCAAAATTTGAAAACAAAATGATTTTTTTGATGAAAAAAAACGTCTACTGAGATTGTTAAAACGATTTTTTTTTATTTTCTTATTTCTATAAATAAAAAAACAAACAAACAAAAAAAACAGACAAATCAAAAGGATGGATTTAATAACCAGAATAGCCTTGTAAACATTACACCTCCTCTTATACCAGTCAATTTTCTAATAAATTCTAGTGGCAAATTTCCCCACAGTAACAAGATTTTCTCTTTTAACTCAACAATATTTTTAGGTTGTAATCTTGAGATTTCATCAATTCTTTTTTAATATTAATTTTAATAATAATAATAATAATAATTAATTTTTAGAGGAACAGTTCATGACATATAAAGATTTTTATTATTAACCGGTTTACCTCCTTTACACTAAAACAAAGGAAAAATGTTGTACTTTTACTGGTCCGTCCCCCTGACATCAAATTAAGTTTCCCCCGGACCAAAACGAGTTTGCACCCCTGCCCCGGAGGAAATAATTCGATCTTTTCCCGGCCAAATGTGTTGTGCTTGGTTCACTTACAGGACTGGTTTCCTCCTGTTTTGCAGATAATAAAGCGTCTGTTGGGTCAGTTAAACAGCACTAACTCGCCCACAGAGGAGAAGCTGAGTGTCCTTTTGGAGCTGGAATATCTGGTACATCAGGTATTTAAGCCGGGCATATGGATTTTTTTTTTTTTTTCTTTTAATCAAGAGTCGTATTTGTAACTGTGTGTGTCTGCTAGGTGGATAACGCTCAGACCCTGTGCACAATGGAAGGTCTACAATTCATTCTTGCAGGTCTGAACAGCTCTGATTTTAGATTAAGGGAAAACTCGGCCTTCGTGCTGGGATCTGCTTTGTCCAGGTACAAACTCACCGCTCGCCTTCATATTTTGCTCCCTCACACTGTGATAATGTCACCTCAGTTATATAGAACTTCATTCTTCTGAGAGAGAGGATTCAAAAATGGCAGGAAGCTCGGGGAAGGGGTGTATTTTTTTTGTTATCTTGAGAGCGTTTAGCAGAGAAAAGCTGCTCGCTCTAAATGTTGCTCATCCAAAACAAGGTTGTCAGCGCTTTGTAGAGCATTTGATGCAAAGTCGCAGAAAATCACAATGATCATCAGTTGTTCATAAATGACGTGATGGTATGTTCTGGTTTCACAAAGTCATTAAACCTTTCTTGATCGAGTGCGGATTTATGATTTTCGGACGTTTTCACACAAACCATGCCGCTTTCTTCTTGTCGTCAGCGTGTAGAAGGTTGTGATCGCAGCACTCCATGGGGGGTTTTAATGTAAAGAGAAGTTTAAAGAATAACTGGATCTCGAACCTTTTATTCCTGATCTTTTCCTTCTAGTCCCATTTAACACGTCCTCTTTAAACTCCGATGTGAACAGCAATTGAGATTTGTATCGTGTCCTGCAGCAACCCGGTAGTTCAGGTGAACGCGCTGCAGAGCGGCGCCCTGCAACCTTTGTTGACCATCCTGGCCACCCAACATCCATACAGTGTCAAGAAGAAGGTGCGCCCTCAACCCGACCGTTTTCCGTCCGGCGCCGGGGATGATTTTTGACCACGACTGGCCCGTCAGGTTCTCTTTGCAGTGGCTTCCCTCCTGCGTCACTTCCCCTACGCGCAGCAACAGTTCCTGTCGCACGGCGGCCTGCAGGTCTTATCCCAGGTGTTCAGAGAAGATAGCAAGGGCCCGCTGCGGTCACGCATCGCCACCCTGTTATATGACATGATCTCTGAGAAGGTAAGCCCAGCCGGGGAAAACAAACCCCACTTGAATTTGCGAGCCGGCGGTTTTTAAGAGGAGAACGTCCTAACGGTGGTTGGCTCTGCTCGCCCAGGAGCTGGCCGCTCGAGCCGATCCGGGCTCGGAGATGGATTCTTCTCACCGGGAACGCGTGCAGCAGTATTCCATGGTGTCCCTGCAGGGACGGCTGCTGGAAACCTCCTGGTGTCGTTTGCTGCCGCAGCTGCTGGAATCTACCGAGCACGACCACAGAGAGAAGGTGGTTTTCGGCTCTGCAAAGCGAGCGGTTCGGGCTTGATTTTCTGGCGACGAAAAGAAGTTGTAGCTTTTCATTCATCTTCTTCTTCTTCTTTCGGCTTTTCCCTTCAGGTGTCGCCACAGCCAGTCCACTTTCTCCATCTAACCCTATTCTCTGGATCCTCCTCTCTCGCACCAACTACCTTCATATCTTCTCTCACGACGTCCATAAATCTTCTCTTTGGTCTTCCTCCAGACCTCCTGCCTGGCAGCTCCAATTCCAGTATCCGTCTACCAATATATTCTCTATCCCTCCTCTGTCCATGACCCAACCATCTCCGTCTGGCTTCTCTGACCTTCTCTCCAAAACATCTAACATGTGCCGTTCCTCTGATAGACTCATTCCTGATCCTCTCCATCCTGGTCACTCCCAAAGAGAACCTCAACATCTTCATCTCTGCAACCTCTAGTTCTGCCTGCTGTCTTTTGGTCATTGTAACAGTTTCTAGTCCAAACATCATCTCTGGTCTCACCAGTGTCTCCTCCACCTTTCCTTTCATTCTGGCTGATGTTCTTCCATCTCTTGGTGCCCCTGACACTTTTCTCCACCCATTCCAACCTGCTTGGACCCGTCTCTTCACCTTTTTTCCTCACTCTCTCTGGATTGTTGAGACTGGACTGGACTTGGACTGTTTCAGTACCTGAAATCCTCCAACTTCTTGATCTCCACTCCCTGTAGCCTCACTTTTCCATCCGGGTTCTTGTCTTTCACACACCTATATTCTGTCTTGCTGAGACTAACTTTCATTCCTCTCCTTTCCAGAGCATATCTCCATCTCTCTAGATTTTCCTCTACCTGTTGTCTGCTTTCACTACAGATCATAATGTCATCTGCAAACATCATGGTCCACGGGGATTCCTGTCTAACCTCATCTGTCAGCCTGTCCATCGCCATTGCGAACAAGAAGGGTCTCAGAGCTGATCCCTGATGGAGTCCCACCTCCACCTTGAACTTCTCTGTTACCCCTACAGCACACCGTACCAGTGTCTCACAGCGAGCATACATGTCCTGCACCAGTCTAACATACTTCTCTAGCTTTTCATTCACCTATCATTTGTTTATTCATTTGAAAAGATGTGCCGTTCGTGTCGAACGCGACCGTTCTGTCGTCGACATGAGTATTTTTAAGCGAGACGTGTCCAGTGGGATAATCCTCCATCTTGGTAGCATCCTTGATTTTTCCAAATATAAACTGTGAATCGGAAAGCGGGACGCAGACACCGGACCTCACTGGACTCGGCCGGGTGTTTGCAGACAAGAGCAGCTCTGCATGTGGAGACAATGTGATATTAGCGTTCCTTTGGCTACTGGGATCAAACTTCCCCACGCTCAGATGAGCACCTTCAACTTGTGCTCATCCTCAAGAGGAACCTAAAGTATGCGTTGCATGTTTTTATTCATGTGTATGAAGTGCAGAGGCGGGTAAATGTCAGAATCCCAGCTTCCAGCAGGGGGCACTGCGCTCTCGGTTACACACTCTCACACTTTATCACTCAAGTAACTGATATCGTCAACAGGTTTTTAATTACACTTCACCCAGCAGGTAATAATGACCAGACATTTGTCACTTAGCATGCCAACAATTACCGCTGAGGATATTTGTAGATGAATGTAATACGCTGAAGTTATTTGTTTTCCTTTTTTTTTTTTTTTTTTTTTTTCTTCGCAGGCCTTGCAAGCTTTGTTGGCAATGTCGCCGATCTGTTTAGATCAGTACGTTTTCAACAGCTCTCTGCTGGGCTCTCTGATTGCTCTGAGAGACGAGTACCAAGAAATGGTGAACTCCGAGAAGATTCCAGGAGAGAACATCTACTTTGCAGAGCTTCTGGAGCTCATCGATGAACTGCAGGACAAACTAAAATGAGTTTGTCGGATCCCGTGGCTTCACCGAGCATCCGGACGAACGTAAGCTCTCGTCGGGTAAACAAGAGTCAATGGGATGGAAGCTGACAGTGCTTGACAACCAGCCTCCCTTCTGGTCGCCTCTTCTTGCTGCAGGTCCCACGTCTGGATAACTTTATGTGAAAAGGCCCGGCGGGCCGCCGAGACGCCGCCGAGACGGGATAATGAAGTGCTCGTACGTCGTGGTATCTCTGCGCGTACGTGTTTGTCGGACTTTTCATCTATCGTAAACTTTCTGAACTGGGCTTAGAGTGTGAGAACCTGAAATACATTGATTAAAATAACACGTCGTCACGATATTTGGCTGCAAGGGGTTTAAAAAAAAAAGTTGTGTTCTTCCATTTTAAAGAAAACCAGGCTGCAGTTATTGCACAAAAATCCACAAGAAATTTGACAATTTCAGTTGTGGAGAGCGACAGGGCGTCGGTTTTATCCGTCTTTCATTGATCAGAAAGGTTAATAAATTATATTTTTGCCTCTATGAAAGTCTACTATCATTTGCATTTCATCAAAAGATGTGGCTTTATATTTTTTAAGGTAGTTTGGTGATTTCGCCAAAACCTGTGTCCTGATGTTCTCCTGCTATCCAGACTGGAGCGGAAACCCTGATATTGAATTAATCATATTCAACAATCATGTCGCATCATTTTCAGAGACCAGATTGGAAGGAGAAGACGGAAACTCAAGTTTCAGGAATTGTTTACCGATTCTTAAATTCCCATTAACCGATGGGTGACGACCTCAAACGGCCTTTGTGTTGGTAGTTCATAGTGAAATAGTGAAAGTGGTCCAAGTGGGCTTAAGGTTTGAGGTTTTCAAGCAGACTTTCAGCCGAGGAGCTGCAACGAGAGCCGAGCCGGAGATAAAGAGGCGGCGAACGAGAGGAAGGAAACAAAAGCAATCGGATTCCACATTTGTTGGTTCAATGCATCGCAATTGTGTTTCTGCCAGAGAAGCTGTTTGTTGAGCGCTTTTGAAGTTTTTTCATCATTTTCAGAGAACCTGGAATCTGACAAGAACCGGGCGGTTTGATAAAGAAAGCAGCCGAACTGCGCTTTTAATACAACCTAACCAAGCATTTTTGTAACTTCTCTGCTGTAACCTTATTAAGCTGTTGTAACTTTATTCATTTTAAAGGGCTTTAACAAAACTGGCGACTTGTTTGACAAGCATATTAGTTTGTTGTGCATGAGATTGAGAACTACATTTTTTTTTCTTACGCTCAAAACAGGCTTCTATCAGGGGAGGTTTGGAGTTGCCGTGCAGCTCAATTTGAAATTTCGGAAAAGGTTGTGCATCACACACACACACGTCGGTCAGATTTGACGTCCTGGTGCAAGTCCAGCAAACACACACTTCCTTGGAAAAGAGTGTTTTCTTTTGACAGAAATACAGGAAACTGAACGTCCTTGAATTAACTTTGGAGTCTTAAATATATCCAGGAAAATTTAAGCTGAATTTATTATCAGCGGTGATAAATTATATTTCTTTTTTTAGTTGATTTGTTACTGGAGGGCTTAAAAGAAGTGAAGGTCATAATTATTTATTTATATTTGTTTTTATTTTAATTTTGTGCTTTTAATTCTGTTTTCCAACTTTTTATTTATTTATTTTTTTTTAAAGAAAAAATGATCTAATTAACCTTCACCATCTGAAAAGGACAGCTAGTAACGCACAAACTCAAAAAAATAATTTCCTAGCCTTTTTTTCCCCACCCGTACGCAGAGGAGGAGCACAATGCAGACCGACGCACAACACACACACACACACACACACACACACACACACACACACACACACACAGGTGTGTATAGGCCCCTGAACAAGTTGACATCCATCACCGTCCAACACTTCAATCAACTTCCAGCCCACGATGATAAAAATGTGTGACAAATTTGTCTGTTTTTTACTGCACAGCCGTATTTGAATGATTTAAAAGAAGTCAATGTGTGTGTTCCTTGAGTAAGGAGACTCCCCGAGGGACGCGGTGGAATGCCAAGGTTACCGACCACATGTGGAGTGGTTTGGAAAACTCCTGCGCCCTCCGGTGTCCTGCTGAGGGTTTAGAGCAGATCCAGCGACGCGACCGGGACGAAAGTCATTCTGCTCCGACGGAATCCGGGGTTCGACGATCGGGAGCCTCAGGGGAACTCCTGAGCAAGATGATGGTGCAGACACACACACACACACACACACACACACACACACACACACAGCCAAGGCTTGAGGCCTCGTAGGTTTATTCTTATTTTCATGGTTTCTGTTATACTTAGACTGAAAGAGATAATCCAGTACGGAGGAATCTGGAGGAAAACTCCAGATTCTGTTCGACTCCAAAACCGGATTCTATCCCGCCTGAAATTTGACGAACAACGGAGCAGGTGGCTGCATGCTAGGCTACATGCTAGGCTACATGCTAAGCTACACACACCGGCTCTGCCCGGTCTTTACTGCGAACGACACGATCAAACCGGATGTGATTTGACTAAGATTCCCCGAGACCTCGCAGGACAACAAGGTGACGGCGGCGGTTCCAGGCCGACAGCAGAGCAGCGTCAGGCAGAACCAAAGCTGCGGGTTTGACGCTGAACGTTCACAATCCGTGAAGTCCGGCTACGAGCGCCGTCGGAACATTAAACGCCCCCGGTTTGGAATATCTTACAGTTAAACGCAGACGGTTTAAAAGACGGTACAGAGCAGGCGACAGGCTGGCCCACCGCAGGGCCCGGAAAGATCTGGAAAAGGCCATTTCGCTGATTATAGGTACAAACAGCACGTTGAAGAGCTCTTCAATAACAATAACTCATGCTCCGCGTGGAAAGGCATCAGGGTCGTGGCCGACCTCAGGTTGCAGATCCTCCACGACCCGTCCAGCCTCGCAGCCCAACGGCTTCTTGGACTCCTTGAGCAACGGAGGGGCTGCACTTCCTCCTTCCTCCTTCCTCCTTCCCAGAGGAAGCTCAACACCGACTGGCCGGACTCTGAAATCACATGCAGACCAACTGAAGAGTCGCAGTCTTTCTGGATATTTTCAATCCGTCCCTGCGGTCGTCCACAGTCCGTCTGCCTCGAGCCTCCATCTTTGTGGTAACGGTGAAGGTGCTTCCAGAGGATCCTGCGGTTCAGCTCCGGGGAGAACCGTTCTGCCGAGGACGCCGTCTCACCTTCGGTGCCCAAACACCTACGTTAGGACGCTATTTGTGGATTCCGGCTCCGCCTTCGACTCCGTCCTCAGGGACGAGCCGGCCATAAAGCTGCCCAACCCGGAACCGTCTGCTTCAGGATCCTCCTCACAGCGTCCGGCCTCCAGCGCTGAGAATATGGGACTCGGCATCTTCCCCGCCGAACCTGAACGCCGGCACGCCGCAGGGTTGTGTTTCTGAGACCCGTCAGAGTGACGGCGCGGCGTGGCGGCCGCAGGGCGGCGGACAGATACTGGCGCAGATGCACTCTGAGCCCCCGGCTGCCGATCGAGCTGCTCTCGGTTCTTCTCGGTCTCGGTTCTTCTCGGTGGTGGAACGAACTCCCGGAAAAGGTCAGAACAGCCGGGTCGCTGCCCATCTTCCGCCATGAGCTGAAAACTTACCTCTTCACCAAGCACTACCCTACTAATCGCACTAAACCCCCCCCCAAAAAAACAAAGAAATTAATGTATATGGTTTTGAGATGGATATTTGGCAGAGTGGTGACTTCTGAATAACAACTTCTGGTACTTTGGATCTTTGGTTATTGAATTGCAATTTTTGTAAGTCGCTTTGGATAAAATCGTCTGCTGAATGACTGGAATGTAAAGTCATGTAACAGAAAGGAGCTGCTGGGTGAGATGTGCACAGCCTCGTGCGCCGCCTCCTTCCAGATCCGGGCTGAATCTGCAAAGGGAGGCCGGACTCATGGCGGTGGATCCCGCCGACCCGGGACCCAGTTCTGCTGGTTCTGCTTCCATCAGGAAAGCGGCACAGGAACATCCAAACCGCATCAACAGGCCGGCCCGCGCGTTCTGACCCCGGCGGTGCTTCTACGGGGACACGATGCAAATCCAAAGTGGCCGTAAAGAGGATGTGGCCGAGTTTAGATCGTCTGAAAATGCTCAGAATAACAATATCAGAAGGGTATTTTGCCATCAGATGACCAAAGTAACAATATCACAACAATAGCACTTTCAACTTGCAAAATACATATTTCATTGCCTGTTTATATATTGTATAGTTGTTTTATTGCCCATCTGTATATTTTTATATATATTGTCTATTTTATACAGTTTTATACTTGTATTGTCCAGGACTACAGATGGAAATGAGCTATGAGCTACAATCTGGTACAAACATCTCTGCCTCTGTGCTTCATGTATTTGTACACTGTCCTAATAAACTTCTAAACAAACAAACAAAACTTGAAAAATAAAAATCAAATCAGAAGTAAAAATGAACAAAAAAAGCTGAATAATAGATGGATAATCTCTTGACAATATTCCATTTTATCCATATGGGGAAATTATGGAACGACAGCAAATTAAATAGTAATGGATTATCCATCACCGGGATGTTATCGATTCTATGGATATTTTATGAGAACTTTTTTTATGTGAATTTTATTAGAATTTTTTAAATTTTTTAGAATTTTTAAATTTAAATTTTAAATTTTAATTTTAATTTAATTTTTAATTTTTTTTTATTTTAATTTTAAATTTTAAATTTTAATTTGTTTTTTTTTATTTTAATTTTTTTTAGAATTTTTAAAATTCTATGAATTTTATGTGTGCATCGCTGAACTAAGAGCAGGTAATGTGGACACATTCTCCTCTTTTTCTCTGCGACAGCGAGGGAAGATGTTTCGACGTGATCTGAGCGACGACGGCGTCGAAGAAGAGAAAGCAGCTTTGGTGCCCAGCGGGGTCGTGACATCGAGTCCTGATTGCTCGCCGCTCTGAAACCAACCGCTGAGACTCAAAAATAAGCCGAAAAAGCAGTCGAACCGTCCCTCGAACGCCCGCGTCGCTTTCCATCCCGATTAAAAAAAAAAAACTAAAATATCTTTACATAAACACGGCGCCTGTCGCGAAATCTGAATCGTTGTTAATCGATATTAAGCAGAGGCGTAACAAGAAGGCGAAAGTGTGATTCAAAGTGCGGCTCGACTCGTTTGGCTTCATCTTTCGCTCCTCATACCGTTTGAAATTCCAGAGTGTTTTCTTTTCGGCGTGTTTGAGAAAAACCCTGGAGTTCACAGCGGGGCTTGTAAGGCGAGGCTGCAGGTTGCCGGTCAAATTAAACACACGCTATGCGGAATCCAGCCCTCCCTTCGTGTCGCCGCCAGAGTCCTGGCTATTCATCTCGCCGCACGCCAAAACTGAGGTTGGCCAACTTTATTATCTCTGGAAACGAAGGAACCGCACGCTTACCTGATGAGGAATAAAAGCTAAATCCAGCGTCTTGCTTGTGTAAAACCCGAGCAGTGAGCTACTACACGCTCTTATTTGCGTCTTCAAATTAAAACACTTTGGTGTCTGTAATATTTGATCAGATGCCTCAGTATCACGTTTGCTTTTTCGTATTACGTTTGCACGAAACCCTCGACGGGAGGAGACCTTTTCGTGTGGTTTTCTGGAAAAACGCTGAAAAAAAATCACCGTATTCACAGACAAAACAAAAACGCTCCGTTCTTGCATGCGTTCGTTGGATGTTTCTTCGATCTCGATGCAATTTAATGCGATTATTTCCGCGGGATCCGTTCCTGCGAGGCACAAAAGGTCCAGATGCAATCAGACCAAATATCTGACTCGTTTACAAATCACATTTAACAAGGAGTTACACAGCTAACGGACGAAATTTGACGAGAATCGGTTTCGGCGCGAAACTTTACAGTTGGAATTTTTCCGCTGGAAAGGATTAAAAAGTGAATAAACAAGCACCGCTTTTAAAAAAAAACCTCCGGGCAACCAAGGATAGAAAAGTGCACACGTCATTCCATCAATGCCTCAATGCTGCTGAATTTATAAATGACAATTTGCTGAAAAAATGACCGTCAGAGTGCAAAAAGAAAAATATGTAAAGTCTATTTGATCTGAGTTGCTTTACATGTTTTTTAAAACGTGACCTGCAGCTTCTTTGTTCTTTACTTGTTACTTACATTGGAAAAAACATGCTTTGGAAAGGCTTTAAGGACAAAGAAATTTTGAAGTTTAAAACTTCCTTTGGACAAACTTCATTTCTTTTGCTGTGATGGATTTCTGTGCAACGGAGATGGAAGTGTCCCGACAAGAGGAAAGATTGAACCTCTTGCTGTGGACGCGTTCTTAAATACTCAGCCTGAAAGACAGACGGGAGGAAACTTTGAATTCTTCATCGACAGCAGCTGAAAAGTCAATGAGACCGACTGCGTTTTTAAAGATAATTTCGTTTTTTACGTGGTAAATCTAAGGCGCAGCAGTCGGTTCATCTCCTGTAAACGTAGGCGAACCTTCAACTCAAAAACCCTTTTGGAGTGCTGGGATTTAGTCAAATGAAGAAGGCGGAATAAAACCACATTCTCTTCCTCAGGAGCATTTTAAGAAAGCCCTGCTCCGTCGCTGAGTCAGAAAGAAAAGGTGGGCTGACTCAACAAAAACAGGCTTTTTTTTTCAAATGCAACATTTTGCAGTCTGTGGGTTATTTTGCAAAGCGTAAAGCCACAAATCTCTCCTGGGTTTCTGATGAAAAACATATTGAAATATACACTCAATGGAAAGAATGTTTTGATATAAGTTCAGACGACCACGCCGGTGTTTTACGGCGCACCAGGTCGGACAGTTTTCGCCCCGATCTTGCACAGCCGTCCGCTGGGAAGCTTTGAGAATTATCTGATTCAGTTGCGATGCACAGCGTGCACGGTGTGCACGGTGTGCACGGCCGCTCGACATTTGCAGTTAAATTCTACATCATCCTGGTTGGAAGTCCTGTCATTGGAAACCGAAGGCAGCAGCTAGTTAGCACGCACCGCGTTCTCATATTGTTAGACATCACATGTTTATCACATGATTAGGTGGACAAATGTAAGGCGGTAGATATTTAGACAGTTTGGCAAATTTTCCAACTTTCTTACATTTAATTTTCATTGGTTTTTTGCCTCATAAGACCGCGGTGGTTCCATCCATTACTTGACGTGCGTTACCGTTATTATCGCCACCTGCATCAATAAGGCTGCGTTTCATGCTTATTTTATCTAACTTGCAGCAAGTTGGGCTGGTTAGCATCAGGTTACTTATAGTTTATGAGAAATGTAGCATGAAACCCAGTGACACGAACATTAACAAAGTTATGCTCAAGTTGTGCAGTCGCTGATTTTCAAGCTAATTATAAGAAAGAGTGGAAAATGAACGCTAAAAAAAGCAAAGAACGCCGTGTGCACAAACGGCACATATTTATCTTTAAAGAGCACAATACAGATAAGCGACAAAGAGCAATAGCAAGGTATTTTTATGCTGAACATCACGACGTGCCGAACATATGAGTGTAACATTTACTGACTTATATTTTAATTCTTCAATACAATACACAGGAAAAACTAGTTGTGTTGCAAATGCGTAATTCTTTGCTCGGCATTTAGAAACCACGTCTATAACGACTGTAACTTTTCGTATTTTTTCTTTCTGCAACAACAGAATCATCAACATATCTACCAAACTCCAAAAAAAAAAAAAAAAAAAACCCATAGTAAACAGAAAAACAAAAAACAAAATTCCAGAAAAGCACAAAAAGAAAGTTACAGTTTGAGATGCAGTTCCAAGATCATAACAGCGATAGAACTTTTGTTTATCACCTGCTGCAGAACTAATAAACAGGACCAGAATCAAAGCATTTCCATTCAAATATTTGAGGATTCTCAACCAGGACTTTGCCATCACTGTGATCGCAGTTGTGTTGATCGAGTCGAGGATGTCAGCTCAACTTTAACAACATCTCCCAAATTTGCGTTTCTTCAAACCGGAGGATTTTCCACTTAGTTTATCTTTTCCGAGCCCTGGCCAGCTGAGCCTCACACATCGGCCCCGTTCCTCTACAGGGGATAATAAAGCTCGCAGAAAGACATGGAATCCTTCACAGCATCTGTTTTCAAAGTTCCCGTCCTTCGGGCACTAAAGGAACCCGGGATAAGAAGCACTCATGCTTGGAGCTGTTGTTTACTGCCCATGGGTCATACAAGTCTGGCAGTTGAGGAGCAAAAAAAAAACAACACAAAAAAAACTGGAAAACTTTATCCCTATGAAAAGCAAACGAATAAAAATAAAAGATCTGTGACTCACTTTCAAGCTGAATGGGATGTCCAGTCTGAGCTTTCCTACAAACACTGAAATCTTTTTTTTCCTGTTTGTGGTCTCATTTCAAACATGGTTTTTAATTATTCACTCTTTGCCTGTCATTTCCCTGCAATCTTCGCGAGAGCTCTTGAATAATTTCATCCGTTTATCTGATTCTTTTTTCAGAGTCTGCTTGTTGTCGACGTCCGAGCTGCAGGTATCTCGTTGGTCGGCAAACCTCTGCGGCTCAGCAGGGGTTAAACCTCCAGCTGGATCTCCTGAGCTCATCAGGCAACCTTCATCAAGACAAGAGCTGTGGACGGAGAGAGTTGGAAATGTTTGGAGACACCAGCAGGAAAATGGTTTTTCAGTTGTTTTGGAAAGTTTTAATAAATACAGAGTTTCATTTACGGTTTTGTTTGGAAGAGTTTTTGACAAATATTTTCGTAAACTTTGAAGGAATTAAGGAAAAATCTTGGAATCCCTTGAAACCCCTGAGGCTTCCGGATGCAGCGACTTATTTAAAGGCACTACATAGTTTGAAAAACCCAACCTGCTTTGGAATGGTGGACTTTGCATTTTGGAGTTCTTGGAATTGGATTTACTGGCGTCGGCAGAACTGGACTACAATTCTACACTTCATGAAGGACCTGCATCTCCAGCAGAGGCGTGAGTAGAAGGTTGACCTGCACGTGGGCCGCCGTGCTCACACTTTAATGGAGTGAACTTTACATTTGTGCTGGTATGTTTTTTTTTTTTTTTTTTACTGACTATCAACTGATGATACAAATGCAGCCTCGAGGGGCTCGAGGCAGTGTCTCCCTGAGCCGGTCCCAAGCCCGGATAAATGCAGAAGGTTGCGTCAGGAAGGGCATCCGGTGTAAAATTTTTGCCAAAAACAAACATGTGAATCAACCATAATAACCAGATCGTACGGGATCGGTCGAGGACTGGGTTAACAATAACATTGGTACCGATGACCTACAGGGAACCAATGGAAACTGGGTTACTGTAGGTCAAAGAAGGAGAGGAGGAAGGCATGTTCAGAAGTAGAGAGAGAAGAGGAAATCCAAGAGTCTGGGACTGAGAGGAGGTACTTTGAATATCAGGACGATGACAGGAAAAGGTTGAGAGTTGGTTGACATGATGCAGAGAAGGAAGGTGGATATACTGTGTGTCCAGGAGACCAGGTGGAAAGGTAGTAAGGCTGGAAGCTTAGGAGCAGCTTTAAGTTGTGCTATTATGGTACTGACAGGAAGAGAAATGGAGTTGGAGTTCTGTTGAAGGAGGAGTTTGTTAGGAAAGTTCTGGAGGTGAAAAGGATGTCCGATAGACTTATGAGTCTGAAACTGGAAATTGAAGGTGTGATGCTCAATGCTGTAAGTGGCTATGCTCCGCAGGTGGGGTGTGAGTTAGAGGGAAGAGTAGTTCTGGAATGAGTTAGATGAAGTGATGCAGAATATCTTCAGAGATGAGAGAGTGGTCATTGGTGCAGACTTCAATGGACATGTTGGTGAAGGACAGTACTTGGTGTGCCATCTGGAAGGAAAGTAGATAAGGAGACTCGGGTGGTGAAATGAGGAAGTGCAGGAGTGTATACTGAGAAAGAGGTTAGCAAAGAAGAAATGGGACACTGAGAAGACTGAAGAGAACAGACAGGAGTTCAGGGAGATACAACGTAAGGTAAAGATAGCGGTAGCAAAGGCAAAACAAAGGGCGTACGATGACTTGTATGCTCAGTTGGACAGTAAGGAGGGACAGAATGATCTACACAGGTTGGCAAAACTGAGAGATAAAGATGGAAAAGATGTACAACAGGTGATTAAGGATAGAGGGAAATGTATTGACAGATGCTAGAAGAGTGATGGGAAGATGGAAAGAGTACTTTGAAGAGCTGGTGAATGTGGAAAATGAAAGAGAGGCAAGGGTAGAAGAGGTGACTATTGTAGACCACAAAGTAGCAGACATTAGTAAAAGTGGAGTGAGGAAGGCATTGAAGAGGATGAAGAGTGGAAAAGCAGTTGGTCCTGATGATGATATACCTGTGGAGGTGTGGAAGTGTCTAGGAGAGGCAGCGGTAGATTTCCTGACTAGATTATTCAACAGGATCTTAGAGAGTGAGAAGATGCCTGAAGAATGGAGACAAAGTGTGATGGTGCCTGTTTTTAAGAATAAAGGGGATGTGCAGAATTGTGGCAACTATGGAGGGACGAAGTTAATGAGCCATACAATGAAGTTATGGGAAAGAGTAGTGGAAACTAGACTGAGAGCAGAAGTCAGAATTGGTGAACAGCAGTATGGCTTCATGCCTAGGAAGAGTACTACAGATGCAGTATTTGCTTTGAGAATGCTAATAGAAGAGTACAGAGAAGGCCAGAGGGAGTTGCATTGCGTTTTTGTAGACCTAGAAAAAGCATATGACAGGGTGCCAAGAGAGGAGCTCTGGTATTGTATGAGGAAGTCTGGAGTGGCAGAGAAGTATGTTAGACTGGTGCAGGACATGTATGTTCGCTGTGAGACACTGGTACGGTGTGCTGTAGGGGTAACAGAGAAGTTCAAGGTGGAGGTGGGACTCCATCAGGGATCAGCTCTGAGACCCTTCTTGTTCGCAATGGTGATGGACAGGCTGACAGATGAGGTTAGACAGGAATCCCCATGGACCATGATGTTTGCGGATGACATTGTGATCTGTAGTGAGAGCAGGGAGCAGGTTGAGGAACATCTAGAGAGGTGGAGGTATGCTCTGGAAAGGAGCGGAATGAAAGTTAGTCGCAGCAAGACAGAATATATGTGTGTGAATGAGAGGAACTCAGGTGGAACGGTGAGGCTACAGGGAGTGGAGATCAAGAAGCTGGAGGATTTCAGGTACTTGGTGTCAACAGTCCAGAGCGTAGGAGAGTGTAGAAAAGAGGTGAAGAGACGGGACCAGGATGGAGAGGATCAGGAATGAGTCCATCAGAGGAACAGCACATGTTAGATGTTTTGGAGAGAAGGTCAGAGAAGCCAGACTGAGATGGTTGGGTCATGGACAGAGGAGGGATAGAGAATATATTGGTTGCTGGAATTGGAGCTGCCAGGCAGGAGGTCTGGAGGAAGACCAAAGAGAAGATTTATGGACGTCGTGAGAGAAGATATGAAGGTAGTTGGTGTGAGAGAGGAGGATCCAGAGAATAGGGTTGGATGGAGAAGATGGATTCACTGTGGAGACCCTGACGGGAAAAGCCAAAAGCAGAAGAAGAAGAAGAACTGATGACGCAAAGGCTTTTGGGTGGAAAGATTTCCGTTCAAATTGAAAGTGTCTGACTTCGAGCCTGAAGTGCAGAATGTAGAAGAAAAGAAACCGTTTAAGTTAATTGCTTCTCGTCGAGGGAAGCTTGGAGTTTTGACACGAAAGAAAAATGAAATGAATGTCTAATAGAAGCGGGGCAGGAGAAGGAAACTGTGCTAAAGCAAGTTAAGTTGTTTGAAGGATTTTTTTTTTTTACAGAATTTAAATATTTACAAGAATCAGTTCAGAGTTTATTAAAAGATGAGTAGGAGATGGAGGCCGACCGCATTGATCGGTACCGACCCAAATCAATTTATCTGTGCAATGTCCTTGAAGGAGTGTATAAATTGGTCAAAAGATGGTGAAGTTACACCCGAGTGCACGTCGCCTCACCAGAAGGCCGAAGCAGAGCGAGGAGCTCAAAAAGCAAAATGTAAAGCGTTGACGGACAAACTGGATTTGGATCCAGAAGAAGCAAAACTAAAAGCACCGACAGAAACCAAGAAAGTTGCCTCAGAATCTGAAGCGGCTGCTGCAGAAGCCAAAGTTCAGAAAGTTCCCGTTTACCGAAGAAAAGACCAACCTAGCGGTTACGGAATCTGGAATTCCTCTTCTAACTCAAAGGCCTGCAAGACCGACGGCTTTGTCAAATAAATGTGCTCATTACTGACGTTTAAAAGACAAACTTAAATAATAAAATAGTTGGTCAAGCAGCAAACGCTCTCCTTCTTCCTGATGGAGAAATCCCTGTTTGTGATGGTGATGCGCTCCAGCATTTTATCCGCTAAACTATTTACTTTGAATATTTTAGCAAGTATTTTCAATCCATTTTGAATTTAGAGACTCCTTTTTTTTCTTCTTCTGTGGTTTCATTTTGTATGGATGATAATCTACAAATGATCAATGATTTTAAAGTTTAAATTGCATTTTTCATTTTGTTCCATTTACATGATACCTAGTCGGCCTGCGCATAAAAACTAAGAAACGAGGCCCGCCAGTTAAAATAAATGTCATAATAATCTTCATGAAGGCATTTGAGTCTAGATGACTTGCAACTAAATAAAAAGGGCCGACCTGGACGCCGGCTCACCGGCGTTTAGCGCACGGACCCGGCAAATAACTTGAGATTCAGTTTGGAAACGCTTTAAAATAGCATCTACCTGCAGGATAAAGGCCTAAACCGGCCCTCTTTCGCACCGACGCCAGGCATCGATAAATAAAAACAAAGAGTAAAATAAGAATAAACACGAGAGAACCGGCTTCGCAATTACAGTTGCTCATGAATCCGACCCTTGAAATAATGACAAACCGAACCGCGGTGCTTTTTTGTGCAAAGAATCGCATCGGAGCCGTTTCAGAGAAAACCGAGCGCTGAGAATTGAATCCCTGAAAAGGAAGGTCTGATCGGACCTTTGAGCAGAACCTGCAGGAGCAGAACCACCCGTGAGAAATGTGTTGACAAAGACCATGCATGGGATGGCGGGTGGTTTCGGTCTGTACGTGAACTGGTTTTACCCGCCGGTTATTTGTTTTGGAAACGCGGTGAATGGAAATCTGTCGTAATGAACACGATAGTTAAAGTTTGTCTTTCTGCCGTTTTAATTGAACCATTTTACAAATGAACGAGAGCGTGCCGGAAATGGACGGAAGTTTAGCTTTTATACATTAAAAAAAAAAAAAAAAAAAGCAGAGCGGTGATGCTGGTTTTACAAAACTGAAAGTGGAATCTAGTTGTAGTCAAAGCTAGCTTGTTCCTGGGAGAAGAGTTAGAAATGTTCTAAAATATAACACCACCAGACAACTGCAGATACAGTTTGAGGGTAAATAAACACCAAAATAAAATAACTTTCCATCCGTGGCGGATGATTTGCTGTAACAACCGCTCGATAAAAATGAGAAAACTCGCCGTTTTATGTTTCAGCGGTAAATGTATTTACAGATAAAGCTTCTTTTGTGGTTTGATAAAGAGCGCGCAGCATTCAAAGGACCTCATTAAGAGTCTCCCCGTGGTTCCATCAAGCCGGTTCCAGCGAGCGCCTCCGGGGAATAAGACAGTATTTAACTAACAATGTGACCCCGGTGTGTCGGCCATAAGGTTTTCAGCACAATTAGAGTCGTCACCTGTCGGGGACGGAGCGCCTGCAAGGAGCGCAGCTGTACCTCTGACACGGACATATCCCGCAGAGACCAAAATAATTATTTCTGGGTAAAAAAAATAAAAATAAGACGCTCTGCGCCCTTTTCCGCTAACCTCCACCACCTGTCTTTCTGGCCCGCAGAAGTCGAGTCTATAGTTTGTACCGCGACAACAGATGGGCGCAGATTCCAGAGCTCACCTTCTGACACTCGTCCCTTGTACCTGTTTACCCTCCGGCCACCTTTGCCCGCATTAAAATATACTGCTCAAAAAAATAAAGGGACACTTGAACAACACAATGTAACTCCAAGTCAATCCCACTTGTGTGAAATCATAGTGTCCACTCAGGAAGCAGCACAGATTCATTTGGACTTGTTTTAAGGACATTACATCAAAGTTGGATCAGCCTGGAGTTTGTTTTTACACTTTAATTAGGAGTGTGATTCCTAATCCAGACCTCCATGGGTTGATACAATTGATTTCCATTGATCGTTTTTGTGTGATTTTGTTGTCAGCACATTCAATTGTGTAAAGAGCAAAGTATTTCATAAGAATATTTCATTCATTTAGATCTAGGATGTGTTTTTTAAGTGTTCCCTTTATTTTTTTGAGCAGTGTAGTTACCGCGCGCAATCCTATCAACCTTTTCAGGACACGCGTATGGAAAAACTTGCTCTCAAATTGTAAAGACGTTCTTTTTAAAACCGGTCCGCTAAGATGAAGAATCCTGGCTCCTCACAGAAGCTTCATCTGCGTCTCAATTTCTTCTGCAGGTCTTATTGAGGGAAGTCCGAGTTTGCAGCGATCAGAAAAACCTTATCTGGGGGGCGCAGCATCAAAGTTGGGAACATCACTAGTAATATAAAGAAATAGAAAGTGGAAAAACAGTGGTGTGTGTGTGTGTGTGTGTGTGATCTGAAAGGATCTTTGTGGCTGTTTTTAATATTGGAGTTA